>NC_089198.1:26495186-27161852 GCF_963930695.1 Labrus bergylta | reverse complement strand
GTAGACACATTCACTACCGAATATTTGCACAAACAAAAAGATAAAGTGATTGTAGCAAAGGCGCACAAACATAACATGTTATGAACAACCCAGACAGTCTTTCACTTATATCAGCCTGGCAGCATGCATGGTATTTATAAAAAACACCACATAGCTCAAAAATAGAGATTGCACATCCCCCAGCAGGGGGTCCATCTGTGAACTGTCCTCGTGTGTTTGTGTGTGTGATAGTGCGAGTGTGTTCAGTAACGAGCTTTGTCATGTGGTTGTCTCATTTTTCCTAGGTTGGTAAATGCCGTTTCAGGACGTCCTTGGCGTTGCCGGGTAAGGTGTCGGGAAAGTTCACGTCAAACTCCACCACCAGATCTCCTCTCTGTTCGGGGTTTTTGGGCAAGGGGAGACCCTGCCCACTGACAGTCTTTCTCATGCCAGGCTTGACGACATCCGTGATCTTCATGTTGCACGTCTTGCCATCTATCGTTGACACGGTAACAGAGCATCCGCACAACGACTAAAGACACAAAAAGCAAGGAAATCAGAGTGAGATTCTGGAGAACATCAACCCACACATGGTCTGCTGTGTGCAAAAATAACACAAGGATCTGTTTGTGCAGTACAGTGCTGGGTGATATTGGTGAGGTATTGCTAAGGATGTGTTCTTCATATATCTATATGTTGCACTAGATCCAGAATATTAAGATGTATGCATCAATATTTTCCCCCATTTCTAATAATTAAATATTATATACTGTAGTTGAATATTTACAACAAAAACATTTTTTTAGTTTTAAGAAGTGTGACTAAGATATTTACTGAGCAGAACACTTGTACTTTATAATGATACCGTTACAGTAACAGTTTCTTAATTGTTCCAAACTTGTCATTAATAGCAAAGGTTGTGTTGCCTATGTGTGAATCTTAACATCGGCACTATGAATATGCAGTAAGCTTACTTAAGCTGATATATTGGATCAGCTCAAGCAGACATTGTGCTGGTTGCTCAAGTTGTTTGCGAAATGGTTTCTTTAACTAATGCTTCCAAACAAACCCTCTGAATATCTACAGTTTTCAGTCGTTTTTTGTCTCCATCTGGTAGCTTTTCCAGAACTTTTACTGAACCACAACAGCAATGCACTGTCCTCTGAGTTTGCTCAGCTGTCGTGGTGGAGATGGCTCAGTTGTCATCAGGTGACAACAGGTGGTCCAAATCTCTCTGTCCAACAATGGAATTTAGTTTTGAATGAAATCCTTCAACTTTCTCTTTTATTTTATTCTCTTTTCATGTCTTTCTAATGAAGACTGTAAGGTGCTATGGAAAGCCCTAGTACAGCTATGGTACCTGAATAAAAAATAAACTACTGAACTATTCTTCTTGATTAAAGTTACAACTATTGATTTGATACAACTCTTTGAATTTAAAATCTGAGATGAGGCTGTGAGCTTTATCTCTAAGAGTAGGAGGAACCATATAAGTACATCTTGAGGAGTGTGTGTGTGTGTTTGTGTGGGTGGGTGTGTGTTTGTGTGTGTGTGTGTGTGTTTGTGTGTGTGTGTTTGTGTGTGTGTGTGTGTGTGTGTGTGTATGGGTGGGTGGGTGTGGGTGTGGGGGCGGGCGGGCGCCGCCTCCCTGCCCACCGTGTGATACAGCTCCTATTTTCTTAATGTTGATGATCAGAATTACATAAGTGCACAGCCAAAGTGTGTAGTTCAGTACTATGCTCATTCAGTACAGCTGTACATCCAGAGGAAACAGCTACCGAGGCAGCCTACCTACAGCTTATTGATTGTGAACAGCTTTTTTGGAGCACCAGCGCTTAAAAGCAGCACTCTAAACCTAAATGTGAGATTGTACTGGCTCTGCCCTGTGTGTGACTAATACATCCATCAGACTCTATTAATACTGAAACACTCAAAGTGTGAGTCAAAATAGAAAATGCCTCACCTGTCGCAAGCTCACACGCACAGGATAGACAATGTTCGAGCCCTCTCGCCTAAAGTGTGGATGGGGCTTATCCTTGATGACGAAAACAATATCAGCAGGAATCGTACTTGGTGACTCATCTCCTTCCCGTGGAAATGTGATCTTGGTTCCTTCCTTCCAACCCCGCTTGATCTCAATAGTGAGAATCTTATCCTCTGTGCGCATGGTCCTGCCGTCTGGATTTAACCTTTTGCGAGAGATTTTCATCCTCTTGGTGCAACCGTGGAAGACCTCCTCCAGGGTGACCCTCAGTTCATGGATGATGGCCGGGTCCTGCTTCCGGCGCTGAGGCCCCCCGGGGCCAATGTGCCCGTCCCGAGGGAATCCGTTCAGGTTGAAGTTGGTGAAGGAGCCAAAGGGGTCGTTTCCATCCACATCCATGTCCTCGTCGTCTCGACCGTTTGCTTTACGCCCAAAGAACATCTCGAAGGGGTTTGAACCCCCGAAGAAAGTGGCAAAGGTGGCATGAGGGTCCCCGTGGAACGTGTAGGTGAAGGTGCTGCCTTGTCCATCAGCAGTGGGCCCATTTCCTCCCTTGAGACCTGAAGGGCAACAGAAATGATGCATGAGTCATCCTAACATTAAATTCAGCAGCAGGAGAGCTTTCTGCCACATGTGAAGTCTACTTTGACACAATCCACTATAACTAATCCACTTGCAATGCAGAATCATTTCTAAGGTAATTTTCAAGAAAAGATAACCATCAGACAATTGCAGCTTCTAAAGTGTGAGAGAGAGTGTGGAGACCTCCCTCTTTGCATAAAAATGTATGTGGATATATTTAGGCCAACATCAACCAACAATCAACAATAAGCTGGAGGGCTCATCTGAGGACGACTCAATGATAAAATAAAGACCAGAATAATTGACCGTGTAAAAATAATCTGTAGTCGCAGCTCAACAGATTAGCTGTCAGTCTCACTAAAGAATTCAGTGTTTTGTCTGAAATTAATTCAGTCACGACAGCCCACCGTCTGATTTCAGAGCACCATAGCAACCTTTGGGATCATATTGCCTGACGTTAAAAATGACCCCAGTGAGTTTCCAAAAAGTCTTTAGTAAAATGAAAGCCCTATTGAGGAACATGGTCCATATCACGAGGTCTGATTACTAATGATCTTTGAGCATTATCACTGCTTCATTAAAACAGCTGTCATTCAAAACACTGAATTCTTTTGTGGTCTTCTCAAACATTTTGCTTTTGAAACAAGACTTTAGCAATATTTGGACCACAAAATAAAAAACTGCTACCCAAATGAAATGGAATTATCGGACTTGAGAGAGTTAAAAGTCTGATATCACAAATGTAAAATCTAAAATTGTGGTTAAAGTAAGGTCTCTGGAGAGATCCCTGATAACTATGGAGCTCTATAGTATATCAATGAGTCAGGCTATAGTGTTTTAAAGGGACAATTAAGAGTTTTTAGGAACTCTGACACTTCACATTTAAATCATCCAATGTGTAACCTACTCAAGGCATGGATTACGATTCTAATGTTAAACATATATCACCAATTAAGCACAGACACACATGTTTGACACAGGTGAATATCCCTCTGGATCTATATGATTCTGTGTTTTGTTGTTTGAATTGGCAGGCTAATATGTGACTGTATTGTGTTCATATAGCATACAGTACATTTGGATGCTTTAGCAGACAATGCTCAGCATGTTTGCTACATAAATGTTAAAAGCATTATCAGCCTCCTTAGACATGAATTGAATGTATACTGGATCTAATTGAATTAGATAGACAAGGTGCTACATGACAGCTCTGACTAAATCAAATGCCATTTTATTTTTTACTCCCACAGTTTGTTCTAAATCTGTGGTGAAATGGTTTGGCCCTATATGGCAATAGAATTCAGAAAAAGTGAAAGAGATCATCACTGATATTAAATGTACAGAACAGTGAGTCTGTGATTTACTGAACAGCTGTTTTCTCGGCCTCCTCCTGGGTAACAGTGAGTGACTTGAATTAAAGCCAGCTGGATTTTACATCCAACCATCCAGGCAGCAACAGCACATTTATAACGGTGTGTTCAAGGTGGATTGAGAGCCGAACACGGTGTAATGAAGCGAGAACAACCCAGACATTACCTTCCTCTCCATACTGATCGTAAACTTCTCTTTTCTTCGGATCACTGAGGACTTCATAAGCCTCGGCGATTTCCTTAAATTTCTCCTCGGCGGCTGCAGACTTGTTTTTGTCCGGGTGCCATTTCAGCGCCTGTTTTCTGTACGCTTTCTTTATATCCTCCTCTGTGGCTCCTTTAGAGATGCCCAGCGTTTTGTAGTAGTCTTTACCCATTATCTAAGGTATCCCCGAGGATGAATTATGAATTAAAAAAAAATAATAGTAGAAAAGCCCTTAGAGGAGGGGAACTGGATGGGTCTGGTCGACGGCTGGTTGTCACAGCAGAGAGTCGGCTTCAGTCCGGACTAATAAAGAGTAAGAAGCCGCAGACAGATACACAGTGCAGGATGAAAACCATTTAGAGGCGGGTTCGTCAACGCAGTGGACCTTCTGCTATTTCTCCGTGACTGGATGACCCTCTTTAAATAGCCTCAGCTCCCTCTCTCCAGCATCCACAGCGCCAACGTCAAACCCAAGTCAGCGAAATGAATCTAGTTCCTGTGAGCTCAGCCTCTTACTGGTGAAATGAACGAGCTTTGAGGGGAGGTATCTTATGTTGGAAGGCAGTGAGGATGAAGTATTCAGATTTTTCACTTTGCTTAGAGTAGGTGAGACCGGGGGAAAGTGGTACATTGTTCACATTTTCCCTCATAACTCACAGATTACATTAAACACTGTCATTATTGTTTATAACAAATGTGCATGGGCCTGTGTTTGCACTGATTTATAAACCAATTGTTGTGGATTAAGTAATCAGGATCAGAGATGATTTGATTTAATTAAAGAAGTTTTCCAGATATGTCTGAATTCAGAGCAAAATAATGTGTTTTTGCAGACAATAGGCTACTAAAGTGAGGATTGGATTTTGATTATTCAAAAGGAGTCAAAAGTATATTTTGCTCAAAAAGAGTGTCTAGCTGATGAGGGTAGTCTCTTACCACACTTTATTGAAATGGTACAAGATAAACATATTGACAGAATAACAATAAAATCAAGTGGAGATATTATTCATTACATTTTTAAAATAGTTACAAACAACACATTTTGTTTTCATTTAATAAAATATAGAGATATGGCCTTCTTAAGTAAGTCATTAGTATTCATGTTTTGTTCTAAAAGCAGGGTTGTTCTGTTGCAGATGTTTGAAGTGGAGCTGATGCTGATATGTTGTTTTCTCACAGGGCTTTCTGATGTATTTATTATGGACTAATGTGCTGAATTTGAGTAGCTGATAGTTGGGTTTTTAAAACTCCAGAAAATTTTGCGAAATATCATATTTTCCCCAGAACCATTTGTTTTTACCAAATGTTGAGTCAAAATGTGATAAAAGAGTTTGACACCAGGAATTATTTTGTTGGTGAAGTTATTCTCAGAGTATATTCAGCAAAAGGACAGAGCTCGTAGGGGTCTACCTGTCTGACACTGTATCAGAAGACAGCAAACATTATAAACTGAACACACAATCTGTGAGTTTTTGTTGTGCTCCCAGGAGCAGTTTCTTAAAGAGAAACTAAACTAAAGAGAATAACGAGTTTCTGTGACAGTCCCTGAACTTCTACAGGGCTATGACATCCATCATTACTGAAGTCAACCTGAGATAAAACAGAGTTAAACCAAGGTATGATTCATTTGCAGGAAATATAAAACGACGTGTATCTTACAGTTATGTAGTCATTCTTAAATTAATTTACATACAGAGTCCACATCTCAATATTATAAGAACCATTGTTTATTTTGTTGTTAATTGGCCAACTGATCATGAAAAATAACAAATATGGCTTTCATTTGTTTTGAATGCAAAAAGTAAAAACATTTGTGAAGAATAAGCTGTCAGTTAAATGTGTTAAAGTAAAAAGTTTTCCTTTTGACTTGTAGAAGAAGTGGTTCAGCCACATGTAGAGTGAAAGTTCTGGAAACGTGAAAGTCTCCAAAAGTACAGTTCTTGAGTAAATGTGTTAATTTGTTCTACCCCTCTACTGTTAGAGAGTTAACAGTAATCAAATAAGATAAATATTTAAATGACCAAATCCACCAGGGGGCGCTGTGATAAACTCTCAGCTCAAGCAATAATACATATTTCAAAGACAAATAGCCTTCTAATGTTTGTTATAGATTGATAGATATTTTTGTCCTACTGGTTCCATGTTGAATCTATATTTTTATGTTTTAATCTTATGTTTATTTGTTTTTTACCATACATTTTGTTTCGTGTTTTTTATCACTTGAATTTATCGTTTTTTTTGTTATCAATTCTATCTGATTGTATCCAAAACCCCAATCTTATGTTTATTTGTTTTTTACCATACATTATTTTTCATTTGTCCTTTGTTATAGTCTGTGTAATCTTTACAAGCAGCTCCACTAAATTGGGATTATTAAGTGTTTGTCGGCTCTCTTGCAGCCACAGCGCCCCCTGCTGTTCCACAGAGAAATTGTTGCCCTATGCGCTAATGTTAAAACCGCTTGCACTGCAGTGGTTCTGTTTTCTGCCGGTGAGTCAGCGTCAGAGCTGCATATCAATAACCTCTGATTGTTATCAATGCAATAATTCTCTCCGTAAAACTTCAGCGTAGCAGACAGACTGCATTTTTTTACTGCCTAGATTTTTAAACTGACTCTAATTTGTGTCCAAACGAATCATGGATCAGTTTCGTGGTTTATTTGTAAAATTGGACCAAAACAAGGATGGATTCATATCCGTATCGGAGCTGCACAATGAAATGAGAAAGCATGGGATCCTTTCAGGTGATGGCAAGGTCAAGGTGAGAGTCTTAATGATTTTATGTAGAGCATTTACTGTGTGTGTGTGTGTGTGTGTGTGTGTGTGTGTGTGTGTGTGTGTGTGTGTGTGTGTAAGGGTTTATTTTCATTCATTTACCACGAACCTGCTAATGGGCGAGTCTTGATCCCCCTTTAGAGTATCATTGACTCTTATGACAAAGACAAAGATGGCCTGTTGGATTATAAAGAGTTCCTCAGCTACATGATGGACAGAGAGAGGAAATGGAAAATTTACTTTCATGAGCTCGACAAGAACAAGTGTGGTGAGTGTCACATGCCTTGGGCTATTGAAACATTTTCATATCTCTCATGGACACATCATAAAACACCATAAAGTATGAAAACCCCAGTATAACACACACCACGTTGCCTAATGAAATATGAATCTCTATTTAAGGTATTTCCTTTTTTTCATGCTAGTTGTTACTGTAAAGTTATAGTTTTCTACTGATCCTACCTGGGCATTTTCTTTATAAACCACCTCAAATGCTAATTCTCTAACAAGAAGCAGCATTTTGAAGGTCAGGCAGGTAAGGCAACTCCGCAAAAGATTTGTTTATGGTACACAGAAGACAATGCACTGCACTGTGTGACCCTTACACCCTTAGAGTTTACTGTATGACTTCCTAGAAATAAAACTGGAGCAGTGCTCGTATCTGTTTGTAATTTTGTGCATTTCTTCTCTGATCAGGGGTGATTGACCAGGAGGACATCATAAGTTTGTTTAAGGAGTTAGGAGTGGTCATATCAAAGCCGAATGCAAAACAAATTATTCAAATGTAAGAGTTCTTTTGCCCACTCCACTGTACCCTATTGGTTTATTGTTGTATTGAACGCACATTCATTCACCTTTAAACATGCACAGGAACCTTTAGCTGCTCAGATCAAAACATTTGATTACCAAACAATAAAGATGATAGCATCACTGTACAATTTAGTTTCTATAGTTAATAAGTTATCAGAGATTGCTTCATATTATCAGTGTTTACTTAACTATTCCTCCTTACAGATCAGTTATACTTATAAAAATAAAATGAATTTAAGTTCAAGCTGAAATTAAAGCACCTGTGGGTAGTTTTCAGCTGAATGAAATGAATACTGATGACTCTATATGCTCTACAAAAACTTTCAAGACCATCAGGAATTAGATTTGTATTTCTTAAGTGTATAATAAGGCCTGAAATGGCTGCAGAGGGGTAGGTGTCATCAAGTAAATTAACTGCATGCTGAAGAAACTGACTTTAAAAAAAAACATTTTCCACAGAAAAGGTTTACATTGTGTGAAAAGTTTGATTGTTCAAATTTAACCAGGAGAAATATTTTTGAATAAACCTTACCTACACATGTACAGGACAGTATCAGTATAGAGATAAAAGGTATCTCTTTGTCCACAGGGGGCGCCAAAATAATCACTTACCAAAAGGTCCTCAAAGGAGCTTTTTTAAGGATTTTTTATTTTTTTCACCAAATGGCCATTAAGCCTTTGATCAAAGGAAAAGAAAAACGTTTATAGCTCAGTAGCTGGGACGTGAAAGGAGGATTTAATCTGGACTCATTTGACAAACTTTTATATCTCTGTATTATAATAGATTATGAAGACATTACTAGAAACTTTTCAAATCATGATTTGTTTTCCTTTTTGTAAAGTGATACTAAGATGACACAGTTTGGTGACAAATGACACAACTGCTCATTATGACTCTTCACTACAGCACGTGTTAAAACAAACAAACTACTACTTTCTGTCTCTGCTGTATGTGAACTAAAGGATGGATAAAGACAGCTCCATGACAGTGGACTGGGGTGAATTCCTGCATCATGTCATCCTCAACCCTGTGGACAACATCAGGGAGCTAGTGTCGTCGTGGAAACACGGTCTGGTGAGATCATCCGGCATCATCACACTCATTACTGTTGATAATTGAGCAAGGCAGAGGTGTAAGCCCAAGCTGTGACACATTGAGTGTCCACTTGAGTGTGAGTAATAGCACAGTGATTGAAGGATGACAAATGTTATTGTTCACTTTGTCCGTATGCAGGTTTTCGATGTGGGTGAGAGCCGTGCGATGCCCATCGAGTTCTCTGAAGAGGCGTCTGGTTTTGGGGCCTGGAGGACGTTTGTTCTGGCAGCAGGACTGGCCGATGCTGTATCTAGAAGTGTGACAGCACCCATTGACCGCCTTAAGACCCAACTTCAGGTCAGCCACACAGCATCAGGCGCTTTTGTGTAATCCATCAATAGATTGTAGGAAAACAATGAAGGAATGAATAGAAAACAACGAAAAAACACACGCTGGATAGTATGGGGTACAGGTTCATAAAAAGTAATGATGCATTCATAATGAAAAAGTTCAAAATTTTTAGATCACCATTTTATTCCAGGACAGCTTATGTAGCACTGGGAGGTTAAAAAAAATCTGCTTCAATCATAGGTGTACTATATGAGAAATAGCTCCCTGTGTAAACATGTAAATGACTGCCAACAGTCACTTTAAGTAGAACTCTGGTCTATGAGCCCCCTGACCCTTTTGGCAGCTTTAGGAATTGTTTGTGACTGAAAGGGCATTTTAGTTCCTTTTTAACATGAACATGTGCAATGATTACCGCTGTCACCTCACAGCAAGAAGGTTTCTGGTTCAAATCTCCATTCGGACAGGGGCTTTTCTGTGTGGCGTTTGCATGTTTCACCCCGTGCATGTGTGGGTTCTCTCAGAGTACTCCAGCCTCCTCCCACAATCCAAAAGACATGCACCTTAGGTTATATGGTGACTCAGAATTGGCTGTAGATGTGAGTGTGAGTAGGACTGGTTGTTTGTCTCTGTCAGCCCTCTGATTGACTGCTGACCAGATCAGGGTGAACATGACAACAGGGGGTCTCCAGTTACCCCGTGATCCCAAACAGGATAAGCTTTATGGATAATGGATGGATGACTGGATGATCTGATAAAAAACAAACACCTAAACATTTCTGACATAAAACCCTTGTTTTTTAATTGATTTTTGTTCTTTAGTTAATGTGAAAAAACCACAGACAAACACATACCTGTAACAATATTACATTGTTTCATTCCTTTGCAGTAGTTCAGTTTTAATTTCTTTAATTGTTCTATTTGCCGACTCAGGTGGTCCTTAAAGCTAAGCCTATGCTGTTACACACTGTAATTAAAGGACATGCATCAACTGGGTTTCATTTCAAATTTAGTCACTTTGTGTCCTCCGAGGAGTAATTTATATCATCTTTAATATTTTTAAGTTGTTTAGAATTTGTTGTTCCAGGATGTAATTCTTTTGACCAAGCCAAAAAAAAACAAAAGCACAACCTGAAGTCAAGAACGAAAACCTAATCCTGTGGTGTCTTGATCTTAACAATAAATCACCTGAAGATATTTTTTGTCCAAGGGCAGAGATAGCCTGTCAAGTGCTAGCTACTTATACCTTGTTGTATGAAATGTCTCCTTACTGATACTGGAAGAGCATTCAACTTACTGTGTGTGACATTATCTCATTAAGAGGCTTAATGCTGTTTAATGTGACATCCTCACCTGTAATCATTGAGGTCTCAAATCGTTAATACTTTATCAAGCTGCCTATAAAATGATTTTCTTTGTGCTTTGTAGGTTCATGGATCCAAGGCGTTCTCTCAAGGCTTTCAGGAGATGAGGGCAGGTGGTCTGCGTTCGATGTGGCAAGGAAACGCTGTCAATGTTCTGAAAGGAACACCACAGTCCACCCTGCAGTGTCTCATCTACACTCAGGTGAGCGACACTGACAGACAAGACTCACTGTACTGTGAATTATTCATGCAACAGTTTCTTGTTTCTACTCTACAAGCCCACTGACAGCGTCTCCCCTCTGTCCAGATGAAGGTGTACACCCAGAATAGAACTCAGCAGACTCTGACGGTGCAGCAGCGTTTCGGTTTGGGCTGTGTGTCCGGTGCTGTTGCTCACGCTGCCTTCTACCCTTTAGAGGTATCAGAGATCAGTGGCAGGTCTGAGTGCTTTCACATTTCTGTCCTGTCCTCTATTTTGTCATAACATTGTTAAAATATATATTATTACATATATTAAAAACCAGTGTGTCCATGATGATTATTGACACTGAGATTGATTAACTTTATCCTAAAGATCAGTCTATGGGCCACCTTTATACCTTGGATAATAACATTATTTAGATTGGATATACCTTTGGTTTAGCACAACAAACTTATTACTTCAAAAAGGTGCATTCAAAGATCTTATTGTCTTCCTTTATTCTAGTCAAATCAGAATATTAGGAAAGACTTCTACTGAAGCCCCAAGCAGACATGCAGTATTTACTCAATTTCCCGTAATAACTAAACGTTTCCAGAGGTTGTCCTCAAGGTTTTGACTTATTTATCTCCGATCATCCATCCTGTTGCGAAAGGGAAAACAGACAGGGCTTTCACTTCTGTACAAAACTCCTGAAAACTACTTGAAGTGTTCAGAGTGAGCTGCACGTGTAGACACATTTTTCATTCTGACTTTCCCTGGACCATCTCCTGCCAGCCCCATAGTACATTTTCCGCATGAAGTCAGGGTGAGCTGATTTGAGAACACAGCAGGAAAAATTCTGGAAAATTCACCATGATCGAGTGGTGAGGTTTATATACTCCAACCTGCGCATGACCTAAGAATGTATGCCAGGACCAGTACGATCTCTATGCAGGCAACCAAACAACTGCATTAGGTTTTCTGTTTGCCTGTATTTTTTTCTCCGCTCTTTTGTTGATATTGTGGACGTGTCAAACTACAGGTAGCATAAAGGTCAAACATTAGCCTCTTGAGAACATTTCAGGAGTGCATATGTGAAAACAGCTAAAGTAAATCAAATGGACGGATGCATGTTTGCTTAGGGCTTCTATAGATTTCTGCTACATCAAGAGTGTAAAAAAAAAATAATATTCTTCCATTAGTATACGTTTGGAATAAAGTTCTTCCTTTTAGTTGTTATAAATGAAAAAATAAATAAAGTACCGATACTAACTTCTCTCATATTTCTGTCATATCTTCCCCACAGGTGCTGAAGGTGAGGTTGAACCTACAACAAGCTGGCACCTACAATGGTGTTGTGGCATGTGCCCGTTCTATTTACAGACATGAGTCCATGTCCTCTTTTTACAGAGGATTCAAGCCCAGCATCCTCTGCATGATCCCCTACGCAGGTGTGGAGTGTGCGGTTCATCAGGTGAGACAGAACAACAGTGAAAGATACACGACGTGTTTTTAAGAAAGATACTAACTCTAACATTTGTTCCCCATTGCAGTCCATCATGAACTGGGCGAAGAGCGATCCTGCCTACAACAGTGACTCCAAACTGTTTTTCTTCAGTTTTGTAGCCTTCGCTTCAGGACAGATGACTAGTTACCCGCTGGCAGTGATCCGGACTCAGCAGCAAGCACAAGGTAAAGCTCTGAAACATCCAAAATCATTTACTACAACTTGGGGTGTTTTACTAATCTCTATTTGTCTTGTTTTCCAGCATTCAGCTCAGATTTACATCCAGCTAAAGGAGTGTTACAAGGACTCATTGGGATATATGAAAGAAATGGAGTTAGAGGATATTATAACGGGATGGGGGCCAGCTTTGTCAGGGCTATTCCATGTGCTTTGATAAACTACACTTTAATTAGACAATTTGAAAGTCTATTTTCTTCATTTGAGTCTTGAGATGAAGTGAAGAGGTTGCTTTCTTTTTGTGTGGATCTATTTCTTTTATAACTTTTTAAGGGACTTGATCAGGAAAACTGTGAAACAAATATTTATTTGACCTGACTTTTGCAATATAACTAGAATCTTCTCAAATGGTTGAAATTGCTTGGGTAAGGTCTGTCAGACTTAAGTTATCATGTGTCTGCGACTCAACCTTTCATTTAACTGAACAGTTTTCCTCTGATCAAGAGACTGAAACAATGGTGCACCATGTGTTGAAATGTGAGATGTACAATAAAATTTTATTTAATTACGGAGTTCAGACATCTTAATTTCTGTACATTACTAAAAATGACTTTATTTGTTTGAGCTGAAAGTGACTTCTATTGCAGGAGCAAGCATTTTGTGTTTATTATTTTGTTCCTTTTTTTCTTTTTACAAGTCAATGCAAGTATTGAATTCAATTGCTGTGAAGATTTGTGCTAATCTCAGTTGATAGTAGGGCAGATAGTTTGAGGAAACTTTCCAAGTCTCTATGAAATGAAAATGTGTAGGCCTACTACTTGGAAAAAACATCAACAACACAACAACATACAAAAAAAACATAACATACCGATGAATGCTTTTCAGATGAAAACCCAAATGGTGTGTACATGTACTTTCATGTACTTTATAATTGAATTGTATATTGGGCCATGCTTGAAAAAGGAACAATGTCCAGTCCTCCTCAAAATTGACCTTTTTAATTAACACTATACAGAAAAACATTTAATGATGACGTGAATTGTTTTAGATTTCAAGTGTTAAGGACAGTCAAAGATTTTTATATAATAAATACGTATATTACAGGGCTCTGGTAGCGCAGTGGTTAGTGCACACGTCCCATGTATGGAGGCTGCAGTCCTCAACGTGGGCGGCCCGGGTTCAAATCCAACCTGTGGCTCCTGTCCTGCATGTCAATCCCCACTCTCTCCCTGATTTCTGTCTCTGTCCACTGTCCTATCTGATTAAAGGCAAAAAGCAATACATATATTACTGACAGAGGTAGTTCTACCACTTAACAACATCCAACTCACATAAATACATTTTGTTGAACGTTTTTAAAGGCTAGCCTACTACTCAAATGAACTGGAAAATAAATTGGAACAAATAATAGGATAGGACAAAATATTTGTGTGGAACACAAAAAGGGCTTTACAGGACTTTGTCTAAAATCGGGTAAACTTTTTTCATATCAGCAACTTTTCCTGTCTGGCTGTTAATTTATAAAAAGGTACAGAACCAATACAGACTAAGAAAAGACAAAGAAAACAGACAAAGAAACAAAACATGACAATACCTTACCAAATTAAAAAGAAAGGAAAAATAGCAGAGAACAATCAGAGCTCAAATCTGGAATCAAAATCTGTTTTGTCTTTGTTTATTTATAGAGCTTGTGTGGTTCCAATACATTTAAGTGTTTAATTTTTTTTATCAGCAACTGAGAGATTTAAAGTTTGGTATCATAAATAAGGCCACCGCTATCATCGCGAGACATCACTTGACCGCGAGTTTTGGCGTCAACATCCCGTGAATGAAACCCGCCATCTTGTTGCGATTCAGGAGGAGAACAGCAGCAGATATGGCTGACTACAGCAGCGTGGCTCCCCCGTCCTCTAACGCCGGTGGTGGAATGAACGACGCTTTTAAAGACGCACTTCAACGAGCACGACAGGTAGACACTTCATTTGTGCATTTAAGATTAAAAAACAGAGAAGGACAGACCAGAAGAATGTTATATTTGTACCTCTTTTTGCTGTTACAAACTGCACCACTGCAGGCTAAGCTAAGAAACCACGACCGGCTAACTTTAACAGTGAGTGTTACGCCACACGGAAAAACACCCGGATGTGTTAATAGAACCGACCGTAGCTGATTTCTTTATGATTAAATAAGACGAATATAATTCGTTTTAAAGAGTATTGTGTTGTCTTGAGTTTTCAAATCGATGTACTTAAGTGGAAGTAATCGCTTTCCTTTGTTGGTGACTTCCGGACATGAGGCCGCAGCCAGCGTGTCTTCGCCCTTTTATATAACAAACACAGACGGATGATCACTTCTTCTTCTAAAAAAAAAAAAAAAAGGGGGAACACAATTTGATTTGTGTTTTTGTTTTAGATTGCAGCGAAGATCGGTGGAGACGGCGTTGCGGCACCTCCATCAAGTGAATTTGGCTACGGAGGCCAGAAAAGGCCCCTGGAGGACGCTGGTGGGTATTTTCCCATGCCTAACCTGAATATCGGTCAGTGGCTCGAATCGATTCAAAGTCTTGATAATTAATGCCTGCCTGTGTGTGTACAGCTACAAAATCATACAAATGCAACAGAGTTAACTTTGACTAATATCTCTTTTTTACATTCTGTGACTTCTACTTACCATTTTAAAGTTAATTTACATTTCTTAATTTTCTCTGTACACTTAAATAAGTTGCATGAGCAAGTAACCTGGTTTACATTTTAATTGTCTTTTCACAGCTGTTTCAAATAGGTGCCTGATGATGACATGTAACACAATTTAAAAAAAATAAATAATTGGTAATGCCGTTTTTATTTTAAGCTTTCGATTGTGAATCTTTTTCATGCACTTCAAAACACAAAAAGGACAAAACCTTCAGGATGGCTTCATAAGAATATTTGTGTGTTGTGGTGTTCTAAGAAGTAAATTTCTTACTGTATTCAATTAAATGCTTACAAGTAGGCGTTGCATTGAGATCTCACAATATTTAAACTTGACTTGAAAACAGGTCTCGCATTGTCAGTACAAACACGCAGTGAACTTAGAAATCGTTTGTGTGGCAGCTATAGGTGAAACGGTTCACACTTGATCTGTGATCCTTTTATATCACCCCAGTGTTTCGTTCAGCAGGTGAGCTGTGGATCGATATAAAAATGTTTCATCATGGTGTAAAACAAAAATAATAACACTTAATCCCAGTCGAAAGGCTCAGTGAAGAAATCTGCCATGGAGATCTACTGCACAAATAGGATGACAATTCAGTCTTTTAAAATATAGTTTTACACACAGACGGCTCCTTGATTGTATGGATAACCCAATTTTGTGACTGGTCTCATTAGCTGAGTGCATCATCACACCCCTACTTGTAAGACATTTTCAGCTGGAAGAACGTTGCTAGTAATAATGAGCTGGCTGGAATTATGATGGATACTTATTCTGTTTATTATTTCATGTTTTTGCAGACCAACCAGAGACTAAGAAGGTGGCTACAAATGACGGTAAGGGAACTGATATACCAGAATTATTTGCGTTTAGATAATGTGCACAAACTGGTCGTGGATGAAATTATTGTTTTTGTAATATCTCATGTCTTTTTTTCCACCAGCCTTTTCGGGAATGGGAGGAATGGGCGGCCCATCAAGGTGATAAGCGAGTTAATTTAAAATATATATATATTTTTTTTAACATTTGACTGTTTGTCACAAAGCTCACATGATTTTTGTTGTTGTTTTTCAGGTCATCATCAGAGGAATTCAAAGTTCCAGATGGAATGGTTGGATTCAGTAAGTATTGTCTGATACACAAAAAACACGGCACACAATTGCTGTTCGGTATTTGGGCGTAAAATACTTTATTTTCTCGTAGTTATTGGTAGAGGAGGCGAACAAATATCACGTCTGCAGCAGGAGTCCGGATGTAAAATACAGATTGCACCAGGTACGTTGATGATTATTTCTGCTTTTGCAGATTCAACCATCCATTCATTATCTATACCGTTTTTTCACGTTCAGGGTTGCGGGGGGTTGGAGCCGATCGAAGCTGTCGCGTATTCAATCATTACCATAAAATTGTATGTGCTGTAAGGTTGTTTTTAACCACTGCTTTTTTTGTGTTGTAGACAGCGGAGGCATGCCAGATAGATCGGTTACATTAACAGGAGGACCAGAATCCATCCAGTGAGTAATCCTATTTCTATTCCGCTTCTATCTGCAGTGTCATGATCATTTGGGATGGGATTGACTTTGGCAAGCATTGAAGTTTCAATTATTTTTTTGTTTGGTCCTTCATAAATATCATGCTGTTATGTAATTTTAAAATGTTCCTCATCAGGGCTGCAAAGAGGCTACTAACAGAGATAGTAGATAAGGGGCGCCCGGCTCCTGCATTTAACCATAACGACGGCCCTGGAATGACTGTCCAGGAGATTATGGTCCCTGCTTCTAAAGCTGGGCTCGTCATTGGGAAGGGGGGAGAAACCATCAAAAGCCTCCAGGTGAGTGGCGATTTAGTGTTGGTGTTGACCAGGGCAGACATACAGCGCACACACAAACTGATATCATGCTTTGGTGCTCCTCTAATCCTGCAGGAAAGGGCTGGGGTGAAGATGGTCATGATCCAAGATGGGCCCCAAAACACAGGTGCTGACAAGCCGCTTCGAATTTCAGGAGAACCCTTCAAAGTCCAGGTGTGTGAGATACCTTTTTTATTTTCAATGAGGCCTGAGTTACCTTTCATCTCCAGTCCAGTGGAGTGGTAATGTAATGCTTTGTTCTTCCTGTTCTCTTCAGCAAGCCAAAGAGATGGTGATGGAGCTGATCAGAGATCAGGGCTTCAGGGAGCAGAGGGGAGAGTACGGTTCACGATCTGGAGGAGGAGGTGGCAGCGTTGGAGGAGGGGAAGGCTTGGATGTGTGTATTTTTTGTAACTTTGTTTGTTTTCTAGTCTTGGAGATGAGGGTTTGAATCTGTCAACTAACTGTTTTAATGTCTTCATGTAGGTACCTGTCCCCCGGTTTGCTGTAGGGATTGTGATCGGCAGGAATGGAGAGATGATCAAGAAAATTCAGAGTGACACGGGTGTTCGGATTCAGTTTAAACCAGGTAAGTCTGCTCCTCAAAATGTCAATCATGATGAAAGGCAAAGTAATTTAGGCAGTAAAAAATGTGTACGGTCCGTGATGAAAACTCATGCACCACGCTGAGAAGCTGATGTATAACCCTAACCCTAAGTTCTGAGACCTGAACACACACAAGTATATAGAAGTTTGAGTAACACAAGGAAGTTGTAGTCGCAAAATATATACAATCAAGTCAGGTCATTTTCTGTTTCTAAGGAAAAAAACTAAAGTCTCTTATTTTCCCTTCAAGATGATGGCAGCACTCCTGACAGGATAGCCCAGATCATGGGCCCACCTGACCAAGCTCAGCATGCTGCAGAGATAATATCTGACCTGCTGAGGAGCGTCCAGGCCGGCGGTCCTCCAGGACATGGCGGTGGCAGGGGCCGTGGTCGTGGGCAGGGAAACTGGAACATGGGACCCCCTGGTGGCCTGCAGGAGTTTACCTTCACCGTCCCAACCATGAAGACAGGCCTCATCATTGGGAAAGGTATGTGTTGGGAAACAATGGCAATTAACTTTTACAATATTCCATGTCTCTAAGATCTTAAGAAGACTATTGTTTTGTCTTTGAAGCTGGTGAAATGATAAGAGGTGAAAGGCGAAGTACAATGTTGTTTATATCGTGTGTTAACATGTTTCTCGACTTTACAGGTGGTGAGACAATCAAGGGCATCAGCCAGCAGTCTGGAGCCAGAATCGAGCTTCAGAGAAATCCTCCACCCAACGCTGATCCCAACATTAAGATGTTCACAGTCCGGGGCTCCCCTCAACAGATCGACTATGCCAGGCAGCTGGTAGAGGAGAAAATCGGGGTGTGTAGCTAACATTTGTATTTGTTAAATGTGTATATTTTTTTATACAAGTGCAGATGCTCCTCTTATAAACTTTGTTGACTGACCAGAACTTGTTTCATTTAAAGGGACCAGTCACTCCAATGGGTGGACCACATGGTCCCCCTGGTCCACATGGAGGTCCAGGCCCACATGGTCCCCCTGGGCCACCTGGACCCCCAGGTGCTCCCATGGGCCCATACAACCCTGGACCATACAACCAGGGACCTCCAGGACCACAGTACGTACCTTGGCCTTTGTTCAAACTTAATCTATAAAGCCCTTTGTTGAAGCACCTGGTCATCTTCAGGTGTAAAAAAGTGCTGAATACAGTTTCCTCAAAAACACCCCAAGATGTCCCAAAAATGATAAAATGTTTCTTTAGACACTGGCAATAATTATAACCAGCAAAGTTTTCTTTATATCTGATGCAGGCAGTCAATCCTTGTATTTCATGCTGCTTATGCACAGTTCAATCTATCTATGAAAATGACTACAAATCATTTTTAGGTAATTTAGGCACCCTTAAAAATGTGAACGGTCCGTGATGAAAACTCATGCACCACGCTGAGAAGCTGATGTATAACCCTAACCCTAAGTTCTGAGACCTGAACACACACGTAGAAGTGTATATATATAGACTGGCAAAAATTATAACCAGCAATGTTTTTGTATCTGATTGCAGGCTGTCTATACTATTTCATGCGAATAAAGCATGAGTCAACAGTGAAGTTGTGAAATAATGACAATTATTTTCTTTCATCAGCGGTCCACCTGCGCCTTATCAGCCTCAGGGATGGGGCAATGGCTACCCACACTGGCAACAGGGACAACCTGATCCAAGTGAGTGCCTTTAATGTTTTGATACATTTGTACACTTGATGTCCGGCAAATCAAAAAGCTTCATGATTCCCCTCATACACTATAGTAAGATGGACTGAGCAAAAGCCAATTGATAATGATTTGGCTGAGGGGAGCTGTCTATTAGTATATAGTCTATGAATGAGAAAGTCCACTGTGAACGGTCTGTGATGAAAACTCATGCACCACGCTGAGATGCTGATGTATAACCCTAACCCTAAGTTCTGAGACCTGAACACACAAAGAAGTTGAAGTAACACCAGGAAGTTGTCGCTAAATATATACAATCAAGTCAGGAATTAGACAATGTTACATTTGTTGTTTAAAAACACATACATTTTGTGAATAATGGGTATATTATGGCTTCTTATTCTTCTTATATTATTAAGTGAACCCATAATGGTATATTAAAAGCTTTTATTTTGGCCTTTGTAAATAAACAAAAAATGTTTGTGTCCAGATAAAGCAGCTGCTGATGCCAACGCAGCAGCGTGGGCAGCCTACTATGCTCAGTACAGCCAACAGCCTCAGGCTCCCATGACCCCAACAAGTGGAGCTCCCGGCACTACTCAAAGCAACGGCCAAGGTAACTGACGTGTTTCTCTCCGTATTAGCATTAGTAGTGTCTGTTTATTGAAGAAACAGAACCAGAAAAGCATAGAGCAGTGTAGTTAACTAGCTCAAGTTGTGTCCTGTGCTCATGTCTTCCTGCTGTCACTTACAGGAGACAAGTTGGTTTGGTTTAACCCTTAAAATGTAAAATAAACCTTCTTTTTTTAAACCTTTTTTATATAACCCCAAGGGACAGGATAGTTTCCCTCCACTATCCCTAGGCTGACAGCTCAACCCAGACAGGTGGAGGACAAAAAGCTGAGAATGCTTCACTAATTACAAGTACCGTTCTTTTTAACAGGTGACCCACAGGCTGCAGGTCAGAGTGGACAGGCAGATTACTCCAAGGCCTGGGAGGAATATTACAAGAAAATGGGTATACGAACATAGTTTCAGTGTACACCTATTAACACAGACAGTCTAAACAGCCGCTGGGTGTTCAGTCAGCTTCTTTTTCAGGTCTGGGTTTTTGCTGGCCTGCTGTGGAGCCTTTTCTCTGTCTCCACTTGCTTTAACAATTCACCCTTGTGCTGTTTAGACTGAACCACTTTGACAATCTACAGGACTGAGCTGTCGACACAGAGCCAAGTTTATTGAGTTTAGAGTAGCTTATTTTTTCAGATTATTTAACGGCATTATCAACACTGATGGATGTGCCATGAATGGTTTACTGCCACTAAATGTGTGTAGAGCTAAATGATGCAATTTAGGATCAATGTTGTGAATGTGTGTCTGGTTTCGTTGGACACTTGGATGTATTGACACATTTTCTCTTTTCTCTGCAGGTCAACAGAGTCAACAACCTCAGGACTACACAAAAGCCTGGGAGGAGTATTACAAAAAACAAGGTTGGTTATACATGATAATTTATGTTCCATGAGTGCATGTCATCTAGATGTTGTAGAGTAAGACTTGAACTACTGGAAGCAGGATGCAGTAGAACTGGTTTCAGACTGTTTACTGTGAAATGAATAGTCACAAACACATCATCTATATGGAGATGTTAATAGTCATGGTAATTTGGAGGTAAAGAACCAAAACCACCATTTATTGTCTTGAATGGCTTTTAATGCTGCATTGTTTTTGTTTTTAAACCTTTTTGTAGACTTGCCTTTCTGAAAATGAACCATATCCTTTACATGTGTATTTTACAGCATCAATGAGCCAATCTGTTAGTTTGCAGTGACTGTTTTTAAATGTTAAAGGGCGGCTGTGTTCTCTAGTGGCCCTCTGTAGTAGAGTGGCTGCTCTCACAGCTGCCCGAGAATAAAGCAGAAGGTTTCTGTCCCCCCACCTTGAGAAACTGGTGGTGGGTTCGTTCCCCTTCCAATAAACGATCACATTTAAAAGAACAAAGACTTGAAGTGTTTTGAAGTGATTGGGTGTGAGCTAGCCGATCATCTGTGATCTAAAATCTAAGTTTTTGTTTTAAGAATTTTGTAAGGAAAACTGTTTACAGTTTTTCCATAAGAATCAAGTGAACCTAATGAAACTTGCCAGTGAACTGACCTGTTCGGTTTTCTCCCCCAGGTCAAGCTGCCCCTCAGCCCGCAGCGGCAGCAGCAGCAGCGGCCTCTCAGCCTGGAGGCCAACCAGACTACAGCGCTGCCTGGGCAGAGTACTACCGTCAACAGGCTGCTTACTACGGCACATCCAACCCTCAGGGGATGGGTGCTGCCCCACAAGCCCCTCAGGTACACCCCCATTAAGAATCTGCCCTCTGCATCAAGTGAATACTCAATTTTTTTGTCGTGCAGTAACCCCCCTTCCTTCCTCAGGTTTTACAGGAGCTCCAGTGATGGCAGCAGCGTCACACACTTAACCAAAACCATTTCCTCCTTACACAGGCTTTTAACTTTTTATTTTGGGAAGCTGAGTCTACTGTTTCTGCTGTTAACATGCAATGTATCTTCTATGTATTTTTTTGCACAGGGCCAGTAATGTGAAGTGGACATAAAGTAAATGCTACATTGTCGAAACAAAATCCTTTGTTAAATGTTTGGATGCAGACGCCTTGATGAAGATCTAAAATTTCCTTGGTTTGAAAAGTGTTTCACATAGATGGCAGATACCCGGCGAACACGTCCTCCTTCATTTTCTTTTTTTGTTTTTCTGTTTCTTGTAAATGCTTTGTTTTTAGTGAGGTAATTATACATATGGTCATTCCAGCCCTGTATCTACATAAAATGTGGTTAGAACTCATGTTTATTAAACTGTAGACATTACCATGTAAATCATCTCAGTTTTAAAATGCTATTTGCCTGTTGTGTTTTTGCAATAAAACAAACTGAAACCTCCTGTGTTGGTAAGTTGGGGTGGTTTTAAAACCAAAAGGGTGGAGATAAATTCTGTATGTTTTTATTTTACCGGGAGGGGGGAAAAGTTTGAAATGAAGGCCATGTGTGGGTTTTAATGCTCGAAAAGGTTGTTCTGTCCTGTCTCTCTCCAACTGTCTATAAGGCTTTTTTTTAGATACATTATGTCCGTGCAGTGATCCTGAGTGGTTCAGATCAACAAACGTCCTTGTTAATAGACTATTTTTTACACTTCTCTATCCTGACCTTGCTCTGATTTAGCGGTAGACAGATGTTTGTCATTAGAAAGTCGACAGGTGTCTTTGTATCGTATCTCATGCATTAACTGCGTTGCTGTGGCCCTCTTAAACATTTGTGCTTGGTTTGCTGACATTGTTGAGGTAGTATGCACTGTATTTTGCCTTGATAGACACTTCCTCCTCCACAGGCAAGTTTAGAAAAGCGGTAAGCACATTATTTTCTTGACATGTTCCTCAGAAAAACGTGGTTGCAAGAAATGTTTTTAGTGTTATACATATTTTTTTGTTGCTATTCTTTTTCCAGGACAGTTGGGTCAATTTGTCACTGTATGGAAAATGCATTTAAAGTTTGTCATGCCCTTTTTTCAAATTGCGAACTAACATGTATGAAAATGTTTTTTTAAAAGAATGTTTTTTTAATATAAAAACATTGCTGCAAAAAGTCGTTTTTGCTGTGCCCATTCTGTTAGTGTTTATCCAGTTTAAGAACGTAGATGATGTAGGGTCGGGGGTGGCTAAGCAGTCTTCGTCCATCAGTTGAGCCCTCCTATACTGTAAGTACAAAACTGTGACTGACTTAAGAGAGATATTCGCCTTTTTTGATGCATTTGAAACTGCAAATCGTGTAGTATTTTTGTCAATTATTGCAAATATCTTCCCTTTGTCTCTGGGTAAGTATGAAATGTTCTGAGGAGAGGAATAGTACTTTATCTTTTACCACATGTTTCTGAGACTGATTTCCCCTTGTGTGACTGCACATCATTCAGACTTTGAATCTCAAGTATTTTGATGCTTTAGTAGATTCTCATAGTGTTTGTGTAGGTAGCATTTCAGTGCCAGACAGATTTCTGAAGTGATGGTTTTGAATGTCAGCATTCTGTTACAATGTTGGTAGGAACTGTTTTTTTAAAGGACACCCATGTGGTTTTTTGCGTTCTTGAACATCTGATCTGATAAGTGCCATTGTCTAGCTGAGACTGTTTTTTAAATGCCATTTATTGCTGAAAGTTCTCTTGCATTCATCTCCAGTGTAGCATGCTTAGGTTTCTGCTATCATTACTTTACTCTCCATTATTTGAGCATGTTGAATGCTAGTAGTTGAAGTGCTTCTGACTAGCTCAGTATGATGACATTTTCAGTATGAGGCTGTTAATTGAAAGATCAAAAGCAAAAAAAAAAAAATCTTTGACTGCATTGTTCACTGATGGCAAACAGTGCGATTATATATCTGATCTTTGCAGTGTCGTCCCAGACCTTGCACCTTAGGTTCTGCTGCAATTACACAGGTAAGCGAAGCCTAAGGCAACAAGTGTTTTGTCCAGTGACATGACCAATGTTAAATGCAAAGAAATGCTTACCTGTGTCTCTTATATGCTCTTTATGCATTTATGCCAAAAGTAACTGTTCCGATTATCCAAGTTTCCCTTTAAAGCTGATCTTATTTCTTGAATGAACTGCATGTTTTGACTTGTACTATGACGTTAAAAGAAAAAAAAATCCTTTACCAAGATTAATACTTGCTTAGGCTCTCTAAGGAAATGTCTATCGTTGTATCTTATGATTTCATATTAGCCTTTATATTTGCATCCTGGTAAGTCCTGAAAGTGACTGGTTTACTAAAAACTGCATGCCATGTCAGAAGTCGGTAATGTGCTGAACTCGTTAGGTCAAAGAGACGTTGAAATACATGATTTGTGTCTCTGTCGTGGTGTGAATCTGCCCTCAAAGTGCAGTGCATATCTCCTATTGAAACGCTGCTGCCTTCACTTCTTGCTCACAGTGTTGGAGGATGATGCTGCAAGCTTAGGTCATAGAATCAGGCCCTGTCGTAGTTTGTCCCCAAAGGGAGGAATCCTTTGAGTCAATCCCACTGCTGAACGTAGACCGTTCAAGAGCTCCAGTGATAAGGTAAAAACAAAACAAAAAGCAACGCAATGAAATTTAAATTCTGTGATTTGCAAAGTGTTGGTCAGATACATGTTTTTCCCTGCTCGGATCGACTGTTTTAAACATGATGCCATAGTTTGTTTAGAGTTGTCAGATGGCTGTTTCTTAAAACTTGCTTGAATGCCTTCATTAACTTTTTAGTCAGTAGGAATGTTCTTTAGAAAGTTGGATGAGGACAGGAACTGATGTACTTTTCAATTACATATGCACTTTTATTGGCAGTAAATTTTGGGGGTTTTCAGTTTAAAATCACTTTTCTGTAGTTAAGGGTCACATAGTGTTTGGTTGGGGCTGTTCACTGTTCATAAGGGTGTAGGACAAAACAAGGAGCATGCCTTAGAGGTTAAAAGTTTTCATGTGCTGTGTATATTCTCCAATATATTGTTTTTTTTGTTTGTTTTATGAATCAGCTGTTCTGACTTTTAAAATGTTGCCATGTTCATTAATAAAGTTGTATCAAATAAAGTGACTTGTTTGTGTTTGATTTTACATTTAGGAAACTAAGGATCAATCGGATTCTATTAGCAGTAAACATTTTCACCAGCAGAAATAAACGTTATTGAAATCCTCCTGTAATCGTTCCTCCTTTTGATATTGGGATTATTTAAAAAATGTAGATGTGTTAACCATTTAGTTAATGAAATGTCTTTCAACAAATTGAATTGACGTCCTCTTCAGTTACAATGTGAAAATAATTTAGGTCTCTTAACTCATAATTTCCAGTTGTTAAATGTTAACTTGAGAGACAGAACAGATACTTTTAGTCCGGACTGCTGTAGCCTCCTTTTCAGTCAGCTGCAACAAAGAAATGATAAATACCTTTAGCAGTTTTTTAAGTTTAAATTTCTAACACATTTCCTTCTCAAACTCACCTGAATATTTATAAGTTGCATTCATCCAAGTAGCTCTTGACAGACTTTTCACCATTTTCTGACATTGTAGTCATGATTTTATGTCCCTTATAGTACAATGTATTCATTCCCACCTCCCCATGAATCGAATTTAAAAAAGACTAGTTTTTAAGATACAACTGGGGGCAGGAGTCTTTAGGGAACTGGAAGGTAGCCGTTTCAAGTCCGTTGTAATAGTGCATATGTATAAACTTTGATTTCCTGTCGCCGATGTCATGCTAGAATTTAAGTCCCTGTAGGCGGCTGGTTCTCAGCTTCATTTAAATATTACATAGAGCCTTGTAAGTTCCAAAATAACGACTTTCCCTTTTATTCATCTTCAATATAATTACCCATTTCTGACACAGCACATTTTACATCACGTTTGCTTGTTACAAAAACACAGTAGTACATTTTATGGTTTTGCATTGCTGATGCGGAGCAGTAAGTGAAAATACAGACAATAAATTTTCATCTGATAAATTCTATAATACAACATTGTGTTTTTTTTAATACTGCATGTTTGAAGCTGATCACAAATTCACTGATGCATACAAATAAAACTACAGCTTCTAAAATAAAACGTGTCATTTAGCTCTATAGCAAAAATAAATAATATAAAATACCATCTTTCTGTTCACACATTTTAGCAGCAAGAAATATGCCTTCACTTTACACCGTGTAACATCTAACACAGAGTTGAATTACACATGTTATTGCTAAGATATTTAGCTTGCGCTGCGATGGCACAGTGAGTGACAGGATGATCAAATGTGAAGGCAGACAGCTGGTACAGTTTTACATAGATCCTTGTTAGAGCACAAAGCATGATGGGAGATGTGTGAAGTGGAATTCAGACCTTGGAGAAATAATGTTTTATGTGACAGTTTATCATTTCCAGTTAAGTGGGTGGATAAGTCAACTCTGATCTTTGCTTCAACAATTGTTGAGAACTCCACCTACAAAATAAGATCCATGTATGCAGTGTTCGGGTCGGTTTCTCACTGAACCTTTGCCTCCAGCAGCGCACTGTTAGGTACCAGCTGCACCTGTGTTGAACTACAGCCGTTGATGTGCCGTAGGGAGTCGGCGCCCAGGTAGGCCAGCAGCAGCTCAGAGCGCCGGTGCAGCAGGTGGAGCATGTCCTCTGCTAGAGTCTCCACGGAGGTGTAACGCACTTTATCCACATCGAAAATGTCCTTTAGGAAGCACAGCACCTGATCCTGAAAGAAACCAACTGTGAGTCGACATCTTTACAGGAGGAGAAAAAAACTCAAACTTTACAGGCACTTTAAATACACAAGACAATGGACTTTGGTGTTGAGTTTCTTCAGACTTAATACATTAAACCTTTTATTTTTTTGACTCAGATATGCCTGTATATTCCAGACAATATAAACTCCTCAAAAAAAAGTTTGGAAACATTATTTCTGTCACTTATTTCGCCCCTTTAATAAAACTAATTGGTGTTGTATTATATATCGTTGGAAACCTGGATAAGTCACCTTTACAACGAGGTAATACAACACCAATAAATATTATTAAAGGGTTGAAATAATTGACCAAAATAACATTTCCAAATTTTATTTTGAGGAGTTTATATTATGACTATATTTTATTTACAAATCTTAAGATCAAGCCTAATTGTACTATTTTTAAGCAAGTTTTTTCCCATCTTATTATTACTGATCATTATTCTATTCAATTCTATTTTTACCTTCATTCTATGGATGCGATGTGATTTTCTTGATTTAAAGCACTGAGTCCTAAAAACAAGCGCTTTACAAATAACAGCATTACTATGAACCTGATGGAGGTCAGGACATTGAGTTTGATTTTTGTGTTAAAAGGTGAAACGGATAAAAGTTAGATTTCTTCAAAATATTGTGCAGTTTCAGACTTTTATCTAGAGTCGACTCTACAGTTAACTGTGTCATATAGATGAAGAATCTGACGCAGTTAGGATGTCAGATCATTATTGTGCTATTCTGTGTTGCTGAGGCTGACCTTGAAGAAGCAGCAGAGGTCGTGCAGGGAGCTCTTTGGCCCCAGGAAGCCCCAGGCCAGGACGGGACTGATCTGTTCACACACAGCGTAGAAATGAGCGATGAAGCCATCAGGCACCTGAGACACAGAAGAAGTGAATAAGGTGATGGGACGCTATTATCAGCTGTTTTTACAGTTCCAGAGCTGCTATCTGATCTTCTGTGTTTTATATAAAATGTAGAATATATTGTCTCATGGCTGTCAAACTGCTGATAGTGAGTGCATCAAACATCAAACAACATCAAACAACATCAAGCAGATAGTATTTAAAATGTTAGATAAAGCAGTGTCAGCATTTATCTGATATCTAACATGAAGCTGCTGGACATGTACCTTCATGTGCTGTCTCTTCTGCTTCATCACTGACCAACAACTTGATGCCACAGCCTGTGAAGTTCAAGCAGATCATTCATCAGTTTCATTCTCAAAGAGGTTAAAGTTAAATAAAATAATTTAAAGGGATTTAAAAAGAGAAAAGATTAAAAAGAATCTAAAAAAAACCCATTTCACATATGCACTCTTGAAAACTTTAAGAAAAGTTCAGGTGGGCTGCCACCTGAAAGTTTCCTGGCTTGCTTGTTCACACATGCACCTCACAGCGGGAGACTGTCTCTGTCGGACAAGAAGGGGGGCGTGGCATCTTCTTGAGAGAGACATGATGTAAAAAGAACAACGGAAAAGTGGCAGGGGAAGCAACAGTGTGCTATAACGCAGTCGACACCCCCTCCCACTATATATCCTGCTCCCTCTGACTTTCTGCAGAAAAGAAATACTGAGGGGCTGGAGGGGGATTATCCAGATAAAGTCAGAGTGAAAATTGCCAGTTTGCATTTAACATTCAGCTCACTCTGAAAACTTCAAGAGGAACTTTAGGAGTTTTGTGCAAGTGTGAACAACACTATTTATAAACATTCTTGTCTGGAAGTTTACTAGTGTTGTGCGCCTTCTTGTTTACAATTTTCCTTTGAGATATTTTGAGTACAATTTCAATACAGCCAGTTGTTGTTATTTAATATCAGTTGGATATTGATATAAAGTTATATTTTGGGAGACTAAAAAATGTTGGACCAGGAAAAATCTCCCCATTGTGTTGCTGTTTCTGGCTTTCTTCTTAAAACATTGACATTATTCCTACCTAGAATTGACTAATATTCGTCTGTCATGGATCCACTGACTGCCGAAAGAAACTCTGAGATCTAAATCTGTTCTGTACTCCTCACCGTTTCCTTGAAGGAGCTGTTGAGCCAGCGGTTGTTGATCACGTTCTGGATGGAGATGGGTGGATTCTCCAGGTCCTCAAACGAGTCCATCAGGATGAAGTCCAGGACTATGTCATAGAAGTTCAAGTGCTTCACCTGAGACGATGAAGATAAGAGGTTCTTATTTCAGAATTTGTTTTTCTTGAGGGTCAGACAGCAGAAGTCAGCCACATTATATAGAGGAGAAGACTCTCACCCCTCGTGTGGCCAGTTCCACCTCTGTGTTTTCCCAGTGCTCCGTGTGCTCCAGGAAGGCAATCATCTCCTCAAACACATCCTCAAATCTCTGTGGGCTCTAAAAACCAGACAGTTAATGTGAGCGGGTAAAGCTTCTCCTGAAGATGTATCATCTGTATTATTACTCTGTAGATCCAAAGTTACCTTCTGTGCTTTTACAATAATGGAGGACAGGATTTTCTTTCCAGTGTCTGCCAGAAACATCCTGGTCTTTCTCTCACATGAAATGAGCTGGAGGAAAAAAAAGAGAGATCGAAGTTGACTGAAGTTGATCATTTTTCCTTCTGAAAGTAGAGGGCAAAAAAATAAAAACGTTGAAATATCTAAACACTGTGGTTCTTCCTTGGATGGTTAATTGGTTTCAAATGTGCTTCTGATGCACTTTAGTCAATTTAACTCATTCCTGTTTTCTTTCTGCAGCGTTTTGATCTAAGTCAAAATAGTAGTACATCATACTTAAATAATACAAACTAGCAGATCTTTGAGGCTGATGCTGTGTAATAACTTTGATGCTATCTCTTGGAGCCATGGATGAGTTTAAGTATCTTTGAAGTATTTTTAAGGTTAAAGGAAGAATGGGCGACTTTTTGATCTAGTTGATGTCACCTCTGAGCACCAGCATTAAACCAAAACAAACTGCTGTTTGGCGACACTTCCACCATTCTGAAGCCTCCGCTCTCCTCCAGCGGCCTGCGTTGTTGTGTTAGCAGGCTAATGTTAGCACACTGGTTAACTCAGCTTCATATTGCACATAAATTGAAATGGAATGACCGTGATCTAAAGACACTTAGGCGACATTAATATTCTTCAGTGGAAGAGAGAGGGTTAGGGTGAGCTGGGTCACTGTATTTTTTGTCTACCGTTATTGTTTTTGGCTCACATTTGTTAATATAAAGTCAAACTTATTTTTCATATTGCAGTGATTTTTTTTTGGAAGCGCATCAGACAACGTAATAGATCCATCCTCAGCCTCTCAGCTTGTTGTCCCTGAAAGTCGCTACGCTATCTTCTGGTGTAATAAATCCTACTTTGAGGTCTCCTCCAAGTCTGCTATATACAGTATATATATATGTAATTGAATTCATTAGGTTTACTGTACCTGACTTGCCTGCCGCACACAGTGCAACTTGGCCAGAAAATCTAAATCTCCAACACACTCGAGCAGCTCAGTCCTGACGATGCAAATCAAGAAAAACACCAGATTCATAATTTAGCAGACACATGTATCAAATAGAAAATGTTACAACTCTTCCAGCATGTTCCAAGAATCCAGATGAATCATATGTATTCAAATTCATCAGTGTAATTACCGCAGAACCCTGCAGGAGATCTTTCCATCCTCAGCCATCTGCAGCGCCTCGTCGTAGAAAGGATGATGACCGAGAGCGAGGACATTCCTCAGGTCTCTGTGCTCCGACAGCTGATACAGAGAGAGCCAGCAGAGGTTACGGGTTTATTGCCAATTGTTTAGATATTTTATAGACAGAACAAACATGTATTGAAATGATAATAATCAGATGAGTCAAATTGTCCTCTCCCAGTCCAAGACAAGCACCTGACCCCCCCAAAAAGGAAAAAGGGTAGAATCATAATATCATTGTACTTTTTGTAAATCTGTTTTAAACATGACAAACTGTTTAAGATTATGAAAAAAAAGTCCATCTTAATCCTAATCAAGGTGCTTACTTGGTCGAAAAGGCTGAACCCTTAATGAAACTCAGTCTGGTTGGTTGGTGTGTGGGTGTGAATGGGGGGGTTAAATGTTTTAAAATTACGGGAAAAAAATGGACACACTTTTGTAATGCGTGTATTGTGCTGATCTCAACAATAAATAAATAAGTGACAAAAAGAGGGCTGAACCTGAACTTTCTTGATCCTGCTAGAAAAGCTACAGGTTCCACATGTCCTGGATTAGAGAGTTTGTTCTGAAGTCAGTTCTGACAGCGAGCTGTAGGTTGTAAACTGAGAGATGTAGCTCTATTTATAGTTACTCACTAAATATGAGTGACCCAGTCTCACTGCTGCGAGCTCTTCATTTACTGCTCTGTTAATGTTAGACTGGTTTTACGGGTATGAAGACTGTAATGTAAAGCCTTAATTATGCACCTACATTCATTAAAAGACATGTATCACTGTTTTTTAACCAGAGCCTGGTGAGATATATGTGTGTCCTCAACCTGTACATTTGACTTTCAGTTTCAAGGAACAAGTAAACAAATCAGTCATTCTTAACAGCATGTTTATTTCTGTACTTTGTGGTCAAGTTCACCAGTAACATCAGACACACAGCTCGAGCCCCCACAGGGACCTAACAAGATAAGTTGTATGCTAGTAAACAGCCGGTGGTAAAACCTAAAACCTACGAGAGGATCAAAGCTAACTGAATTAAACTCCTGCTGTGAACTGTTTGTCCCATTTGACGCCTCAGACGCCTTGAAATGAGCCTTAGATGTCCTTTGAGCCCCCCTTATTTGTATCTATATGAAAAGCTGAGACCCCCCAGTACCCACACGAGATTATTGATACGTTGCTGTAAGGAAATTAATATCAATTGTTTTCATTAGTAAAATCCCAACAGACAACTTACAACACCTTTTTATAAACTGTTGAGTAAGTCTGTTGTCATATGTTTACTTAACGTGTGCAAATCTCGTTTTTAAAATCACAAAGCAGACTAAGACTTGCACCCCCCCCCCCCCCCCTTAAGGGGGCTCAGACCCTAGGTTAAGCACCAATGCTCTAGTCTTCACCATTCAACCAAACTCAATTTAAAAAGCTATTTTAAAAAGTTTTAATTTGCTTAGAATTACAGTTTAAAAAGGTAAATATCAAACAATTTTTATTTGCACATTTGTTTTGTTTTTCACATTTTTATACAAGATTGATTAACGATAAGAAATGACATTAATTGTAATAAAAATAGGCCTTTATTAATTATTTTAATTCAAGAAAAATGCACTGCATTGTAATATGGGGTTTAAAATGATGAGGATTTATCAGGATATTGGTTTTGAATCATAAAGATCTGTTGTGTCACCTCAGCAGCAGACACAAATGAGTCAGTGGAGGCGATGCTCATGCTGTCTTTCAAACAGGCGTCATCCAACTCCTCTCTGGCCAAAATGTCCACCATTCTGTCTGTGATGGGAAATAATCATCGTAATGTGTTGATTATTAATACAGCACTGATCAGCTGTATACATCATTAGCTTTATCCTGTGTTGGTCCTGTATGTTGTGTAATCCTTTATGAGTGACTCACCCTGGCTGTTGCTGTGGGAAGAAGGCTCTGACGTGCACAACACTCCCTCAAACTCCTCCTGAAGGCTGTAGGCCCGCTGCAGCAGAGACTTCAGCCTGTGGATGAACTCTGTACTGATGACGTCCTGAAGGCACAAACATTCAAGTTCAACCATTTAAACAATGCCTAAAAAACAGCAACTCAACTGTGTGTATTAAGATTCCTCAAGGCTTTTCATTCCCTTATTGAGAGGACGGTACAGCGTAGAGTCAGAAACAGGGATAAGAGAGGGGGGGAAGACATGCGGTAAATGAACATTGAACATCCGTGAAACAGACTAAATATAGACTAGATTCTGTCTGTGTGACACTTCCCACGACAACCGACAAAAGTGTACTGTGTTAATGATTGCAGTCTTAACTGCAGGTTAGACAGGCTGGCATTGTGTGTGGCAGAAGAAGCTGACCTGGCCCAGAATGAAACCACGCTCATTCTATGAGCACAAACCCTGAGCACCATTACTCAATTATTAAAGCACAGGAGGGTAAAATACTGTTTTGTCGATTTACTTCAAACTATTTCACTTCAGCTTCTTCTTCTGCAGGGATCACAGTTTAAATACGCTTTCTAAAAAGGTGGAAAACTGAGCGGGGGAATATCCTTCACAGAAGACTGAGCAGCAGATTTAATCATTTGACCTGGACTAATCCAAAATCCTCCCATCCAGGAGGTTAGAGAGCCAGTGAGTTATCTGTTATACAATACAGACTCTGTGACACTGGTGGGATGTCAGAGAGCTGGTTATTCATATATGTGGCACATAGTGCTGTGTTGTGGCCAGTAAATGCTTCTCTATCATCTTCTTTTATAAAAGAGAGACAATAGTTTAATTATTAATGCTGGTAAAACCCTGCATAAACCTTTTATAAACTGTCCCGAGGGATCTGATAGAAAAGGATCTACAAGCCTCATCCTACTTAACTCCTATCCCCAGATTAAAAGTGGCATTACACTGAATTAAATGTGTTGTTGAGTTGGTGTTAAATATGGCAGCGTGCTGACGTGTCCTCATTGGAATGATCTCTGAAGTTTTAAGTGTGTTTCTGTGTCTTCATCACCTCCATGCCCTGCTCAGCAATGGCGTCTCCAGCTCCTGTTTTGACAGAAACACAGCTGGCATCGTCTTCTCCCTGCTTGCTCCTAAATGTCAACGCTTCCTCCCACCGTCTTAGAGCCTCCTCAAATAAATCCATACCTGCAGGCACAAAAAAAACAACAACAACAAAAAAAAAAACACAACCCAAACAATCAATAAAAAGCTCAATTTCAGACAGAAGCAACTTTACAAAAACTGGTTATTACAAGACTTTGTAAGATGATTACAGCCCTCAACACTTCCACTCGTTATCACATAGTGAAGGAGGAAGTTTCTTTACCCATGAGGTACAGGTTTTCAGGCGTGGTGACAGGTATGTTGACGAATCCGCAGATATCAGCTTCTCCTGCTCTGTCCCAAAAGGTGGATTCATTAGCGCAGGTGCTGCTGCTGGATGAGTTCATGCTTTTAACCTGTAGAAGAAGAACACCGTTTTACTTTCAAACAGGGGGAGGCAGCAACACAAGAAACTAAATGCAGGCAAACTCTGACTCAAAGGAAGAAGAATTTTTTAACATGTCTTACAGAGGCCAGGCTCAGTAGAGACCCGGACAGTTTCCTGTAGTCTCCTGTAGGGAGGAGCAGACCAGAGGAGAGGCCATTCTTGGAGTTGAGGGAGAGAGTGATGTTTTGGCTGGTGTTATCTGGGTAGATAAATACCAGAGTTCAGAGATCATGTTTGATAGGGGGATCAGAATGCAGTGATCACGCTACATGAGCATGTAACAGGATAACATGGTGGATAAACCACAGCTTCATATCTGATGGCTGAAAAGAAGACAAAGAGTCACTTATTGTGGAAATCAGTGACTCTATCAAGCAATAAGTGACAGATTTTCTTTGTTCCTTTTTCAGAGTTATTAATGTCTGTCAAGACCTAAAGACAATTTCAACCAAAAATCTTTAAAAAAGTGTATCTGGAGGAAATTACCAACCCTGCCTTTAATTATGGTCAAGTTTCATCACACATTTTAATTTGATTTTTTTCAATTGCTGTCCATTTCATTTGGATATTACACTGGGTTATATTGCATTATGCTGAATCATGCAGCTATAAAGTAGTTCATCATTTTCCATATTATTGTTAAACATTCTCAAAATGTTGACAGCTCTATCAAAAGGACAATGTTTGAAATGAATGAAGTTACACTGTTTATGAAAACATTGAATTACTCCGTCCAATGGTTTATTCGATTGTATTTCATTTCTCTTTGACTCTCAGATAATTCTTCCTAAGGGAGCTTAAATGAGTTAAAAGTATTTAACTGGAGCAGCCTAAACACCTGATTAGATCACAAAAAAGCAACTGGGGCAAACATACTACACAACATGGAAGTCGGGGAGCTGCTGGTTGAAGGGGGGAAACGTGTAAAGTTTTACCGTTCCCTGCTGAGGCAGGCGGGAGGAACTCAAATCCTGCCTGCTCCCACTGTGGAGACTGGGCCTTTTTTCTTCCCTTCCTCCTCTGGAAGCGCCGTGCGAGGAAGAGGAGCGAGATTGCGCTGAAGGCAGAAGCTGCCACCAGCTTCTTGGTCCCTGTGCTTATACTCACCTGGAAGACAGGTTCAGGAGAAGGAGTTACATTTAAGGGTTATATGCAGTAGATCGATCTCTTCTGTCTTTGGTTAGTCAGAACAAAATATCTGACCAATTCAACATCTGAACAGTGGCACCCTGTTTTGATTAGCAGCATTATTAACTATCTTACCGTTCTGTCAAAAAGCCCTGAAGGAAAACAACCCTCAGTTCTTAGCTCTGTGTTCTTACTCATCTCTCTCCTAATCACTTTTCTGTTTCTCTAATTAAGATTATTTTACAATAAAGGTAAAATGACCACAAATTATTTTAAAAAGTAAACAAATAAAACATTATTTTGCTTTAAAATATATTTAACTCAATACTACATAAAAGGCTTTCAAGCATTGTGAGATGTTTTCAGAAAATAAAACATTATAAAGTTGTTAAGTGTTAAAATTATTGACAGCAGGGGGCGCCGGTAGCCTAGTGGTTAGTGCGCGCGCCCCATGTACAGAGGCTATGGTCCGCCAAGCGGGCGGCCTGCGTTGGAATCTGACCTGTGGTTCCTTACCCTCATGTCATTCCACTCTCTCTCTCTCGTCCTGATTACTGATTCTATCCACTGTCCTATCGCTCTAATAAAAGGCATCAAAAGTCCCAAAATAAACCTTTTAAAAATGATTGAAAGCAGATAAAACATTTACAAAAAGCATTACAGAAACAAACATTGCAGTTTAATACTGAGGAATAGCGCTCGTCAGAGATCAAATATGTGAGCAGCTGAGACTTCATGTCCCCAAAAACAGAAAATCTATCCCGAATTTCATTTTTGAATTTCATGCTTCCCCTGAGGATTCATACATCAAATCACAATGGATACTGATGATGTAACAAACTGCACTGAGAATCAGCTTCCAGCCTGTTTAGATTTTAAAGGAATCTATTTGAGATAGCGTGCATAGCCCCCTCTGACTATAGATAGAAACCCTGACTGACTGAAGAGATTATGCACACAGACAGCACTGCAGCATATCCCCAACAACTGACAATTACATAAACACTGGAGCTATGACAGCAGCTGTAATATTGACTTAGTTCTTTGACAGCCATTAAATAGGCTGGCATGATAAAACAGAGCTACAGGCCTGCAGTGTTTCCATGCTACTACCAAATGTCAGACACGCTCATACCAGACCCTTCATGAAATCAGATCTGCTACGTGACTCGGACCACGCACACTCTCCAAAGCTCTACTTGTAAACATGAAAGGGTCAGAGAAAGACAACGTTCTGGGGACTACCCAACAACTTAAATCTTAAATATATTCAGGAGTTTATACTATATTTGTTATGGTGCGCCAAAAATCAATTACAGTATTTTTTACTTTATTTGTATTGTTTACTAAAACATGTTTTGCTCTTCTTTATTTGTGAAAAAATGTTGGATGATCATCTCAAAGTGAACATATTTTACTTTATAATTTCAAATATCTGCTAGTGCAGGTCAAATCATTCATAACAACAACAAACATTTAAATAAGCATGTTGACCTCTAGTTGAGTAATAATTGAAATCAGGAGCATTACAAGAATGAAGTGAAGTTAATCAACTAGCTGATGCACTCACACTGAAGCACACACAGTATTTCTGCTCAAGTAGTGCAAGACCTTGTCCTTGGCTGTTGCCCATATGAAATTAACTGTTTTGACTCTCATCAGGAAAAGAATTCAGCTCAACTGCAGGCCGATATCTTCCCATCACACAAAGTCTTTACAATAATAATAATAATAACTTTATTTATATGGCACCTTTTTAAAAACACAGGTATACAAAGTGCTTTGACAAACAGGAAAGGCAAAAACAAGAACAAAGCAAACTAAACCAATCACAGAAGAACATAAACAACAGCAAGAACATAACAAATGCAAAATACTCCAAATAATTAAAGACAATTCAACAGAAAAGAACCCATATAGCAAGATACCCAACAGACATATATAACCCGACCATCATAAGAACCCAGGCAAAACAAGAAGTTGTGGAGCTAACTGCTCAACCAGGAGGAAGAACTTCACATCAAAACAAATGCAGCAACAGCCCACCTCCCCAAGCAGCCAAAGGGAACACTGTGAAACAGTGTGTCAGAGTCAGTCAGATGTGATCTCTGGACAGCTCGCTCTGCATCATGCAGAATCACAACATGTGACAAAACAGGTTCAAAGAAAGTCAACGGAAGCTTTGGGAACTGGCAGGGCTTGAAATATCGGATGAACAGGTCCAAGGTTTGTATTTCAACTTCTACCAGCACTACACATGAGGATGACGATGATCCAATGAGTACAGGAGGGAAGGACTGCAATGCCTGGTTACAGACAGGTTAAGTCACTTGTGTTTTCATCCTCTCATTCACTTCCACCTGGATAATGAAGATAATGATAGGAGTCTAGACGCTGTGTGAGATCATGAAACATAATATTATAGACAGGCTTTAATTGTGTTTCACATCACAGTGCTTTCTAAAGTACAACTTCAGAGCCTTGTTAAATGATATTCTACAGTTCCCTCATAAGGAAGTCATTTTTAATATAAAAACTGAATATTTTGTTGTTGTATGACAGCCACAGACAAAGTAACAGCCATGAGAAATCAGCCATGGTGTAGAGAGTTTAAATCTTTTGATGTTGGAGCACTCAGAAAATGAATGAATATTACAGATTTTTACTTAAATTGTTATAAACAGCAAGGCAGATCGCTATAAGGAAACACAATAGTGACGCATTTCATGTCCCACTATTTGTGCAGCATGAAACAGAGTCAGCAACATGTCCGGTGTTTAAGCAGAAAGAACCGGAAATCCAAACTCAAACCCTCAGCGGCCAGATATAGAAACAGTAAAAGCTCCCAAATGAGAAACTTTCAAACACACTCTCACCTGTGCCAGAGAGCTGTACATGGACAGCGGTAGGTGGACCATGCGCAGGACAGCAGCCTTGACAGACAGCTGGGAGCTTGTGAGGGTCTCATGTGTCATTGTTGCGATCTATCCATGACTTGGCAACTCTCTTATCCCCATCTCCGTTCTGCAGGACCTGAGAAGGATGACAGGAGTTAGTGGCACACAAGGATTTAACCTTCCTGGCTCAGGGGGGATAAAATGACGTTATTACATAAATCCTCTAACATACAGTGTGTGCAAGTAGCAAGGCCTCCCTTACCAGAGTTGAGCCGTGCTTATAAACCCTTTTTATATTGTGAAAATACTTTTTGATTACATAAAATTTCATTAAATGCAATCTAACAGGTTAATGAGCACGCCCCCCCAAAAAGGTATGAAAATATTTTAAATCTTACTTTATATAAAACTAGAGGAACAAATAGTCTTTAGCTGTCTGTAAACATATAATTGGTGTCTCTAAACACAATCACACACTTTAGAACAACTAAGCCGCTAATAATCACCTAAACAGGACAACATGCAACATCCACTTAAGTTTGTTAAAGAGACTCATGAGGCTCATCACAAGGATGATCATCCCCATGTGATGGCACGTCTCACGCTGACAAAAAGGTCGTTCTTCGTCACCAACTACTTACATTTAAAAATGGTAATATCATGTTTGTTGTGATAGTTTTTTCACACGCTGATAAATTTCCAGTTGACTTTTATTTGTTGTGGGAAAACATGAAAAAATAGTATGGGATCTTTAGAAGCACAGACAGAGGGACAAAAGTATGGATACATGCTACTGACAGGTAAACACTGAGAATACTGAAGAAGCAGAGAACTGGTTCTTTTCCTTAATGTCCAAATGAAATGAGAATATTTTCCTCTTGAATGTGTCTTACATGTTGTTCTAATGCTTTACTGTCCCTAATGTGAAAACAAACAACTTGTAGTATGGATTGTCTAGTCTTGATCTCGATCATTTCTATCACTTAAATGTACAGCAGACACTGACAGCATTCAGTAACAAATCAGTCTTCCAGTAGTCTTCACTGGAACTCCTCCAGGAGTCTTTAAAATGTGTTACATAAAACAAATTAAAAAATTAAAAAATTAAAACAGCACACTTCTCTCTGAAGCAGTTTGTTATGTTCATCATGTTAACACACATTAAGAAAATAACCCTGTCAACTCTTGTTGGCCTATAGGGCAGCATAAGATTGGCTTACTTATCTAACAAGGCTAATAAAGGCTAGCTGTGTTAGCAAATTGTGTTCAAATGGCTGATAAAATCAACTGACAGCATGAGAAATACGCGCATGAGCTCGGGGGCTTACATGTAAGGAGTTGAGGTTAAAATGCTATCACCGGTACATTTGTTGGTGTCCTCCACAGAGTTTTGTTCCCGGTGTTATACCCGGTCCTCTCGCTCTGACCTCAGCTGCAGCCCAGTGAAGGACTCAACACTGCCGCACGCTCCCATCCAGCGTGGCTTTCAAAATAAAAGCATGCCAACTTGTAATCTTTATGGAGTTTGCGCGCCCCCCCTCGGCTTTATGATATATAACACATTTATAATGTGAGGTTTTAATAGTAAAGCAGATAATATTTCTTCCGAAGTTGATGAAATTACTTCATTCGATACGAAAAGGAATCTCGACTTTTAAGTATTCAAAAACATCTATTAAAAAAAAATCAATTCACATTTCTGAGACAAACTTAATCAACACACATAAGTTAATTAATTTACTTTAATGTCCTATTATGACATATATTATAATTATGAGGAAAGTAGTCAAATAAATGTGAAGATGAAATGTTATACGGTGGAGTAAAAAACATGGTAGGTTAAAGTTTATTTTTTACATTTCACATTTCACATTTTAAAAACTGTCTTAGGCCATTATCTCATATTTTCTTAAAAATGTCAAAATTTCCGACTTACAAACTTATGTAGGCCTGTTTAACTTTTAGAACCATCACAAATAAAACATTCCCCTGCTTATCTACAAAAAAAGACCAAATACCTCATGATGTATAATGTTCCAATGTTTTCATATTATGGATAAGAAAAAACATAATTTTGATAATGAAAAACCACATGCTTTGCAATCTTGTAACTATTTCTTACAAATACCTATTTCTTTTACATTTTAGCCATTATTGGCAAGATTAATATAATACTATGCTTTTATCCTCCGCCTCTCAACTTACATAATAACACAATAATAACTGGAACATAGATAAAGAGGAAGGAAATAATTCAGTGAGTTTATCAAATCTTTGCAATGCTTTTATCACTCGCACTTAACATTTGATGTTGTGAATCTTGAGTGTTTCATCACTGTATCACAGTATGCTATTATCACGGTAGATGGCGCTTGGGATGGGTTGAGAGGTTCACCTTCTATTGCTTTTACTATTTATTTTCAACAGGTGACTCTTTTTATCTCCCCAGTCCAGTTATCTTTATTTGGAGGAAGTACATTTTACAGCAGCAATTAGACCTTTTCATGACTTTACGACAAGTGAATACACATCTACTACTCTATGTCTTTTCTCTACTTACAGTGGCTTTATCACTGGCGTCAATGTTGGTATTACAAGATTATTAATATCTATCTGTGATTCTCTTCAAAGTTATTTTTATTGAATTTTAGATAATTACACACATTAACACAAACAGATCCAACCCCAATACAATCCCCCCACCCCTTGCTGTCACTCACGTATAAAGACTCTTTCACTACCTTGCCATATTCTGTTGACGGTTAAAATGAAAGAATAGTTGTTGAGGCACTTGGTGAAAAATAAATAAAATAAACATAAATATACACAATTAAGTATTAATGATAATATTCTGATGTATAGGTAAGGTGGAATAAAAATAAATAAATTAAAATAATAAATACATAAATAAATAAAAGCCAGAAGCAGCATTACCAGGTGTCTATCTGTGATTCTATATAAATATAATATAGTTTCAATAACTGTAGGAGTAAACTTTATATATAAGATGTACAGTAGGATGGGGAGGTTTTTTTTTTTAAACCGGAAAGGGGCGGGGCTACGTGTAACGTTAGCAACCACGCTGAGGGACAGGAGCGGTGGTATCTAATGTGAAGGATTGCTCTCTCTTGAAATATGCCTCTAAATCATAACTAAACCCGTGTCCTTGACATACGTTGAGGTTGGATATACCCGAGAAAACACCCCGTCCTCTTAATCGTTCAGGTAAGGCTCAAATCTATGGTTAATTTGGGGGACTGCTAGTTAGCTGCTGCCTGGTGTAGTCACAGTGGGACGGTCGATGATCGTGTGTTACAGGAACGATAGCTGGCTAATATAAGCTAGCGTGTTACTAGCGAGGTGGTTATCAACAGTAAACCATCCAGCTCTCACGATCATCTTATGCAAGTAAACATTTCCGTCGCTTGCCTTAAAGACTTTTATTTAAAAAGCGTAGTGTGTGGTCTGCTTGAGGTTAATCGTCATTTTTTTTTTGCTGACCTGTGATTGCCCGGAGGCTAATGCTACCCGCGGAAGGCTGTGCTAGTCCGACCTGTGACGCTGTCATCGGCTCGCCCCGGGGTTTGACAGCTCTGTTCGAGCAGGGGACAAGGCCAAAGCCACACACAACGGTCTAACCTTATGCTTTCTTTATATAAAACACAGAAAAGACCTCTTCACACAGCTGAAAAACCTGTCCGAAACAAGTTTTTTTTTTTAACCTGGTGAAAACGTCGCACTGTGTTGCTTTGTTTGCTAAAATCAACTGAAGGAAATGCTGGCTGACTTTGCCCTTTACAGTGTTATACTTGTTACAGAGCACCTTGGCATGCTTATGTAGTGATTTTGAGTGTTAATTTATGATCATTTAGTGTTTTAGTCACCCATATGATGACTCTGAGTATGACAACATCGGGGTTGTGTGCACTGCCTGGTTTGGGTCAACGCCCCACCCTGCGTGTGCGACCTCTTTGTCCACAGTGAAATTCTCTGTATTATACTTTTTATTGATTGGGCAGAAGGTGATAGGATGAGAATGGGGTTGAGATAGGAAATTATAGACTTAAGCTCCAGAGGCTTGTTAGTAAAACCACCGGCTAATTCGATTTTCCTTGGTTGTAAGTAACACAATATTAGCCCCTTGTTTAGTGACTGTTAACTGTTGTGTGGACTGTAAGTTCACTAGTTACAAACTTTAGACTTTAACAAGAGTTGAAAGACAATAGCAACAGTAGCTGACCACATGCAACCAGTTAGATTTTGGAATAGACTCACAGATAGTATTGATGAGGTGAGTCAACAGGCGTATTGACTTGTACAAGCCTGAACATGAACTGAGCTGAGCAATCCGCTTTCCCCTGTGTTCATGTTGATCTCCCACTTGACCTGTTGATAAATGTGATACCAAGGGTGTAAGAAAATATCAATACTCAACAAAAAGTAGTGCCACAATTTGTATGTACTTGTAATGTAATGTGATATGTAATCGCAGATCCCAGTTATTGCCATTTATTGAATTATGAAATGTGTCATATGTATCCCAAGATTCTTGCAATAACACAGCCCAGCTTGACAGCTGTCTTGTATGGTTGTTGGAAAGCCAAACATGTGCTCTCCACAAATATGTGTATTTGTGGAGAGAAGTCTGTGTGTTGACATTCGGGGAACATGTTTTATTGTCACTATGTTTGTTAGGTTACAATCATGTGCCGATCAGCTCATGCACTGCTGTCATCATCCCACTGATGTTCAAATATTCCTAGAAAGTGCAAATGTCAAAGCACACATTTTAACAAGGTCTTACTTATGCTGTGGCCACAGGCAAAATGGTCACACTTTTCATAATATGGTGCGTATGGTAGTTTGCAACTCTGAAGTCTGAAGGCCTTTTCAGCCAGATAGTCATGCTGATAAATATTTCGGATAGATGTTAGATACTTAGTCAAGACGGTGTACACAAAGAGTTGCACGTTACAGCAAAGTAAAAACTTTAACTCTCTTCTTTCCTGACATTTTCACACATTAAGCCAAAGCATTTTTATTAAGATGCTTTGTTTTTGATATACATACTTGTTTCCCGTAGAAGATGTGTCCTCAAGCCGTTTTCTAAAACATGGCGTGCGTGTATAATTTGTCTCTTCCGAGAAATGATTGCTCACATTTGTTTTTGTCTATCATGTAACTGTTCTTCCAATCTCTCAAGCAGCTTCATAATAAACACTTTCAAGGGTTTCCTCTGTCGTCCCATTGGTCAGGGCATGCAGTCCTGTAGCTGCCAAGCTTCCTCTTGAAGCACAGACTAAATAATAGAAGTTGCAGAACTCAGTCGTTTAAGTATAACAAAATGTATTAAGGGAACAAATGTAGGCAAATTGACCCTAAATAAAAACTCTCCAAATCTTCCAGAATGAAATGTAATCCATGACAGTGCTGCTCTGCCTCCTCTTGGTTATAATCATTTAAAAGGGCTCTTAACCAGAACTAATGAAGGCATTGGTATTTTGGTTCGTGCACATCATTTCTAAGAGTAGGTCTTCCTTTTATGTCCTGCTGTCAGGCGAAATGGACTAAACTCACAAGGCTTTATATTTAGAAGCACCTGATTTTTGATTCACTGGTTGGGCTTTATTGATTGGCAGATTGAAATCATCTGAACTTTTTCATGAGTCCGCATTATCAACACAGACATTCAGATGCTGCTGAGTTGTTGACAGCTGTGGCATGATGTGCTGCTTGGTGTTTCTGATGTGTGGCTGATAATAAGGGAATGATGTGTCCGTCATGTAGGCATGGAAACTTCAGCCGTGGTGTGACAGTGACTCAGGTTACAGTAAACGTCTGTTTTCCCTGTCCTCTGTGTTGTTCCTTGGGGTTTATCTCATGTTACTCTATCAAATATCACACGAAGGGTTGATTAAGTTTCTTTTTAAACAAGTACTGCATTGATTTCTCTGAAGTAGTCAATGCTGGATATGTAATAAATGTGTATCCCCCCCCCTCCTCTCTCTCTCTCTCACTCTCTCAGACTTGTGGCTGAGTGATGCCGCCAGCATCCAGCTGTGACTGCCCCCATCTGGACTCTGTGGGGGAGATCACCAAGGAAGAACTTATCCAGAAATCCCATGTGAGTGACCCTCCATCACTACTCCATCCCCTGTCTTGCTGATAGCTTAGACTCCTTTTATAATAAAAATATAGCAATTTTTTTTTTTTTTTTAAGAATGTAGATTGAATCTACAAGAAAGCACAACAGTGCATGTTCCTCCTGAGGAGGCTGAAAAGTTTTAACGTCAGAGAGGACATCTTACCAACAGTATACCGGTCACTTGTTGAATCAGTCCTCACATTTAGCATTTTAACCTGGTACAACTTTCTCACTGAAAAAAAGCAAGAAAAATCTCACAAGAATCATCAAACCTGCAGGTAAAATCACAGGCACCACCCAAATCCAACTGTCAGAACTTGACATGCGTGCATCAGAAAGGAAAGCAGTCTGCATCACTCAGGACCCTTCACATCCCCTTCAGCACTCGTTTCAGCTGCTCCCCTCAGGCAGCCGATTCAGAGTACCAGTGGCTGAAAAGTGAACTTACAAGAACTCTTTTATTCCCACTGCAATAAGCGTTTGAAACAAGCCTAGATAAACACTACTTTTAAATGTGCTTTTACTAATTTAAGGAACGTTTGGGTCTGATTTGAAGTGAGTCTAACGGGTGTGGATGTTTTTTGATGTTTACACTATGTGAAAGACAATAAAGTTTCTCTTTTTGAATCTTTTGAATCTTTGAACCAAGTTTCCACTTTGACCCCTCCCCCCAACCCCCAAAAAACAACAACAACAACAACCATAGAAGTTATTTCAAAACCTTACATTTTATCGTCTCTCTATTCCCAGCTTTAAGTAGTAATGTGAGTTATAAAATATATTTCTGTATCCGATTGCAGGCTGTAGAGAGATATTTGTGAATGTAAAATAACAGTGGTTTGTAAATACAGGAGGTTGTTAAGTGCTTCTAATGGAGTACCAGTCAGCATCAGATTCATAGCAAAAATCTAACAGAAGTTTAACAGCTCATCATAAAGTCTCAGCACTGTTGATTCAAAGTGCTGAACAACGCAGATAGAGGAAAAAAAACGAGTATAAGATTGTAAGTTAACAAACAAAAGAAAGAACAACAACAATAAAAATGAAAGTGAAACGAGTGTATTGCAACAAACAACGCTCAGAGCTATGTATCCCTGAGCTTGACTGGTTTTTTGGAAATTGTAGGAAATTGAGGAGAAATATATTTTGAGTTGAGTATAAAAAATGCCAATAGAGGGTGGGAGACTTAAAGGAAGTGAATCCATTAAAATGGTTATCAGAGGGCTATGCTGCATTAATAAAATAAACATTGATTTCCATCGATTGGTATTCAGTTGTATTGTGTTAGGTATGAAAAAGGGTCTTAAAAGTCTTAGCTCTAACTTTTTCAACCCTGCAGAAAACCTGAATAACTTTTTTTTCCAATTACTTTCACATCCAAACTCTGTTTAGTGGTTTAGCTTCCCTGTCTTGCTTTCTTCCATTTCAACTCATGTGACTCTGACCTTTGCACCTTTACTATTTTCTAGGGCCATTGTCAAGACTGCAAAGTCGGAGGACCAAATTTGTGGGCGTGTTTGGAGGTAAGAAAATGCTTACCAAGGGGAGAGAAAACTGTTGAACAACAACAAAATGTGTGAACTTTATTTCTTACCGTCAATATTTGACTTCTGTTTTTTTTTTTTAACAACCCGCTTTGTGCTGCATTGTCTTGTTTGTTTTTCTGTTGCAGAATGGCTGCTCATATGTCGGGTGTGGAGAATCTCACACTGACCACAGCACTGTCCACTCACAGGTGAGAGAGCTCAGACTTTACTCATGACTTTGAGTGCAGATACATGACTGTTAGGCAGCACAAGAGGGAGGGATGGGATGAACGTTGAGTGTTTACTGTAGCACTGAATTAAAAAAAAAAAGATGCAACTAAAATAGGAGTGGGGGTGTCAGTAGAGAAGAAGAGGAGGCGCATATGGCCGGACAGGACAGGAATACCTCTTTGGCGTCCCTGGAGGACTTGGAAGAGAAACTGCCTGCAGCGCTGCTTTATTTTTAACATTGTTCTATCTAAGAGCCTTCACGTGAGTCTTTTCAGCTTTTCTTTTTAAGTGCACGAATTGTTAAAATCCATCAGGCCAACTGTGTCCGCCTACACCTCCACATTCAGTGCAATTTCAGTTGTGGATCATCCATTATTAATTGGCACTCCTCTGGGAAGTGGGGGAGATTCAATAATACTGTCAGTTCTATGGTTACAGTATCTTTCTGCCTGTCCTGGCTCAGCCTCTGCTCTTCTCAGTGTTGACTAAAGCTTTTTATCTCCAGCAGCACATCAGGGACAACTGGGGTTAGAAGGAAAGAGGGGTGGGTGGGGGGGTATAAGAAAGCAAACATATAATTTGTGTTTTTCCTGTTAGTATCTGCATGACTGCACAAACCATTGTCAACAAAAGCGGCTGGTTCAAACGCACACCTCTTTAAATGCACAGCCCTCTACTGAGATAAGACACTGATATTTGATACGGAGTGTGCGGGTTGAGAAATGTTATATTAGCCTGGCTGATTTAAAAATCACATCACGAGTGAATTTGATATCTGTTGGCTTATCCAGGACATCTGTCTGTGCAGCTTGCCAGCCGCCTTTTGTGACGCCATCCTTAAATCTTCTAAGAATGGAGGCCGTGCTTAATTAGTGCTTCCAGGCCCCGCAGGGAGACAAACATTTTAATCTCTTGACTATTCAATGAGGAAAAAGTCCCGTTGGATCACATCAGACACAGTGTACCGAGGGCCGTCTGTACTGCGAGTAAACATGAGTGACCGTTTCAGAGTCTTACGATAGAAGATGCAGCTCATTTTAAAGAAGTTTAGCTTCACTTCTGTGTCTTCTTTTAGCAACAAACTGGGACACGTAATGACTGTTTGCATGCAGATTATATTTCAAGCAAGATTGTGCAACAAAAAGGACTTCCTCTGTGTATTAAACTATGGAAATTGTTCTTTTATATGACAGAAAAGGTACTTACTGTATGCCAGTTAGGGCTGGGAATCTTTGGGTCAAACGATTTGATTTTGATTCTTTGGGTCACGATTCAATTCAGAATCTATTTTCGATTCAAAACGAATCTGGATTCATGGATTCAAAGTCTATTTTTGAATAAGTACATACTTCTGGATCTACTCCAGTCATATATGTGAGACTGGCTGAATTTCTTGCTGCTCCATTTGGCATTCTACTGAGTTAAGGAGCTAGCTTAGCACTTAGCAGGGAGTGACTGATTAGCCAAAAGAAAAGAGTTGACGGTATTTTTTATATAATAGATAAATAAAATAAGAATTAAGATAAATTATATCAATAATTATATTAAAAGACCTGACTTATTCCTTTATGAAAGATCACATAATGACTCTGATGTTGAATTTGAGCTGGAGCTGCAACAATAAAAACGTTATGCTGTGTTTATTTTGGAGTGCTTCTGAGCATGATATGAATTAATTACAAACTCAGACTGATTTGACATCATCTTAAAGTATTATTAAGTCTGTGGAGGGAGCACTATAGATTAATTTTGCTTCAATAGATGTTTTCTTAAAGATATTTTTAGGGCCTTTTTGCCTTTATTAGACAGCTGAAGAGAGACAGGAAACGTTAGGAGAAGAGAGTGAGGGATGCCTTTCAGAAAAAGGCCGAGGGTTCGGATTTGAACTGACGGCCGGCTGCTGTGACTAGGACTATAAGCCTCTGTACATGGGGCGTGTGGCATAACCACTAGACTATCTGCTGCCCTCAATAGATGTTTTTAAACGTATTACGATGCCAGAAGTTATCAACATACTAAATGATCACTGAAATGTACAAAACAGAAAATTGTAAATCAATTCATGATGTGGGCTTGTTAAAAAAAACAACTAAAAAAAACACAAAAATTAAAAAAAAACTTTATTTGTCCCCGGGGGACAATTCAAAGGCACACAGAGCAGTAAATTAACAACAGTGCAAGTAGACGAAACATTTTAACCTAAACATAAAGTGTCAATTTAAATACAACTTAAAGCTTAAACTTAACTTAAAAATACAAAATATAAAAGAGTAGATATAAGTGGACAGTGATCGGACTAACAGATGTAAACAGATGTAACCAGAACTATGTGCAGTAAACGAGAAATAAATATATATATATACAGAGCTATGTGCAGTAAACGAGAAATATATATATATATACACACACACACACACACACACACACACACACACACACACACACACACACACACACACACACACACACACAGAGCTATGTGCAGGTAGGTAAATACTAAATGAAGTTATTAAGGTGCATGGTGAATAATGGAACAACAGAACTAATATATACAACCAACTGTAAAGGTAAAAATGAGAACTGTATGAATACTGAAATAGAAAGGATAGAATAAAGTGATGTAGTGAAAACACACACTGGAAGCCCAATAAATCCAGCTTGTTATTAATGCCCTGCCTGCTGTACTCTCCTTTATAAATCATTCAAGCTATCGAGTTGTTCAGGGCTGTGCTCAGTCTGCCGTTGCCCTTGTGCCAGCTCGGCTCTGCCCTGCTGTGTGAAGGCTAATGCTGCCCTGATGAATAATGCAGGGTCTGCTGGTCTGCTGGTCTACTGCTGCTCACGTTCCGTCTCCTGTCGACCTGCCAGGCCGCCTGTATTTGTCAGAGCAGTAGTGGGTCAGCAGAACTCGGCCATGTTTCGACAGTAGCAAAAAAAAAACTGCTCTAATGCAACAGCTCCCTCATTCTGCCTCAACCTAAACCTGTAGCCTCGAGGCGTTCACCTCAAACCCAAAAGGCCAGGAACGTGAGAATTCATTTTTAAAGGTGGAGATCGATTCTGGGTTTTGTTTGTCATTTACGGGCAGATTAGGGAGTTGATTTGCTTGCAAGAAATATAATTATAAGGTGTAGTAAGTGATTTTAAGTTTGAGTGTCCAGCTTGTTTAGGATATGTTTTTGGTTTTAATATTGTGGCCGCTATGATTGGAGAATGCCGCAAGTGAGCCTGTAACTGTGACTCATTCATTTCAAAATAAAACTCAAAGTCCAGAGAAGTTAGCTGCTTCATTAAACAAAAGAGTGAAAGAATTCTAAATAAAAAGTCCAAAAGATGATGATAATTGATGACATTGATGATAAAGATGAAGGTCAACAGAAAAAATGCTAACCCACTCACCCTTTGTTTAGCCCCCCGCCACACAACTGAACAGGTAAAATAAGGTAAAAAAAAACACGCCCACTGCAAATTAACAGAAATTATATCAAACCCATATGCGGAGCAAAACATGACAAATATTCAACAGAGGTGAAAATACACATTATGACTCCTATAATTCTTATTGAATACGTTTTTTTTTTCAAGCACAAATGCTAAAACTGAAGCCGTTCCAGCGTCTCAGCTGTGAACTTTTGCAGCTTTTATTTGGACAGATAAACTGAAACTCTTTTAGTTTTTATAGTGCTAAACAAAACAAAAAAGCAATTTTAAATGTCAAATTAGAGACTTGGTGGGCATTTATCCACATCTTTTTGACGTTTTTACATTAAATAATCAATTGACTTAAGTAAATCTGCCGATAATTCTTTAAAATAGTGGCAAACTTCAGCCTCAAAATCTTGTTAATATTATTGTGGATACCAGTTTTACTTTTAATAACAAGTGCAATACTTACTAAAATACAAATCTATGTAGTTGTGTTTAATTCTCGGCACTACTTTCAAGGACCTAAAGGTTTTTTTCCGGTTGTTGTCTGCATATCAACAGCGGTCCAAAGAGCTGTAAAGATTTGGTAAATTAGTCCACTGAACTATAAAAAGTGATTGCATTATTACCCTCTGACTGAGGACTTTATGGGAGGGGGAATAAAGTACCTGTAATGTATTTAGATCTTGTCCCCTGTGGTGAAAACACACCTAGTTCCTCCAGAGGTTTGGGTGCTCTGTTAGTAGATGATTGCAGGCATAAATACTTTTCAGTCCTGCTTTGCACCTAGATTCTACATCTAGATTTACTGGCTCTGTGCATTGTAGTTTTCAGTTAATGAACACCATAGCACAGTAACAGGTTGTTATTAAGAGGACTGGAAGAGCTACATTGTGACCGTACTTTGCATTATTCCTGCTGGAGAAACATGTTGTTGAGCTGAAGTAAGCTCAGCCGGATTATTCCTCAGAGAGTAAGCTTTCACACCACAGAATAATAAGGTTCACTTGTGTCTATGTTCTATGACTGCAGAAGCAGCCTGTTGATTGTCTGAATGGCTGATTGGTAGATAGTGTTGAAGATTAAGAGGACACACATGTGCTTTATATCTTGTTTGGTAAACATTAACCCTCTCATCTTGTTTCACTTTGTTTGTACAGTAGGATATTCACAACATGTGTTCTCTGCGTGCAGGAGACGAGGCACAACCTCACTGTGAACTTGACCACGCTTAGAGTGTGGTGCTACGCCTGCGGCAAGGAGGTTTTCCTGGAGCGTAAACTAGGCCCCAGCTCTCCCAATGTCAACAGCAAACCCCTCCCCTCCACACAGAGTGCTGGTCAGGTAGGAAACAGTTTCCCATCACACCTCCCATCATCACAGCTGGCAGTGATGGTTTTATATTGTACAGCCATAAAGCATGTTTAATATTTAACAACAGCAAGAGAGGAAGAAATGCTAAAGTCCTAATAGTTTGTATGAAATACAATATAAAAGTTATCTTTTGGTGAATCTGTGCTGCTTAAATAGACAGCTTTACATTACATGTTACTACATACTCGTGTAGTTATGTAACTGCTGGCTCTCCTGTAGTACTGGCACAGCTGTATGATAACAACTACGAGCAGTCTACCCTGCTTAGTTTAACTGTCACAGTCGATGTGGTTATTCATTTGCTAGATAAGAGTTTTATGATGAGGTCTATGTGTGTGATGTGCTCCTCCAGGATAACAGCAGGGCCCCTGGGAGCCCGACCTCTCTGAGAGTGCCCCCTAATGGAGGCTGTGAAGACCTGGACATGGAGACAGAGGAAGAGGATGAACTGCGAGCCAGAGGTCAGCCTCCCATAAAAAATGAATGACAAAAAAAAAACCTTATTAAATCTGACATCTACAGTAATGTCTATAAAATACAGTGAGGCATTGTTTTATTTCAGTTCAAATGCAGATATATAATGTGCTTGTTGTTGTTGTTGTTGTTGTTGTTGTGAAAAATACAAGTGTCTAATATCTTGCAAATGAAGGCTACCTAAGTGCAGTCATGCAGAATTTGATATCTACAGTTTCAGTGCTGTGATAGATGCATGTTTCCACCCAAGGTTGTATTGTTAATAATTAAAATATAGAAGTCAGTGAGGTGTCTCAAATGTATTAACATTTTATGAGTTCTTAATCAATGTTTAAGAAAGTTGAAAGGTCATCATTGAACAGATTTGGAGGTTAAACCTGAAACACAGGAGCTCAGTCAGCGGTTGGTTACTTAAAGCAGTAAATAGATGCATAAAGACCAAATAGCTATGACACACAAAGTCGACTTTTTGTGAGGGCTGAGGAACACAAACTAATGTGTGTTTGAGTGGGTGCTCAAACAAATCATAAGAGATACAGAGCATTTAAGAAAAAACGAACTGACAAAAAACAGCCAACGTTTTCCACACATCTACAAATCTGAAGCAGTTTGGTCTTATTGAGATTCTGACAGACAACCAAACTTACCTGTGATAAAAAACCAAACACTGTCACCAACCAGGACCAAAGGGTGCTCCTGTGTAGCTCAGTGGAGTGAGACACTTCCGTGCCTTCAATGCAAACAGTGTTTTCACTCAGCGCTGTGATGCTCCAACGGATAACATATGTTATGTTGATTCTCCTGCGGTGCAGGCGTTGGCACCAGTCACTGCTTCGGTTATTTTTGTAACAAATAAAGATCATATGATGAGGAGGTGGAGTAAATAAGCCTTGTTAGAATATCGTCCTCCACAGAGTACTCAGAGAAATCAGAGGTTTATAACAGCGAGGCACGTTTTCCTAAATATCACCGACTCGCCTTTACTGATCAATAAGAGCAACAGTTGTCATGAAGGCTATTAAGCTTCTTTGACCTCTTTGCAGCAACACTAAATCAGAAAACAAACAACACGCTCCACATATTTTAAATCAGTGTGACATACATTGTTCTGGGTGTCATCAAGTATATTAATAAACTTCACAAATCTGCTTCGAACTCAGAAAAAAAAAAGCTCTTGTAACTCTTTTTATTTCTGCAAAACATGCTTGAGAATCTTAACATTACTAGAGTGATTTAGTGATGTGTCTGTGTGTCCATGAGCACGTTGAAACAGGAACTGACACTACCTAATTCAGCCTTACTTTAATTATGCCAATTTGCTGAAATGCTTGGATAAAAATTTCCAAAAATAGAGAATTTATTTTTGTCTTTAATTGTTTTGTTTAGTCGATGAATGAAATAAACACGTATATATATTATACATTTAAAAAGATAATCAGATAATCCATGGTGGTATAAACAACAACAGAGGCTCATCAGCAGCAGCTGTCTCAGACACACTTTCAGTCAACCTAATGACACGCTGAGAGCTGGACCTGAGGCGGGTTTTAAGCCTCCTGACAAACCGCTACAATACGCCCACCTGTCAATCATGTCAGCTAGGCCTCTAACTATGCATAACTCGTATTGTTCATGAAATCAATAAGGATGTGTCATATACAGAATCACGCAGTTCAGCATCATGGGAACTGTAGTACAAAAAACTAACTGCATGGTAACATCACAAATAGAAGAAAGTCTATAAACAACAGTAAAAGTGACAAAATAAAGAAATATAAACAGTTCAGTAGGGTTTCCGTTGAGCTGTTGTTTTCATTAAGTGTGTTCAAAAATGTCTGACATTTGTAGGACATTTTGATGCATTTGGTGAGTGGCTTGTTTTCATTTCCTCATTGTGTTCTTTCTCCCTCAGGTCTGACGGGGCTGAAGAACATCGGCAACACGTGTTACATGAATGCTGCCCTGCAGGCTCTGTCCAACTGGTGAGTCCTCTGTTAGCCTGTGTCCTGTCCACACATCCACCTGTTTACCTTACATTATGTACACACTCTTTGCCTTTCCTTTAGGCTGCTTTTTAATCACTCCTTCTTTCAAGACAGTTTTCTTCAGTAGTTATTTGCTGTTTTATTCACTGCCTGCTCAGTTCTTGTAAATGTGGGGGGGAAATTAACCATAGCTGTGCTCATTTGGGAGACTGACGGCTGAGTGAAAATTGCTGCAGTGCACCATTTGAGAAGGCAGAAATGGCCTTTTGTAGTTCCCTGTAGGGTCTTCAGTTACAAATGAACACCAACTCTTTCCCAAGCTCTACTCCTCCTCGTCTCCTTTTCTTCCCCCACAATTATGCGTCTCTCCTTACTTTTTCTCAGTAAATCTGCTGCTTTTTTCAGTCAATTGCCTTTCCTTCTGATTCTTTTTTTATGATTGGTTTGTTTGTGTGGTCACTTAGATTAAGGCTCTTCTACAAAGCCTAAGGCCGTATTATATTTCTTACTTTCAACCTCCAATTATTGTTTAATATTTCATGGAACAGAAAAGCCTTTTCTCCTCTGTCATCCTAGGTACCCAGGGGCTTGTTCGTTTTAGAATTAAACTGATGATGCCTAGGTTTGATAGAAGTCAAAATGGGGAAAAGATGTGGGTCAAAATTTGCAATCTAAATCATACTCCAAAAATAGGAGGAAGTGAGTCACGCAGCTGCGGAAGGAGGGACCTTTTTCTGAAACTTTCCTTTGATGTCTGTTTGTGTGAGCGCTGCTTCTTTCTCTTTACTGTCGGGTCATTATTCACTTCCAAGGACTTTTCTCTTGCCAAGGGAAGGGAACAGTCTATGCCTTATTCATTCTGCAGTTTTGTCTCTTCCTTGCAAATTCCTGTGCACTCTGTATCCATCAAGTCAAATCCCCTCAGCTGCTTTTTACCAGCTATTTCCGACGTCCTTCAACTCTCAGCTGCATGTGGAGTTCTCTCTGATGAGCTAGAACCTCTGGGAATTTGTAAAATCTCTCCATGTGTGAGATATGAGACTATTAAAAAAAGTACTGGAAGGAGGCAGCTTAATGTAAAAGTTCTGAATGTAAACCTGGATTTCCATTTCTATTCTCTAACATAGGATGACGAGTTCACTTTAAAGCTCCCGTGTGTTTGTAGCTGGTATTGAAATGGACTGAAACTCAAACTGTTGCTTCCAGATTGTTTATGTCTATATTATTATTATCATTTATAACTGAAACCACTGGCGAGGTGGGGGGTGTTGTTGTCAGACTAGCTAATAGCAGTCTGACAACAGAAATACAACTAGCTAATTACAGAAATAGCCTCTTTTGGCATTATCTAATGCAAATAATTCTCAATGAGTGATACATTTAACTGTTAATAAAAAGCAGGACATGACAAAATCAGCAAAGGAATAAGATTTACCACTCTGTCCACCGGGGGCGCAAAATTGACACAAACTGAGCGTTCCTCACTGGAGCTTTAAAGTGGTAAAAACATAGCTGATTATAACAACATTAAATTCTCTTTTTTTTTTTTATTGTACCAGTTTCTCTCTGCCTAACTGTGGATTATATGCATGTGCTTAAAATATCTTTGGAAACAAGAGTCAATTTGTCCAAGGGGAGATATTCAGAAGGAGCTTGTTTGATGCCCACTTATGATATATATTTATCCCTCTTTCCTTTGCAGCCCGCCCTTGACACAGTTCTTTCTTGAATGTGGCGGCATGGTGAGGACGGACAAGAAGCCTGCGCTCTGCAAAAGCTACCAGAAACTAGTGTCAGACCTGTGGCACAAGAACAGGTAGGCATTGGTCACATTTTTAGTAGTTGTTAGACTTAAAATAAGCACAGAAGCTTTGTCATAAGCCACAGTTGATATTCTGTTTTTGTTAACACTTTAAGTATTTTTCCATTGTTGGGAATATAACACTAGAGTTTTTTTTTACTGTAACTGCGCTACTGTTCCGTAGTTTTAATTTCAAACAAAATCAGACGTTGTTCTGACATTGTGTTCTACAATAGTCGATTAAGCAGGCTGCTGGTTTTTCTTTGTCACATTGCAGACCCTCCTATGTCGTTCCTACAAACTTGTTCCAGGGGATCAAAGCCATAAACCCCATGTTCAGAGGATACTCTCAGCAGGTGGGTTTTCACAGATGGAGAAATGAATGTGCATCTTAAGACAACATACGCTCATCCACTACATCAATAAAATATGCAGACACTCTTCACAGTTGGAGACATTTTTTTACAGCGCTTGCGGCTTTTGTTGAGTCATATGTTGAAATATTAAACATCTGTTGAGACTGAAACAGGAAGATTTTTTCTACCTTTAATGTTGTTTAAGGATATGTGTAAATATATAAACAAAAAAAATGTGCTTGGATGTCTCAATTGATGTTCAAACATGTATGGATAATACATTCCTTTCTTTGCACTGATTGGACAAATACAAATGTGTCTGTTAGTCAGCTTGATCTCTTTTTTTTAAAACAGCTTCCTGTGGAGCTGAGATCATTAAGTGTCTAACGCCCGGACTATAAAATTGTCCCAGATCTAATACCGCATCTCCCTTTCTCTCTTCCACTCCATATCCTTCCACACTCACTCCTGTACAGACATGACATTATCTTCAGCTCAGATCACTCAACCACATAAACTGAATCCTCTGCTTTGCAATTATCCATCGAGAGTCTGACTTTCATTCACACTCAAATGCACACATTAAACCTAAAGGTAATGTGCTTCATTTGATTCCTAGTTGGTGCTTGAATAAAAGAAGAAGATTTTAAAAAGTCATTGTACTGGAGCACGTCTGTCTTCTTTTCCCCCAGTGTCTGTAAATAAGAGATTTATAAGCCTGAGTGGTGAAATAATAAAAGAGCCTGTTTCCGCTGTGCTTGCCAGTATTTGTTCAGCGGAGTTAGCTGAGGAATATTCATTCGTCACACTATGTTGGGCTGCACAGCCTTGGAATTAGCATTACTGTGAACAAAGTTAACATTCTGGGGCCCTGAGAGAGGAGAGTTCATTTGGCTGGAGACGGAGATTAGATGTCTGAGGCACATTAAGTTTGATTACACATTCATGAGCATTTGGTCTCAGAGACTTTGGATGAACAAGGAGCTAAACTGGTTGTTTTAGTTCATTTACATAAAATAATAAGAAGTAGTTTGGGAAAGCTTGGCTGTGTCTATCAAACTTGATTATATTTCATAAGAATTACTGTAGTGCTGTCAGATCTTTTTAGAGATGTAATTAACAGCTTTTTGCTACTGTGATTTTTGTGATCAAAATAGAACTTATTAAAATGTTCCCTAGAACCAATTTGCTTCCTCAACTAAAATTCTCGCGATTATTCCCTCTCCTCCTCCAGGACTCGCAAGAGTTTCTGCGCTGCTTGATGGATCAGCTTCACGAGGAGCTGAAGGAGCCGCTGCCTGAGCCCCACGACCAGTCCAACGGCATCACAATGGACGACAGCCACGAAGAGGACAACCACAGCCAGTCAGACAACGACTTCCAGTCATGCGAGTCCTGTGGCAGCAGCGAGCGGGCCGATAACGAGGTGCAGGGCGGGAGCGTGCTGATGGATGTCACCAACGAGGCCGAGATGCTGATTCCTGAGCAGGATGAGGTTCAGGCCAACAGGGAGTGGCAGAAAGAGAAGAACATGATTAATGACTTTTATCGCTCCGGGGTGAACGGTGTTATGGGTGGAAGCACTGGAGTGGACATGGACAAAGATGTCGACACCACCACTGAAGCCACGCCCATAATCAGCAGCCAGGGAGCCATCAAGGTTCAAAGTAGAACATCAGGTAGTTATGAATGTTTATTCCCCTCCCCATAAATCGAATCAAATACATAGTATTTAAAGGCTGAATATGCAACATTTTACACATAAATGTAGCAGAAATCAACTATGTGAGTCATGACTGTCTACAATGAGTGTGACACCCGATTCCCGTTGTCTGTGATGCTTTCCAAGCCGTGTCTACACCGTATTTACATGGACGGGACGCTCGGCTGGCTCATCCCCCTTGCCTATAAAAGTTGTTTGATTGAGGGACTAGAGAAAAGAAGAATAACATACTGTACTCACTGCTTATTTGAATTTCACCTAAGCGTTTTTAGTAAATTTACATGCAGTGTGAAGCTACGAGCAAAATAAAGAGCACTAGCATTAGCCTGCTAACACAAAAATGCAGCGTGAGTTGTTTTGGTTTCGTGCTGGTGCTCAAGGGCGACATCTGCTGGATCAAAAAGTCCTATATTCTTCCTTTAACACGTTTGACCTGCTCTCAACCAGATTCCTTCCCAGACATCCAAATGTCCAACACCACCAGACCACAGAGTCCAGTCCCAATGGAGGGACACATTCCTAAACTGTCCAGCAGCCCGCCCAAAGCTTCCTCAGGCTGGCCCAGCCTCAATCCTGCACACAAGAAAGGTTCTTTTTTTTTAACTTGATATTGACACATTTACGTAGGGATGTGACGATACTCTCAGCTCAAGTGACTATACACGATGAATGATGAGGATACTTTAACACTACTCTTGAGAAAACTTGGAAGGCAAAATATATGACTGGAAAAATAGTCTGGATTGAAAGTCACAAAATGCAAAAACAGTGCAGGGTCATTTTAAAATGTTTTCACTAGTAATACTTTTACTCAATTCCTCTGTTTTCTGTTTTTTTTATATTTTTTTTAAATAAACCTGAACTCTCTTTTTATTGAGGTAGTGCTTTTATAAACCTGAGAACAACAGACTGTAATATGAAAAGCTGCATCATTTCAATAACAGTATTTGTTACACCTCATTAGGGAGGTCAACTTTACAAACACTAAATAGAAATACTTCTGTCAATAACAAGTTTGCTTTAATCTACAGAAATCCTTTTTTCATATGAGCTTTGACAGTTTTGAACACATTACACACACTCTGTTCATGAAGTGGATGTGTGTGTGTCTGCAGTGATTGCGCAGGCAGCGTGTTTGAGTCAGACAAAACAAACAGGAGGTCTTTGTTAGGAAGTTTATCTTCAGTTTTTAGAGCGAACACAGCGCTCTGTAACAGAGTTTGGTTGTCTTCGTTTTCAGCTGCAGTGGGCTGTAACCTCACTGACATTAAGTTCCTGATTGATTTCATACGCGGTCACCGGCTGATACATGAATGATGAATACAGACACAGTGAGATGAAAAGGAGAAAAGTAGAAGCAGCGTTACTACCGTACACTCTGATATTATCAACACTTCACGAGCCGTCTCTGTGTGGAAGTCTGCAAACACTTTGAGTTCAAATACATTTTAAAAGACTATATTGTCTTCCTGTTTGTGCAGCGGATCTCTATGGCACACACACACAATAATTAAACCCTGAACTCTTTTCACTGAGACTCTGCACAGGGATTTAACAGCAGAACATTTGTTCTACACCATGAGGATACATTTAACATGTTTCTCCACTAACTGTCACACATACAATTAAATAGCGGCGGGGGCATCTTTTATGGTTATTTCAAGTTCAACATCAGATTCCGCCATGGCACAAGATCTTATCATACCCCTAGACACATATGATAAAAATGTTGTCTGTTGTGAAAATAATGTAGGATTAATCTCATTCAAAAGAAATGTTCTTGAGCTTAATGACAGGTAGTCCATATTCAAAGCTTGTCTGGGTAAAGGAAGGGAGTCGCATCCTGTGTCTGTATGTGTGGTGACATATGGAAAAGCAATGTTCTCACATTTCTCTCCCTGCCTTCCCACAGCAGTGACCACATTCTCCCCACAAAAGAACAAGCGGCAGAAGAAATACCGCAGTGTCATCTCCGATGTGTTTGATGGGACCATTGTCAGTTCAGTGCAGTGCCTCACATGTGATCGGGTCAGTGTGGACATATACAATGTTTCTGTTTGTCTGAGAGGGTGAGAGGAAGCATGGCAGCACCAGAGAACTTTGTGTGGACTGGGTGAATTTGACCTGATTCAAAAATGTTTTATGAATAAGACACAGTATGGGATAGGTCAATTTGATTCAGGTGTTAGGAGCATTCTTTGAAATTGTATAACGCACACATGGGAAATGGGTCTCATTTTTTTAAAGCAGAATGTGATACAAAGCCTCTTGGCTGTTTACATTCAGCTATTTCTGTGGTTAACTTACCCACCAGACAGTATTTCAAAGGGCTGATGCTAACAGGAGTTTACATTGTTGCATGTAAACAAGACTTCTAGCGCAATAATCCATTTTAATTGGCCCAAAAACGAGTTAATAGGAATGTTATCTACTTTAGAATAAGGGTAGAAAACCAAAAAATATGATTCTGCTGCAAAAAATGTCAGTTATTGACAAAACCATGAAAAGAAAAACAAATTTTACCAAAGAAGGTTGCTCACTGTCTTTGTGTTTTGTTGCTGTCAGGTGTCTGTGACCCTGGAGAACTTCCAGGACATCTCACTGCCCATCCCAGGGAAGGAAGACCTGGCCAAGCTGCACTCCTCCACCCACCAGACCTCCCTGGTTAAAGCCGGCTCCTGTGGGGAGGCTTACGCACCTCAGGGCTGGATCTCATTTGTCATGGAGTACATCAAGAGGTGAGTTGTATAATGAGTACAGTGCATCTGTTTATATTCATCACTATTACATGCTCCTTAATTAGCTCTGTTTTCCCTTTTTGTTTTCTCAGTTGGTTCTGGGGTCCAGTGGTTACGCTACAAGACTGTCTTGCAGCTTTCTTTGCCAGAGATGAACTAAAGGGTGAGCGAGTGGGCGTAAATCTGTTAACCAACAAACACATATCCGCTGTTGTCTAAGTGACTGTTTGTTTGTGTTTTCTAGGAGACAACATGTACAGCTGTGAAAAATGCAAGAAGTGAGTGACTGGATGCTGTACTAGAGTCACATTAATTTTACATGAAAAACAGAATGTACAGAACACAATGTCTGGAAAATGTAAATGATTGTCTTCTTTCTCATCTTGTTTCCTCTTAGATTACGAAACGGAGTAAAGTTTTGTAAAATGCAAAGTTTGCCAGAGGTAATGAGACAACTCTGATACTTCATTTCATGAATAATCCAAAAATCCTTTCCCCCTAATGCCTTCGCAGATTGGTTTCCAAAATAAAACTTCTTTGTGCGCTCCCCTGCTCCAGATCCTGTGTGTCCATTTGAAGCGCTTCAGGCACGAACTCATGTTCTCCACCAAGATAGGCACCCATGTCTCGTTCCCGCTCGAAGGCCTGGACCTGCAGCCTTTTCTGGCCAAAGACAGCCCTGCCCAGACCACCAACTATGACCTGCTGTCAGTCATCTGTCACCATGGCACTGCCAGCAGTGAGTGGGCCGAGTCGCTCCTCTTTGTGTTCATACTGAGGCATCCGGAGTGTCCTGCATTCATTAGAGCCTGCAGACATATCTCACATGTTCTTGTTAGGTTTCTGACTGCTGCTCTAACGCTTCTCCTTGTCGGATCCCAGGTGGCCACTACATAGCGTACTGCAGGAATGATGTCAACAATCTGTGGTATGAATTTGATGACCAAAGTGTGACCGAGGTTTCTGAATCCTGCGTCCAGAATGCAGAGGCTTATGTGCTCTTCTATAAGTAAGAAAAGCTGTAGAAAGCTGTAACCTAAAACCCATTGATCTGCACAACACTTTAACATTCTCTTTCCTTCTTTGAAATTCATAAACATACTTTCACGACTCTGTTGTAAACGTGATTAATCTTTGGTCTGTTCCGATTACAGAAAGAGCAACGAGGATGCACTGAAAGAACGTAGGAGGGTGTCAGGTCTTTTCAACATGATGGAGCCTAGCCTCCTGCAGTTCTACATCTCCCGCCAGTGGCTAAACAAGTTCAAGACCTTTGCTGAGCCGGGCCCCATTTCCAACGACGACTTCCTGTGTTTGCATGGAGGTGCGTCATCATAAAAAAAAAAAAAAAAAAAAAAAAACCTCAGAGGTCAAAGTTTCCCTAAGCCGCAAACCCTTTTTTCTTGCTCTGTGCACAAGCATTTAGTGGAAAAATTGTGCTCTTCCGTCTCCTAACACAGCTTATGCTTTCATCTTTTCTGTGGATTTTTGACTCTGACAAAGCAGAGTATTCCCCTCGCAACACAGCAGACTTCAAAGGAGGGTTTTGCTTCTCTTTGTGCAGATCATCCTGCTTTCTGGTTTTAGTAGAGAAGAGAGGAGGGTTCCAAAAGGGCTTTTCTGCCAATCAAGCGCTCTTCTTTACAGCCCTCTGTTTAGAGAACGCTTGGAATTTATGGACTTTAGAATTAAGTACGCAAAAAGGAAAATGTATGATAAAGGTGGAAGAATACACAGGCAGCAGAGAAAGTGTCCCATTCTGTAAAAATAAAACATGTACAGGTTGTTTCCTCCTCCTTAGTGGCTATAAGGATTTAATAACAGGCTTGACAGCTAGATACATTATGTTGAGATAACATCTGTGCAGAGGGGCCATGTTGCAGCATTTGTTTCATATTCACAGCAACCTTGAGGGTCACAGTTAAATTGAGTTGACTTCATCGCCATGGTGAGGTAAACAAAAGTATTTGTAGCTAAGCAAAGTCATGACAGATTTTTAAGAAAAAGTTATCGAATTGTTAAAGCCCATAAGATAAAGGCCTGAAGAGGTTAAAATATCTAAAAATAAAAATGGTCACTAAATTAACAGTTCAGTGTTTCATGTTTGTTAAATCCTTTTAATCTTCTTCTGACCCCTCTGATGTATCATTGGACCGCTTGGGTGCTCCCAACCCCCAGATTGGAATACACAGCTCTAAAAATAGGGACAGGAGGTGTGAATAGAAGAGAAGTGAATATTAGATGCAATGGTTACAGATTTGAGCTGACTTTTTTCCTTCTTTTTTTGGGCCTGCTTCATGGCTCATTTGAAGTGATACAATTCCATTTCACCCTTAAAATGCATTGTTGTCAAAGTCTGATGGATACATCCATTTGTTTCACCAGGTGTGCCACCCAACAAAGCGTCAATCATCGATGACCTGGTAGTGATGTTGCCACAGAATGTGTGGGATCACCTCTACAGCAGGTATGTGAAGTAGACAGGCTGACTGTGAGACTGTCTGGAGGATAGACTCAAATTCAAAGTCTAATTTCCTTTGTGGACGTTAATTTAATCTTCATGCGTTATTGCGGACTGCTCCCTGTAGGTACGGAGGGGGACCAGCTGTCAACCACCTGTACGTTTGCCACACATGCCAGATCGAGATTGAGAAGCTGGAGAAACGGCGAAAGTCAGAGCTGGACATGTTTGTCAGGGTAAGCCTTTAGATCATTTGCTCCCCTGCAAGAAAAAAAGAAGAAAAAAGCTCATGCCCGATCCAGCCAAAATTGGCTTGAGTGATATTAATGCATTGTGTGTCAGGGAGGCTCTGTGAAGTCCTGTATGTTCATGGGTGTGTGTGTGTAGCTCTATTCTCCTGTCTATTGAACCAGTTGATGGACTGCATGTGTTGGTGCTCTTCACCCCGGCAGGAGATGAGAGGTGTGAGTCTGATGAAAGCCTTATCATTAATGCACTGGGACAGATGCAGCTGTTATTGTCCACTCAGTCTGCCCACTCACACAATGGCTTTTTTGAAAGGAGTGTGTGTGTGTGTGTGTGTGTGTGTGTGTGTGTGTGTGTGTGTGTGTGTGTGTGTGTGTGTGTGTGTGTGTGTGTGTGTGTGTGTGTGTGTGTGTGTGTGTGTGTGTGTGTGTGTGTGTGTGTGTGTGTGTGTGTGTGTGTGTGTGTGTGTGTGTGTATAAGAGAGAGAGCCATAGGTTAGCTACAGTAAAAAGATGAACAAGGATTGTATCATTTCTAAGAAAGATGAAATTGCTGCAGTATGATGTTGAGACTGTCTTCGAATTTGAATAACCACCAGAGAGAATTGATTAGGTTTTCCATCTCCTCTCCTCTCAATCCTTTCATCCTCACTTAATTGTTATTTTTTTTGTCCCCCCCCCATCCTCCTCCCTCTGTTTCTCCTCCCCATCCCCTTTGCGTCCTTTTTCTCCTCCCCCTTCTCTCTACTGCTCACTCCTCCCCCACCAACCCCCCATCCTTCCTCTGCTCTGTAGCTGAACAAGGCGTTCCAGGAGGAGGAGTCTCCAGTGGTCATATACTGCATCAGCATGCAGTGGTTTCGTGAGTGGGAGGGCTTTGTCAAAGGAAAAGACAATGGTAATTGGGCAGAACTCTTGCCTTTCTATCCCCTGTCCTGTTTAAATGTCTGACTTAAAGGTCAAATGTTTCCCCACTGACATTTGGGTATCATATATGCTGATGATTTATCGTGAAATAATGGCTGGGATTTTGGTTGAACAATGTTTTTTTTTAATCTTTTCAAACAATTTGCACATGTCTGATTTACACATTTATATGGATAAGAGAAGATGCCAAATGGACAGTTTTTTTTGGGACATCCGAAATCACTTGTTATAAAAAGCTGCTCATTCCAAAGGAAACCATGGAAGTCCCATTTCTTCTTCTGATTTATCTTCAAATAGTTTGCTTCAGTCCCTAGAGTCAAGTTTCCCTCCTGCTACAGCAAAATGAAGTGTCAAAGAATATTTCAGTTTCTTGCTCGCGTTCTCTTTTTTATGTGCTTGCCTTGCTTTGTATTGTCATATCTATTTATACCAGCTTACATCTGGCACGGCTGCAAGTCTTTCTTGCTCTGACTTCTGCTCCTCTAATATTTGTTTTCTCTGTGTAGAAAAGTGGGGAGCAGAAATTGCTTTTGTTAGTGGGACAGAAACATTTGACATTTTATTGTCAGTGTTCTAGCATTGATGATTTGTCTCATAGCTTATTACTGCTGTGTGTAATTATGGCAATTAATTGTGTTTCTTCCTCTAAAGATCCACCAGGACCCATAGATAATTCCAAGATTACCGTCAACAAGAACGGCCATTTAACACTCAAACAAGGTACTAACTGTTATTGCTGTACTTGTAAATTGTTCCTATTATAATTCCTCTACTTTTATTCTGAGTAAAGATGGCTTTTTAAATCTTTGGTAATAGAAAAGCAGCGTCTATACAGATTTAAGTATTTTCAACTAGCCAGATATAATTGATATTTACGTGTGTTTGCATTGACACTGTAGGAGCTGACTCGGGACAGATCTCTGAAGAAACGTGGAACTTCCTCCACTCGATCTACGCCGGCGGCCCGCTTCTGACGGTCCGGCCAAGCGTCAGCCACCAGGAAGCAGAATCACAGTCGGAAGAGAAGATCGAAGTGGAGACGCGCTCTGTTTAATAAAGCACTCTGCAGGAAAACAAAACAAAACAATGGAAAACACTTAAGAAATGAAAAGCCTTTTTATTTTGCACTTGACTTTTTATTTGAAAAAAAATCAAGTAAAGGACCTCATCTTTACAGTAACATGGGAGCCTTTGACGTCTGACAGAGGGAATGAAGAAGTGTGAAAAGGTTGTCATATTGTACAAATCTGTATAAAGAGCTCTTAAATTTCTATTAGCACTGTAGTATTCATGTGTAAGGTTGTTTTAAGAACCAAGCATTTAAATTATGTGCAGCTCAAAAATTCCACTGAATGCCATATTTTTCCTTTCTTGACCAAAATGAGCACATACTGTTTGTCCATGTGATGCTGATATTTGATGATTGAAAGTACATCTTGCTGTAGATATATCTCACATTTCCTGTTGTTAAAGAATACTGCCCACGAATCGTAGGACGTGACTCTTAAAGTGATTGAAATAATAAGGTTATGAAGGGACTAATTGCTGACTAGTCTCAGGAATGATTTTTGTGTTTTGCACTGTTCTGTAGAAATACAAATAGGCATGCTCACGCAAATGTCTGGTTTGTATTTGAATGTACCAGTACTGATAGTATGTTGGTTAAGATTCAGCACTTGGGTATTTATCACAGAAGGGATTGATATATCATGATGTTCATAGATTTTTTTTTTTTTTTGTAGAAAATATGTGGCAGGCAGAGTATGTTAAGAATGCATGCTTTAACAATCAATCCCAGTTTAACATCACATTTAACTGCATGTAAATGCAAAGCTGCTCATTAATTGTGCACGAAATAAACACGATCTGAATCTGTCTTCACTAAATTGTACAACTACAGAAAACATATGGTAGTATGTTTCAGCAGCATTAGCAATCAAATTAATCAAAAAAGGCATTATTTGTTTGTGTATGGGCATGGTGTTGCTTCAAGGCTGATGGAGGCGAAAGAGAATGCTGTACTCTTTTAAGTTTGTGCGTATGGATGTCACTTAAGAATAAGATCCATCCCGACTGTTGCTGGCTGACACTATTAAAACTTGATGAAAACATGCTGAACATTGTTGTCACAGTGATTTTGTCCACCCTTGTTTGTGCTGGGGTTTGCAGGATGGTATAAATTATCAGGGGGGGGGGAAGTCAAACGTGCACCAATAAATAAACCCACAACCGATAAAACGGGGTTACACCGACAATATTTGACAGTCTGCAACCTTGGCAGTGGGGTAAAAAAAAAATAATAAAAAAATGTAGTGTATAGTGTTGCATTTTTGACGAGCAGCGGTAGTGTCGGCTCACACACCCCGACCCGACTAGTTGACTGGATTGGAAACATGGCTGCGGCCGAACGTGCAGCGAATTTACGGAAGTGAGGTATGTGTAATTCTTCAGCTACCAAAAAAAACGCTATTTACTAGTGTACAATCAATTCCAGCAACAAACCCCGAGTTTAATAGCCAACCAAAAAAAACAAAACAAAAAAAAGACGTCTCACGACCGGGGGGGCATCATTAGAAGTACACACACACACATCGGTTAAAGTTATGCGCGGAACAATCAGCTAGCTCGGCTTGCAGCAGCCACGGTTAGCATTAAAGTGCTAACCATCCGCCGCCGCTGCTGCTGCTGCTGCCGCTGCTGCTGCTCAGTAGATAAAAACCATGTGAGCTACGCCGTTTGACTTTAAAATATAATATGACGGAACACATATGTTAGCAGCGATGCCAATTGCGAAAGTTTACGTGATATTTCTAGACTTATTTCTGCATCGTTTGTTGTGCTAGCTTGTCGTAAAGCTAAAAAAAGGGGGGGGGGAGAGTCCGGCTGTTTTCTGCACGATGCGTTAAAACAGGAAAACTAGCGACGCTAACATTTAGCCAACTCGGGCTAACTAGTCCCTCAAAAGGAAACACACACAAAACTGTCTTGTTTTGTAGCGTTCTTAATCAATGTTAGGAAAGGGAAGGGGGTGTAATGTAGTAATATCACGGATGCAACAGTCTACGCTTTTGGTTTCTTTAAGCGTCGATGTTTTTTATTTACAGACACGAAGAGCTAACGGTAAGTTTAGTTTCTTGGCTGAGGTTAGCCCGCAAAGCTAAGTCAAGTAACGTTTGCTCGTCAGGGTCCATGAACCCGACTTGGTGGTGTTGTTGTTGTTGTTGTTGTGTCAGGAGGACGTGTGTGTGCTTGCGAGTTAAAAAAATCCTCAACTTTTTGAGTTAAACCTGCTGCAAAACTTAAAAGTGTTTTTAAAAAACGTAGCCGGCGTTCACGTGTAGCTGCAGGTTAGGGGTTTTTTCATAGTCTCTCCAGAAGCAGCATCCTCTCCAGATACCAACTTTGAACCACAATGAACTGTGTTGGGATTTGAGTGATTCTCATCGGTATGTATACCAAAACACACACCGTGGATTTGTCTCTGCATATAGGCCCCATTGGAAGTATTGAACTCCAGGGCAAGATGCTGAGATAAGTAGTCTCATCTTAAACACTTTTTAGAGACCTTTTATCTTTAGCTCGCTCTACTTACACCAGCCTTCACATTTTAACTTGCTAAGTTGTTCGTTTTTTTTTTTTTTTTTTGTTAAATGAATAGCTGTTGCAATCTAAATGTAAACAGGTTTTGGTTCTGTAATGCAATAAACACGTGTTAACCTCACCTCCCCATACAAACACGCGCTTTAGTGAAAGTACAGGAAGTGGTTTGATTGAGGAGACAGCCACGCATTGGTGCTGTCTTGTGTTGGCTGCACTGACATATCCTGGCTTTTCTTCTCACTTGCAAAGTTAATTATTGAACTGCCTCTTCTAAGGGGAAAGCTGTTAATTTCTAGTCTTGTCAGAAACAAAGACTTGTCTGACTTTAGTTGACTTGTTCAAACCCCCACTTCTGCAGAGGGATGAAGATGTGCTTTTTTTGGTGTTTACTGTGGTGCTGAGGTGTTCCTTGCAATGACAAAGTGAGCTTATCTTGCTTGCATGTTTTCAGCATTTGTTTCATATAACATCAGATTAAAGAGAATAGCCAGTTAAATGTGTGCAATTGCTCTTTAAGACAGTAACTGAGCACTTTCCACTGTTATAAACCCAGCAGCAGTAGTAGCACAAAGGCATCAAGTGCTGATTTGTTGTCTAAAGAATTGGTTCCCAACCTCTTTGGCATTTGACCCCATAAAGCAAAGCATTGTGTCTATTTGACCCCTCATCGGACATTCTGGCCTCAGTGTTGACATGATTTATTACAAGCTCAACCACAGAGTAGTTATCCATATCATATCTTTAATTTGAAACATTGATTGGGGCTGTGATAACTTGGAAATGTACCATTTTTAGTCATACAGCGTAGTTTTGTCAGTCTATCCATTAGCCTTATTGTCTATGCTTGGTGGTTTGTCAAAGGCTGAAGCCAATCCTACCTTGTGTTGGGCTAGAGGTTGGGAACAACCTAGATACAGTAGGTTTCCAGTTAACTCAGGAGTGACAGAGGGACAGAAATAAAAATTCACACTCTCATTCATACCAAGAGCAGTTAAGAGTTGCAGAATAATGTGAACTGCATGGATGTCAAATGTGGGGGGAAAGCTGGACCACAACATTTTCTAAAACATCATGCTATTTTAGCAATGAGATAGTCATTTTAGGGATACAAAGAAGTGGACTTAAATTTAACTCCTGATGTGCATAAAGAATATACTTTATTGAGACTATCATGACTTTAATGTTTCGTTAATTCACCAAACTCTTGCTGCCACATGCAACAACCAAGGAGACTGCCGTAGGTTAAGAAGTTTGATGATGGTTGGTCCTCAAATATTAAGTTCTTTGCATGTTCACCTGACAACAGCTTGGACTGTTTAAAAGAAAGAGATTGAACACACTTCCTATCTCTGACCATTTGCACTCCATTTTACGACATCAAAGTATCCAGAACTGGCATTTTTTATTAGTTCTATTGAGTTTAAGCCTAACTAGGGCTGCCTTATTAAATCATTCCTGGGTACAAAGCTTTTATTCAGATGTTTCCAACAGGTATCTGTAGGCAGCATTAGATGTTTTTTATTGTTTGTTTTTTGAGGCCTTTACAGCCTTCCTAACAATGTATCAAATAATGGGACATTAGGTAAAGCGATTCAGGTAAAAAAAACAACAACTGTAGTCTGGATCAGTTTGAAGCTGTGATTAGTTTTCTTTTTCTGAGGGCATGTCAGATGAGCAGGCTTAATTAGTTTTGTTGATTTGAGGGTGAGGGTGAGTGCTCAGTCTGAATAACCTTCCTCCCTTCTGCCGCCTTTTTTCTTCACTCTTATTTTCTGCTTGGACAAATCACATTAGCTTTCTCAGTTGGGGTCTTGAAAGTTGTGAGTAATGTGTGCATGTGGTAGTGCTTGTTCCAGGTGACTAGTATGTTGTCCCCCTGAAGAAAATTTGTATTTGTAGCAAGGGCAGCCTCTGGCTTTGTTGTTGATGTGTAAGCAAAGTTTATGACAAGGAAGGGATTGTCCCAAGCAAGGCAACAAGGAGCTTTTAAATCAGTTTTGACAGAGGTTGACCCACAGATTGATGTACTTGCAATTAATGTAAATGAGCATGACCACAATGCTAATTGACGCTATAATTTCTCCCCCCCTACAAGGATATACTTTGACTATGTCTCATCTTCTGCAAAAGGACACCATATGAGATCATTTCCCCTTGAATGTCACTTTAATGTAACCTTTACGTCTCGTTTTTATTGTGCACTGTTAGATTTATTATTTGGAGCTATGAGCTAGAGGAGACTTCAATGGCAACTCATGTGTGTGGTTTGGTTGGGATGTTTTCCAGGGAAATGGGGAACAAATGTGTGTTTTCTTACCAGGACAGAAATCTCTCTTTATCCCTGCATGTAATCTTAAAATTTCCCCTGACTTAGTTCAACTGCATGCCTACATGCAGACAGAAAACTTGATTACTGTAAACCTCCATGAAGGCTTGATTATGATTGGGTTTACTGACACAGACCTGCCCACTAAAACACGTTTTCTAATTGCTAGTATCAGGAAAAAGAAGCATTTTTGTTTTTTTGTTGTTTAAGCTTTTTCGAATTGATGTATTTCCAAAGCAACATTATTCTTTAGGCTTTTCTCGTTAAGTACCCCACTACATAAATCGAGTAATGTTTGCCTTAATAACAACCTGTTCCGACCCCACCTCAGCAGCAAGGAATTGTGGACAACAGGAACGCAAGGAATACAAAGGAGAAATCCTGCGTGCGTATTATCCCATTATGCTCTTTTGTAAAGCATCTCGAGATAACAGTTGTTATGAATTGGCACTATACAAATAATGATTGATTGATTGAACCTGAAAATGAGATAAGTTGTTATGAGGAAAATTATAATGGATTGTCTGACCTATATTAAATCAGATGTTACTGCATCTGTGAAATTGATTATTTAGTAAAGAATAAAATATCTTAAGCTGACTATTTATCAGTGCCTGGTAGCATTTAGATTGTGTTTATTTTCCAGTACACACTGTAAGCCAGGATTTCTGTTCAGATGCACAGTAATGTACTTCATCTGCGGGATAGCTCAGGCGACACACAGAGCAATTTTGGGAAGGCTTTGTTGTGCCTTAAATTGTGTCAGGAAGTGAATCGTCATATCCTAAGCCTCTATGGTTGCCCTCACTCTAAGCCTATAAGCCTTGTGTAGGATTCTTGTTGTCAGAGAATTTCATTTTTTGTACATTCTGATAAGTTGCAGCCTGTTGGTGCTCTGCACACCTGTTATAAAAAGATAAAAAGCATACAGCATGACAAACCTATGTTTGCAGTGTTATCTCTGGTGAATTGGGTGTGTGAATGACACTGTGCTAGGAGGAAATAAATACGCTTTCACTAAACCATGAACACAAATTGTGTGATTGCTCATTTAAATATATTTGATTTAATTTAGATTTTATTGCAGGTAGTTTACCATTTTGTAAGTCAAATGCCTTACATCTTAGGGGGCTTTTCTAACTTAAAATGCTTGAAGTCACTTTCTGCAGAGTCACAGGGCAAAAAATATTAAAATTAAGGCAAGATGGAAGATTTGACCTCCTGCATTATATTCTGCCATGACAAGATCTGCCACTTTTGTAGACCTGGGATAAGACATCTAGTTTTTCCTGTGGACAGAGGGTGTTGCTTAGTTACAATGACAAGGGAAATCAATACCTCTGGTGTGAGCTGAGAAATGATCCGAGCAGTAGTCAACAAAGGTCTTTTGGTTAACGCTTTGTTTCAAACACCCCGGGGTACTATTCATGCACTAATTTTTAGCTTTGTCGGCCTGTGAAACCAATCATAACATTGCTGCTGCAGAGGTAGTGCTATGATGTAATCATTGAGCTGTAAAGGTTTGCTTTTTTCCGTGATTATTTCGACTTAATGAAGTGCTTGTTTCTGTCTGTGTGTTTACAGGTGCCCAGATTCTGCTGCAGAGGAGAGAGCACCAGGATGAGGAGACTGTAGGCACCCGCCATAGTATGGCCGCGTCCCGATCCTCGCGTGTCACAAGGTCATCAGTGGGGCTCAATGGATTGGATGAAAACTTTTGTGGTCGAACCCTCAGGAACCGCAGCATTGCCCAGCCGGAGGAGACCTCAGTGTCTCCGCTTCCAAGGGCCCGCTCGCCTAAGAAGAAGCAGGACACCAAGCAGCAGGAGTCTAAGCAGGACGCCAAGCAGGATTCGAAACAGGACGCCAAACAGCAGGAATCCAAGCAGGAGTCGAAACAGGACACCAAGCAGCAGGAGTCTAAGCAGGACAACAAACAAGAGGTTAGCGAGGAGTCAAAGGAGGAGTCCAAGCAGGACCGCAAGCAGGACCCGAAACCGGACAGCAGGCAGGAGTCGAAACAGAATACCAAACAAGACGTTAAGCCGGAGTCAAAGCAGGACAACAAACAGGACGCAAAGCCAGACACTCAGCAGGACGGTGAGCAGCAGGTCTCGTTGCAGGGGAAGTTAACTGATTTGAATGCTTCTTCTGCTGAGGCAGAGCAATGGACCAGCTCAAGGAAGCGTGGCGTGTCTTGTTTAGAAAAAGACATAAGTCCCGAGAACTGTGATAGAGGGAAGGGGGCACGTGATATCTGTACTCAAATCAAAAGGGCCAAGCGGTGCTCCCGCTCTGGAGATTCTCAGGGACATGAGGAGGACCCTGTGCTTCTAAAAACTGAAAGTCCGGTATCTGTCTTAGAGCCCTGCAAGGATAGCAGTTGTGAAGAATTTCCCAGCCAAAACTCTGCAAACACTTCTCCTGTCTCACCTGTCCTCAGTAAAGAGGAGGTTGAGCTGACAGGGGGGCAAGCAGAGGATGGCCATGTGGAGTGTGATGGGGCAGCTCAGCCCCCGAATGCTCATAAGGCCTCAAATGGACTCAAAGACAATAAAGCAGAGGAATCTTGCACACTCACTGAAGAGCCAAGTGCAAATCCCTCCTCTGCCAACAACTGTCTGTCTCTGCTCAATGGCAGTCAGACAGGGGCACCCTCATCCCCTGACCCCACCGTGCCTTGTAGAAACTCTGTCCCTGTGCAGACGGAGGTCCCTTGCTCAGAGGACTTACCTGCCTCATCTGCGCCGAATTTAGAGGCTGTTTCAGAGGAATCTGTCCCTGAGTTGATAGTGGCTGAGGAGCATGAGGTGGAGGAGGTTGAGGTTGATGTGGTGGGCAACCCGTTGTGTCTTGCCCATGAGGAACAGGTGATGGAGACTGAGAACAATACCAATGGTCGGCCACTAACACCGGTGCAGGAAGCTTCTGCCTCCACATCCTCCAATACCACCAATATGAACAATAGTCCAATCAACAACAACAGCAACTCAGGAGAAACTACACCCCCACTAGCAACAACCCCCTCCCCCACAGAGCCAGAGTGCACCCCCTCAATATCCAGCACACCTCCCTCTTTCACAGAGCTCTATGAACACAGATACACCCTGCGGACTTCACCCAGGAGGGCTGCCAGTGGTGGCAAGGCCTCCTCCTCTAAGCTCAGCTCTCCTCCCAGAGACAATGGTCCCTTGAGGGAAGAGGGGGAGGTTGTGGTTGGACTGGAGGAGGACTGCCCTATGGTTGAGGAACCTGCTCCCTCAGAGTTTATTGGCCCCTCCATTGAGGAGCTAGTTTGTGTGGATCCTGGGGACAGGACAGGTGGTGAGGAGGTTGGGCTTGTGGAGAGCAAAGAGGCTGGAAAAAGCAAGGCGCTGACAAAGAGTCAGGCTGCAGAGGAGGAGGAGGAGGAGGAGGAGGAAGAAGAAGAAGAGGAGGAGGAGGAGGAGGAGGAGGAGCCTGATGTGTATTACTTTGAGTCAGACCACCTGGCACTTAAACACAACAAAGAGTACGTAGGAGCTCCTAGGGGATTCTTCTCTTTGTTAATGCACCTTTTACACATGTTGATGACTACATTGTGTAATCGCTGGGTTACTTGTTGAGGTGGTTTGGTTTGAGGAGGAACAATATTCTGATGTTTGGTGTGTTTTCTGTTGAAAGTTTTTAGGTTAGTTAGGTTATAATGTTAAATACATAGTCTAACTGAACCCATTTAATGTTGGTTTTTCAAATGGTTTTGATGATCTGAAGAAATTTGGTTTACCATTACACATTGTTGTCACACCTGTGTCTATCATGCGTCACCCTTGTTTCCAGTTTTCCAAATTCCGTTAATGTCTTCAGCAATTGTGCTAGAAAATCAAAGGGCCAATGGCCAGTTCAAGTGCCAATCTGCCAAAGAATTTAAAAAAGACATAAATATTAATAATTCCAATAGCTTTATCTAACTAATCCTCTATGGATATGATTGTAGTAATCGTTGTGCTGCCTAGCTCAGGTTGAATGTAGAATATTGCTAACATGAACTGAATTCCATTGAAACTTTTTTTTTATTTGCTGAAGAGTGTCTTTAGACATACAGTTTCTATGTGTAACTACTTATTTCAGCTATTGAACAGGTTGAAATCCTTTGTCAGGTTGATTTGGTGAGGAGTCGTATGGATGCCAAAGGAATCTATACTAAAAACCAAGCTGAGCACTTAAAAGCTAGCCGAGCTAAAGTTAACAGCGGTGCAGCTACCAGCTCCTACCAATGTAGAATTTATGCAAAAGGGAAAGTCAGCAAACACTTTCTGTTTTAGGCTATAATGGATCAGCCCAAACCAACCATAAACAATGGTTTGGGCCAATACATTGTGACATCCAAACGGTTCCTTGAGCCAATGCCCTGATACCTGATCCCATGTTTATTGACCTATCAAAGGCATTTCCTCTCCTCTGCCAACAGAAAAGCAGCGGATTTGTTTCACATGGGATAGCAAGGACAATAACTGAAAAAACCCCAAACATAAACCTGTTTATTGGTAGGACAAAGTCATTTTAAACTTATAATAGAGCATTGGACAAGGTAAGAGAGACGGGTTATTGTTTCATTTTTTACCAGGATACATTTGCATTTAAACTGTAAAAGATATGTAATGAAATGTGATCAAGGAAACCTTGAGAAAGGGTTTGAGTCCTTCAATCAGAATGTCTATTTATGGTCTTTGTGTTTAGAACTGTTCACATGCGATCCAATCAGTCAAAGAGCATTTCTGACTATGCTGATCATATAGGCTTGATCAGTAGTTCTTTATTATCGTCTTGTGACTGCTCCTCATAGGTTGAATAAGTTTATTGGCCATTTTCAATTTCACAGACCTTTAAGTTTAAATTACTGTTTGAGGCGGTAGTTCAGGTAATAAGCTTAAACCAGAAAAGAGTCAGAAAATAGATATCAAACATTTCACTGAACAATATATTTCTTCTCACTTTTCCTGATTACCCTGCCACAGCTTCTCAAATGTATCTTTTCACCCTGTTATTTTTTGACAGGGAAAAGAACTAGAACTAACTGACTACGCTCAAGAAGCTTCTTGTATATAAACATAGTTTGTTTTGTACTTACAAAAACCTAAGAAAGGTAACATCCAATTTGCACTCAAGCGTTTCTGGCTTTTGCACCACTAACACATTGTAAGAAAGTGTAATTAACACAGTTATTTTAAGGGAATATCGGTGAGCACCTAATCAAGCTGCCATCTTATTGTTCAGGTTTGACACGTTCCCACATTTCATTTGCACCTTAAATCTGGTTCTGCGAATGTGTGACTCAACTGTCAATTCCCAGATTTTCAGGACTTGTGGAGATTGGATGTTCGCTCTTTTCTCAGTAGGATGAGTTGTTTTAGAGGGAAATGATTTCTGTGTCTGACCTTGTTCCTTCTGTCGTTGACACTTGTCATCCAAGCTAGGATGTTTATGTCAGTGGACAGGTCTCATGCTGTGCTCAGTCATGCACTGCTAACTGATCAGTGGCAAGCCAGATGATTCATGATGCATCTTCAAATGGCGAGGGCAAGCTTGGATTGGGAGGAGAGGTGTCTTAAGGTTATGTCCCTTTGTCTTTGGCACCGGTATTGGTTGATGTTTCAGATCTGGAGAGTGGGCTCCTAGTGTAATTCGATAAAGTTTCTCTTGCATGCCAAGTTTTAAGTTGTGCTGAATAAGCAAAATTTTTGAGGTCTTGAATCAATACATTGTGGAGTTGTTTTTTAGCAAGAATGACTAGGCATTTTAGGGTTGCTGAATATGGAAAAATGACAGTGGCATGATTAATGGTATGAGTGCAAGAAAACCTGTATTCTTATAATACAGCTTTGCCTATTTAGACACAGCTTTCTTGCACACACATTATGCAAAAATTGCAAAAGCATCCTCCTATCCTCGATTATCAGTCATTAATGTTGTATTGTTCTGGCAAGCTTTCATTTTGGCACCAGGGTTTGCCAGTGGACCTTGGGCCCAGTAGGTGGCAATGAAACCCTGTCCCTGGACGCATGGGGAAAGTTCAGAGTGCTAGAATCAATCCTCCTCATTTCCCTGAAACAGATTTATGCAAAGATCACCTGTTCATCTGGGGAAGTCTGCATGCATGTTGCTTTCTGATGCTGACTTTCTACACTTGAATCAGACCAATTCTTTGGTGCAGGAAATCTGCAAGAGCATGTTTGGTACCACTGACAGATTTAGTTTGCACGAAAGCACAACACTCACTTGTGCTTTACAAGGTCAGCAAAGCTGCATGTAGTGCAGAACTGTGGCTAATGAAGAGATGTGGGGTTAAACACAGTAGACACATTTTGAATGTTGTTGCTTGAAGGATTTTTAAAGCTCCAGCAGCTGTTGAATAAATTGTGTCCTGTGCATTGATTTTCATTCATGTCCCGTTAGAGCAGATTGATCCACTCTGCTTCACTGAGCACCTGCATTAGGTTATGGCCACGTAGAATGCTGTCACGTTCGTGTCGATTCCTCTAGCTCTGCTCACACTGTAAGGCCTCTGAGTCAGTGCCACACTTAGTCACCGACAGCTCAGTTTGCAGTTCTTCTCTTGCCCCAGAGGGTGCGAGTTGAAAGGTCAAGCTTCTGCAATGCAAGAGGCTCCTCAAGCACTGCAATAAGCACTGCAAAACCCTAGTGTTTGTCATGCTAAAGGTTTTCATATTACTTAGAAATCTGAGTGATTTACACAGTCACAGTGCAGAACATCTTAGTGCATAAATTGTATATTCAATACCAATATGATTTTTTACTTACCTCCAGCACGTCTTATATTTCACTTTAAAAGGACAACTAGATGTGTTTTATAATAGCGTAAGCAGCTGCTCTGAGATGCAAAATTCCCAGTCAATGTCAAGAATCCGAACACACACAACGTGTAAGCAATGTATTTGTAAAATAGATGGAAAATTCAGTAAAATGGTTTATGTCTTGTGCAAATGTTTAGGCTCTGAACACTGCTTGAATAATCCATGGTCTGGGGTCTAAAAGTTTGATGCACTGCAGCATTGCATGTGTCAGGTTAAATAATGTAAGCAGCAGTCCCTTCCTCCTACTGTTGGCTAACCTCTCTTCCCTCCATGTCAGTTATCAGAGGCTGCTGCAGACTATCGGAGTTCTCGAGGCCCAGCGTACACAGGCCATCCTGGACCTGGAGACGCTGGCGCGTCAGCAGAGAGAGGCACTTGCCGATCCCATCAGCTTTGTAGAGCAGCTACAGAAACAGGTAACAAATGTACAGACCTGCATGCTTGTGTTATTTATTTATCTATGTTGTAATCCCCTCCCCCTACTTATACTGCACTGTATTAGATGGTTCTGGTGTATAGGGGTTATAATTTATGTTTTTGCATGTGTTCACTACACAGCTTTATACATACAGAACACTCTAAACAAACACCAACCTTTCTCTGAGAAATGGCACTCAATATCATGTTGTTGGTTTTTCGCTTGAGGAATACCCTGCTGGGTGCAACGTTGATAGAATAAATATTCTGTACCTTTTAAAACAGTGTGCAGACTTTTCCGCTGTCTGACTCAAGTTTGGTTCTGCACCCGTTCACAACTGGGCCAAGATATGCACACTGTTCATCCTTCCAAACTGACATATTTGAGATATTTGGAACAGTTAACTTATTAATATATAAAGGTATTTAGTAGCTGGATCACTACAGTGGTTCACTAAATCCAAATCAACAGGGTTCATTTAGTTGAGTATTAAGATGTGGGTACTTTTGTTCTTCCCCCAGGAAATGTTGAGCATCCAACACATCATTTCATGCATTCTGGTGAATATTTATGCTAAAATTTGTTGTGGGAATTCAATGATATAAAAGTTAAAAAATGTTTTACTTAAAGTAAGTTGCAACTTTTAATCAGTTATTTTCCACATGTAACTGAGTAGTTAAATGAACGACCCCAAACCAAAAAATAGTTGTGATATGGTGTAAAATGTAAATACAATGAGTGTGAGTATTTGCAAAACATTGAAACCCCATGTTTGACTGCACAAAGAGAACATGTCAAAAGTTTAAACAGAGAAACGCTATTGTTTTTGGAAAAATATATGCCCAACTTTAATATAATGCAGATAACATGTGTAACAGAAAACTCATGAGATAATAGACTAATATACATAGAAATACATAGACTAATAAGGGATTTTACTTTAAATTACTTGAATGGAAGTTGACTCATTGTGGAAGAATAAAGAATTTCTGATTTTGATTCTGAAATAGTACCAGAGTTAGTATGAAGCCAGTACAGTTGAGTAGAGTTATAATAGACTGAATGTAAGAGCTGCATTTGTCTCATTGTGCCTGTTGATGTCTTACAAGATGTGACACATCTACGCTTGTGAATTCCTCAAATTAATTTAAAAGTGTTTCTTTTGTCCCTCAGGTGAGTTTGGGCTTGCCGTGTCCTCAGCGAGTCGTCCAGCTCCCTGACGTTGCGTGGGAGCAGTACACGTCAGGCCTCGGTGACTTTGAGAGAGAGTTCTGTGACAAGAAACGCAAAACTAGGCGGCTACAGCTGATCTTTGACCAAGGTATGTATAATCTCAATGCATGAACATGGGTTTGCTAATATTATTACTGAACGATCACTGAAATTACAAATTCTGTTTATTGCCTCCCGTCAGGTTTGCCTGATCGACCAAAAAGTCCTGTTGAAGCCAAGAAGGAAGGCGAGTCTTCCACCATGTACACCTCTCTGCCCATGAGTGATGCACCAGAGAACAGCAGGCAATCACAGGTACAGTGCTGCCTCCTTACTAAATAATCTGTAAACACACGTATGCACACACACAACTGCTGCTGCTGTCATTACAGCTGTGATTGTCTCTGGGTATGTGAATTGTTGACGTACATTGTATTCATGTGACATTCAGTTGTTGGGGCTTTATTGGAACAACCGTTTTCCTCTGGCTTTACCTAAACTCAGAAACTGAACACTGCACTGTTCACTTATACAATTGTTTTTGCTATAGATATGAGTAGGGCTGGCCTTTGTGGCTAAAAAATGTTCATGATACAATTTTTTATATCGAGTCGATATCAATAACTATCACGATAGATGTCAAATAATTTTTTCTTACGAATGTAGAGGCAGTTTCTTGTTCCTGGGTGAAAGTTGAAGAAGCCAGTTTGTTAATTGTGGTTTAATTATTCTTTATTGTCGGAACATGACAAACTATACTTCAACAGTGGAACATTTCAGTATCATAAGCTCAGTGCACGGAGCTGGAAAACGCTGATATGACAGTTTGTTGCTGGGGAGTAACAACAGGCCCGGTGCTTACTGAGGATTCACTAACACTCATTTGGGACGTCTGGTCATTTCTTTCCTTTGGTGTGTTCTAACGGCTCATATTGTTTCAAATGGTGGAAAAGTTTTGTGGCTTTGACTGTTTTAGCTGCACATCTCTTCATCACAGTTTTCTCTGTTTTTTGTTGGAATGTTAATATCTTAAATATCTCCAAACTCCTGAAGTACAGTGTCCTTTCTTGTTGACCATGTTTTCTCCCTGCTTTGAGATGGTAGGCCCGGCATTGCGATCTCTCATTTAGGCCTTGTTTCGATTCCCCTCCAAACGTCTGTAAACTGGCCTACCCGTATCCCTGCGACATGATTGGCTGTTTTCTTTCCCAGTGTTTGGGTGGTGTAATTACAGGTTCAATTGTATCAAACATTTATCGAACATTCGTCATATTTATATTGAGAAAAGTTATATCGCCAATAATTATCGTTATTGTTGTATTGCCCAGAATTAAATTAAAGAATGTGATGAACTGTTTCAAATAGCAGTTAAACAGGCTACACGCATTAAGCTTTTGGGCAGCGTTTAGCCGTGTCGGATCAATTTACAGTTTTCTCATTGTTTTCTTACCGTTAGACGAGTGAAACAGTCTGAATTTAAATTTCCATCTATTTGACAGATAAATTGGTTCTTAGGAAAACTCCTTATTATCTCCCAGCGTATCATTAGAGCAGAACCTTACACATACGTTGTCCTAACTGTAGCCTCTAATTGCCAAGTTACATTGCCTGCTCTGCCCCCTGCCCCCCCCCCTCCCCCCTGATGCTCAGAGCAGAGTTAAGCATGCAGGTGGTATCTATGGAAACGTGAGGAGCCTGCGTCTCGTCTACCTCTGATTATGGTTTATTTCTGTTTGTGTTTGTCGTCTCCCTTTCCCTTCAATTTTAATTGATTGTTGGGATTAGACTGTGCCAAGCATTTAGCATCAAGCAAACAACTGCTTGATCATTCCTGTTGCTCACCCTGTTTATTTTGTGAAGAGACATTTGCATTCTCACAGATAACACTCCCTGAATTCTAATGGGAGCATGTTTGTCAGTCAAGAGTGTTTTTTCTTCTTCTTCTGGGTCTTCCCATGACACATCTCCAGTCACATCTTTGCCCGTCAATCTGACAGATTTACTGTGCCAGGCAGTTCATATGCACAGATCTCTTCAAATGGTTGCGTGCCTATTATTTTTGTTTTGTGCAACTCTTTTAACATGGCTGTCACTCTTGTTTTTCCTGACAGATGATCAGGGGGAGGATTTGTCACCCAAACAAGTCTGACACATTTAACCAGCTGTGGACTGTGGAGGAACAGGTAGGCTATGAGTGTGTAAAATCTCAAACTCTGTTTTACAGAAGTACGCCATTCACCAACGTAACTCTAAGCAGTGGTGTACATTAAAGACGGATGATGTTGCCTTTAGAGTATTTCTGTTTTCAACGAAATGTCTTAAATATACAGGATTCTGACTGTGAATTTTTGAAAGAGGACTTGATTTATACGTTTTTCTGTGAGCAGCTAAAATGTGTAATTTGTGCTACCCAACTGTTTCATCGGCTGTTTTTGAATATCATTATGTATGGATGGGATGTAAATGAGATTTATCGTACCATTGTAGCAAACTGCCATTAATCCATTAAAAAAATTTTAAAATGTTGTTTCTAATAGAAAAAACTGGAGCAGCTTCTTGTTAAGTTTCCTCCTGAAGAAGTGGAGTCCAGAAGATGGCAAAAGATCGCAGATGAGCTGGGCAATCGGACAGCAAAACAGGTGAGAGGGAGTTAACTAAAGGGGTGTTTGCTTGTCTGATCTACACCTTTTCCTGCTAAATTCAGAACATTTGGTCTATTAGCATAATTGAAAATGATCCAAACATCAAATACATTTTGTAATTTGGCTTGAAGAAAGAATTCGCTTAAATGAAAAAATTGAAAAATTCAATGTTGCCAGCTCTACTGCATATTACAGTTTGTCTTTGAACTGGTTGTACCGCTGTCTTCTCTGTGTTTCTGTTAGCATCTCCTGACATTGATGAATCTGTGTCCTCACTATGGAAACAGGCTGTTAAATTGCGAGAACGTAGTACGAGCACTTAGCAGAGCTGAAAGGCAAAGTCTGACTTGTGTGATAACTGTGCCCCCTTTAAGTACCTGGATGCTGGATACATTTGCATGACCTCAATTACTTCAAGCATCTGTTCCTCTGTTGGAAATCATTAACGCAGACATTTTCCTGTTAAAACATTCCAGGTTGCCAGTAGGGTTCAGAAGTACTTCATCAAACTGACTAAAGCTGGTATCCCTGTGCCTGGAAGAACACCCAACCTGTGCATGTACACTAAAAAGGTATTTAAAAAACCCTTTAATGATACTGAGTCACATGCGTATCAGTAAGTAATAAGTGGTCATTTCTGTAATTATCTTGTATTTTGCCTGTACATTGAATGCATTTGTTGTGATATTTTAAAGGTTGCAACATTCACTGAACATCTCATAAAATATAATATGCCATAATGTAACATATTTAAACGTCTTGCTTAGGTTCTGTTAACGTAGGCTTCACAGACATAGACCTCCACAGTAGTCCTAATGTTCTTGTTTTACCTCAGGCATCCAGCAAGAGGCAGCATCACCTCAATAAGCACCTGTACCGGCCGTCTACCTTCCTGACCTCCTATGAGCCTCCGGTCTATATGGACGATGACGATGAACGCGCTGCGTATTTCAGCAGCATGCAGGACCCCTCTGCAGATGACTCGGTCAGTCCTCTGATACATCACAGAACCCTGCATTCTCTTCATTTATTACTTCAAGATTTATTTTGGGGCTTTCTATGCCTTTGTTATAGAGACAATAAGGTGGATAGAATTTGAGGGGAGGGAATGACATGCTGGAAAGAAGCCGCACAGGTTGGATTCAAACCCGGGCTCGCCCACTTTGAGGACTATAGCCTCTGTACACAGGGTACAAGAACTAACCACTTGCCTACCAGTGGGCGACTCTCTCTTTAATTTTTTGCATGCTTCTTTTAGCACACATCTAACTCCTGTTTCTTTGTCCTGGTGAATTACTGAAGAAGGGATCCTATTTCACTGACTTAAATGTCACTGATCGCGGAGGAGACCGTGGTGCTGGTTTGCTTCATTAGGATAATCAAAAGTTCACATTTACTTTTTTCTGTCACCGTCCACAGTCATGCCTCATCTCCTCATGTAAGCAGTGACCTGTAAGATAAAGACAGGGACAACCTTCATGTTATGTGCCATCAAGAGTGTGTTTAACACCTGATGAATCTTTTTTAAATCAGACTCAGATTCAGATCAGGTTAAGTAAGCCACTGCATCTTGTCGCTTTCGCATGACATGCTGCCTCCTTCCCTCTTCACGCCATTTAAACGTTTCTGGATGAAATAAGTCCCTTGAACATGCACATCTGTACCATGTGTCTTTCTTTCTATTTTTCAGTACAATCACAGCTGTGTGTACCGTGTTATACGGTACACACGGCTAAATCAGTGCATAATGCCAGGCCAGCCTCACCCTTATTTGAATTACCCTGTTCCTTGTGCTCTCCATTATCCAAGAGCTGACATTTTATTTTTTCCCTTTGATGGCCCTAACCTTTAAATGTAACCAGGTCGCCATGCCCTGCTGAGAACACAGGCTGCTGACTCCACCAGAGCGTTAATAAAAACCCCTGACACCACCGATATGAAGAAAAGTCGCAAAGGTGTTGCCAGCATGGGCCACAATCATTTCACACTTCACCAGGCTGTCCCTTACTCTGGCCATGTTGAGGAGAAGGAATACAAGTTCACTGAGGGCAAACATGTCTCGTGAACGTGGAGGTTGGCCAAGACATCACATCATTCAAAACTGTCCCTTCCAGGTTAAGAAATATTAGTGATGAGCTTTGTAATTTTCAGTCATAACTGTAACATTTAAAGATATACAGTTAACACAGTTGTTTAATTTATCTGAAGTTATGTTATATAATGGGCTTTGTTGCCATGATAAACCAAACCAACTTTATGACAACGTCTCACTGCTCGACTGTTCAGGCTTTTTTTAGACTCGTTAGTATCACCAACATAAACTCAACACATTTTCTGACCCGTTTTGATTATTTATAACACGACACAAATCTTTCAATCAGAGCATCTCTGTCTCTACTAAATACATTTTAAGACAAAGCATTGGCTCCCCAGCCTCAATGTAAAGAAAGACATGCTAAACTGGTCTTTTAAGGACTCTGATTGAAGAAAGCTTTTTCTTTTTTGCTTGTTTGCTCTTTGCTGATTGAAATCTGAAACACCTGAACTCTTCGCCACTCCCAAGTTTCACACTGTAGAAATCAAGACTTGTTGTGTTAACCCAAAAAAGAAAAGCTATAATTAGCTATAATTTTAACTGGATGTGCATGATATAATGGTTTTCAGCCTGGATGTTCTTCTAAATAAAATTCAGCTTACTGACATAAAGGGTTCTGTATGAAGAATAACTGAAGAAAAGCATAATTGTTGTTTTTGTATATTTTTTTATTTGGTCAGATAAAATTAGGTTGATAAATATAGGCAGCAAACATCAAGGGATTATCATTTTCCGGTGATATTCATGGAGTCATGATGAGATGTTTTGTCTGAGCATGTCCTTATGCCGGTCAGTCATCTCCCCTCTGTCTTTTTCTTAATGTTTCCATTTGTGTTTTTTGTCCTTTCCCAGGACGAGGAGGGGATTCCTCTGGAGTTGAGAAATTTGCCAGAGTACAAAGAACTATTAGAGCTGAAGCGACTAAAAAAACAGACCCTGCATGAGATCCACGAGGACAAGGCCAGTGTGCGGCATGTAGGCTACAAGGTGAAGACTTAACCCACTTTTTGATCCAGTAGATGTCGCCCTTGAGCATTAAACCAAAAAAAACTGCTGTTTTGGGCGACACCTCCGTTCTCCTCTAGCGGCACACCTCCAACACCTCTCCACTCGAGTTGCATGAAGGAATTATAAATTAGACACATCATTATTAAGCACCATAAAGTGCAATGGCTCAAGCTGCAATTGCCTGTGGTCTGCATTGTTGTGTTAGCAGGCTAATGTTAGCACACTCTGTTAACTCATAGCTTCATATTGAGCATACATTGGCACTGAATGACCGTGATCTGAAGACACTTACGTGAAATGAGTAGTGAGTAGGTTATGTTATACTTCTTTCCTCTAGTCCTTGACTAAAACAGCTTTATACACAAGGCATTGTCCCGTCCATGTAAACATGATGTAAACATGATGTAAACATGATGTAAACACGGCTCTGACAACAACACAGCTGGCGAGACTCACCCTTCTCACTCATTGTAGACAGTCATGACTCAGAGAGACAATTACAGAGGATATTCTGGATTTCTGCTGTATTTACATGTAAAATATAGCACATTCTTCCTTTAAAACTATGCTTCTAAATGTAACACTTTTAGAGTAATATCATCCCAGGAGGAACCAACATTGTATAGTTAAATAGTGTTCAGTAACTGTGTTCTGAAGACATGCTGTCTGGTGTTTTGTGCAGTGTGACGTCTGTGGCATGGATCCCATCCAGGGAGTGCGGTGGCACTGTCAGGATTGTCCGCAAGACAACTCGGTCGATTTTTGCTCCAACTGCTCGGACTGGTGAGTTCCCTTATCTCTGTCGTCAGAGTCAAAATGTTAAAAAACAACAACTTTGGATGATGTTTACCAGAAGACATTTAACAATACAACCACAGGAGTTTTTTTGAATGTGGAAATGGAAATGAGATATCTTTTGGTATTATGGTATATATGTTGATGTGATGACATGACTGCTTTAAGACACTTAGGGGACTTTTGGGGAAATAGAGTAATTAACTTTTATCTGCCCAGTAATACAACGATCCTATGTAGGCACGCATACAGTGCTGTCTTGTGGTAATAACCTCAAACAATATTTAATAGATTTTCCTGAAAACGTATTATTACGGTATTATTTCCCGATTAAGTTCCATTGGCCCAGATCATTATCAGAATCCTTTGGATACGTTGAATGTATTGAAAGCATCCAGACTGATTCTTGTGTTACCTTCCTTTTGATTAAATATGTATCTGGAACATAAACACATCTAGATTTGTTGAATGTGATCTAAACACTGAAGGTCTTTGTTAAATTATGTGAAGTTCAGCTGTGACAGCTCGTATGACCAACTGCCACTGACATTTATCATTGTAACAGGAAAGCAACGCTTCACACAGGCTGCAAATTATAACCTGAATATTTAGTTTGCTGCTGCTTGCTATAAAGACCAAAAAAAGATATCTCAGATGTTTTATGAAACAGAGGTTTAGCTCATGTTTTAATTCTGTCACCTGGAAATTTATGAGTTTGTCAAACTCAAATCTTTTTTCCACACACACTCATTTTTATTCACATAGAGACCACCTGCTGTGGTAAATGAGTTTACAACAAAGGCAGGCAGAGGTGGATTAAATGTAGAGTAAGGCTAGGGTTTTTATGCAGTACTGATCAGTTTGGATCCTCATTAAAGTTTTCATGTTCTGATGATGTAAAAGTGTTTCTTTGCTCTTTTTTTCTCTGGCATTAATGACTTCATTTTGTATTACTGCAGTATGGATTTACATTTCCCTACTCTTCTTCCAGCTTGTTCAAGACGGAGACCCACAAGCCGAATCATCATTTAGAACCGGTGCACCAGCCTGACACCTTTCTAGACAGAGACTACTGCCTGCCACAGAGCACAGGCTACAACTACCTGGACCCTAACTACTTTCCAGCCAACAGATGACAGAGTCGCAGACGCCTCTAGCTCCAGGCTCTCTCCACATATCCCACAGGCCACTCTGTGCATGGCTCCATCCTCCAAGTCCAAGATAACCGCTTAACCCGCCGCCAGGCAGGAAGGCCAGCAGGCAGGCAGACAGCCAGGGGGCCTCGGAGCAGACCACAGTGCTGCTGGTGGGAGGGGCTGTTATATTGGCCTCCCTGACTCAAGCAAAGGGCGGGGCCATGTTGGTTCCTCAGAACAAGGGGGCCTTGCTCCACCTCAGCCAGGTCAATAAATGGATCTGTGATTGGAAATGATACACTATTTTAAAAAACAAACAAACTAAACAGAAGGCACACCGACATTCCCGAGTTCTGTGACCCCACCAGGGCTCCCCCTCCCCTTCCTCCTCATCCCCTAGTGACCTCCCTGTGCTGCTTCGAACTGGAGACCTAACAGCCAGTCTGGTGAAGCGCCACCTAACAGAGATGTGTGGTCATACTGGACTGTGAAGTCATCAACTGTGTGTGTGTGTGTGTGTGTGTGTGTGTGTGTGTGTGTGTGTGTGTGTGTGTGTGTGTGTGTGTGTGTGTGTGTGTGTGTGTGTGTGTGTGTGTGTGTGTGTGTGTGTGTGTGTGTGTGTGTGTGTGTGTGTGTGTGTGTGTGTGTGTGTGTGTGTGTGTGTGTGTGTGTGTGTGTGTGTGTGTGTGTGTGTGTGTGTGTGTGTGTGTGTGTGTGTGTGTGTGTGTGTGTGTGTGTGTGTGTGTGTGTGTGTGTGTGTGTGTGTGTGTGTGTGTGTGTGTGTGTGTGTGTGTGTGTGTGTGTGTGTGTGGTGATATGCAAGAGTGAAAAATGTTCTAGCTAGGTATCCGTAGTTTGAGTATTTATGCGTCACAGCTTCCTCAGCAGAAGTTGTGACTAATGCGGGGAAGTTTGGCGCGTGGGGACTTGACATGGAGGTCGGTTTGGTTTTCGGGCTGCAGACTGTAGGAAGTCCTGTTGACCCGTATGACGTTCTGCAGTCCTATATGTGTTAAACGGATAGCGTGCCATGTTTCAGCATGGAGCCAACCCAACCACTGTCACACATCGCTGCTCTCTAACACCTCACCTTTCACACACCTTCATCTGTGTTTCCTTTCCCTTTGCTCTCTCCACTAAAACACGTCTAACAAAAAGCACTACAGCACGGAGAGCAAATGTTTTTGAAGGCAGACTACGAGGCGAATGGGAACGTATGGGGGGAAAAAGTACATGACTGTTTTTTTGTTTTGTTTTTTTTTCCTCCCCCTGATGTGTGCCGTTGTTGATCATGTTGAGTGTAAAAGTATATGGTGAAAAGTAGCCAGCGCTAGTTGCTGTGTGCCATTTTTAAAAGATCTTTTTTTTTTTTCCCCCAGGCGGGTTGACATCAACCTTTGAACGTGGCCACGACCCCTCCTCGACCCACATATCCCACCACCAAGTCGTCATGCCTCTAGATCTTTAATTTTGCAGTTCACTTTAAAAAGGTCCCATTTAAAAGATTGTATTTTTATTAATCTATTTAAAAAAAAAAAAGAATTGAGGTAGAGGTTGGTGCCTCCACAGTGGAACAACCCAAACAATTTTATACACATAGATTTTGTTGTGCTTGAGTAGACACCATTTTGTATGGTTTTCGTCTCCTTCCCTCACCCCCCTTGCCCTGCTTCAATATCTGTGTATAAGTCTGTTCTTATGTAAAAAAAAATAATAATGTAAAAAAAAAAAAATGCTAGAGGAGAACCGTGGAAATAAAAGTATGTGAAAATAGTGTTTCTACACCTGTGGTTCCTGTAGTATTATTCAGGATGAACAAGTGAGATAAGTATCTTTAACAATTTAGAGCTGAAACATTCAAAAGATTACGCTATGACTTGACTTGTCTGGATCACAAACATTAGATGGACATGTTTGGTTTATCTACCTTTTATGTAATGATTGTGCTTCTCTATTTCTTTCAACCAAAACACATTTAAATAATTACAAGTGGAAGTAGATAAACACCTAGCAGCTGTGGGTAAACACATTTTGCACACCAGAATCTCACTGCTGACTGATCAGAGTTTTAATCTTCAATTATTATTTTCATTTAGAATATTTAAGATCCATGCACTAGATCTCCATCTGATTATTTTACTTTAAATGTTTGCTATATGTGCAAACTCGGAGAAACGAACTTGATGCACCACGTTCATGTCCAAATCCAAAGAAGCTCATTTGACACGATGATATGAAACCCAAAAGCAACATACAGAAGTTTAGTTCTTAAAATTTTCATTTGACATTTCACTGAAAAATCAGAGTTGATGGTGATTAATTTTCTGTTGTTGAACAGATCATTATCATCTCTGTATTCTGTGCTAAAGTAAACAGCTGTGCAGGTTGAGCTGTAAGACGTCATGCTGCTGTTACCCACACTGGCAACACAAGTTAATCCTATTTCTATGTTTGTGTGGCGCTCTTTAAACTCTGGGGGACACGAGAATAGTAAATTGAGAGCTTTTGAGAATACTCCATATGACGGGAAAACGGAGTTAATAAAATGTATAGGTAGGATACTTGTCTGTGTAGGCCTTGTGTAGCTTTTTTTTTTTTTAGCGTGTAGCACTTCTACCCTCTCAAGGGAATGAAAGAATGCTTGTTTTTTTCAGATATTAATGAGTAGATTATTTTACAGAATAAGATGCAGTTGAAAAACCTCCAGGTGAAAGTGTTAAGCATGCCTGGTTTGTTTTTAAGCCCATACATTTCTTCCTCCTACTTGTGACCTTTGGTGCTCTTGTCAAATACTTTCAGACACATTGAGTGCTGCAGTTAAAGGTCAGTTTGCTGCTTTATATCTGCTTAAAGGTAAACCTACAAACTATATTTACATGCATTTCAAACAGGATCCTAACCCCATATTTATCAGTTGGTTATTTTTCATAAGAGCAAACTTTTGTTGCAGTCATCTCACCAGCAGATGGCGCTATAAGATAAAGAATAATATTCATACACAGCCCTCAAACAGACACTGAAGCACAAACTCAGAACTCCTCCTTTTAGCAAATGCACTGGCTTTATTGAATGTTAAATACCAGACTCAAAACAAGCACCTGTACGATGAGCTTTGGAAACATACAAATGCGATATTCTTGAACACTCTTGAATCTTTTTCTGCTTTTTTTTTTTTTTTAATTCAATGCACAAAAGGCAGTTAAGCTTTGATTGTAATTCTTGCATGCTTGTCACAATATAAAACACAACACTGTGCATGAGAGCATGAGCACATACACTGACATTTCCACTTTCCTGCATGGCGGGAACCGCTCTCTCTCTCCGGTTTCACATTCTCGACCAGAAAGCATGCTCTCAGTCACAGCAGGAATGCCATGTTTCTCAGTAAAGTGATCCGCCTCGGCAGGGCAGGGGCAGTTGGCAGCATATATCGAGATCCATGTTAGAGACAGAGATGATGCAAGTGGGTGTAGCAGGATGTGACAACCAGGCGCTTCATCAGTGTTTAAAGCAGGAAGAAGTTTCACCGACTTGCTAGGTGTTTTGGGGGGGCATGCAGACCACTGGAGTTCAATGAGCGTGTATGTGGTGCAGGTGTGAGGTGAGTGAGTCTCCTTGCAGAGAGAGAGAGAGAGAGATCTTCACAGGTGGAGCTCCAGGACAGCAGAGATTTGGGGCTGGAGGGCGAGACGTAGTGGTAGAAATCAGAAGGTCTCCATCGCCTGGCAGATCTGGGAGAACACTTCATCTGGCGACCTCTCTGCATCAATCTGATCAGAGAGACAAACCGGGTTAGATCATTTCTTTTACATTCTGAGGGTCATCGATCGAGGGAGGACAGCTGTCTGCTGCAGTGTAACCTCTGTGATCGCACAGCAGACTGATGATCTCCCTACCTGTTCTGGCATTTAAGCATGCATGCACATTGAAAACCTGATGTGATATTTAAATGTTAAAAGGGCTCATTTTAAAGGGACAGTTCACCCCTAAACATATACTCTGTGATTATCTCCTGCTCTTGTTAGTGGAGAAGCAGAAGTGACCACTGAACACATCGCTCAGGTTTGAACAACATCCTGCAACTGCTCAAAAATAATCAAAAGAATATTTTATTTTGAAACACTGTACCTGTTTCAGTATGGTTATTTTAGTTCAACACCTTCGTCTTAAAGCCTGTTAGCTATCATATGCCTCATTTATTTACATTAATTTGTATCATACCGAAGGGTAGAAAATTAATGAACTAAAAACGAGCCACTGAATAATTTAATGTTTAAAAATGGAAATCGTTTCATATCTGGTGTGTTTCAGCAACATGTCAAACATTACAGCAATCATCCAAACAGCAAACGAGAGAGAATGCCTTTGACAAATAATCAATGTGAAATAAACTCATTAAACCTGATGAAAATGTCGTCCATCCAAATATTTGTTCTATGTCACCCTAGAGTCCATCACATAATCCACACTTTGACTAATGATCTCATCACCTACGCACACAATTAGAGACGTTTTCCCAAAACATTGTAGTCACAAAAATCCGAGACATAACGAGCTCAATGTAGGATACTTTTGTTTCAGATGTTTGATTAGAGAAAAACATTTCTTGAGCTGCACTGATCAAAATCAGGGCTGATAGCAAAAACGCATAAAATAACAATCTAGCCAATTTCCAAATCTGTTACCAATGTTTTTTCTCATTTCACATTTGTAATTCTTTGTGTCTGTTTTCCAAACAAACTGTGTGATTGAACTTATTTAAATTGTTTTCAAAAAATGTCATTGGATTAAGTCTAACAAAACTGGTCCTGCAGAGACCTTGAACTCCCTCACTGCTGACAATTTCTTTCAAACTTCACCTGAAAAACTTCTTCTGCCCCTTAAAAAACTCCTCTCTGAATCAGCAGCTAGCTCATCAGCATTTGTTTCAACACAACAGACAAACAACGGCTACTGACTTTGTTGCATGCCACATTATTTTCTGATATGCCGATGTCTGTCAACAGGGTCGATAACGGCAGATACCGATGTTTAAGCGATACATTGGTGCATCCCTAGTAGACATACTTTTTAAAGAGAATTTATTCCTAAGGGACTTTTAATATCATTGTTGGCTGCTTGGAGGAGCTGTAGGGACTTTGGTTTGAAACTAGTGAGTGCCCAGTCTAATTCCTGGTAAGGAAAAAGTCTTATTTTGGACTGTTTACTGGAGATGTGCCAGTTTACCTCCTGAGCACTGCCAAAATGCCCCTGAGCAAGGCACTGCAGCTTGTAGTGACAGTCCCTGTGTAGCCCCCTCACTCTGACATCTATGCATAAATGCATTTCTGTAGGTCCTGTATGTGCTTTTCAGCCTATGTACATGTGCAGCAGTTCTCACAATAAGAGATAATAAGAGATTGAAAAGCTTAATTTTCATCTGTATTAATAAATGAGATAGAATTTTAATTTAATAAAGAGATAAGGTGGATAGTTAAAAGCTAACTCAGATAGAAAGATAGATTATTAATCCTGAGGTTAACAGTAGGAATTAACTCTGGTAGAGATAGTTTGATCCAGCTATGAAGGAAAAAACAAACAAACCTAAGAACAGTTTCTTACTAATAAAACAAGCATACCATGTGCAGAAGCTTCTTGCGTTCATAGAGAGCTGCCACATCCTGGCTATCGCTGCAGAAGCTCTCAGCTCTCCTGTGCAGCGTTTCGTCTTGGTCTGTGGCCGGCTGGAAGCTGGAGGAGGATCGGCGGCACTGCACACGGCTCAACATGGTGTCTGCAGAGCAGCTCAGCAGGAGGACTGCACTGGGCTCTCCCATCTGACACACAAGGAACAGGTCCAGCTGATATCAGTGAAGCTACATCTTATATTGTAGTTTGTGTCACTTTGCTTTTTGTCTTATCTTTGTGAGTTTATCTGTTACAATCACTCCAGTTTTTACACTCCTGCATTAACAGTCAGTCATGTTTGAGAAATCTTTCCCACATCGATGTCAATACTTCATGACAAACACTTTTTAAAAGTTGTTTATGTTTCTGCTTTATCCCTTCACTTTGCTTTTGAATATTTTTGTGTGGACACATGTCGGCTGTTAGTTGCTCTGACCTTGGCCTCGTACTCATCTGCGCGACTCAGGTCTCTGGGGAAGCCGCTAATCACCAGACCTTTCCCCTGCCGTATTGAAGACGCCACCGCATCACACAGCAGCTCCAGCATTGTGTCCTGAGATCAAACACAACGAAAAAAGCACATGCCATTGGTCAACATATAAACCCCCTGTAATTCATAGGACACAAAAATACAACAGGGATGTATGAACACATAAAAAAGGCTGACAGTTTCTGAGGGCACCTCCAGATTCCCCAAAGCGTGTCAACAAAGAGCAAATGTCTTTCAAATGTTTCAGTAAAGCATAAATATCAAATGAATGTGATTCATAGGGATTGTTATGTCCACACAAAGTTGTACGGTCTTTATAATGTTGAAAGTGTAGCTCTCATGAACTGCAAACAGCTGAATATGCTGAATCTGTACTTACGGTACTTTAGCCGATGTTGATTAATCATTAATTTCACCGTTACATTTATTTATGAGCACATTCTCTTTTGTCCAAGAGTTTAAAAAAGATCAACAATAAACTTAAACTTCACATTGAAACAAATATATTTATATAATTTTGCCCGATAAATGAACCAAAACAGATAAAACAAACTTAACAGATAAATCTGTTAAGTTTAAGTTAAGTTAAAAACAAACTTAACAGATAAATCTGTTAAGTTTGTTTACAGCTGTGGTTCAGAGGTAGAGTTGTTCGTCTTTCAACCAGATCGTTAGGAGTTCCCCAGCTCCTGCAGCCACATGTCTGATGTGTCTTTGGGCGACTCACTTAACCCCAAGTGGCTCACGCTGCTCTGTCAGTGGCGTGTGAATATCTATGAATTTATTAGTTAATTCTGATGGCCACTTTCCTAATACTATACTAAAGATGCTAACCCTTGTTCAAATTGTTTTGTCCTGAACAAAAATAAGCTGATGAAAAGGAACAAGCATGGTAAGGCCACTTTGCCTGGATAAATGAGAAGTAGAGCTCTAAAAAAAAGACAAAAATTAAAGTCACAAAACAAAACACATACAACATCTTCTGTGAAGTCATCTGTAATAACCGCACAGTATAGTACAGCATGTGTCTTGTAAAAGAAAGGTGTGTTTCCCAGTACTGAACTGCAATATGTGGCTAAATTATTTCGGCCTATCTATGTGTTCATTTTCATTAAACAGAGTGTAAAACTGAATTTCCCCTCGCGGGATTAATAAAAATGATAATTATAAAAAAATGTCACGCAATTATTCTCTGTCTCCTTCCTCTGTTCTTATTGAAACATAAATCAAGCGCTCCCTCTGCAATGAGCCGGCCTATATAAAGCTTCTGTGTTCAACCCCTTTGCTCTCCTGCTGTGTTGTAGCATGGCTGCTAGTTTGCAAAATTTGCCACTGATTTCACAATTTAACACTGATACAAACATGCCCTGTTTAATGCTTGTATGCTTCCTGTTAACAAACTACTTTGCTAAAAGCAGCCTGTAGAGGACATTGCAGATGAAATATTCCAGTTTGTGTCACAACTTGTAGCTTTGATTGCTACTAGCTTCACTTCAACCGGGAAGCTACTTAGCTAGCTTGAACTGCTGAGTCATATCTTCTAACCAATAAGTTCTGGTAAGAGGTTACTGTGTTTTCGCTGAGTTCTGTCATTGTTTTTGTGTGCTACTTTTGCTTTCTTTTTTTAAACCTGCTTGTGGTTGTTCTGGCGTCTTCTTTATGCTAACTATGCACATTTGCAGCATTGCTTTTTTAGTGGTTACCTCTGCAGTTTTTTGGTCGGCTTCCGTTGGCACAGTTCTCATGCTTGTGTCTCCTGCAGACGTTAAGGTTTTAATTAGGCTAATGGGAGGTAGAAATAAGTGTTTTAGACTTACAGTAGTTATTCATTTGTATTACTGGCTCTATGGGAAAAGCAATGATTTTCTTAAACAGAGAGTCGGTGGTTAACACAAACAATAGAATAGTAACATTAAAACTCACAGCAATGAGTTATGTAACTGCTTTCTATGACGTACTATTCTCCTGTTAGTCTTTGTTCATGCTGCTGAGATTGCGTCATCTTAGTTTCCTAACTTCATATTCATCATGTCAACTCACTAGATAGTACACACAGTGACAGTAGCTGCTTGGGAATGATTAACGTTAAATGAATGCAGTCTCATAAAACAGCCCTGCAATTAATCCTTCCTTTATAAAGCTAATATGTGTTTGTTATTATGATCTTGAACCATTTACATAAATCATGGTCATCTAGATATTAGAAACACATCATCCTAATGATGAGTCAGCAGCAACACAACCTCCAGGGCTCCACAGTGACCATTAAGTTGAATCCACACCTCTGTAAAACAGTTTGGTTAAAAGGTGAATGTGTTAACCTTCATGAAGGAAGTATAACTGCAGGACTTTTGTATTGGACTACACTCATTTGAAAGGGTAGTTTGGGTTTGAAGTTCACATATCTGAAGGGAGCAGTCTGAGTACAGAGCAGCTGCTCCTCCGCATCATAAGAAGCTAAAATAAAGGTTGATTGGGCATCTGATCTGGATTCCTTCTGGGTACCTGGAGGTTTTCTGGTCACGACTCACTTGTAAGACACCCCCAGGGTAGACCTAGAATACGCTGGGAGAATAACATACAGCATCTGGCGTGGGAACGCCTCAGGATCTCCCAGGAAGAGCTGGGGATTGGTGCTGATGTTGCTTAGCCTGCTGCTATACTGAAGCATATAATAACTTATTGGAGAAAAAAAAAATGAAAATAAGCAAAAGCAAATGTAGGATTGTATGGATTTATATGTTATGTTGATTTCCTACTTGTCTCCCCTAAGCTAGGTATAAAGTATGAAAGGCACCTGTAGTAGTTTGGGGGAGCAATACCTTGCTGCAAAATCCATTGTATGTATATGTTCATGAAAATGTGCAAAATTTAGGGCCACCAGTGTTTATAATGTGTAAATAGCAATGCATTACTTTTTTTGCATTACGCATTAATTGCATGTGCAGTTTTGGCCCTTTAAGCGTGCTGTTAGTAAACTACCCCAGCGTCTCTCTCAGTTGATGAGTCAAAGGTCATATCTGTGACGACAAACATTTGACCTTTTTCTGTCACCTTTGGCTGTTTTCATTTAGCATCATGGCAATCAAATCTCTTCCCTTGCTCGAATTACAAAGTGGTTTAAATCTATGCTATAAACAAATATATGAAATATGGCATTACAAAATGAGAGTGCAGAGGATGGTATGAATGAGGATATTTTAAAGAGAGTTTTGGCTGAGGTTGATAATCAGTTGTATGTATAACGTCCAGATTATAAGACCAAAGAGAAGCAGCAGAGCCAGAGATGTAGCTGATGTTCACAATGCTTCCTGATAAATGGGGGCATAGCAGCATTGTGTACTTAATGGTGTACTGTTTCAATATACAACACCAAATAGGTATCCCACTCATCTGGGAATGCGTACCATAAGATTGGAGTATTTTTTTGGGAATTTTACTTGTACATATTAAACCAAAAAACGCGTAAATCACAAGGGAGGTCAGAAACTGATGTTGTACTCTGTGTAGGCCAATCGAGTTCATTAAAGCAACTATATGAGGCACTTTAATTTTGTTGATTTTGGCGGCCCCTGCTGACAGAACAGTACATCTCATATTTTTTGCTGAACTCCTGTGTAGTTTAGACATGATCCTGCTTCCTTTGAACTTTCTTGTGCGTTACTCATTGTGAAACTTTGCCATGGTTAACTGAACACAAAAGCTCTTTAAGCAGCATGTTGTGAATCTCTTTGTTAGATTTATAAATTGATCTTCCTACTGATGGACTTGTCTGTTTCTGTGGGTCATATAGAGGCATCAGTATTAATTTCAGTTTGTCCATAACCAGCTAAAAAGTCCTCACAGTACACCTTTAACTCAAGAACTTTTCGCATAGTGGTACAGAGTCATATTGGTATGGCAAAGGTACTTTCTCGAAATGTTGCTACAAAGTTGGAACAGCTGAATTTGATAAATTGTCTTGGCTCGTGTAGCATTAAGGAGACCCTACTCTAGAAACAAGGTGCCTGTCAAGAACTCTAAAAATGGCTCCTTCTCCAACAAATATTATAGGAGACTAAGCACCTTGGTTGGCATTCACCTGGCATCCACCAAACCCTGCACCATCCATCAGACTGCAGGATAATGGTGTCTGATCCGTCACTCCAACTTCAAGTTTTGACTGCTTCAGAGTAAAGTAGTTGCACGGAATACTTTTCTTCCAGCCAACACTTGGCGAAGCACATGATCACCCCTGACTTTCTTTGAGCTGCTTGGCATTTTTCAGGAAGTTCTCAGAGCACAGTTGCTGTGCTGATATTATCTTTAAAGGCAATTTGGCACTCTGTTGTGGGTAATGAAATTAATAATCGTCAATTATTAATTACATTTTTTTGATTATCACTTTGAGGCTGAGCTGATGCTGCTCCAAGAACATCCACTTCACACTACTAGCACTTACAGTTCACCTGAGCACATGTAGAAGGGCATACATTTCAATAACGGAATATTTTTTGTGTGTGAGCCTACAACTACTTTTCAGCCGTATTGTTTGTTGTTGAAGATTTCATGCCCATGTTTTTTTTATCTTGAAGCCATGTTTTTTGCTAAAACACCTGAGCTCAATATGGTGACTTTTGGATGTTTACAGTAGTCACAAAGAACATACAATTCTAGAGCAGACAGAGCTAAATTCTATATTTTGTCAAACACTACCACATGATATCCTATCATCTCACTTAAAGCTGAAACACTTCATACTGGTAGTGATTTTGTATCACATAGTCTTTGTAATGTATTCTGCTGTAAACCAGGGTAATTGTACCTTGTTTGTACCTGTGTTGGATTATCACCTTTTTCTTAAATCAACGCCTCTCACTTAGCAACAACAACAAACTCACACATCATAAAAAGGGGGTTGGGAGTGACTATGTTTATGAACACTTTGGACATAATAATCCTAATGGGCTGTAAGCAGCTTAAGACAGCTGAGCCTTTGAGCAATCTGTTATCTTCACTGATCTGACGTAAAGTTCATCTGTGCGTGGGTGTCTTTATATTGCTTGTAAATCTGCATCACCTTTTAAATCTTAAACTAATGGAAGTTTGGAACTTTATCTGCAGTTTCTAAATCAAGATATTACCAAAGCGCCCTGTGCTACGAGGTGCTTTCATTTGAATTTCTGTACTGTCTTAAAATGAGATTATTTTATCTCCAGTTGAGTGCACACCTGCTTTTACTTTGAAAGAAAATGTATTTCTGGTAGATTGAAGGTTACAACTACTTCCTCGAGGATATGATCAAATATTCCCATATTTCATCCCTCCAAGGCTAAATGGTAAATTTTCAAATCCAAGGATTTCAGCTGACAGCTCGTCTTTTTTTTCTCTTTCTCTTTAAGGCCGCTGGGTTTAACCACATCCAGACCATGCAAAACCTGCTGCAGGTTCAAATGAAGCACGTCATACAGTACATTGAACCTCTGTTCTGTTATTTTTGTGCTATACTTGCAAGGTCTGCAGGCTGCAACCACATCATATCTCACTGTGTGTTATTCTCCCCACGATAACAATGTACTGAGACGGACTGAGCAGACAATTTGTCAGAGTTTTCTCTCCACACTGCAGTTCAATCAATAGAAATGCATGTGGGAAGAAGCCTCTCAGTGTGAAGATTGCCTGTTCCTGAGATCCCCTCAGAAAAACTATACAGAAAGAGCACATGAGGAACAACCGCTGCCAGAGAAGGCTTGCAAAGGCTTTAAATCATCTGTGACTTTTTTTTACTGTTGCTGCAGACACACTATGTCAGTGACAGATATGTAAAGTTTCTCATTTTGAGGAGGGGCCTCAAATAAAGCAGGAGCCATAGTAATTACATATTTATCTATTTTTCCCCTTGAATTCAATTTCTCTGGAATTAAATGTTTTTGTCCTGGTACAGCAGAAATGAGTTAAAACCAGCAGGTAGATTTCTTTCAGTGGTCGTTGTTGACCGTAAGAAATATTTTTACTTTGTTTGATTTTCCAGTGACCAACAGACTGATGGCTGTGTACAAGAACAAATTGTTCCATAACACCTCCCTGAAGACATCAAAGCGTGAAATGCAGGTACCAGTTTGTCAGGTAAAGGATAGACAAGCTGCTGCACTAGATTACTTTTAAAGTTTGACGTGTGTCGAGTCCAATCAATATTTGTGACTCATCCATTTCCTTAAATCATACACACTCCCAGCTAGCTGAAGAGACGTGTGTGCATGCATATATGTAGCCTACCTTTGAACATGTGAAGCTGAGGATGACTCGTGTGTGAGTGTCGTGACAAGCAAGACTCGTGGACCATACAGTCCAATCAAACGCATCCATGAAAAAGACGAGGTCGTTGTTGATGAATAATAATCGGCCATAGTAAAATGCATCCCAATTCATGATCTCTGTAGTCATTATCAGAAGTTTGGAGGCTGAAAATGAGACCAGGAAGCTGAATATTTCTCAGCTCATCTTGTCACAGAGCGTTTCTGATGTCAGAAGATTTTACATATTTCACTGAGAGGTGAGAAGTGGAAACATATCTGCCAGTCTCCAAGTCATTTACAGGACGAAACAATGAAAACGGTTTTCTGTGAGTACATTACAAATGAAATCATTAGATTTTAACATGATCATTATTATAACTCCACAGTTCTGGTTATGTTAAAGTAAAAAGGATTTGTCTGACTGATGGGCACGTTTTACCTGCTTGTCTGGAGGCTAGGCTTCACTTTGTCTAAGTCCTTAAAAGCTTCTCGCATCCTGTTACAGCTGAAGTCTAAAAACACAGTGCTGGATTTGGGGTTGGCAAATTTAGATTTCGGGGGAAGGGGGGCATGCAACCCTATGCTGTCCCCCCTGGACATGGTGGGGTGGGGGGCAGTGTGGGGTCCTCCTTATGTCAGTTTTGTCATTAAACAGCTTTGATATTTCCTTCAGTACCCGTTCCTCCTTAAGTGTATGTCAGGATTCCTTACATTAAATGTTGAGCTGTGTGACATGAAATATATAGAGCTTTAAGCGTATGCCATTTTATATGCCGAGGGATGTTTCATTATTCTATTATTGATTCATTCATACGTTTTAACTGAGACGAGACACTGCTGTATATGAGTTTGTTAATACTTCCTCTAACACACATTTCTCTCATCGAAATAAATCTTGTGTTTTAAGTAAGCTAATGCTTATATGTAACCCTGACAATCAAACTCAACGTAGGTCCACTAGGTTTTTTATGTTTCTTTTCTAGGTGTACATTTTGACCCGTTGCTGAAAGCAGATTCTAAATGATGGACCATCATTGGGATAATCCCCAGAGGTTCATGACTGTCGTTGAATAGTGTCATGAATATCTATTTGTAGAATTGATTAACTGCACTTCAGTTATGAAAACACACCCTGATGTTGTTGTCCCCAGAGCCACACTGCTAGTGTTGCTGAAAATGCATAATTATGATAATGCTATACACAGTGGACCGGGCGAGCTCCCCTATGTAATCCTATTATATTGATATATAATTACATAGTTTTGACCTTTAACATGAAGGAATGATGAATATGCAGAGTGTGCTGCTTGAAGACTGTTTTCACATTTAGCTGCTGAGATTAAAATGTTCTCTTATTGCAGCTGCATGAGTTAAAGAATATTGCTAAAAATCTTCATGACACAAACATTGAAGATCATGGCAGTGATGAAGGACAGAGCTGGATTGTGATATGTTTCAAGATAGTTCATGAAGTCACAATCATTTTTCTTCAATCTTATCAGTCTCAAAGTATAAATAACAGAATAACTTTGTATGTCTCTGAAGTTTAAACTGAAGTGTTTAGTACAGATTGAGGTACTCTTACTTTAACTGAATAATTCTATTTTATGCAACTTAGTCTTTACAACACTACATTTCAGACGCAAAAATAATAATTTTGTCGACATTTTCCAACAAACTACTAATTTCACAATTTAAAAGCATCAGTATCAGTATCTTTCCAAGTGTATCATAACTGCATTTGAGGGATAAACACAATACATTTATATCCATATCACTAAAGATCAAACTTGGATCTAAGAAAGTTATCGGCCGATTTAATGCTATCATTTTTTTTTCTCCCCTAAATTCATATCGGTATTGACCCCAAAAATCCCTTATCGGTTGGGCCTTATTTTTTACAGCTAATTTTCTTAACATTTATGAAATAAAAGCCTTCTTTGTCCTTTGATTTAATCATGTCTGGAGGGAATCTGTAAGATAAATGATTATCTAAAGAGGACTGAGGGAGTCAAAGTTATGGGCTCTCTGATATTAATGACATCTTATAAAGAGTTGTCAAACTTTATGGCATCACTTTAGTGGCTTGAACAGTGTGTCATACATTTTTAATGTTAGTTTTTACTCTAGTATAAGCTCATAAACATAAAACAGTGAATTTTATTAAGATTTTGTGTTTGCACAGAGGCTGCTGTACATCTTCAATAAACTATGCGTCATGTTGTCTTCTCAGGAAATGTGTTAAGAGCTGCTGCAGATTTATCTTGCTTACAGTTTCTGTTTGCAGCTTAGACAGCCCTGCCTCTGTCTGGTACAGAGTGTATAGATGTGCAATCTCCATTAAAACCATTTCAAGCACCCTTGACTGTTTTCAGCTGCGGTCCCACCTCTTCTGTTTATTTCATTAGACCCTTGGCAGGAAAACCATTTATTTATTATGAGGTTTTTTGTTGGTCTGAGAGCTGTGGTGGGTGTTTTTTATTTTCACTGACATCATGCAGGAATTTATCCGTCTGCATTGTTTTGACATCTTCATCTGTCCGTCTTTATTAAATATTCCTCTATTATAGACTTTAAAGGCCCATATTTGTTGGACCATGCTGCTGCATCGTGACTGCAGTCACCTGTCAATCAAACAGTGTGGGTGGTTTTGTGACATCCCAATTCTTTGAAATTTATGTTCAGCCAAATTTGTGATCACTGCTGGTACTCTTATCTTGCTTTTAGTAATTCCAAACACTCTACACTTAAGAAAGTATCCCTACACATCTCATTATGCAATATTTGCATTTGAGTGCTTTTGGCCTGGTTTCAGCTTGTTTTTCGTCTTTGCAATGCAAAACTACTTTTAGCAAATGAGCAGTAATGCAAAAAACCCCCAAACAAAACAGAATTAGGGTTCTGTTTTAGCTCTGTCTGTAGAGCAGGTGCCCCTTTTACAGACGCATAGTCACATATCTCTGGATTGACGAATGACAATTTGGTGCATGTACCCCACTCTCTCTTTCCCACATTTTCTCTCTCTCTTCAGCTGTCCTATTTAAAAAGGCAAACATGTGTGTGTGTGTGTGTGTATATATATATATATATATATATATTTAAATTATAATATGGGAATTCAACAGTTTCTTTATTCATATTTCTTCAAGCTCTGATAAAAGAAACATTTAGATGGGGATATAGATTGGGGAAAACCATTCCCAGCACCTGTGCCCTCTTTCACCTCACAGCTCTATAACTGCAGCTCTTGTCCTCTGATAGCAGAGCTAATGTGCCGTACTGACCTCCGGCAGCTGCTCTCCTCTCTCCAGGACATCCCGCAGGCGACGTCCTCTGTCGCTCTGAGACCTCAGCTCAGTGCACAGCAGGTCACCCAGCGTGACCCGATGCAGGCCAAACCGCTCCTCAATCCGTTCGCACTGCAGAGATTTACCAGATCCTGGACCACCTGAGAGAGAGCACACACACAAAGACACACAAAGAAATGGATGGGATGATATAAGAGAGGGACCAGATTGCAGGTGGGCAGGTGACCTGTGTGTGTGGCCTGAGTAAAGGTCTGATTTATAGCCAGGGGCCGAGAGCCAGGTTATTATCACATGATGATTATCCATCCTTCTCTTCTCTTGTTGAAGCTGTTCCTTAGTTTAACACATACACAATCGCACAAAACCACACAGATATGTTTGCTGTTTTATACATCTGAGGTCCCCCCAATGCTACCTCTTCTAGCACTTAACCTTAAATCAGTTGCAGAATGTAACCATGTAGATCAATAGTATAGTACAAACAAATCTGAGGTATTTATACCTTTGCTGAGTATTTTATTTTCATATCACTTGCCACCTCTACTCTTCCAAATATTTTTTGCAAAAGGCTGTAAGAAATAGTTTAATAATTGCACATACACACACATACAAAAAGAAACTCTAGTTTAGAGCTGAAAATACCTTACAGATTAGAGGTGCACATCTGAAAAACATTTGTCTTTTGAATTAAACCTCAAAAGAAATCAAACCACCAACAGTTTAGTAATTTAATTTATTCTAATATCTATGAAAGAAATCCCGGCAGTCCGTCCACTCCACTTCTCAACTGAAATGTCTGGTGGTGTTTTTATTACAGGTTAACTGTATTACACGGCCATGAGGCTAGGAAGTGGTGATTTATCATAACCAGCCTTGGGCCTAGTAATAAAACTCATGATGTGCTTCACATTCATCAATATTCTCCTCGACGACCATCTTTAGCCAGCATTCTGAAACAAACATCCTCATCTGACAGATACAAGCCAGGCTCAGTTTAGGGGCCGTTACAGTCAGAAAAGGTCCATAAGAAATCATGAGACGAGCAGTAATGTATTCATTCATTGTGTATTCAACACACATTCACTATTTTTGCCAACTTCAAAATGCTGCACAGCCTCCCCCCCCACGCCTCCTCGCTGAAGTGTTCACCTCTACTGCTTGACATGTCGGGCAGGAAGGGAAATAATGACCCACCATGTCTCAAGCGAAAGCCCAGAGAAGCTTGTTAGTGTGGTTAGTCGGGTCAAACTCCAGCCTTCCTTATGAACCAGCTCTGTATGCAGAGACAGCTTTTACTTTCTGAGACCATTATAAATTAAGATTAACTCACATTGCAAGTCAGTGTTTTAGATAAAATGAGGTGTATTCATATTGCAGCATTTCTTTTCCTATCTGCTTTTGCTGTTTGTGTTCTGACTCCCAAATTGAGTAAATTGACTTATCTATTTATTTGATGCCTTATTAGCTTCTCTTGAATTGTCTAGTAAGAATTACATGTAAACCAGCTGTCTTGGAATCTTTAGGCCACTTTGGGCCATTGGAAACAACCTATTAGTGTTGTTCATTTGTATTGTTGATGTCCAACCTATTCATCTTAGTCCAATATTAACTGGGCTTAACTCCATTTTTGGTTTCCGCCATCTTATAAAATATGTGACTCTCTAGTTGCCTAGTGCTCCAATATGTCCACAAGTTGGTGGCCAACTGTGACAACATCGACAGCTGTTCCTGAGATCTCGAATTGGTATAGAAACCATCGTAAAATCATTGTTATCAAACAAAACCATCGTCATTACCATCATCATCATTAATATCAAAACCATCATCATTATTAAGGTATTCATGAAAGAGCTGGGTCTTTAGCTTTTTCTTAAAGGTGCAAAGGGACTCTGCAGATCCAGTGGAGTTAAGAAGGAAGATTTGAAGTGACAGATGGATTGTATTACTGTAGATGGAGAAATGGCAGTAGACAGAGATGAAATAAGGAAAAGTAGAACAGATGAACATATTGTAATTTAATTTGTGAATCCATTTCTGCTACGTGAATTGTAACATTATTCTTCCTCAGTTCATCAGCAGGTGATGCTTTTATAAAATAATAATTCAGCCTGAATGACAAATGTGCTTCAGATGAGACAAGCTGCTCACCTCTGTTCATTTAAAGGCTTTAGTTATAGTCATCAATTTTCACACATTTCTAATGATCACCAGCAGGATATTGCAAAGTGCAAAAATGTATTTATTGAGCGCTGGAATTCAAAGAATAGATTGAATCTGCTGTATGGATTTTTCCTTCCAATGTCACCATGTATTAATTTTAAAAAAATTGCAGGCTTTTCTTTGTGGATGTGAAAATGATTTACTGTTGAGTAAACACTGACTGTAGAAGGATGAGCATATAGTGCCTGGATTTCAGATGCTGGCTTCAGGGTTTGGATTTGTGCTTACTGTCATACTGTGAGTTGTTTTGAGCCACAAATCCTACACTTCTCTCTGCATTTTTGGTGACAAATGGGATCCAAGATGAGTGCAAGTGACAGCTACAGGGCTGTATGTTTGAACCTAGCAGACCTGTCAATCAAAAAGAGCTGCTGTCATTGCTCTCTTAAAGTCTAATTATCCTGGTAGAGGTGTAAGCAGAATCAAATATCTCAGATTGGAGAAGTAAAGATTAACCAACTCGGGGAACAAACTCAGTAATAATGACACTAGAATAACATTAAATATTATCAACATATATGTTTGTATGAGGTTGATTCTACACCCTATGTATCTCTATAAAAATATATAATCAAACTGCTTCAGGCTTGTATGTATTAATAGTAATATTTATACATCTAGAAAACCTACATACTTAAACTTCCAGCTCACATACACAAATGTTAGACATAATTATGATGCAATATTGAGTGCTTCACATTACCCTTGCCTAAATCCAATAATTTAGAGAGAACGGTCATGTATATGGTAATGTTGAACTGGAATTAACTGCCACCAAATTTAACCCAGATCACTGATAAGATGACTTTTAAAAAGGAACGCAGTTATTACTAAAGAAGTCTGCATTTGGTCTGCATGTAACATCTTGTATTTGAATGCAAATTATATTTGATTGACTAAGAAGTCAGGTTTGAATGCTTCTTAGGTTGTTTTACCATCTTTGTATCAATCCTTTATTTGTCTGTGATTGTATTTTATTTTTATTTAATGCTGTGAATTTGGTTGATCAGGTTTTGTGATGTTCCCCATCTTGTTTTCTTTGTATGGACCCCAGGAAGAATAGTTGTTAACTAATGGGGATCCAATGTAAATAAATACATTTCTGTCAGAAAGCTGTGAGCAGATCATACATGTTTAACCAAACTTATACAGTTTTTGGTGGCGAGAGCAATGCCATGTATGTCATAACCAGGATAAGGCTCATGACCGGGATACTCAGGACCAAGCAAACATACTCTCTTAAGTCCGTATAGCATGTGTAATAAAGGGGATAATGTTTGGGGAGCGGGGTTATCGTGGAGAAACCCCTTCATGGTGGACCCTGTCGGGGTTCCATTCTGTGATAACCTGCTCACAATACATTTTCATATTGTCATACTAGTTTTTCTTGTATTGTGCAGGCCTTCATCCTCGACACCGATGCCTGCAGAACCACACAGCCAAACTGTCACCTGGTGAAGTACGTGGATGACACAGTTCTCCTGTCTCTGCTGTCAGGCCCCTCTCAGCACCATGGACCAGTTCTTCAGGAGTTTGTGGAGTGGTGTGACAGCTCCTGCCTCGAACTGAACGTGAGCAAAACCAAAGACATGGTGGTGACCTTCTCCAACAAGCAGAGGGAACTGGCTGCATCAGCAATCACCACAATCCATGGGAATCCTGTCGAACTAGTAGAGGAGTATAAGTACCTGGGTACCATCTTTGACAGCCTGCTGAAATTCGCCTCCAACACCGAGGAGATTCTCAGGAAATGTCAGCAGCGAAAATACCTCCTAAGGAAGCTCAATTCCTTTGGAGTCAGTAAGAACATTCTTCTGACCTTCTACTACTCCTTCATTGAGAGCATTATTACTTTTTCTATAACCTGCTGGTTCCACTCCACCACCCTCCAGAACAGAAACCGCCTGCAGAGCACGGTCACAGTCTGCTCTAAGATCATTGGACTACCTGTAAGGACTTTGACATCCATCTATGAGCAACAGACAATCAGGCTAGCAGGTGGGATTATGCAGGACCCCTCACACGCTCTCTTCCCAGCGTTTGAGTGGCTCCCCTCAGGACGCCGGCTTCGCTGTCCCTGCTGCAGGACACAGAGGAGAAGAGCAACCTTTGTTCCCAGGGCTGTCCAGCTCCTCAACTCCTAACCCCCCCCAACAGACACCAACACCTCTCACCCAATGCAGACTCTCAGCTGTGAACTTCCTTTATATTGACATGCACCTTAACTGCCTCTGCTTTATCTGGTCTCATGCACTACATCACTTTATTCTATCCATTTTATATCAGTATTCATACAGTTCTGGTTAATTTATTCCTGTTGTTTCTTATCCATCATTGCACTACGGTCACTTTATTTATCTAATTTTTACCTTACAGTTATATTGTATATATTAGTTCTGTTGTTCCATTATTCACCATACACCTTAATAACTTATCATTTAGTATTTGCCTACTTACACATAGCTCTGTATATATATATTTATTTCTCGTTTACTGCACATAGTTCTGTTTACATCTGGTCACTACTGCACATAGTACTGTATATATATATTTATTTCTTGTTTACTGCACATAGTTCTGGTTACATCTGTTTACATCTGTTAGTCTGATCACTGTCCACTTATATCTACTCTTTTATATTTAGTATTTTTAAGTTAAGTTTAAGTTGTATTTAAATTGACACTTTATATTTAGGTTAAAATGTTTTGTTTACTTGCACTGTTGTTAATTTACTGCTCTGTGTGCCTTTGAATTGCCCCCTGGGGACAAATAAAGTTTTTTGAATTGAATTGAATTGAATTGAACCATTACTATCACTGCCTGTAACAGCAACTCTACAACATCATCAATTTGGCCAGATTATTCCACTGCTGAAAATAGTTTTAAATATTCTTTGTTTGACTTACAGGTTTACTACAAACCTCACACATTTAAATAAAATCAAAACTACTAAAACTGCTTATCTTCAATTTAGGATAGCAACAGAATTATTGACATCAATCGTATCACCGACAGCAGGTTATTCTCTATTAAAACTAAGCCTGAAACGTGTGAAATTGATCATTTTCTTCACTCTGCAGGGAGACAGATATGAGGTTGATAGAAGTAAGAGAGAGAGAGAGAGAGAGAGAGAGATGGGATGAGAAAATGAAGGAGCGAAAATGAGCACAGAGAGAAGAGAAACCCTCACATATCCCCCAGGCATCACCACTTTCTCACCAAAAAGGTGCAGCACCACTTATAATCAGCAGCAGAGTGCTGAGGTTCCCATATGGTCATGTCTCCATGCCAGAATCTATTGCGTACAATTAGAAATAAAGTATTACAATTCACAAAAGATATATAACATTCTACAAACCAACACATCCTTAAAAGATAACTATATATCCCTAAATCAAGGAGAACGGGAGGGAAGGTAATGAAAGGGGAAGACGGAGTGTCTGTCTCTTAAATTGAGGGATGGTTGCCATATCTTATAGAATTTCTGAGTGGTGCCGTTTTTGGTGTTCTTCGGCTTCTCCAGCTCGAGATGATACATGGCCGCTCTAAAACATTGTGTATGCAATGGTGGTGATGTTGATTTTCTATTGAGGCAGATTAGGGGACGGGCTTGAAGAAACGAGAAAGCTATTGCCTTTGATTGAGAGTCAGGGAGAAATACCCCTGCTGGACTCATTCCAAAAATGCCAGTGATTGGGTCTGGAATGATATCGATTCTTCACGTGACAGAATGTCCAGAAAATAGACGAGCAAAATGACCTCAGTGCTGGTCATGACCAAAACGTATGAAAAGGAGTAGCAGGGGCCTGGTGAAATCTCACACATGTTGGGTCGACATCTGGGTACAACTGAGCAAGCCTACTTATGCAAAAGTGTAAGCGGTGAAAGATTTTAAAATTGAAGACCATGAATAGAGGAGGAATGTATGGATGCAATGGCAAAACACCAGGAACTTTCAGTTATCTTTCCCACAATTATTGGATGGTTTAAAGCATTTACTCTTATGAAACTCTTAAAAACAATAACTTAAGAACAATAATGCTACCCAGAACAGATTTACTCAAAATATATTTACTTTAATAAGAGGTTAAGAAAGAGTTCACATATTAATTCAGATGTTTTAAAAAATCTATCTCCATGTTTATGTCAGTGTTTTTGATGATTGGCAACATGCAGGAGGAATAAGTAAGGCAAGTTTGCATCAGCCACTGAACCTATAGCAACTAATTTACATGTTTCTAAACAAACGTATGCTTGCAACAGCCAGACATATTGTTTATAATTTAATAGCTTTTTTGAATAGATTTCAGGATCATTTTGATTTTTGTATGACATACAGTATGTTTTTACCAAAACACATTACTTTGGTTTGGCGTTTCCTTTGACTCCAAACTGGGTATGTATCCACTTCCCATCAGCTACTTTAAACTCTTATATAATGCTGCTATAATCCTTTTCTCCCCCATGTTACTACTTTAGATGGTACCCATCAGCATTTTCAGAGAGCTGATAGCTGATGGACAACTCTGAACCCTTCATAACCTTTTAAAAGAGCGGAGTGGACCGAGAAGCAGCATCAGCAGCAGTGGTGGAGCAGCTTTATAAAAGAGCGAGTGCAGGAGGTGTGGTTGGAGCAGGGGAGGTTGGCGTTAACTTTATATAGAGAAGTGAGAAGTCCTCAAGTTGTGTCACAGAGTACTTCATATGCATATGGAGTCTAAACTGTCCCGGCTTGAAAATAAACCCTCAATTTTGAGGATATACAAACATGATCATACCAAGGTCATCTTTGAGTGCGTCTCATGGATAACACAAACACATCGCACGGTTTCAAGGTAAAGAGTCAGCAAGAGAAACAGTTACTTCACTTCAGTACTTTTATTTTCACTAAATAATTTAGTCCCTATGTTCCATGCTAAGAAGACTTTTGCATCTTGCGTTTTGAAAATGCTTTTGGAAGATTGAAAGTGCTATAAATAAAGCAAAGTGAAAGGGTTCATCTGAAGTCTGACGATGTTAAAGGTCCTGTGGGGAGTTTTTTCACTGTTCATGAAACAGACAGAAATTTTGGGGGCATGCCACTTTGTGAACATCAACAGCTAACTAGACCACAGGGTAGATGTTAGACAAAGTGAGTTGCATTACTCTGCTGAAAATTGAAAGAGACTTTATTGACATTGTTGTTGGCCAAGATTCACAGTGAGTGATGTTTTGGTTTAAAAAATGACATGAGATTTTTTGTTAAAAACAAAAATCGTTGAGGTGGGCTTCCTAGGGCTTTATCAAAGGACATTCTGTGATGTGAAAGCTGTTGAACCCACTGAAAATCCTAAAGCTGTTCTTCAGATTCCTCTTACCAGAAGCAGGTGGCAGTTTTCATGTGCTGCCTGCTCAACACTGAACAGCATACAGACAAAGTAATCAACTAGCTAGTGAATAAAGTTGAACATTTTGCAGCTAAAGAGCCAAATATTTATCTCAGGAGTTGGTGGAGAACAAAACAGAGCTAAAAGAAGAGCGACTATTTTACTGACCTTCAGAAAAACAAAAAAACACGACTTCAAATCAATGCTAATGTTACTCTTTATGCTAGGTGTTTAAAGACAATCTCATGAAACCGTTTTTCTGAACAATTGAGAGACACATTATCCAAAGAGGTGCCGTGGGGATTTGTGGCGTTGATTTGAACACTTGAGGGTCTGACAGTAAGCACTGCAATAAACCTTTACCAACTGAATCTTTGGTAATTTTTTCACGGGAGCAGAGTGAGCAGTGGTTAATGGGAACTGTGTGTGTCTCAGATCTTTCATTAACCTTCATCTCTCTGTCCTGTTGAAATGAACAGTGAGAGCCGCACACCGACTCACTGGACTCTCACTGCATACTAAGTGATCCCATGAAAACGCAACACTCTGCCTCAGGGGGTGTGGAAGTGAGTAAGTACATTTACTCTTAAGCAACGACTGAGAAATTTGATTTTAATTTTGTGAAATATCTTCAATTTTCTGTCTACTGATTGGGCACTTTTTTATCCCTTTAATTCTACTGCAAGTCAATATTAAAGTAACCTGGGATAGTCATCATTACTTAACTGCTGCTTTATAATTAAAGTCACTTTAAAGTTTATGATTCTGGATTTAAGGTCTAATGATTTAAGTCTCATAAACATTTGTGTAATAAGAAAACAAAAATTCCAGGGTAGGGTTAAATCATCAAATTGTCCCTGAATGTTGAAAAACCCTGTAAACATATTTCTATAGTGTCATGAAGAGAAAATACCTAGCACATACTTGCAGAGAGTTTCTGTTTTAGAAATGACCGGTAAAGAGTACCTCATGGACTAGTGGTTAGTTCACATGCCCCATGTCCAGAGGCTGTAGTCCTCGAGGTGAGAAGGCCAGATTGAAGTCTGACCTGTAACTCCTTTATTACGTACATGTCATTACTCTCTCTCTCTCTCTCCCTCCCCAGTTCCCTACTCTATCCACTGTCCTGTTTAAAAAAAGGAATAAAAAGCCCAGCAATAAATCTTACACAAAAAAGAAATGAAACGATGATTGATGTGAGAAAAGTCTGTTCATTTTGATCAATTATGACGTTCCTTAAACATCAACTGAAGGAGTTCTGAAAAACAGCGCAAGTTTCAGCTCAGTGACACAAATTGATTTAAGATATCATCAAAAGAGGTTTAGAGTTCTCCTGTGCGGGAGAATGTTGCTTATCCATTGAAAATGAACCCAAAGAGGATAAAAAGGTATACCGGTAATCTTGCATGCACACCACAAAGGTGTTGGCATCTGGTAACAGAAAACATTAAAATGTGCAAACTGAACGGATCTATATTTGGATGGACTAGATTTTCATTTCAGAGTGATGATCGTTTTTTATTTAAAATGTGTTGTGACGATTATAAAATCAAGCTGTGCTCCTTGATGCAACTTTTTCTGAGTTTACAGTAGTCTTCTGAAAACATGCACACAAAAGGTAGCCCGATTCTTTCTTCATGCTTGACGTGTGTGAGTGTGTGGTGTTTGTGTGTAAGAGAACAGTGTAACAGTTTTACAGCTGCTGGCAGCTGATTACGATCCCACCCACAACTATGAGTGTGTGTGTGTGGATGTTCATCTTCATGTACTTACCCATCACAAAGATGACCTTTGGTTTCTTCTGTTCTGTACGATAACCTGTCAGAGGACAAACACAAAAAAGATCAGAGTTAAACATGCAGCACAGAACAATTCAGGCACCAAAGTTAAACTCTAACTTACTCCTTCTTTCTCTACCATGCATGTGAGAGGTTGATCACACGGAGTATTTCTCACAGGAGGAAGAAGAGGAAGATGACACTTTGGGTTCTTTGTTAATTTATCCAACCTTCTTACATTGTATGAAAGTAATCTGCAGATTGATGAAAATGATCAGAAGTTACACTCAAACAAAAGTAGTTTAAGCAGCTAAATAGGACAAAGCAAATACTTCATTAACTGTCTGCATTCAGCAGGGGCTCTTAAAAGGATGTTGAGTCATCAGTTAACTTTCTCCACCACTGAAAGAATGAATACAACAGTTATACCAAAAGGGAAATTATCAAACTTACCCCTACCCCTAACCCTACCCCTAACCCTAACCCCATAGCACCTGTTAAATCTTTGACCACTGTAGGCACTTAACACTAATGGTAACGTTCAACCGTTCACATATTCATAACTGTCCCATTAGAATGTAGTTCAATAAACTTAATCACACACACTAAATAAGGAAGCTATTCCTTTGTTAGCAATTTGGGGATTAAAGTCTTGACTATTGGCTGCAGATAAAGATGAACAACATGTCTCTGCCTCCTCCCATTGTACAAAACTTTAACCAAAATATTGAGAAAATGTTATTGTTTGACCCATGTCCTGATCTGTTAACGTGAAGGAGCCACTCAGAAGGGGGAGCTCCAAATGTTTTGGCTTCACTTTTGGAGAGATTAAATGTCGTCCGTCTTTTCGACAGTGCCAACATATTAAGTTTTTTGTTTTTTTTCACAACAGATGTCAAGATAAAGGTTGGAGGAGGAGGAGTGGCAGCTGTGGGTACTTTAGCCATTCTCTGTGTGTGCTAGTTTCTGCTGTTCTTCAGAGTATTGGCAGCTTTTTGGCCAGTATGTGCAAGCAGCAACCACACCCGACATGAGAACATTTTCCACAAAATATAAAACGCCAAAGTGTCGCAGGGTTTGTTCGAGTTTAATCAGCTTGATGTCCTCCTCCTCTCCCTTTCCTCTGCCTGCTGCACGAAGATGTTCGTAGATGGACAGCTAGCTGACGAGATAGCCATCATGTTTAACCAGCAACACTGATTCAACAGATGTGCTCTCCTCCCCCTCTATTACACAATCAATACTGTTGATGCGGAGCAACACTGATGAAACACACACACGCACGCACACACACTAGCACAACTACAGACAGAAGTTCACTCAGGCTTCTGATGAATTACATCTGCATGTGACATTTGCTCAGCTGAAACATCTTAGATAAAATGCTGAATAGCGTTGGCTGCTAGTTTATGTAAAACTGGCAGTATAGGGAATAACTGCTAATAACAGCTCTGGTAATAAGATGTGTTGGTGTTGTGCTCATGTTTTTTCTTTAAACTGTTACACACAATCACTCACTTTCTGTTGTTCCTTCAGCAAACCCTATTTCTTCCTCCTCTTCAACCTGGAAAAAGAGAGAAAGATGCAGATTTAGTTTATTCCTCTACCTACACTTTACATACAGCCTTTTGACTTCTTTTATTTGCTGGGTCATTAATATGCTTTCATCACAAAGGTTATCGTCCACTCATCGTAATGACAGAGGCAGACAGTACATCAATGCATTGTATGTTGACATCACAAATGAAACATTAGTCAAGGAATCAGTCATTTGCAAATTAATCTGCATCCTTCAAGGCTGGGAAAAGAAGTGGCAAAAACTGTAATTCCTCAAGTGGCCACTTGAGGCTGGCTCCAAAAGGGAGTCAGTGCCAATAGGGACCCATATAAAAATGTTCAACTTAACAGCAGAAATAAACATCAATAAAACTATAATAAACAACAACAAAAGAACTGGACAAGGATAGATGTTAGTATAATGTTTTTGCCTCTAAGTATACGCATCATTTGGGGCGTGGTTTCTTTGAGTGACACATTCATACTGCTAATTGTTAGCTTAGCTAATTCTGTCACTGAACTTGACATCCGCTGTGTTTGTGTTGTCGGTTTCTTTGGAGTATTAGACAAATGGCTTGCTGTGTATTGGTCTGTTGGTCCATTGAAGAAGCTGGTGCTGCAAGTTTTTGCTACATTTATATTATATCATGACATTTATACATTAGCGCCTAGCAGCATCTAAGCTCACAACAACAACAAAAAACAGGCTTGTTAGGTTGTTCACATTTTCTGACACATTGATTTATTTGTTCCCGTCAGTGGACATGGAGTCAGCTTAACCCAAAAGAGAAGACAGCAGGCCAGAGAGATGAAAACACCAGCTACACGCAGGGATGTCAGACATACGGCCCGCGGGCCCTATCCGGCCCGACAGCAGGTTTCATCCGGCCCGCGAGACGTTTTGGGAAGAAGGAGGAAATGTAATGAAAAATATTTTGAGATTTTTTTATAGATTAAATATTTGTAATACGTATTTTCCCCGAATTGTATTAAAACCTATGTAAAATGAGCAACGCAAAGGTTGATGTCATGATGCGAATATTACTTTGAACACTTTGAACTATCTTCTCAGCAGGGAGTATCACAAGCTGCTCCTGCATTACACTGGTAATACATAACATAAGAAAACGGGCTGAACACCTGAGAGAGGTGACACAGAATGCAATTTCAAGAGAGATCGAAGGAGCGATATTTCTTTAGTTTTATTTGCTCACAAGTTGCCAGCATTTCATCAAAGCTACGGGACTTAACGACAGGCACACCGCTGCACTGCGCGCTCATCATGACAGTTTTCAGTTCTGTCCACATTTCTTTCCAGTTTCTCCTGGCTTGACTGATGGAAAACAAAAGTTGTGGCTGATAATAACAAAGCTTCCTATGGAGTGAGCCACAAAGAGCAGCTCGTGCAAATAAAAAACAATCATCTCCGCCCTGCGTAACGGCCCAGACCGTCTCCACACATCCAGACTAAGTGTAGGTTGTGGACACCGGCGTTGAGCCTGATGCATCTCCCGACTTATTTTACCTCTGGTTATTGTAAAAACAGTAAATTAAAAATGAATATTAACTGATTTTATTTACAGTTGGTTCGTTTTTAGGTCACCCAGAGGTGAACGTGTTGTGTTGATCACCAAAAAGTTTCAGTGCGACATCACTTCTAAATGCAACCTGTTCTTGCGACTTTATCAGCAGCTTTCATCAGACTGTAAATATATAACTATTAATGAACATTTCATTCTTATCCAAAAACGATATCACGCACAGTCTGTCAGGTAGAATAACCTGTGTCAAAGTTTCTATAACCTTGAACAGCAATATTTAAATAATCTCAAACAAAACATAATTATTGATATTTTCTTCTGTAATGTGATTTAAATATTTCCATGTGCCAACATGCAGGTTGCAATGACAGTTAACCCCTCTGCTTAATGTTAATGTTAAAGTTTTCTATACAATCATACATTAGCCTATATATCCATGTGTTGAGTTATAGTGATGTTGGCAAAATTAGTCCGGCCCACTTGAGGTCTCATTTGAACAAATCCGGCCCGTGACCCATTAGAACTTTGACATCCCTGAGCTACAGCTACCTAGTTTCTTGTTTTTCACACTGTACCCTCTACATCTGGAGATGTAGGTAAGTGAGCAGTGGGTTCATTATGTTTTTAATCATGGTAAACATGATAAACTTTAATTGAAACTGACCGTTTGGTTAGGTTTTGAAAATAAGTTAAGTCATGCCATATAAACATTATTTAATTCGGCATCGCTTTTTTGTCTCACGAGACATGAAGCCCAGTCGCTTTGTTTAGAGTTTCAAATTTGTTTATCAATCTGTCCACTCCAACCGTCCCCTGAACATGCCCTTAAAGTTTACAGGAGGTAGGGTAAGGCCCTACTAGCCCATGACCTTCTAATATCGGACAGGTCTGATAACATTCAGATCAACTGTACTCAGTGCTACCGGTCTAAAATATCTTTGTTTCATGGCTCTCTGACGTCGTGTATGAGGGAAGTGTCATTTTAAAACAGGAAAGGGCCTCTCCCAAGCTGTTTCCACAAAGTTAAAGGTGCACTATTGTGTCAAATAGTATGGTATCCTGTGATATATCCAGACATCATAGAGTGACCACATATGTAAGGTAAGGGCAATAAATATCAGCGTTAAAAAATAGTATTACAAAGAACTGTCAACCGTGTTTATCAGAAAACAGGAAAGTCTCAGAAACAAAGACAAAAAAAAAGATTGAATGAGTGTTTGATAAAGAAAGAGAGAGAGCTGAGTGAAATGTCACATGGTGTCCCTGGAGCCAACTGGAGGAGGACTGAAACTCTGCAGCCTCTTCACTGAATCATCATCACAGCTTTACAGACACGTGTCAAGACCAGGCACACAAATTCACTGTAAATTTAGGGAAAATGATTTGATCTGTTTGAAGTGGAAATCTTAAAATTAAAAAAAGTTCCAAATGCTGATTGTTGGGCTCAAATTGTATTTTTTTAATCCTTTCTTTTTTTTTTTTGACCTTCCCAGCTTTTGTGCAGGTCTTGGCATGATGACAATACACAGTCCAATATTACTTGAGTATCACATAAGTTCAAATTGGCCCGCCGATGAAAATAACATTACAAAAACAAATGCTCTTACATTTAAAAAAAAAAGAAAAAAGGGGGTTTTCATTTTAAACAGGCTACATTTTACTGAATTAACAATAAATAAAATGTCAAGTTTTGTTGCTTTAATAAGTTCTGTTTTAGTATTCAGGTTTAAAATAAAATTTGGTGATCATTGTTTCAATTTAGGATGGACCTTGTTTTTGATAACCAACATGGGGGCCCCCCCATGTGGCAGGGCCCCAGAAAGCTTCCCTCCTTATGGGCCGCCAATTGCCTGCTAATAACTGTTAACATTTTAAAAATCATGAATTCTTTCAATCTTACAGTCTCGGAAAACAAATGCAGGCAAATATCTGACACAGAATTTTTGAAACGGCTACGAAAAAATATAACAAAACCAATGAATGAATGACAATTCATGAAATATTTCAGTCCAAGATGTCGAATGCAGTCATTCTAAAATAACATGGTATTAAAAAAAAAAAAAGACCCATCATGGAAGCACAAGGTTGAAGGGGTAGGAGGATGAAATAACAGAGTTAATGTAAGTGTGATGTAACTGCATTATCTAACACAAATCACAACCTCTCTGTTTGCTCTAGAAATGACAAATTGTACAACACATTCACAAAACACTGACTGGGAACATGAAACAAACTTCTATATTCTCTGTAGCCAGATCTCTCAGCCGTGTAGCGATCAGAATATATATCATGTGCTTAATCACCTCCATGTTTTATTTCACTTCCCACCACAAAAGAAAATAAACTGTGAAAACTGAGCATCCAACTTCAATTTTGAAAGAACAAAAAAACATCCAACATGCACATAAATGGAGCGTGAGATGACCATCTGCCAGCTTATTGTGGATAGAAATAGGCTACATAATGTTCCAATATCTCACACTGTGCACAAGAAATTTCACTGAATTGATTTTACATTTCATGAATCTGTTTCTATTTGTTGTTTTCCCCCTTCATAGGAACAGGACATCCATTTAACAGGAAACTAAAAAAACAAAGAACTAATACTGACCAAGAAAGCAGTTAATGAAAGTAAACAAGACTTCATTCTAATGGTGATTTCACACTTGCACAAAATGCCTGATGTTTTCAGGTTGAGCTGCATGTGTGAATGCAAAAAGCAGAATTTTTCATTCAGACTTTATACAAGATTTGTCCCCCAGTATTATTTCTGCAGAAAATCTGAGACACAATATTTGGGGTTGGTGACGTTTATTCCCTGCGATCAGTACACGACCATAGATTGTATCGCCCCAACAGGTAAACTTGGCATGTATGTAATTAAACTGCTGCATTAGGTTTTCTGTACAGTATTGATTCACAGATATGATTCAATCGAACGATACATTCTGTAGCATTGCTTTAAAGGCAAATATTCCCATTGTAGTGTCTTGTAGCGGACTGTTGTTGTTGCTTATCTCTTAGGTTCAGCTGGTCGGGGCATCAAGCTTAATTTTAAAGCTACAATAAGGAACTTTTCCACCTTAAAATAGTAGTGTCAGAGTTGATCTGATAGATACATAACTTTCAACGGGCAGAATGGCGACCATCAAATTTCCACAGAGCACCCCAGTCACCTGTTTTCATTATTATATAACTTGCAACAAGCTGTGGTTCTATCGCGGGAAGTGCATACAGCTTTACAGGCACCGTTCACACACTAGCCTTCAGCTAAGAAGAAGCCAGTTTATTATAAATTATACATATGTTCATTGCGGTACAGCTTCATCCCCTCTATGCTCTTCTGCTCCAATCATGAAAGTGTCTGGATGAAGTCCAACGTGTCAAATTAATCAGATGAACATACAAAAAAGTCGGTGAATATGAAGTAGTTGTGTGTGTGTGTGTGAGTGTGCGTGCGTGCGTGCGTGCGTGCGTGCGTGCGTGCGTGCGTGTGTGTGAGTGCAAACTTCCTTTTCAAGATGCCACAACATGTGCAAAGACTTTACGGTCTCAGCAGCAGGCATGCTCTGCTTCTGCAGGACCCACTGTCAGGCAGCAAGAGGCGGAAAGAGGAGAGCTGTGTGCGGCAGTGCCAGGCAGAGAGAAGGAGTCGCAGGTGTGTTACGGGGAAGCAGAGGTACATCATGAGCATGAGAGTGGTAGCCATAATGAACATTAACTGGTGCTAACAATAGCCTGACCGAGCAGCGAGGGACTTAAACTGTCGGTCTGTATTATATAATAAAATCAGTGACATGATTAGGCTGAGCGTTCCATTCATAAGGTTGTATGAGAAAGCTGTTAGATTGCTCTTCTGCTAAATTGTAATGAGGGGACGGTAGTAAAACACCTCACGAGAAAGTACTCCACTGCAAGTAAGAGTCCTGCATTATAAGTGTGTTTTTAACAAACAGTAAATATTAGAACGACTGGGAGGAAAATTGTTCATCGATGAAATAGCTCAGCACGAATTATGGTCATAGATAGATCTCTGTACCTGAGATAGATCTGTAAAGTAGCAATTCGGTAGTTTACCAATTTTGTCTATATCCAAACAGTCATTCGAAGCGTAGCAGACTCGGGGGCAGAAGTGTGTCACAGAATGAATGCTTTGTGAATGCTTTGCTTCCTCTGTGTTGCCTGAAGGAAAGAAACAACTTCCCATGACATTTCCATCTTATTACCGTCCATCGTTACCTCTCGTTGCTCTGAGACAGACTTGTACTGGTTGTGATTTAGACATGAGTCAGTGTGCAGAAGGGTCAGAGTGAAGTGGAACTGCAGTAACAGACAGAAGGAGAGCAGCAGACACTCAGGATAAAGTGAAGACGAGCTCTGTCAGTGTTGAATAATGCCGTCAGTGTGGGGGAGAGCTAGGTGCCAAGGACGAGCCAGCCTGGCATGTGGGTACACCAACTGGTCTGATGACTCAGAGAGAGAAACACATGCATAGCACGCACTATTACATGTGATGCACACAAGATACGTAGATTAAACACACAAATTATCCTTGTTATTCCTGGGAAGTTCAAATTGTATGTTGTATGTGATGCACATGGAGACACATGTACTGTTATAAAAACACACTCCTACGCCAACTCCAGAAACAACAACTAAAGCTTGTCTGTGATACAGTGATGGTCATTAAAAACCATGAAATGAAACTGTTGAATGGATGCTGACATGATCGCAATCTTTATTTTTTATTCTTTTAATAAATTGTTGTTGAGATATTTAAATCTCAGACCAAATATGTAAAAAGAAACATTTCACTATTCCAATGACAATACGAAAAAATGAAAAATCTGTGTATGACAACATCACCACATACAGTATTTATTTAATTCAATATTGCCACACCAAAACCTAAACTCTAAAATGTTCCATATCAAGCAGCACATTAAGGAATTAGCTGCTGTACCTGCTTGGGGAAAAAAAGATAAGTAAAGGGTGCAGTCAGTAACATTTTATTTAGCATAATGCTTGTAACACAACATCAAAACTGGGCCCCTCCTCCTGGGCTCATGGCCCTTAGAAGCTACACTCACTACAGGGTTAGTGTGCACATTTACCCACACTGCAAGCTACAACATGCTAGCACAAACCTAACCATAGGTGTTTGGCACCTTCCTGTCCAACATAAAGCAGGCCAACTCCGTGTTTAAAGAAGTTTAAACTAAAGACATATATATAAGGTGGATGAAGACACCATAATGTCATCCATTTTTTAGTGGACTGCTATTTTTGAACCCTAATTTCAGGATTTTGCTAAAGTGAAGCCTTAAACCCTTGCAAAAAGCTACATTGTACTGAGAAGACAGAAAAATCAGCCAAGCACCAATTTTCCTAACTCTTAGCTTTAATATTATCAAAACAGAAATGAATCCTGTTTCTGTACCAGAGGGAAACCATGTTTGTCTGTGCTGTAAAAATTGACTTTTTGATATGGTCTCATTTGGGGATTCCTTGGGTTTTTTGAAACCTCCCACTTAACTTCACAATGTTTTTAACTTTTGCATTGGTAATTAGGATGCACTGGGTTATGTCCCATTTATGCTTTAAAAGATCTTTTTGAGAAGGCGTCATGAATCACTAACACGGCTAAGAAGGCGATTTCAGTGACTGAATAAAGGGAGACAAAATTAATGAAAAACTGATTTGAAAAAACAACAAATTTGGTCTCTGCAAACTGAAATGATATTTTGGGTTCTTTAGCATTTTGTGAGATCTGATTACTAGTGGTTTCTCTGATCGCAGGTGTAGACAAGTTCTAATGTGAGGAGTGAACTGAGATACTTACAGCTGTCACCTTGAGATGGAAAAACCAAACACTCATGTTAAGGCTTGGTTGAAACAATACCTCTGTTGTGTCACCTCACAGATTGTTATATTGAAAAAACCTTTAGGAGACTAACTGAGACTTCAGGATAGTTGTTGTGTTCACATAAAGAGAATCCCTTAATTGTAATACTAAATTCAGTGCTTCGACTGCAGAAAAGCATTGATGTATAAACTGATGCAGAAGTCATGTATGTCTACTCTGTGTATGAATGAGATTGGTATCAGCAGTGGAACCATTGGATAATCATAATTCAAAGTATGGACCTTCAGGGAAACTTCAATGTTTTTGTGCACATGATTGATTCAGATGGTGACCAACATCCCTCTGATTCATCTTCTGCTTGACATGAAATTTCACTTGATTTTTTTTTTATGATTCTTTTGAAGGATTTTACATTGTCCCTGAGCCTCCCTGAGGCTCAATGCACTGAAACAGAAGCAAACGCATGCCAAACGCATGACAAATGTTAACATGAAGTATTTCAAGTAGAGAGAAAACAAGAAAATAAACTCCTCAAATAAAGTTTTGAAATGTTATTTCGGTCAATTAATTCGCCCCTTTACTAATACTAATTGGTGGTGTATTATATAACGTTGGAAAGCCTGATTAGTCACCTTTCCAACGAGGTATAACTTCAAAGGATCGTGCATTCATGGAATGAGCAACACAGCCAAACGTGTGGGTAGCGCCCAAAAAAAATGTGCCAAAATCTCCTGCAATTTTCTTCAGAAACACTGCAAGTAGAACAAACTACAATACAATCCTTTCAAGGGGACACTGACACAATCATTGTTCTTGTTAATGTGTCCCTGTCTTGTGTATTCATTATGTTCACCAGGTTTAAAAACTTGCATCGTATTTTCCAAAATGTTTTTTCCCAAGAATATTATTAAGTCTCAGTCTTTCACTTACATTTCACAAGACACTCTTTGGATTTTTACGTTGCTTGTCGTGAAACATTCCTCAGTAAATGTTAATTTAAATATACTCCAAAGGTTTCTATTTAATGCATTTAAAATTATTACAAAAGCTTAGAGTTCAGCATTATGTTTACCTGCAAATTACCTGCTCTTCATCAGTTTAGAGAAGGCATTTTCCTAGTTGATTTTTATTTGCAACCTCTATTCTAGAGGTAGTCTAAACTATTTATAAATCCTTTAAACTACAGTAAACTAAAAAGATGGGGAACCTGCCTGTTGGACATACTTGTTTTCCTACAACAGCAAAATAAATCCCTACATTTTAGTTCCATTTCCATTACGACATACTGAAAGCAAACTATATTTTCTTAACTTATTGCCTTTGTCCATTTTTCACATTGAGATATTATGACATCTATCCACCCCTCTATGTTCCTTCACTTATCTTGGGATAGGTCATTGTTGCAACCAGGTTGACCTATCTGTCTCTCTCCATAAAAACGTTTTCCAGCTCCTCCTGGAGGATTGAGGTGTTCTGAAGCCAGATTGGAAATATAATCCCTCCAGCAAGCTCTTGGAAAAGCCTGGAAAACCTCAAAAGGGAGGCGCCCAGAAGGCATCAGATACCTGAACCATCTCAACTCCTTTTGATGCAAAGCAGCAGGAGCTCTACTGTGAGCTCCCTCCAGATGTCTAAGCTTGTCATCCTATATCTAAGGCTAAGCCCAGCCAGCCTTTGGAGGAAACTCATTTTGGCTCCTATATCTATCTCATTCTCTGGTCATTAACCAGAGCTCATGACCACAAGTGAGTTGAGGGTTGGAATGTAGATTGACCTATAAATAAGGCTTTGCTCCATCTTCAACACAATGGCCTGGTACAACACCCGCATTACTGCTGACGCTGCACAAACACGTTTGTACGACTTATGATACATCTTATCCTACCCTCACTCCTGAACAAGACCTCGAGATACCTAAACTCCTTCATTCTTGGCTAAGTCACCCACTGCCCCCCAGAGAGAGCAATCCACTGTCAGATTTGGTATAAAATGTGCTTTAGAAAGAACATTTAATTGAACCGGGTGCCAGTTGAACTAGTGGTTGTTGTTAATGCTGTAGTCGTCAAGGTGGGAAGCCCAGGTTCAGCTGTGACACGCTACTTTCTTGCATGTCATCCTCCACTCTCTCCATCCTCTACTGTATCCACTACCCATAAATAAAGGTATAAAGCCCCCCTGCCCCTCCAAAAATGTTGTATATTTTTTTTTTCATTGAACTGAATTAAATGAGTGACAAAATAAGCATGTCCTGGCTTTTCTGTCAAGAGTTTTCTACGTGCAGTTTCCATCTGTCTGTACTTCATCTAAACGCTTCCTACATATTATCTTCACTGTCAGTAACTGACAAGATCGATATATTCAAATGTCTCCAGTGTAAAGTGTCCTCGGGCCACCAAGGGGTTCATAAACAAAAATGTTGAACAGCAAAGTGATGAGTAATTAATCCTCTGATGACTTTTCTGTTTCCATTGGATTAAAAGGCATGCCATATTGTTGTTGTTGTCAAGACTGAAACAAACTGGTGAACAGTTAAACTTATTTAATAAGTCCAACTAGTTAAAGTATATCACTCTTGACTGACATCTAAGAAGACAGATGATGATGTTAATAGTGGCAGCCCAAAGATTATCTCTATCTTCATTCCTGATAATAATTCCTTCATGAGACCCTCATGTGAGTCCCCTGTTTGAGCGGACCAAATGAGCTGTGTCTGTCACCCCACGACTCATTATTCTCAAGCCTCTGGACTGAGATATGAAACGCTCATGTCTGTCAAAATGAGCATAGAGACACTCTGGTGGGCTTTGTCATCATCAGCTTCATGATGAGGAAAGCAGCTTAACCCTTCCTCTTTCTGTAGGAAAGTACAATCTTCACATAGTTGTATCTTCATTTCCCTTAATACTTTTTGTCAAGTCAAACTGTACTCAACTGCAACATTTACTGTGTGCCGAAGCATCATTTTTATACGTCCCCTGTTGACTGAAAGGAACTGTTACTTTTACCAACAAATCAGCAAAATAGTTCCAGCAGAACTCGATAGAAAAAGCAGACGGAAAAGTGATGTTTTAAATTATAATGAGGGAATCTACAACAAAGTCAAATTTCAAACTAGATCGTCATTTTTGGATTCTTGGACATTTTCTCTGTACTCTTTCTTTTTCCTTTCTGGTGGATTTGTACACTGAGTTATTTTTTAGAGAAGTTGCGAGACTACAGAGAGAAGCTCTTGAATCTTTAATTTGGGTGTTTAAAAAATGTATGTTAGTAATCTTTGTAGTTGTTTTACTGATAAAATGATTCCTATTTATGGCACATGTTTGAGTTATGGGAATGTGATTGTGTCATTTAACAGCTGAATATTCTCAGAAATGCAAATCCAATCCTTATTCTATGGTGGTTCATCAGAAAATAGAAGTAAAAGTAAATAAACGTGGTGAGAAGGAAGAAAGAATTGTTGGAAATTGTCCATGTGTTCTGACACTGTACACACCTAAAAATAGCACCCCCCGCCCCCCCCCCCCCCCCCCCCCCCCGCTGCCTTCAGTAGATCAGCAGGCTCACAAAATCCATCTTCATGTCACATCCAAGGCCACAAATGTGGTATGACAAGGCTGCACGGCGGCCTCATTCCACTTCAGAGAAAACTGCGTCACTGCTTGCCACAGAACGCGACAAACATGAACGCCACTGTCTTCAACAAGTCGGCTGTTGAAGCTCTTATCGTCCTCCAGCCGCTCCATGTTTATCCTTCAAGGTTTTAGGCTCTGAGTGATGACGAGCAGGTAAATTATTGATCAGCCTCACTTAAAGTTCACTCTCATCAGGCATGACTAAGAGAGTTTTATAAGATTAATCTGAGCCTGGACATGAAGCTCAGGAGACTCTCAGCAGGATGTCTGTCAGGTTAAAAGCTCCAGACTGTGTGAGTAATTCTGTTTGTGAACACAGCTGAAGGAGACCACATGCTGTGACCAGCTTCATGGTAAGTAAACAATGCAATTAAATACAGCGCATGAGGGTAAAAAACTAAAGTCCATAATAAGGGCAGTATGAGGTTGATCATTAAATCAACCAATCAGTGTCCAACGCTTAAACATATCAGACTCTCAAGACTACATTCATCTTGTTTTATTACGCTGGGTTAAATTGCCAAGTGGCTCATGCTGGCTTATGAACTGATGGAACCTTTTATTTCTTTATTGGCTGCTTGCATTCAACTTCACTGAGTAACTAAGAATGATTTTACACCCTGACATAGGATAAAATGTAGACATGGCCGTTACACACAAATATGCATGTGTCCATAGATGTTTTTACACATGCACTGCTGAAATTTAAGAATTTTATAGAAACTGTTGTAGAAAATCCCAAAGCAACCTGTGTCCGAAACTTTACAAATATTCCATTTGTCTGCAGCGGGAAGTTTTTCCTTTCTGACATGGATGGGGGATTTCAGGGAATGGACATGACATTAAAAGAACACTGTAGTCGTAATCCTAACAAAAATATCTAACCATTTACCTGACTATACGCGCACATCCCTAGTTCACACATCAGCTCAGCATAACTTCATGCCAAAAATTGACACAGATCATCCTGCACATTTTGGGAATGTGTGAATACAGCATAACGTGAACATATTTTATTTAATTACAGCTGAAGCAAATACTCAAAGTCAAAGAAAACTGCTATTAAATGCAGCTGCCAACTTTAAATTCAATGCACTGTGTAAACATGAAGAAACAGTAATGCTAGAAGAGAATGCTTTAAGAAAGTCAAACACAAATAAAGAACCTCCATTAGAAAGCAACTCTTGATCGAGAAAGTAAACAAACCTAAAAAAGTAACAGAGAGCAGCTGAAGGTAGAGAGGCGGAGAGCTGAGTAATCTGTTTCCAGACACTCTCAGGATGGGGAATGAGACAGAGAGAGGTTCAGGGTTATTCTTCAGTTCAGCCACAGGTTTATGTGGAGGAGCGATGCTCGTCTTTACCCTTGCTGCCAACATTACACAACATCGACAGTCTCTATCTCTGTGCATGTGCTGAATCATACGGCCTGTCAAATGAGCTCCCCATTAATCTTCAGATGTCATTAAGCTTTGTGAATTAAAGTAGAGGAAAGTCAAAGCAGCAGGTGTGGAAATGTGAGGGAGGAATGCTTTTGCACGTAATTGATTGATTTGATTGTGTTAAGATAAAATCATTTCTGTGAAAGGACAATGGGATGATTATTAAGTTACCACAGACTCCAATACTGAAACAAATTTCAGTAATCGACAATAATCGAGGGGAAGACTCATTGGCTATCTTTAATGTATAACACACATTGAGTTTAAGGCCTCATTGTCTCAGTAAAACTGCATGCACTTTTCTGTGCTAGGTTCAAATTACCCCAATGTAATATGATGCAGTTTAAAACTGGCAGTTTGATCCCTATCCTTTGATTTAGGTCTGGATCCTATAAGTTACCTCAATCGTCCCATTTGCTATGATAAAAGTCAGATTATTGAGTTTTCCCATGTCTTAGCAAGCAAGCAAGCAAGATCAAAACCTGAACAACAGAAGTTATTTAGGCACTCTTTGCAAAAATGGCAGGTCTAGACCAAAATCAAAAACACATTTGTCTCTCCTTGGTGTACTTAGTTTTATCAAAATAATGTCTTATAGTGCTCCAATGAAAGGGAAGGGACAGCTGCATCAGGGAAGCTTGCATTTAGAGAAATGATGACAAATAAAAGTTTAAGAAAAAGAAAGCATCAGTAAATTAAAGTTAAAGTAAACCAAACTGAACAGGTATCAAGACATTTTGAATCACTTCTCAGAAGAAGAAATGGGTTTTATTCTTACCTCTTCGTTCTTGCAGGCAACATCTGCCAGACTGCTGGTTTCTCCCAGAAGACTGAGGTCCAGCTCACTGGGACCTGACGGGAGAAAAACATAGAGCAACCAACTGTGAAACTTTGAGAGTGGGAGCCAGGGACATGTGAGCTCTCTTTATATGACTCATTTCATGACAGTTGCTTCAGTGACCTTTGGGCCTTTTCTTTTGCCAAAAAATAAACAACCTTGTTCTTTTTTTTTTTTAAAGTTGCACTCATACAAAATGTATCTTCTTTTTCTAGTCTTGACTATTCAGCTGTCTTGGTGACTTCTACATTTCATCAGTCTCTTTTATATATAAAACATGTATGTAACAAACAAATGTATACTTTAAATCAGGGAACAGATGACGGGAGTTTATTCAGAGAGCAAGACATCAAACATCCCCAGTCTGTTTCAATGTATGGTTTTAAACATTAACATGAAATGTAAACCAAAAGTCCAAACTAAAATATACTAAGTTTCCTAAATAACAAAGAACTTCAAGAAATCTTCACACTTTAGAAACTGGAACAGGATACGGTAAATTTTGCTTGTCAACATTGTCTATGAAGGGGAGGCATACCGGCCCCATGTGTTGCACTCAGATCTTTGGTTGGTGCCAAAGTGCACACATCAAATTCCTACATGGGTAAGGTCATGTTCAGGTGTTCAACAGCTTTGGGGGGGAAAGCTGTTTATGTTGTCTGCCAGATTGGAGTAGTTGGAAGAGGTCATTCTTGTTTCTCGAAATCACCTCAGAAAAAGGAAGACACCTGCAGCTAACTTGGTACATGCCAGTTGGACACAGCATATAACTGAGTTGTCCCCATAATGCATGCAAACTACAATTTGGCTGTGCATAATGAGAAATGCAGCAAGGCCTCACATTTCAGAATCTGGATAGATCAGAAATAGAATATCCCCCAAAAAATAAATAAAATAAAAACAAACATTGCAATAGCATGGATGCCTGTATAGAGTTACCATACATATTTCATGATCCCTTCACATTCCTTCACCAGCTTATTTATTGCACCAGAACAACAACATGTGAACAATGACAAAAACTGATCTGAAACTAAACTTCTCCCTGTCAGAAAGCTACAAAGGGTGATGCAGTGATGTGTTCTAACATAAAGCATCTTCATCCTCGTCCTCGGTGGAAATGGGTCGTGAATAACACTTCCCCTCGGCGCATTTTCTTTCCTTCCTGCCAGTGCCTCCTCTCGATTCGAGAACTGGATTAGATTCTTGGAGGAAGCAGCTTCAAATGCTCAACAAGCTTCCAGAGAGACAGCAGCTGAGGATTTCTTATTTGAGTTATTTTATAAATACATTTATAAAAGTGTCAGAGAAAGTCAGCCAACAACAACCAAATTGTCCTGGCTCCTCTCTGCAGTTCACAGGCTAAGAGTCAGCAAACATGTCAGGAGGGATCTGGACTTTGAAAAGTGATGTGCTGAGGTATGACAGCGAGGACATTTTTGTTTTGTGGTGGAAGCCATAGGTGTCGTGCTACAGGCATCATGCAGCACCTCAGGTGTGTTCACATGTGCTGCTGAGATAATGACAGAGCAATGATGGGCGAGGCTGGCGGAGACTGGCAGCAGTTTCTCCTCTCCTGGGAAAAATATGGCTCAAGGAGCAACAGAAGGACTCGGAAGAAATGTATCTTAGTTGCTTTCCTGAACAGCTATTTATAAACTCTGTCTTGTGGTTTCAAGTAAATTTAAAGGCTGATGTGTGAGATGAAATAAGGTTGAAGCCTGAGATTACACACATGACCACTAGGGATGGGAGCTGCAGGTTAACTCAAGATACAAGATTATAGGATACACAATACAGTATGTGGCCATCAATAACAATAATATCACAATACAGCAATTCTGCAATTGCGAGACAATCGTGTAATGATACATCATGTTAACAATACTTGATTGTGATTGGCCAATTAGGCATCTGCTTTCACCGATAGTAACGGTTTGTTATTCTTCACAGCGGTGATCTAAAAAAAAGCAGACAGTCCTGCAGAGTCTGTGATAAGAAACACATCCCTAACAACAAACTGTAAACTTATCAATCTTGCGAAAGAAGTCTGGCTAATTTGACATCTGTTTGTTTGTTGATGGAAATGGAGTAAAAGCGATGAAAGGTGGATAGAAGAGGTAAAAACTGATCGACAAGTCAGAGAAGCGTCTGAACACATCTGTGCGTTTACACGTTATCTTTTACATCATATCTGATTAACTGAAGAATACAAACAACCCTATAAAGGTCAAATGCAGGATTAATATATTTATTCAAAACACTTTTGTGTCACTTGGCTTGACACTTTAATTTATTTTCTCTGCTGCCTTCTTCTTCTACGTTTATCCTGTTCTCAACCTCTTCTTTGGCCAATCAACTTCACTTCACATAATATGTCAAGAGCTTTTTTCACACCAATAATCAGCTGCTAGACATTGGATTTGTTTTAAAATCTGCTTCATTTCAGGGTTAAACCATACTTTAGATTACCCAGCAGCTACGATCAGACAGCAGCCAACGTAAAAAGTTCGCCCTGCATATGACTTGTATTTTTTTTTTTTAAGATTTATTTTTTGGGCTTTTTGTGCCTTTAATGCAGAGAGAGGACAGTGGATAGAGTTGGAAACCAGGGAGAGAGAGCAGGGAATGACATGCAGAAAGGGGCCACAGGTGGAAGTGAACCCGGGCCTACTGCTTGAGATGAGAGTCTCAATACATGGGACGCGCGCCCTAACCACTGCGCCACCAGCGTGCCCCATATGACTTGTATTTTACTTCTTTTTTTTTATGTATAGGTGCCGAAATAGACCCTTTGATATTCCTTTTTGTATTGCACTCAGGGTGTTTTTCCAATTTTTTGAAAATTCTTTGCACAACCCCTTTTCCAAGGCTCCAAAGAACATCTGGAAAAATGTAGACATGTCATCCTGCTCCTAAACACATAAATGCACTTACATGACTGATGGATTCTTGGTGGGGAGCTTTCTGCTAGCTGTGCCCTAAATAACAACTTTAATGATATACTGTGAAGCAACGGATGTGATCATTTAGTATGAAATAAGAAAATATTAAGAGGACGTCTGGCTTTCTTCTGGCCTTCTAGATGAGAGCTTTGAATGTCTCATTTTGCAGCGTTGTAAGACTATTCACTAAGTGGTGTTCACCTGTGTGTGCTTGGTGTTTTAGTGTCCTGTCATAATGCACACTGCTCTCAAGTGTGATGAGAGGTGGTGCAGGAGTGTGTCAGGCGGCTCTCAAGTAGCAAACAACAATTTCGATGTCAAGGATCACTGGGACTGTGAGCCTCAGTCCCATCATGCAGCTGTCCTTTTTCCAGCTAATGCCAGACTCTGCAGAGAGGCTGTAAGTTAAAATGGTGTTATACTGTTGCAATATCCAAACTGTGCTCTCCTCATGACTGCTTCCTTACTGAAACACAAGCGAGGGGATCATTTTGTCAGAAAAACTCTGAAGCTAAACATATATAGATAGATAAGAACTTTATTAATCCCTTGGGAAGGTTCCCTCAGGAAATTCAGATTACAGCAGCAGGTAACACCAATAGAACAGCACACAGATACAAAGAATAAAATAAAAACACAAGTTATATACAAATGCCATATGTCCTCTCATGACGATTCTGCACCTCCTGACACAAAGGTCTATGTTTCCTCCTGAGTGAAAGTGTAGAGGCAAATCTTCTCCACACTCTCAACAATTACAAACTGCTAACAATGATTTTGAAGAACATTCGTTGTCACTAATGAACACTGTTCACTGTTTTCCTACCATTCCTACGCAGCCTCCTGCTGTGCTGCACGCTGCGTGGCGTGACATAATGAGGCATGAAGATGAAACGAGCCAAGTCAAGTTTATTTATAAAGCTTAAAAAACAGGTTGTTCTGAGACTGCTTTTAATGGGAACAGTTAAGGGCAACCTCCAAACCGAGATCCAAAATGCAGAGTCTTTTAGAAAAAGTAAAAGAGGATTGATCCTTTTTCCTTCAGGATGATCTAAATGTATATATGAAGCTTTATTCACCAAATAGATAAGAGAGCAATCAAATAAAAACCTCTACTTTGTATCTATAGAACCACAAAACACAACAAACCTTTACTAGATACCTTAAGTTGTATGACTGAGCTGTTCAAACCTTTCCACAGTACCAAACCTCATTGACATTTTTAACTATTTTGGAACCAACACAAAAACAGTATTTTTTGTGTGTTTCTTAGTAAGTTTTGTAGTGTTTGTTGTCTTCATTGGGAAAAGTGGTGAGCGGCATGTACAGGGGGCTGCATTAATGTCATGTGAGTTTGTAATAAGAGCAATAACAAGATGAATGAAAAGAAGAGCTTAATGAGACATTAAAATGAGTCACAGAAGCTAGCTCGAACTTCACCATATATCTTCAACCTTTTGAATAGATGTTTTATGAACAAAATAAACTCCTTTATGGGCCAGAATCTAAGCAGAATGACACACATATGGAAAGGACAATAAGTATGCCAGTTTGACCTTATGGCAGCTATTTGTTTCAGATATTGTATAGGCAGATAAATAACCGGAAATGTAGCGTAGAAAGCACGCGTGTCAGGAATAGAAAAAGTGGAGCAACATCTATTGTTTGTCAGTGTCACAGGAAGAAACTGCACCAGTAAAGAAATATATTGGGACATGCTCTTGACCACATTGTTGTTGTTGTTTTGAGAGTAGTTGTCTGGCTGATTCTGTCACTCCTGGCAGAGTCAAGCTTGAGCTGCTTGCCCATTTCCACTCTTGATGCCGTGCTAAGCTAACCAGCTATATGCAGCCATGAGCCCTTTTATAAAGACTACACACGGTGATGCTCCGTCCTGCTGACTCTGTCTTTTCACCTTTTGTTACACCTCTGTCACTTGTAACAGCTGAAATTGTGGAATGCACCTATAAGACATACTGTGTTGGTAAGTTACAGGGAAGCTATGTCCCATGGTCGCACCTTGTTTTTTATCCGCTTGTGCCATGGACGGATGCCTGTAACCAAGGTTCCTATGTTCTTTTTGCCTCTCAACTCAACAGTGATGTGAGGGTTTGTGTGGACACTATGTTTCTCATGTAAGATAAAATGATAAACCCTAGACACGTGTGGTTGAGCAATTTTGGCTAACTTACAGTCTCCATCGCTCTCTGTTGCTGGCTTAACAGTGGGACCATTTGGCTCCACCTTTCTGCCTCTGTATGTTTTACACAGACAGCACGGTGTATAAAAGGCGTAAAGTCCTGACCTAAACCGGCTCTGCCAAAAGGGGACATGGATTTAAAGACAGACTATAGGTAGTAGTATTGATCTCTTCTTTCTCTCCATGTGGTAATAATATTTCAGTAAATTTTTCATAAGCAATTCTAAATGATTCTGCAAATGTTGATGGTGTTTGTTTATGTAAAAAAGTCAGTCTGTTTGCCCTTCTGTTCCCAGTTTACTTACTTAAAATAATGATCTCATTGTGCTCACTCAGACGTGGGCTCACTGTGTTGTGTTAGAGCAGTTACAGGTTCTGCCTACACTTAATTAAAATGAAAAAATATAACACACATATTTTAGCTCTGATCTGTACCAGCGGTTACGTCTTTGTTTGACTAAAGCATGTGAAATCACAGCAGGAACACCTGCAAAGAGCACACTGATCTGATGATACAAAACTGACACTCAGGACTGTCATCTGTCTGGCACATTTTTTTTATTTAAATCAATAAATTATCAGGTTTTACGTAACAAACACCATCTGACTGAACAAAGCGTGAATCTTTCCTGGATGATTCTGTACTTCTCACAAAGCATGGCTCCCTCTGCTTCCCTGGTTGCCATGCAGACTTTGATGGTAACCATGATAATGGTCACATGAAGGTAGCCGGCGGATAATGACGTTGTTGTTTTTTGTGAATGGGGACGATGTTACACATAACGTACCAATTAACCCACAGAGAATACCACTTCATTAGCATCAGGCTGCATATACTGTAAAGCTTTATAGTTTGCACACACACAGTATGAAATAACTGTGTTGCAGTTATATATTCTGTCATTTATACAGACTCTTTATGTAGAACTTTCCTTTTGATTTAACAATTTGAGTTTTACTTAGACACTTGTCCTTACCTCTAATACAACATCAGCATCCCTCTGTTTCTAATTCATCTAATTAGATCTTACATTGTTAATCTAAGACTGCAATAATTACTGTTCTGTTGATTGAATTAAGAGAGCATTTGATTGTTACGAAGAATTTCAATAAACAAATAAATGAAAAAACCCTTGTTAAATGGGTTGGGAGTGGTTTGACACAAAAAAAAGGGTTAGGGTTAGGTTGAGTTATTGCACTGTTATGTTTAAAAATAAAAGCCTTAATCTTACCTGCTGCTGGCTCCTTGGAGGGAAACAATTTGTTGTCCAGTGTCATGCTGATGTCACAGAAGACTTCCTCCTCATCTCGGTCTGCATCCAACTGAAAGGAGATTCAATTTGAAGTTAACACTCTCTTTTACCCTAACCAACCAAAACGAGACATACACAAGAGTCTGCACATAGGTCTGTTTACATCTGGTCACTACTTGCACATAGCTCTGTATATATATATATTTATTTCTCGTTTACTGCACATGGCTCTGTATATATATATATTTATTTCTCGTTTACTGCATATAGTTTTGTACATATATATTTATTTCTCGTTTACTGCACATAGTACTGTATATATATATATATTTATTTCTCGTTTACTGCATATAGTTCTGTATATATATATTTATTTCTCGTTTACTGCACATAGTTCTGCTTACATCTGTTTACATCTGTTAGTCCGATCACTGTCCACTTATATCTACTCTTATATATTTAGTATTTTTAAGTTAAGTTTAAGTTGTATTTAAATTGACACTTTATATTTAGGTTAAAATGTTTCGTCTACTTGCACTGTTGTTAATTTACTGCTCTGTGTGCCTTTGAATTGCCCCCCGGGGACAAATAAAGTTTTTTGAATTGAATTGAATTGAAGAGAGTCATGACCTGCAGATCAAATATATCACAAACACATCGGACACGCTGCTCTATGTTTAACCACTGTGACATCCAGAATAAGACTCATTATAAAATCCAATGGCTTCTAACAAATGGGTTCTAATGCTGGGAGCCACACACTCGACGTTATTTATATTCCACACACAGCAGAAGCTTTAATAACATGAGATTAATGAGCCTCTCTTCTGTATCAATTGCTGTCTTTCAGATTATTCGGAGGCCAGCTGTCTGTCTTCACACCTACAGTACATGAAAATTAAGCATGAAGAATGGGCTGTCCAAGTGAGCCATTCAGAAGCTGACTTCTTCTCCACTCTTAACTGCTCTTTAGCCGTCTATGTGCTCTCATTAGGGCCAATGATGAGCAGCTGAATGAGGGATCTTGTGCATACCAAAAATCCCCCAAAAAAGATGGAAAAAAAAACTTCACTGGATTTAAAAGTCTTTTAAGTGTCTGATTGACAGCAGTGCTGCTCACTCAACCGAATACAGAAATGATTGAACTGAGAGCTGTGGAAGTTGAGGTCAGGGGAAATGTGAGAAAATGATAGAAGCACCTAAAACCAGCTTCCTCCTGTGTTTGCAATGGTTACAACAACCCAAAAAAAGGAACAACTGTCTGCTGTGTGGTAGAGTCCTTTGAGCACTCGAGGGCCCGATACTCCACCTGTAAGAAAGAAGATGAGGGGGCTCAAACTGAGGATTCCTTCAGAGAGCACTGCAGTTATAAATCCTGAAAGAGTCCTCAGATCTGTCAGCATCCGGCTTCATCATGAGCAAAAAAAAAAACTGCTTGCTGTCATATTGCAGAGTGTCCATAACCCAATTTCCCCCCTAACATAATAGAGAGGCTTCATATAATCCTTTTAAACTTCACAAGAGGACACTTAGGAGAAAAGTGTCACTTTTCAAGGACGGATTAATAGCTCAAACTTTTTGGTGAAAAGGTCCACTGTTGTCTGGAGGGCTCAGTGACTCTTCATACAGAAGACAAGGAACAGGATCTTTAACCCGGATTGTCTTATTATCATTGTACCAAAACCCTTCCATCCATTTTCTATACCACTTCTCCTGTTTGGGGTTTGAGATGCCTGAATCCAATCCCAGCTTTCATTGGGCGATAGAGAGGGTACACCCTGGACTGGTTGCAAGTCAATCACACAGCAAAAATAAAGAGACAAAGCATCTGCTCACACTTCCAACTTAAAGTCACCAAGTAACCTAATGATCATGTCTTTGGAGTGTGGAAGGAAGCTGGAGTACACTGTGAGAATCCTCACATGCCCATGGAGAACACGCAAACGCCACACAGAGGAGCCCCTGTCTGCCCAGGTATGTGAACCAAACACCTTCAAGCCCTAACCACTGCAACACTGCACAATGTTCCAAAATCCAACATGATTTATCAGCAAAAACTGTGGAATATTCAGCCTATCCATAAGGTTCACTTGCAATTCCCTGCTAAATGTACCTTAATTTGATTGTGAGATCACCCAGCTAAACGTACCCCCGCTCAAAAAACCCACCAAAGCAAAGAAGAACATGTACAAAGTATAGAAGAGAGAGTCCCCTGAATCAGTGAAGTAAAAGAAAAGCCCTCACTGCCGAAGATTTCAAGATGGAGAAGTAGATTAAAGGAGGAAGATCAATCAAAGACGGAGACTTTGAGAACACTGCAGGACTAAGTATGCTGCAGCACTCTTTGGACTTTGCAAATCTTTCATCAAGATGTTTTGTGCATTCAGTGTCATCTCTTTGATCTGGACAAACTAATGTGAAGTTCTGGAAGGGTTTTAAGTTTACAAACTCAGTCCATCAAATATGGCGGTCTGGACAGTGGCCTGAAATATGTCACAGTGTGGGTGCCATTCAATTTGAGAAGGCTGCCAGTAGCTTATTGTTGTGTTTTGGCATTAAACTAATTTGTCATCGTTTAGAGATGGCAAAAAATCTGCTTAGTATGCTGTTCAAGGATGATGGATGAGTCAAAAAAACACAGGACTCTCCTTTAGGAGATTGAGTTCCAGCCCCTGCAGCGCAGCGTAGAGCAGAGGTGGTGAAAGGAAACGTAAGAAACACTCAATGACACACTAGTCATTGAACTTTTCATAACTGTGAGTGTCTGCTTCAATCCAACACTAGAATATTCTCTGCTGTGGACTTTACCTACCTGGTTGATTTTTGCTGTTTTATCGTATCCTTCATTACTGTTGCATGGGCAGCAGATCTTTAGTTCGCCATCTCTGGCTCAAAATGACATTACCAGCACAAAATCTCAATGTCCCTCTTTGGGGGTCTTTTGCCTTCACTTTAGGACTACTGGAAAACATGGAGACGTGTTATCCATCCACAGTTTACATTTTTAAACTCCTATACCCTTTAATATGAACATTTAATTATAACATTTTACATCAAACCACGACACACAATAACGAAGTTAACTTAGAAAAACAAGCAGAAGATTTAATAGCGCTTATCAAGTGATTGTGAATGAATGCAAGGCTTAACTTTTTCACATGCGGATATGATGCGCTCTGTTTTCTCAATTAAACACAAACGGGACGCTGTGAAGAGCCTATGTAACGCACGTACAGTAACAGTGAAGAGTGCTTTAAAGTTGTGTAAATACATAAGATGAAGAGCTCTGAAGAGTGCACCAATGGTTGCGCTATGAGACAGAGAGGTAAAGAAGGATGAAGGTGAGTTTAACTGGATGGAGAAGAGGGGGGAAAGTTTGTATGTATGTATATTTGAGTGTGTTCGCTGCCAACAGTCATTGAGTCGCTCGGTCACAATAACAAACTTTTAATGTTTGTTACACATCCAACAGCAAATTAATGTGTAACTTGTCAGGAAGGTTTAATTTTGGTTTATGGCCACAATTGAGTGTGACTGTGGTACTTTCATTGTCTTTTTTTGAAGCTTAGGGCAACAAACCAAGCTGCTGAATTTGACAAGTTGGTTTATTTGGGGTCACTTACAAAATGGGAGATGAATTGAAATTCCAGTCTTTTCTGTCTTCTTTTTAAAAAGACTTTATGAATACTTTTACTGATTATTCTCAATGCCGCTATGTCATTTATATGTCGGGAGTAATAATCAAATATTTTGTCAACATCCTTGGATGTGATGAGATACCCTGAAAGACGGGCCGAGGTGTCCTTTGTTTGTTTATATCCGTGAGGCATCTCGCAACAGGAAGCTGTAGCTGAGCTCTCTCAGGGGAATATTAAATTAGAGTCAGGCAGACTCTTACCTAGAATGACACCACAGCTTCAATAGAGGCCACAGCAAACAATTATCTCTACCCGCTGCAATTTCCGCTTAGGCTTCTTTGATTGTGATGGAGTTCTGTGTGTGTGTGTGTGTGTGTGTGTGTGTGTGTTTAATAAGTTGAGTCATCCAGCGTGACAAAACACACCTTAATTTGTAGATGATCTTCAGGCCTTAGATAGAAATCCTGCTATCATGTTTCAGATAAAAAGGAATTAGCTTTTTGAAGTCAAACGCTGAGCAGTTATACGTCAAAAAAAGTTTTTACAGTGACAGAAAAAAAGGAATGATTAAAACAATGACACACGAGAACCATCAGACTCTCGGTCACGTGTAATGACACACCGATGATGTGCAGAAATGAGTCACTGTTCTTCAGAGAGATATGTCTTACTTCATTGGATCTGACATACAGAGTGAAAGGATCAATATAACACCACAGCCTTAAGCTGAGTGAAGCAATTAAACCCCTGAGGTCATTTCATTCATTAGTCCAGAAACTACTGATCCCCCCCCCCCAACCCCCCGGGAGACACACTCAAGTGGACAAATGACCGGATCACAGTCTTAGCTCTTTAAACTTTTTTTTGTGTGTGTGCTCACATTAGATTCTGTTCACGACTTTCACAAACACGTTATGTCATGGGCCTTCAGTTTATGACAGGACAGCAGTTCATTACAACGAGTCGAGTATTTTGAATTCTATTTTTACAAATCTAAGAGCACAACTATTTGATGAATATTTATTTTGTATAAAAACTATAAGCATTCTGTGAAAAAGTATTGTGCTGTAGTATAATTTTCTCACCTGTGCATTTATTATGAACTATTAATTTTAGATACATTTTTTTGACTGCAATATGTCAGCTTCTTATCATTAACTGAAAAGAACTCTAATAATGTTTTGAATCGTTACTTTGTTGGTGAGTCAGACCCACTCTGGCTAATAATATTTCAATGTGGTCCCAGAGCAACAAATATGAAGCATATATAAGCATATAAATAAGAGCAATTTATACTTGCTCCCAGTCTGTCAGAGAAGAGGGCCAAAAATACATGAGTGACCTTCTGAATAACTATGAACCATCCAGACCGCTCAGGTTGTCTGGGACAGGTCTGCTCTCTGTCCCCAGAGTCAGAACCAAACACAGAGAAGCAGCGCTCAGTTTCTATGTTCCTTATATCTGGAACAAACTCCCAGAAAACTGCAGGTCTGCTCATCTCTCAGCTCTTTTATATCAGGGTTGAAAACTCACCTTTTCACAGCTGCTTTTCATTCAACTATTGAATGAAATATATGACTATATATGACTATATATACAAATATATTGACTACTATACTCTTTTTACATGTTAGCTTCAGTTTTAACAGCTTTTTTCATATTTTATTTAAAATATTTGGATTTTAATGAATTATTTATTTGAACATATTTTCAGATTGAATCTTCTCTGTGATTTTGAATTGTTTGCTTTAGTGAAGTTTTCTTATTTTCTGTCATGATGCTTTGGTTGTCTTGAGTGAAGCACTTTAAATTGCCCTGTTGCTGAAATGTGCTCTATAAATAAACTTGCCTTGCCTTAAGTAAATGTGGACTGTCATAACCGACTTTTACAAATTCTAAATGGAAAAATCAGTTCTCGACTCAGACACTTATTATGCCATATTATGCCCTTTTTGGGGTTCGTATATTTAATCTCTGTACCTACTTTTGTACGTTCACAATAGCTAAAGTCTGAAAAAAGTGTCTGTTTTCATGTACTGCTCCCTCTCCGCTCTGAGTCCGTCAGCTACGCTCTGCTGAGCCCACACTGTTAGACCCCACGTGGGCCAAGTCGGCTCTGATTGGTCTGCCGATCCGCTCTGTCGCTATTGGTCAGCTATGAGCTGCAGAGCTTGCCACAACGAGCCAATGGGCTTAGATCAATGATCTCACACTGACAATGATGTTGGACTGACAGATTTTTATCGAGGGGGGCTAGAACTGAGCATTACATGCAGCTAATGCTACAGCTAACAGGAGGAGGTAGGAGAAGCCGCGTTTCCGCAGACTTTGAATTTTTGCACATAGATGTGCCTAAACATGCACAGGACACTTGGAAAACACACTAAAGGGCATATAAAACCAGAAAAAACAGAATATGGGACCTTTAAAAAAAGAATAGAAACAACAGAATCCAAGAAAGGAGATTATGAAGAAAAACAAATATATCTATATATCAATATACTGTATATATATATATATATATATATATATATATATATATATATGAAGGCCATATGCAAATTTAAAGGGTCTGTTCAATCTCATAAACACACAAAAAAAGGACAAAATGAGACAAAGTTATTCAGCAGTTCAAGTGCACTTAGAAGGCAACTACCCCTTAAAGCCCTCAAAGTGTACCCTCCCTGACTGAGACTCATCTACTGTTGACAGGACCTCTCTGCAGGGCTCCTATGATCTGTGTCAAAGGGCTCAGTGTGGCCATCATTTCTCATGAAGGTGTCTTTTAAAGAGCACTGCAGAGTGTCCAAACTTCAGTTTTCTTGTGTGATAGCAGCATGCAGGAAGGGAGACTGCCTGTTGATACTGCAGCACCACAAAGAGAGTGGTGTCAGCAATCCACAGGAGGAACCATTGATAGGTTCTCAAAGTGTTCAATTCACCCCAGGGGAGCACAGTTTTAAATGTCACTTTCGGTGTCAAATGGGATATGCAATAAGTTTACATTTGCACAAGGATATGATAAGATATATCCTATAGTGACTAAAGTATCTACACCATCACAACTACTTCATAGAAAATAACACATATATATAAATACCTCCCAAAGTGGCTTTGCAACTCAATAAATGGACCAGTGACTATATCTTTACAACACATTTGACATTGGTATAAATGACTATCACAAAATAAGCATCTATCAAAGTTTGAGTGTGGGAGCAACATCATCGGATACTATTCAAAAGTTAAACATTAAAAACTTCAGATGAATCCGACATGTCATTCCCCACTCTCTCTGACTCTATCCACTGTCTTATCTCAACAATAAGGGCAAAACAAATGCAATTAAAACCGCAAGCGGTGATGAAGGGCCCTCGCACCCCTGTGCATGTCGGTGTGTGTTGCGACCGTGGGAGTGCAGCAGCAGCGGAACGTGGCTCAGCAGCAGGCCGTGCAGTTCGATTTGTGTAAAAGTCGTAGAACTGGCATGTTGAAATAAGCAACATAATGAAGATCACATAAGATTTTGACTTAGAGCAGTTCAGGCTGGCACTGTCATGATAGCTATGAAATTTGGAGGAAATTGAGCATTGTATATAGGATATAGTACTTACTCTTTGCCGTAGGGGGCGCTATGGTTGAAGTTGACTATTGTTTTGTGTCACTGTGTTCAGAGGCCAACCCTGATCTTACCTATGTAATTTCAAGAAGATCAGACAAAGTATATAAGAGTTACAGCCACTTCCTGTTTGATGGCGATGTGATTTGTGGACTTCCTGTTGAGTTTTAGGCATGGGTTGAAGAGGCTTTTTTGTAGGTTGTATGGCGACAGCGTTGGACGTAGGCGTTTGACCTTGAAAGTGTTGTATGGCCAAGGTGTTGGTCCACACCAATTTTGAGGGGAAAATGAGCTACCGTGTAGCAATGGCTAATGCTAATTGAGAAGCAGTAACTTCCTGTTGTCAACAGGTGGCGCTGTGACTAATCAAAAAATGTCAATCATGGATGTGTTCAGGGCGGGTCCCGTATCATGCATGAGAAATGTTAATATGATTGAACACTAGATGTCAAAGATGTAAGCAATTACTTTTTTGGCAACGCTCAAAAAACTTAAAACGCACGCCACGGCCACGGCCACGGCCACGCCCTTTGACAAAATAACGTGCGGAGCACAACGAGATATGCTGAGCCTGTCTAGAACGCACTGACACTGAGTTTGCGTCGATGGGATGAGCGCCCTTGGACAAGTGCGTTCAAATAGGAAGGCTGAAATCAGCCATTTTGGGCTGTTATTGTAAAATTCGACTTTAATTTGTGGACTTCCTGTCAGATTTTTTGAAACGCCGCAAGAGGATTTTTAATCCGTCCTGACAAGCTTAATATGCATACCAATTTTGATTTGGTTTTGATTTTTAAAAATTGATGATTGACACCTCCGTTGACAAATGTGGTTCCTGTGGCTTAGTGTACAGGATTAGCAGAGTAGCTAACACAAGAGTCCTTGAACTTGTAGAGCTGTGTGTCTTTTTTCAAACCCACACAAGAATCTGTTCTGCTTCAGATTTGTCGGTAAGTTAAACATTTGTTTTGGCTGGTGGAAGGAGCAGGCAGCTAAACAATGGCAGAGTCTATCAAGCAACTCTTAATGACACTAGAGTAATATGTGAATGACCTTAGTGAGGGTTATGGTTTTACTGGGTTCTCCTTCAGCACATTGCACTGCTCTCCAACCCTTTACTCTATATTATTGACTACATTATCACAGTTACCATTTTTTTTAAGAGGAGATTTAATTGTAACCATTTGACAGTGAGGCTTCAATATGAAGCCATACCTGTTGTTCATGACCCCAATCAATTACATATCGCAAGGAAGCACTGGATTTATTTTTTTTCAGGAGTATCCAGCCTTCTCATATCCCTCAGGAGTAGCAAGGTCAATTTTTTTTTTTTTTATGAGAGATCTCTATCAAACTGAAGCTCTGCCAAGCCTGGATATCTGAGGAGAGTCACTTTAGCCTTAATGGACTATTCCTTTTTGGAGAATGTAAGAAATGTTAGACCACTGGAAATAATTATATAAAAGGTTCATAAACTTTAAAATGTGATAAAACAAGACAGTAAGGGGAAGAGGGACCCGACATGATGCAGTTTATCCATTATAAAATGACGATATTTAAAAATTAGGGCTGGGCAACAATTAAAAGTTTTAATCGCGTTAATCGCATGAGTTCCTGTGATTAATCACGATTAATCGCATTGTTATACGCAAAATCCAATAATGAATTAAAAAGTAGTGTATAACGTACTTTTATTGTAAATGTACTTCTCAACTTAAACAATGTAATCAAAGCAAATAAACACAAAACTAAAGCTTATTGCCACTGCAAGGGCATAATGTCATCCTGTTTGTTATATTAAAAAAAAACTGCCCAGAAAGGTTTTAGGCTAAGAGGTATAATTAAAATGTTGGGACGCAATTTTTAAGAGAGAGTGTGACAGGTCAATTGAGAACATTGATGTTTACTGTTTGGTTATCGGGGACCCCACAAACATTTTTTTTTGTACTTGTCATTTTGAAATTCTTTAGTTTAAAATCTTTTTTGAATTCATCTTCAAAGTTGCTAATGTTAATGTATTTTTCATTATTCAAGCAGTTGATGTTGACATGTTATTAATTAAATGCGCCGCATAATCTACACCACTAGGTGAAGTCTGTGAGTGAGAAACAGTGACATGCAGGGTTCAGAGAAGAAGAGTTTTGTTTTTGTGACGCTCTGGAGTTAGCAAGAAAGCTGTAGTTATTATTCAGCAGCTGAAGAGACTCTTAGGCAGAGTGAATGAAGGTACTGGGTCTTTGTTAAACGCTTAAATAAAGTTAAGACAAGTGAAACGACCTTTCAGCGTCCGTCTGAGTTTCTGGCTGCAACATATTTTGGAGTACTTATCAAGTACTCCGGTGATAAGAAAATTCAACTTCGCAGTGGTTACAAATAACTTTGGCTCTGTGGACTGCGCCGTCTGGAAGAACTTTAAAATGAAAATGGCCATGTAGAAGTTCCGTACCCTTCTCCATGCTTGATTATCCGCCAATTATTTTCTGACTGTTTCCTGTTTCCTGTGAGCGCCGCAGCAGTAAGCAACATACTAGGCTCGCTCACGATGGAATTTTACAAAATAAAAGCCAGTGAGCAACAGACTTTTACAATAAGAAAATGAATAATAAAAACTGCGTTAATGCGAGATAAAATAATTGTCGGCGATAATTAATTAATGAGTTAACGCGAAAATAACGCGTTAATGTGCCCAGCCCTATTAAAAATACATGTTTTTTGAGAAGCATATCATCATTGAACCTATACGGCTCAGTGGTAGAGTGAGTAATATTCAATCTGAAGGATGGCCGTTCAATCCCTGGCTCCTGCAGGCTACATGTCGAACTGTCCTGGTGCTCTACATCCAATTCCAAACTGCGCGTGAAAGCATCGCCATCGGTGTGTGAAAGTGTGTGAATGAGATTAGTTAGATCCTGGGCAGATAGGCAATTTGCACCGCAGTCTCTGCCATCAGCGTTTTAAAGTGTGTGAATGATGAATGTAACATGAAATGTAGAAAAGCTTTGAGTGATTACCATTATATACCATTTTAAAATAAACAGACCACTTTGCATCTGGACGTCAACACTAAAGTGATTGTCAGTACCAAAATAATTTTCTCTTTTACTCTTGTAGCATCAATGACAGAAAGCTAACGGACAGCAGAGAATATCTATAAATACTGGAGCCTCTGACTTCAGGAGGTAAGCCGGTAACATTTCTTACATCAGTGTGACAACTAATGGATGCTATCTGGGGCTTTAAGATTTCCCTTGACAACAATCCTAAGAGCCTGTAAACAAAATCTCATCCTCACATTAATAACAGTGGAGGAGTTGTTCCCTCTGCTGTGAGGAAGAAAACACAGAGACTCAGACAGATCAATAACACTCCCACAAGAGGAGTGGGCAGCCGCTTCCATTGGCTGCAAGACTGATAGCTCTATTAGCACATGCCGTGCAAATATCAAGGGTATCCTGATTCCCACTCTCCATCAAACCACACAATATAATGAAGATCCCAGTTGTGTGCAATTAACACTCGGTAATCTGCTTCAGCAGAGACAGTCTGTGTTTCTCTTAGCACAATGAAAAGGAGCCCACTTGGCTTTGTCTCTGCGCCCTTCTGCGTCTTTTGGGTGTGTGTTAAGTATTAAAACTGACTAGCTTTTATTAAATAAACACGATTACTATGCATACACGTATAAGCATTCATTCAAAACAAACAACCCTTTGGCCAGAGAGAATATGTATACTGACAGGCTCCACAAAACCGCAGATTTTATGGAAAGTTGAAAGTGTAGAGACCCACATGAAACAAGATAAAAGAGAGAGAAAGGGCTGTGGTCTGTAAAAAAGGCACCTGGGTAAGAGCTGAATTGGTAATTTTGCAGATAAATGGAACTCATTTTGAACATTTTGATATCAGGATGTTCATTGCCATTTTTTAAAATTGTTCAGTTCTACGGCATTTTGTAAATGGCATCTGGAGTGTGATTTGAACATTTTTTAAGGTTCTTGAAGAAGGTTCTACTGGCAGAAAAATGACCATCTGTTAGGAAGGCTGAATAATTTGGTTAAGGTTCCCAATTGGTTGAAGTAATCAACAAAACTCTGACTCCATGTTCACATTCTGTTTAGTTTACTTTAGCTGCTAGCCTAAAACTTAAGTCAAGAACTGAGAAACTATTTCAAAACTCTAATATATATCTTTCTTTGTGAAGTCATGAAAAGTGAGTTAATGTTTATTTCAATTCTAGACCTCTTTTGACCAATGAAAGTATTGTTTAAACATTTCTCTAACATAAGATGACTAAGGCCCCGTTGAAAGCAAAAGGTCACGGTTAAAAATTCGGCCAAATTCATTGTGTATTTCAGGCGGTCGATTTATAAGCTCAAAGCATGCTGGGACACTGACGCATACCAGGCTGGTGGCACAGCAGCTTTTCTCCCATGTTAGGCCATATTCATGCAAAAAAACAATGATATACTATTCACTATTCAGACTTTGTAGAGTGTTTCTGGGTGGCAGGACAAATGCAGTTTATGATGAGTTTGTTTTGTGCAGTGGATCCTTCACGTAGTGCTTTACATTCACTTCCCATGTTAGCAAATAAGCTAGCTTTGTGGTACAGTTTGTTTGTCATTCTTTAAGGTAACTCCCCAGCATTTTATAATAACTGTTCTAGTTTGGAAGTGTATACCATAAGTCTGGTACTAATCACATAGCATTAGCAGTTCAATATTATCCCTTTGATACACAGGATCATGGCATAACTGTTCATCTGTGTAGAAAGCACAAACGCAGGAAACTCCCCTCTTCAACCTCCCTTCCTGTCTCATTAGTAAAAACACTACCTGCTGGGTTGAAGTCTGCCAACGATGTAAATCATGGGGTGAAGAATCATTCAGCATTTTAGATCAGGAGTTGCTTTTGAAACGAGCATGAAAGGTGCCAAGTCCATTGTATTCTCTTCACCTTCCAACTCTGTCATGTGCCGCATCTCCAGCTCCCTAGTGATTCATGTTGACCTAACCTTTTCTCCTTTTTAGTTGTTTTCTTGTCTCAACCTGAGGAAATTGACAAGCAAAGATTGTTTTTACAACCATCTCGCCACTTTCTCTGATTTATTTGAGTCCATTCACCTAGGTTTCCCGCCAATACGATAGAAAAACAAACTTATTTCACACTTCAGTCTTTCTCTCCAATTCAGGCAAACACAGAATGATCTTACCGTAACAATAAGGCCCCTCTCCTGGAAGTATTTGACCAGAGGGATGGTGTTTTGCTTGAAGTTGGTCAGGCGGCGGTCGATGGCCTTGGGGTTGTCGTCAGGTCGTCCCTGCTGCTCGGCACGTTTCTGTAGCCTCTCCTTCAAGCGGTGGTTGGTGCAGGCCAGAAACACCACCAGGTCAGGAGTGCAGATCTGCCATAGGGGAGAACATGTGTGAAATGTGTGAGCCTACACCACAAAGACTGTGGTTCATTTAGAGGTGATGTTAAGGATTTGACCGGTCGGTCTAATTTTCGACTCAATGAACCGTGGCTGAAATGTCCAGACTGCAATTCACTCAAGAATAAAATCCTTCTCTCCTTTCTTTCTGAAGAGATTTTTTTTTAATCCACATTTTAAAGCAATTCCAACACGTGCACGTCAGTAGATTGAATTATCCCAATAACTATTTAAACTGTAGCCTTGGAAATAGCCTCAAGCTGCTTTTTCTGATGATGCAGTTTTAATACAGGTTTGATTATAAAGTAAAATAAAATGACACATTGTTTTTCCAACGGGAGGCAAGAACAGAAATACCTGCCACATGGACAGATCGTCTTTATTTTGGTTAACTCACCCTTTGTGACAATCAGATGAGAACAAGATTGTATGTGATTACAGGAAAATAAAAGTCAGTTCCTCTTTTACGACTTCATTAACAGCAAATGACATTTGAGGTGCGATCACACATGCAGCCTCTTCTGCAACAGTGACAGCAGTTTTCTATTTAGGGATCAAACGTGAGCAGGAGCCGGTGAAGCGTAAAACGACAGCTCAGGGCTCAACATTCCCTGAGACAATCAGTGCGCGTGAACACCGCTGTGATTACTCATCAGTCTTTATTGCTATGGCAGCCAAAATCATAAAGCTTGAGGGTGCAATTTAGCTCCTTTTCTCCTACATGATTAATTTCATATAAGCTTGTTTTAAAACAATTGAGACTGTCAGTGTTTACATATGATTCAAACAGCTATTCTTCATGCAATTCTTTTGATTCTTTTTGACACTTAAAGGAAACTGAATAACATTTGAACACAGCACAGACATGTTGACTGAAGATAATCTTCACCTCTTTTAAACTGGACCTGCTAGTTTGCAGATTCAGCATGCATGTAGCAGATTTATAGGGACGTATCTATCCTTCAGCTGCTGCTCTATGTTCACAAGCTATTTTCTATTCATGCCTGCCTGCTGTTTCACATTCTGCACAATAGGGTGAAGGATTAAATGCTAATGGAAGTTATGCAACAACAAAACAGTAATTCAGCTAAATCAGTTTGTTTTGAACTTTTTGCTATTTCTGAGGATTCTATTCCTTTTTTATTGAGCTGTTGTAACAAATAAATTTTCCCGATCAGGGGATCAATAAAGTGTTATCTTATCTTAATTTGTAGATAGTGAAACCAAAACAACGACCTGAAAGACACTAAAAAGCTCTGTAAATGTTATAATACCATTAGTGAGTGAAGCTTGTATATTCCTTGAAGAAAGATGACATTTATAAACGTTGTATTTAGTTAAACAACACTTCCTCTTGTGTAATACTGCTTCAATAGCATTTGAGCATCTAAGAAGTATCAATACATCTGGAATCTCACAAAAAAATCTTTCTACATCCACTTGGATACAAGGCGGTACATTTTTATCTTTATCCTGATTTTGTCCTGGACATGTGTAGGCAGTGTTTTTATTAATAAAAGATGATATCCATCTGTTGTGTAACGGTCGAATGTGTCACTTATCAAGAATCTTTACTGTGGAAGATGTAAAAAAAAAATATCTCTCGGCATAATTTCATGAATTAAAATAATGACCTGTATTCAGAAACAATCAATCTTGTCGCTAACTCTCTTCTTTTACTTTGCAGGGCACATAGAGGTATACGTTTTAATTCCATTGTATTTCATATCCAGCTTAAAACTCCTCACAGGTGCTTTAAGAAACAAAAGGTTCTGAAAGCTCACATGATGCTTCAGTATTATAAATACAGTAAATCACTCCCCATTTGCAATCAAGTTTTGGACCAAGTTGTCTCGCCCGGATGCAATTACTGCAATCAGAAGATGATGTATTAACTACGACACGCCTTCACTGTCTGCTGCCAAGAGATGATGGTGAACAAATAAGCACTCACGATTCTAATTTATAGGAAAAGGTCAGACGGCATCCGCAGCAGCAGCAGCACTGACTGAATCATAGAGGTTTAATTTGTGACTCTTCAGTGAGTCCAAGACATAACAAGATTCCTTAGTAACCAGGGGGTTCATAAATGGAACAGGCGGATGTGTGAGCTGCGGATTTGACTATTGTGAAGGAAGCTGTTATCGATTGAATATAGAGCAGAATCAGATAACGATGTAAATTACTTGGTTTCCCTGCTTTTGACACCTTTAACTGAGGCACTTCTAGTTTTATAAAGAAAGCGGTTTACTCCCCTTATCTTTAACACCACAAATGACCGTCATCAGGAGGAACTATCCTAAGTACTGAAAGCGGTTTATTATTATTCATACTCTGCCATGTGTTATCCTCCCTCATTAGATGAGATGTACTTTGCTGCACACTCCAGATTCTGCGTCTGCTCATGGTTTCGGGGCTAAAAATAGCTCCAGCGGTGTTGTGTTTGTTAAGGCAACGCGACTCAGTTTGGAGTCTTAGCAAATCAAAGTTACCGTTTCCATGGTGACCGCACTTGTGCCCTACTTTTTTTGCTCAGGTTGTATCAATAATGTGAGGCAGCAATTGCACACTGCAGCTGTTCTGAAATGAGGAATCTCAATTTTATTGTTATCAGATTACATCACATTAGGAGCAGCTATTTTCTAAAACAGCTTGAATGACGACCGCTCGGTTTGTGATATCTTTGCTCAAAGGTTAGGAAGCATTTAGACGGATTACTCTCTAGTACGACAAAAAAAGGGCAGAAGTAGGAACATTTTGGCCCAATTTTTGTGCCAAACACAACAACAGCTAATACTGTTTGGGATATTCTGCTAAATTCACTCGATCAAACTAAGAAAAGCAGACAAATAAACTGGTAGCAGGCAGTGAAATGGAGCTTCCTGTTGTGCTGCACAGGAAAGTCAACATCCTTTATATAGGAAATGCAAAAGCTATGATACTGACACTATCAGTAACATGATATAATCTTAATATACTGTTTTACATGACATATAACTAAAATATTTACATGCACAACTGACAGTACTGATCTTGGAAAATGGTCTCCTGCACATAACACTTTGCTTTCATACATCTGCCTTTAATACTTCAAAAAAAAAAAAAAAAAAATATATATATATATATATATATATATATATAGGCTATATATTTATAATTTATAGGCTATATATTTATAATTTATAATTTTTCTAATGTACATTTATTAGGTTGTGCTATGTAGGAAACTTTCTATATAATAATATACTGAAAAAAAGGCTAAGGTAAAGAATTTCAGGAGGACAGCCACTGAATGAAATCCTCCTCATCTGGTTGTTCACACATGCACCTCACACATAAATGTTCCCCTCTTGGATTCATCGCAACATCTTTTATGAGACAATGAAGAAAATAGTCCCTAGTTTCCCTCAGTCTATTGCAAGAAAATGTTGCTTTGATAAGATCAATAGCTTCTTCTATGTATTCATTTCTTTCCCACTAATGTTAGATGTTGTACAAGCTTATCTGACAAACTTTAACTTCTATTGAAAAATGTATTCTTTCTAATGTTTTGCCCTAACTGAACTGGTATTGATTTATTTTAAAACCTTGTGTTTTTCTACTTTACAACTGTTTTATTTTCCTGCCTTTGTGGAGCACTTTGTAAATTTGATTTATTCAATGAATAAAGGTCAATATTCAGCTTTCACTAATAGGTCAGTGTTGTCGTCAGCTCTTAAACCCTCAGTTCAGGGGTTTATTTTTTTAATCTTTGAATAAGAAAACAAATGAAGCATATTAATCCAGCAAAAAAATTGTTATCATGACGTACTCTCTCCAGAAATAGACCTTATTCATTGGGCTTCTGTTGTATCATGTAGAAACCGCTGATTACAGGCTTCACTCCAAACTACTGTTTGCCTTCTTTCTGCTCTGCTTTTCTATGAGCTGGCATGGCTATCAGGCGTCTCCATCTGTCTCCATAAACCCTGCGGTTGTTTCCTCTCTCTGCTGTCCAGTAGCTCTCGTAGAGAACAGACTGTTCATTTTCAGACGTCTCAGAGAGGTTTGAATGGCATAAATCTTACTGATGCAAACAAACAGAACTATAAATGAACAAGAACATTTAGCTGAATATAAGTGGGCCCTTGGTCATGTGTTAGCAGGCAGCTGGGCTCAGTAAAGGCTGTAAAAGGTGGGAATCTTATGGTCTACAAAATGTCAAACTTTTCAGGAAACTATCTATCATCCATCGTCCAACAATCAGAGAAAACCCACAAACTTTCAATTTAGCATAAAACAATAAAGCAACACATCCTTTCAAATGAGAAGTTTAAATTTGCTAATGTTTGGAATTATTGCTGAAAACATTAACACAAGAAAATTAATTATGAAAATACCAATTTACCTCCTCAGATGTTGATAACTGACCACCAAAGTCCACTTCAGACTGACTACAAAAACCAAGCTATCCCCATCAAAGCCCACAGTGGAATGTCATTTTTTTACAGGAGAAATCAAATTGTTTACCGTCTGGTTCAACTAACTGTTTCAGTCTCTCTATATCAGTTATCATAATTGTTAGTAAAAACTGTGGCCTCATCTGTTTTGGTTACAGCTTAAGAGTTATTCATCATTAGTCATAATAAATAGGGCTGTGTCTGATTTGACTGACAGGCAGGCTCGTTTTAGATGGCAAGGCTATCGAAGTTTCCCGTCACTGACCTTAATCTGTCAGCTTTCTCAATGTTTTTTAATCATTTGCTGAATGACAAGTTTGATGAGTTAGACTGGCATGTCTCAGCAACCCAGATATTCATTTGGCCTGCCTTTACTCCACTTCTTTGCCTGCTTCTTAATTAGCTGAAGTTATTTGAGGTCAGCATTTCCAATAGGTGAAACCATTGCTCGGGTACATAAAGCCTTTTCAGAAAATAACGGGTGACAACATTTAGACTATGTCCTTGTTTTATAGTCTTTGGAAATAACAGGATGATTTATATGGTTGACAAATTGATTAGTTGTCTCATCTTCTGCTTATTTTAAGAACATCTTTACGTTTAATGGTTTAACTTAGAGAAAAACAGAAACTTCTCTATCGAAGGACTGTAATATAACCGGCTGTCCGCACATGTATCCAGTATTCAGGTTACTTAAATGAAACCTGGGTGGTTCATGATCTGTGAATCTTGTCCCAAAGTGAAAAGAACAAGTTGTCATCTACTTCTCGGAAAACGAGAGTTTTTAACAGGCCTACACAAAAAGCAGCAAAGACATCAGAGTCTTTGAAACTCCCCCTGAAGCACCTAGAAATCAGAAGGAGCAAGTTGAAGACATGTGCACTTACAGCATGCAGCTAGAGGGGAAGTGCAGAGTTATTACTATCCAAATTGAATGTACTACAATCCAGGTAATTGGCTTCTGCTCTGTTTTGTTCATTTTCATCTATGTAGAATGTACGTATTTTTACCTTTCTCTCGTTGTAAAATCAGTTCAAAAGGACAAAGAAAGAAATTCATATTAACTGAAAATGGAATTGCGATATTAAAAGGAGCATCCTTCATATTAAAATCAAATCATAGAGATAAAAAGCAATGTTTATTTGCATGATCACCTGTTTGTGTTGCAGGATCAGTACATATTTAACTCAATCAATGATTATTGGCTTTGTGTGACTGATTACTTAATAAAATGTAAAGATGGATGTGCGTGTTATGGATTTCAAAATCCACACAGTTTGATTGACAGGAACGAATAGATAGACTGACAGCTCTGTGGACTATAAGAGGAGAAGTAAAAAGGCTTGAAGGGAGGATGATAGATGATCCCTCTGGACAGCTATAAAGGACCCATAATGGCGACCCACGGGAGCTGCTCAGTAATGGCTGCTGTGATGTTGTAAAGGGCAGCATGGGGTGAAGGGAGAATCATAAAAAAGTCGCCCACAGAGCTCAAACTGTGATGGGGAATATGGGGTCTAACAAAACAAAACCTTTCAGAATACCAACTGCAGGATATTTAAAGCAGTTAGAAGGTACTTTAGAAAACAGATAATCAGATTCAACTCACCAAACATCTGTACAAATATTCTGTAGACTGAAGCTTCTAAGAGGAAAGCCTCTATGCTTAAAGTTTTTATATTTAAGTTTCATAACTTTTTCATAACTTTCATACAAAGTTTTAGAATGTGGCAAGAATTGTCTCCGGAGCTGGCATGTTGCAGAGTCTCTGATGCTGTTATGCTGGCTGTCATAGAGCACTGAGACATTTCCTGAGCCGTGAATTTTATCGGTTGTAAAGTAAGCAGGAATATCGACATTCCAAACAAGCTTAAACTATCATGATTTGCATCAGTCAAACACTATGACTGATGCAAAGCAGTGTAGGCACAAAATAGTAGTGTGTATAAACGTCCAATGCAATTACATCTCTTAAACTTCAAAGCTTTTAACACTCGGTATAATTAAGAATTCACCAGAAATTCAACTTCATGGAAATGGAATGGCTGTAATTTTGGTGTGTTAAGAGCTGCTGATGTACTAAATTACTGAAGAAGCAGAGTATTTTCTGGCATAACTTCACCAACTACCGAGGTGCATGAAGAGAGAAAGGCTTGAAGAGGTCAAAAAAGCTCCAGCAACACTTGTAGTACGAATACTACAAGGCTATATGGAAGGTTTTGCTGTTAATATTCACACATGGTGAATTAAAAAAAAAAGACTCAAAGTAATGCCTTCAGACATATCAGAAAAGACTTTCTTCTGAACACATCATCTTTGAACAGTTAAATAGTTATTGTTGGCTAATTTAGCCCTAAACAATAAGCCACACGCAGGCTCCGATTCCTTGTTAATTTTTTATGTAAAGTTTTATTGCTAAAGTGCCCAAAAATGGCTGACACTAGCTTCTCAGAAATTAAGAAGTATGCTTATAGTCATTGCATTGGGCCTTAAATGGTTGTATGGACAAAATAAGCTTTTTGAAAAGAGTCATCAGCTATGTTGGAAATAAAATGTTTTTTTCCCCTCATCTTAGTATTTTCTCATTTCCATACTCGTTGTTACGTAACTGTTCTTGGGTTGTCATCTTATTTGACATTAGCGTCTGTAGATAACGAGGATTTGCAGGATTTTTTTTGTCCTGATAGCAGGGCTGACTGGAATTGGAGATTAATGAACTTGTACATGTTCAGAGAAATGTCAACAAAAAGCCAAAATAAACTGTTAGGCTAAAACTGGATACTGAAAATGACAAACATGAGTCTTAAAAACTGGTCATGAACTCTTTGAAGATGGCTGACACAAATTTCAAATACTTTCGGACAAAAGTTGTTCTTTTCATTCACTGTATATAAAGGCATTTATAGCCTTTAAAATCCAAAACATCCTCAAAGACTTGCTTAAACCAGATAAGGTAAGTGTAATTTTATGGCTTATGCATGTGATGTTATAGTTTTGTAGTGTTCTGTGCGGTCCATGAGGGAACACTCTTGGTTCATGGTTGGAATATGTTTGGGAAAAAACGGTAGAAAGCGAAGAAGAAAAACGATGCTATGAGAGGCGATAGAGCACAGATCTAACTAAAGAACCTTAAAACCATTCTCAGCTGTGTTGAACATTATTCAGAAACTTTACAGGAAGTACCAAGATCGACTAATGTAAACTTTCTATGAAATGTTCAAAGATATCCGGGTCGGATGATCAATCTAAAATAGTAAGTGGCGGGTTACAGAAAGGTTTATTTAGAGGGTCTTCCTAACAGTCTCTATTGAATTCACAATGAAAGGGTTTAATCTTGGACAACACAAGGTCTCAGCATCTTGTTTATAAAAGCTTACCACTGCTATCTTCTCTCTTTAGAGCTGCAAACAAAGACATGTTAATAACCAGTTATCTCTTTTATTTATTTTTTTCCAACTTGTTTTTTGGGCCATTTTTGCCATTATTGGATAGGACAGGAAATGTTGGGTGGAGAGATTGGGGGAAGACATGCAGCAAAGGGCCGAGGTCAGGTTCCAAATCACGGCTGCTGCGACGAGGACGATAGCCTCAGAGCGTGGGGCATGCGTCGTAACCACAAAGCTATCAGCGCCCCGGCCTCTTAATTCTTTTGTAAATTCTGTAGAGCAGGTCTATTCTACTAATGTCCCCACAGCTCCATATGGCCCTTTTCTATTTTTCAATGGCCTCTATCTGGCCTTTATCTGGCTAGTGTGTCTGACATTTGTTACAATTATGAATAGACCTCACCTGAGCTATTCACCCAGCTATATAAATGGCCATCTAAGAATTTTTGGCCCAGCCATTAAAGTATTTGATAAGCATAAGATACTTTTTTTGTGGTTAGAAAACGTGATCCACGTGGTGTTACCCTATAGCAGGCCGCTGCATCAGTGCCTGCATTAGCCGAGTGATGGTTACCTCCTGTCCAAGAACCAAAGACTATATAAGCCATTTATAAGTAGTTTACCAAACATGGTTAAAAAATACATACTTTATACTACTATCTACATGTTTTAATTTTCTTCCCCAGAAGAAGAAAAACTGCCTCAGGTCTTTGTCTAACCCTCAAGGCCTGTTTGCAAACTGTCATCAACCCTTTTTTTAGCAATTCTTTTATGTGACAATTAAATGGCATCGTGATAATAAAGAATCTTTTCAGCTCATTTGAATTTCTGTGGTTATGCAAAATACAATTTACCAAATTATAACATGAGATTGGACAATTATTTAATTATGATTCTCCTGGGCTCTTTTTTTATTGTGGGAAAGCCCATTAGTGAGTTAGTCACACACTGTTTTTTGGCTCCTATTTACAGTCAGACACAGAGGGAAGGTTTTGAAAACTAATCTGCTCTCCATTTGAAACAGCTGGAATTGCTGATAATAACCACAGCTAAAGCGCAGCTGTGAGCTCTATCAATGAGATGGGAGTGTGTGAACGGTAGGTATTATCTGGGTAGAAATCCCTCTCTCTCAGTACCTGATCCAGCTGCATGTATCATCTCGTTTCTTTTTTTTTCTGTCCTTGAGCAGCTTTCAGACGGGGAACATGTACTAAGTGGAATCTGCTGTCAGACGAGGTGGATCAGGGGACAGCAGCAACCACATTACGAGTTCTCATTACGCCAAGAGTTGGCCTTTTCACAAAGAGAGGGAGAGAATGTACAATTACCTGGGAGAAGAGAAACTGTAATGAACACACGATAGAGGGTAGGCCGTCTATTGAGGTTAGTGTGACGAGTTAAAGAATTCATACACAGCTTTCCTTATGACTGGAGTATTCAGTAAAAGACTTTAAGTACAGATACTGGAAAAAAAACACATATGGAGGAAATAAATCTTCTAATAATGGAGAAATTTGAGTTGACAAGCAGAAGGATAATGTGCAGTATGTGAATGTTTATAGCAAAACTCGGTACTGACCCTGCCTAAAGCTTTGGAAACAGATTTAAACACCCCTTTTAGATAGCATTTAATTATCAAGGGACTGTGTTAAAAAAACTCCACACAAATACATGTTTAACAGCTTGATGTAATGGAAAAACCATTGTTACTCATTTAATGGAGAAAAATCTCTCAAGAATATTTCAAATAGCGCAGCTTAAGTAAACCAATTTATTCCAAGATATCAGCACTTAATTGCATGGTTCTGACCTTGCTGTATAAAGCATGACTCATGAGTTATACTCAAAGTCTCAGTCATATAACATGTTATGCAGAGTCGATAAGAAGATTATGAGTAGACAATACAAAAATATCCATGACCAAAGAAAATTTAAAATCATGCTCCTTCAAACATGGACAATTATTATATAAATAAATTTGCTTTTTTTAAAGACCATTAATCTACCAATATTTGACAATCCATGATCACTTGGAGTCCTTTATCAAGCAAAAAGGGTCGCAAATTGGCTGGTTTCCCCTTTTTAAATGAAGGTTTGTTTCTGAACTCTGGTCTGCAGAGGAAGTTTTAGACTGTTGGTTAGACAAAAGCAGTAATCTGGAGACATCTTTCAGGCTGTGGGAAGGTCCTGAAGCTTTTCAGCCTTTTTAAAGTATTGATTAAACTGATGATTCCTGGTTCCATGGTTACTCTCTCTTCAGTTTCTGATTCTATTCACTGTCCCATCTCTAAAAAAAAGGTATAAGAAGCCCATTAATAAATATTGAAAAAAATGACAATAATATAAAACCCTCAGACAGGGACAGCTGGGGCAGTAAAACTGACTGATGTAACTTAAAGGGAAAGGGTCTGAATTTTACAATTACATTGACAAAAAACTGTATTTAATTTCCTCAAACAAATCATGGCTGATGCCTGAACCACCCGAAAAATTCTATATACACGTACACAGGAACCCAGACATATATTAGGGCTGTCATTAATTAATGCATATATTTTTTAATCGAGATTAATCGCATGCTATTTTGACCCTTTAGGGGCACCGTGGATAAGCCTCCACAGGGTCTCCCTGTAGTCACAATGACGGGAAAAAAACAACATTTGATTGTTAATTCCTTTGGTTGCATTTTTTCACAACTATATATTATATTTCCATGTGTGCATATGTTCATGTATAACTCTCTGAATGAATTTAATAACGCACCCCTTTTTCTTTCTGTACAGATTTGCATGCGGTTTTGTTCACTTGTCTATCTTGTGTGAAATGTAATTGCATTTATGTGTGTATGCTATAGACACCCTTAATAAATGATGAAAAAAAAGACAATCAATTAGAAAGACTGAGATAGCCGTTAATGTTGTAAGTTCAAATAATTGACTGCAGCAGACAGACTCTACAGCCAGCTGAATGCCCCTGGCTGTCTACATTAACGAGACGTTTACATGCATTAACTGGAAAGATGATGTGATAAAACACCACATCATCTTTCACTTAGCGTCACATCTAGAAGAACACCATTTGGTTTTCCCTTCTGTAGCCCACAAACACACATTTAATACCAATCCAGAGCTGAAGTTTAGAAACCTCATTGCTTTTTCATACTACTTCTTAACGTGTAAAACAAACAAAGCATTTGGCAGATGATCTATACATTAAAACAGGATTTAAAAAGCTTGGTGCGTGCAGCAGCATTTGCTAAATTTCTCTAAATGAAAGTGTCAATCATGTTTTTGCCTGGAGACCAGGAAAACCTTTTTGCCTGCACATCAATGTACTCACACATGAATCTTTATTAGCCCCTCTAGGAATTCTGGTTGTTATTTCAAGAATGATTTCAATTCAAATTTATGAACGAATCACAAATCAGTACTTGCTGGATATTGACAGAAATCAAAACCACTTTAAGAAGCACATTTTCAAATGATGGAAATATGTGTACAGTGCAGGCAGCACAGTAAGCACTAAGGTTACCTTATTTTATTCAGTGAAAAATTCAGTTGATGATTAGCCTTGTACATATTAGCCTTTGCTTATTTGTTTATTTTTTGTGTTTATTGTTTATTTAATATTATACCTTTGTACAAAGAGAGCACAATTTACCAAAGTAAAATTCCTTGTGTGTTTAAGCAAACCTGGCCAATAAAGCTGATTCTGATTCTGATTTTAACATTTTCCCTAGTAAACAGGGAATGTAAAACAGCAGGAACAGATCATTCCTAGTGTATATTCTATTTATATAATCATTAGAACTTAACTTAAATGCTCACTTGAAACAATCTTTCCAAAGTTTACTTGAATGTTGCAACAATTTATCACAAACAACACAATTTGGGCGTTTGGCAGCCATTTTTTACACACAATATCTACCATAGATTTCCACTCACACTCACCAGTGATATGATGTTTAGAAAAAAACAAATAGCACCTTTAATAATGAGCACATGCACTTGCTTTTCCTAACAGCTGTAGGAGTTTCTTTAGTTATTATGGAGCAAGGAGAATATTTCTGAACCCTCTTCCATGAATATAAATTCTGTCCAAATCAAACATGAGACTGCAATGTAATTACTTTCTCTGTAATGCAGCTAAATTTAGCAGGTTATAAATAGTCGCCCTGACACCCTCACAAATTCCCCAACCACTCTAAAATGTATTGAGTGTTCATTTAAAAGTTGATTCAAGTTAAGTGAGTTTAAATGCAATCAAGAAAATCAATCCTTCTAAAAGCAATTGACCGTTCTGTGACACAATTGGCCACTCAATTGTAAAGGATAAATTTCCATTAGGGGCCTCCAGCTTTGAAAGAAACTCATTCTAAATAAAACTGTGTCTCCCTCTTTCATCATTCATCCTCCTTGCAATGCTTATTTGCATTGATCTTGATGTATTCAATCAGGGTGGATATAGACTGAATAAAAAGGTGGCCAACGATTGCTCCCCAAAACTAAAGCCAAAACATTTGGAGCCCCCCCTACTGCAGTATAGGTCATGAGCTCTACCTCCTCCATGTTTAATTATGGGATATGGGGCTAACTATAAAATCATTTAAATGCTTCTTATTACACATTTTTAACACAAGAGTCAGAATCTCTTTTGCCGTGGACCTGAAGGATCTTTGCTGTTTTACCAATAAGTTAAATGTACGTTTTGGTTAGCTGAAGGGGCAGGATGTCATCATAACAGAGTCTACGCAACTCTGGCTCCAAATGATGTCACCAGCGTAATATTTCAGCAAAGGTTCCTTCACTTTTGTACAACGGAAGAAGGCTGAGACATCTCATCCACCATGCATTCTTCTCGTCTTAAAGTCGATGCTTATTGATCCTCAGGAAACAGTTAAAAAAAATGAAGTACTCTTTAGTCAGGCAGATTGACGACACAAAGATTGTCTGGGCTTTGACCAGGAGACAGATTCACAGAGTCCTTGCCCCCAGCATGTCTTTACTTGTTCATTTCAGGATCATTGAGCATCGCAGTGACATGGAAAAGCAGTGTTTCACTGTTGAATAGCTGATCAGCAGCAGTAGGGGAAGCAGCGTGAGCTGAAGGTCACTGCTTGCATAAAATAGTGCATCAAACAGTAAAACTGTTCAGCACACTGAATGGTTTATAGCTAATGTTTTAGATGCACACAAAATGGACATAACATGATCCATGAATGAGAAAGTAGAAACACTACCCATGGAATTTTAAACACATTAATGTAGTTCAGAAGACCCCGCTGCTGAAATTTCATCTATGGGATCCATGTTTGGATTTAGACCTAAAATAAAAGTGCTCAGAGAGTAAGTAATATCTGTTATTGTGAAACTCTGATTTTTAATTTAGCTTTTCTTGTTATGGGGTTAAATAGGCCAATAGTGCAGTGATAAAGTTGGGAATTTAGATACAAGAGGTTATGCTTTGGCTTCAAAACAACCAATTTTCTCTTTATTTTTGGGGTGCAGCTAATTGCTGTCTTCTAATGAGTCTCGTTCTGCTTGAGTTTCTGCCTAATGACAGGAACTTTTTTTCCCGCCACTGTTGCCAAGTCATTGGTAGATGTGGAAATGTTGCGTCTGTCTAAATAATATAGTGTAGACCTGGCTTAACAAAATGCTGTCGAGCAACATGAGAGGTTTTCAAAAGTCCACAGCAATAGTTACTACTGTCAGGCATAGTGAAGGTCACAAAGGGGTTTTTTGGTCTGCATACAGGACAACTGTCTACTTAACATATGAGCTAAAGTTTATATTGAACTAATCAAAATTCAAAAGAATTCTGAAAAACGGATGTATGCAAGCAATACTTTAATCTCTTCTATTGTCTTCATTGCAGAACTCTTCATCAGAGGTAGTTTTGTCAAATTTTAGGTTCCAAATTTGCCAGTGTAGACTCCATCAACTGGACAAAGAGTTGGGGCTTTCACTCCTGAAAACTTCCTGCAATTAACATCCATGTTTGCACAAAACCATCAGATTCTTTCACCATGACCGCACTCAGAGTTTTTCCTGCCAGGCCCCTAGTCAAATTCTCATGTGAAGTCGGGTTGTGCCAATGTGTGAATGCAGCATTCAATGTTCAGGAAAATCACCATGGATGAGCAGGCGAGGATGATGGCATTAATAGCAATCAAAAACAGCAATAAAGGAGCACACTCGACAATAAATAAATATTCAGGTGCACGACCGCAACAAAACTTAACTAGAGACAGAAAAGTCAGCACACTAAATGTCCTTCAAGATTCCTTTATCTTGGTAAGAGTAGTGTGCTGACTTTTCTGTCTCTTATTAATATCAGTCAACCCGTGCAATGGCTTCCCTTCCTACAGAGAAAGTGTTCTGCTAGGAGATGCATATGTGAACAGGTAACTCAGGAAGAGTAACTCAGGAGTGCATGTGTGAAAAAGACTGACTTATTTAAACACCTTTAAAAGTATCTGAATCCTATTTCTCCATGGGGACTAACCTGGTCTTCAAAGGACAAAGCCTGTCCGACGTCACGTGGAAACCCATCGATAACAATCCCACTGGCATCCGGGATCTTCATGATCTTCTGCTTGATTTCAGTTATTGTTGTTTCCTGGAAAATAAAGGAAGAACATTTACTCAAAATTATCACCACTTAATGCCTCAGTTTGTTTCTAAATGTCAAAGGAGCAGAAAGATTTCTACAGCTTTATGGTAAAACAATTACCACATCAGTTGCAGTTCATTGGATTTGTGGTCAATTTACGTAACTCAACAATTAGCCATGTGCTTCAATGTCTGGCATCCCAAACTCTCATTTAACATCAGACAGTTTTCTGACTTCTGACTGACTCTGGCATTTGAGAGATTTCATCAGCAATTTATTGAGCAATGAAAGTAGCGTGTTGTAATCACAAGTGGTCTGCTTTATAAGAGAGTATGAGGGATGACTTCAATGTATTAGTGTTGCTTGAATTCCAAGGTTGCAGTTTAGTTAAAACTCCTTGAAAATGAATGAGCAGCTGATTCAGAGTCATAAATAATAAAACGAAAAATATCAAAAACCTATTGGAGAATTCCACAATACAATAAATCTGCTTATCCAATACATCTGTATGCAGCAGAACAAATGTTTTGACTGCACTTGAGGCCACAGAGTGCCAGCATCCTTTAGCATCAATTACTTCCCCATGGCTGGAGGAGGTCAGCATGTTGGAATGTATTTCTCAGGGCAGAATGCATTATACGATATGGCAGAGATACGTGAGCAATGCTCTGCTCTATAAATAACTTCCATCTCTGGCCGTGCCTAATGCTGAGTATAACAGATGTTTAATTTCCCTCCATTCACAGAATATAAAAGCAGCCACCTGACAGACCACAAAGAGATTACATTTATACAAACGTGGATAGATAGATGAATGCATGCAAGATAAAGTAAGAAATGCTAATCCAGGAAAAGCCATCTGATCCACTGCATGGCTCGATGCTGAGCTCCCACAAGAATACCAGGCATGAGACACTCATCTATTACTGCCAGAGAGATTGTGATCTCTCTTTAACAGCACCACAGACAATCATCACTGCAACAACGTCCAACATACCTAACTCATTCAGCCCTCCTTTTAAACATTGTAGTCAACTCAATGGAGACCACTGCACTGACATTTTAAAACCAAAATGTGACCAATTGAATCTTCGCCTTCTAAGTATCCTCTTTATATGACACAAAACTTAGCCATCTCTTTCAATACTGGTAAGTCACAGTCAAGCTCAGTGAAAACCAATGGGCAACCCCTTTGGTGTTGGAAAAATGCAGTCAATGCGGAAGCACAAAAAACTGCAAAAAAATGTTTCTTTGAATGTCCACCTGAGCCTGACTCCAAATCCAAAGAATCTCCATTAGAGCCATATAAAAATGCCCATTTTTACAGCAAAAATAATTTCACTTAATTTCACACCTTTATTTAAGCACTTGATATCATTGAGGTTTCTCTCATTTACAATGATGTCAAGATACAAATCAACAAAACAAAAATGGCACAAATAAAACAAAGACAGTTTTGGTTTCTATAGCTCATCTCTTTGTTGTTTTAAACTAAACTAAACTCAAATTTATTTTAAATAACGCATCCTTTTAGATTATGCATGAGTATGCATCATCAGGGGCTTAATCTTGTTACTGTTGGCTTTGTTCATGTTGTTTTCATTGTTTGGAGTATGTATATGAGTTTGACAAGCTAGCTGCCATGTTTCAGCAACCAAGACATCCATTCATCCCTCCTGAACCCCACCTCTTCTTCTCAATTAGCCAGTAGTTAGTTGGAGTCAGCATTTCCAATATGGTGAACATCATCTTTGGGCCTCATGATGCCTCTTAAGAAACCAATGGTTGACATCACTTAGACTATACATCCATGTTTTATACAGTCGGTGGTGTCCATACAGCAGTGTATCAATCTTCCTATCTAACTTGGAGCATGATGCCTAATAACTGTTGATCATTTTACAGCATTTTCTGATTTCAGTTGTTACAGCAAGAAAGTTGTCAGTCTCCTAACTTCTAACAGTGATATTTGCTGCGCCAGATGAAAAAAAAAGAGCTGTGAAACATGTTTCAAGACATCATAAAACGACATTAACACATTGCTCTAATCAGAGCTGCTGTTTAAAGCCTCTGAGTAACAGTCAAACTCAAAGAGGATTTTTCCTTTCTTTGTCATCCTTACATACGGGATCATTTAGAAATCATTCTAATCTGATTTGAAGGACTAATCAAACTTCTGAATGAAATGCCACAAGTCACCGTCTCATTTCCAAAATGTCTGCAGCTTGGATGACTCTGCTGTTTATCTCACCGAAAAAAACAGCCTGAGGGCTGATTTGATGATGTGCCAGACAAGGCAGGGAGGATAATTGATGAGGTAAACCAGTGTCCAAGACAATTCATGAGGGGACACAAGTAAAAAAAAAACAAAAAAAACTGCCAGTCACAAGGCAGCCAGGCTGTCGGGATTGTGGTACCTAATTGGAACACTAACGCATCATGGCTCCTACGTTGACATAAGGACCATCATTTCCTGGCTTTAATTTTGTCAATAAAAGTTTAATACCAGTTCATATATTACTTAAACATCATGATTTACCAAAGTCTTTATCACACATTTCAGCCATTAGTCTTCCTCAGGCCAGTTTTTGTAACTACAAACAGATGAATGGGTAAAGGGAAGTTATGAATATAGGATGAAGGACGACCCTGATGGGTATGTATTTATGTTGTACAAACATGAATAGGCTATCTTAGCTGACCATTTATAAGCATATGTAAGCCTTGATTAAAAATATCATATTTTTTAGAATAAAATTTATATTTTGGCTACAACGAACATGCAGTTTACATTGGTCAGCTATGGAAATAACCTTGATATAAAAACCTTGGTGGCAGTCTTTCACTCTTCTTTAGCTTGTTATAAGATGGACTGAAATAATCTTATTCCTGATGGCCTTGGTTGCTATTGTAGGTTAAAAAGAGCATCAGGAATAAGATTATTAGTATCTACTGTACATAGTCATGTTTAATGGTTGTAGCACTGCCTCCTGGTAGGTGTCAGACAACATGAGTTACAGCCCACGGCAAAGGCCTGTTTTAACATTTTTCCACTATTGAACATGAACTGGACAAGATCAGCAAAGAGATGAGTTATTGCTTTGTCCACAGAGGGCGCCAAAATCAACGCAAACCAAAAGTTCTTCAGAGGAGCTTTAAAACTTGATAACTTTAAAGTGATGGCTGTCTGGAAGAAGAAACCCATTTAAAGGAGTTATTTACATCTTTAGATTTTTGGTTTAGGGTTCAGCTGGTCTTAATGCATTTTTAAATCACCATTGTAATCTCAATTTTGTACACATATTGAAATGAGACATGTGAAGCTATTATCTGCATTTTCTACACAGTGTATGAAGGGGCTGTGCAAAAACAACCACAGGTGGTCTGAGCCTCATTTTCTTCACAGGCAGAGTCATTATCCTGCAAAGAAGGATGCTAATAGGACGGATAAGAAACCCTCTCTGCTGCGTGCCTGTGATTTGGATGCTGCTAATTAGTCCCTTGTTACACACACATTGTGATAATGACCTGCATGAGACTGGACACACTCTGCGCCCCTCTTTTCTCTCATATCCAAACACTCCCCCTTTCCACCCTGTCTCCACTGTTCCTCTGCTACCTGTGGTGCCAGCTCTCCGTTGGTGATGATTTTGGCGATGAGGCTCCACTTTCTGTTGCTGGTGGCGTTGTGGATCATCTTCTTCCTCAGCAGCTCGCCCACGGACACGTACTGGAAGCCATAGCGCTCGGCAATCTTCAGGCACTGTGTTCCTTTGCCGCTGCCAGGGCCACCTAGGCACAGAGAGAGAGAGAGAGATGGTTATGTTTTGGGAGAAATGTATCGTGGTGCGTGTGAAATGTGTCTGTGTGAGTGTGAAACATTGCATGTGTGGGTGTGTGAGTGTGGGCGAGTGTGTGCACCAGGGGAGAGAAACCCAGACTATGTGAGACTTTTTTGTGTGAGGGGTTGTTTGTGACAGTGTGTGTGTCTCTCTTCGTGACTGTATGTTTCTGCTTCTGTGTGTTTGCAAGTTGAATTCTTTGCAGGGGAGGAGGGCAGGTGGGTGACGGTAGCAGATGAGACAAACAGGTGTGTGTGAACCTCCTACGTGTGCTAATAAATCCTCGTCTTTTTACCTCTCCTTCTCTCCACTTGAAAAAGGAGATGCAGAGGAGCAACAGCGGGTGTGGCCAGCTCTTAGTTTGACTCTGGATAGTTTAAAAAGCATCTTTATAAAGATCTTTCCTAATCAAGGTAATAACTGTAAATAAACAATATCAACATAATACAAACTTTATAGTAAAACAAAGTATAAACCCAAACAAAAGAAAGAGGCTTTACAAATAAGACAACTCAAACTGAATTGTTTTGTGTACACAATAATTAAAATCATAGAGGATTTGTGTTAAGTATTCGTCTTCGTCATGTCTGTGCCAACATCTACAATTACTAAACTGTTGTTTTGCCCAGGGGATTTTTGTGGCTACTGACACAAGCAAACTGAGTGACACATATCCCTTAAGGCTTGTCTTTTGTAGATGGTGCTGGTTACTCATCTTTTGTATTTGAAAAAGGTTATTTTTTAATGGTAGGATGTTTTGAGTTTGTATTACACAGTGATTATTCTGGCCCCTTTGCTTCTTGCCCAGGTATTCTATATATACCGGTATATATAAAAAAGAAACTAAAGCTAACACTTTAACTAATAAAAACTGAACTTCAACTGAGCATTTAAAACTAAAATAAAATTACAAAGCTTTTTTTAAACACAACAGAAATTAAAAACAAGAAGTCAAAATGAAATAAAATTTACAAGGAATCATACATGCTAAACCTGTAGTCTTATAATCACTTGTTTAAACATCTTAATGTTTCACTAAAAATTCCTGCAAAAATAAAAACTGTACAGGTCAAAGCAATATGAAATGATAGTTTGGATTGAGATTTCCATTAATGGTTCCAGTTATCTGGATTTCCGATCGCTGTTGATAGTAAATGTAGGCAATTGAAACAATAAATTTTTCTGCATGCAATAAGCCAAGTCCTCCTGCTATTTGAATAGTGCCTACATGTACCAGGATGCATTGCGTTTGAGCAGCTGCATACTTTACTATGTTATTTTGACTTTAAAGACGCAGTAGAAATCCACACTGAAATAGCTTGTTGTATATAAAATACATCAATTGAAGGCACCAGCATCAAATGTATATAGCTTTGCTGAACCATACCCGAGAAACCCAGAGAACATGTAACAACTGCAGGTTTGTCCACACTATAGGCTTTACTCTGATAGGTTAAAAAATGTGAAATTCCCCTTTAATGGTGCCAGATAGACGAGCTGTCAGTTTGTGATGAGGCATGAATAAGTGCCTGTAAAAGCCATCTGACAAACTGAACGCGGTTTTGCTGTTAGACGAACAGGATTTCAGAGGATTTCAGAGATGCTACAGTAACTACTGAAATGTCAAATCACAACAAAATTGCTTGGGGTTGAAAGGCAAGATGGAGGTCAAATTTGTCTTAGAACAGACTGTGCAGGTTACTTTTTCCATCTTGGAAATGGTGTTTGAGATTTCAAACATTTATAGTGAAATAAATGACTACAAATCAGTGTTCGTATAGGTCTATAGGTTCTATCTGATGTTATTTAGAAGGTTGAATAGTTATAATGAAGGTTGTGTAATGTGTTTAAAGGTCAATCACTCTCCCACTGTGTGCAGAAGCTTGTCAGGTGTGCAGATGTGTGAATGTAGGCACAGTTAACATTTCTTGTCCCTGTCTTCACACACTTACCTCTGTCACTTAGCATATAACAAAATGCACAGAATGAATGGCTCTGAATAGACTGTCATACATAAGGTCCAAAGCATCATGTTCATTCTCTGACAGCAGGCTTTTTGACCCTCTGTGGTGGGAAACCACGTCACATGACCCCGTGTGTGTGACGCACACTGAGGCCTTAAGAGATTGAGTTACTTTTCATGGCTGCTTTGTTTGCTGAAAAAAATAGGCAACTAAAAAACTCTAATGAATATCTAGTTTCTTTCAGCTTGAACAAAGCGGCAACCTCTGATGTTGAAAAATGAAGCCAATGTGAAAGTGCAAAAAAACTGCAGATCCTCCAAAGAGTCCACTTGAGGGCAGGCTCAAAAAACCGAGGAACCCCCGTAGAGCCAGTATTAAAATGTCCATTCTTATAGCAGAAATAAACATATTTACAGTCTGGTATAAAAACCTGATTTGGTCTCTAAAGCTCATTTTTATTATTGGTAAAAACTGTTAGAGGGATGATTTTTTTTATAACTTATATGATTTGATAATATTAAGGGTAAGAGGGTTTCATAAATGAGGGGGGATTTGACTTACAGGTGGGCGGGTTGTAGACCCCTGCATCAACTCAACCTCTTTTCGAGAGACGACTGACATGTTTTATACAGCCTGCTGTTGAAACAAAAGCAACTCGCACAGGGCTACGTCGGCCTCGCCTTAAACTTATCTGTAAGCATCTTCTTATAAATAACTAAGCTTTAGAGATTCTGGGGGGAATTTGATTTTTTTTTTACCTATGCCATAAGCCTTATGTTACCCTGTTTTATCTTTTGCTCATTATATTTTCTGTGTAGACAAAAGGACTGCTTTGCATACATCACCACAATAGAGATATTTTGAATTTAAAATGAAACCATGACAATAGAGAACATTATACACTAGAAGGGAAGAATTTCAAGCCAGTATGCTATCTGAAGAATGAAGAGCATTTCGGTAACCACATCTGTTTTTTACTTTTCTTTAACAGGTTGCCAAAGAAAATCCGGCAGTCAGCAGAAACATGTTCAAGGCTGAGGTCTGCACACTGGACTCAGATCTAGAGCAGCGGTGGTTTCTTCTACATATTTGGTAGCTGGTGCTGGATGTGGTGTGTTTGTAGTTCTTCCAACAAATGCTTCTGACCATTGGGAAATTAAATCTATAACTGAAATAGTGCGGTAAAAGCTAGGCTTCACTTCAATCTACATTTTCAAGAGAATGACCACAGTTTTTAACAATGTAACCATACAGTGTGGCTCTTGGGAGAGCAGTACAAATATCGACTCCCTTTCCTGTTCAAACAGTGAGCCAGTCTGGTCGTGGTTGTGTAGGAGAGGAAGATGAACTGCTGCCAACATCTTTGGAAAGAAGTCAAGTTTTAAAAGGAAAATACATGATTTTGGCTGCTGGCAGTGGGCCTTTTCTTTGTTCGGTATTAAGTTAGTTCTGCAAGACAAATTTAATTGGATAAAACTCATCCTGGGTTTGGGTCCAAAACGCCAGGCTAGCTACTCTATATACTAGCATTGATTACTTCCTGCTGAAGCTTCATGTTAAAAGCACATAGAGAAAAACACTCTTCTTGAAATCTACATGAGAAGAGCTTCTCCCAGATTTAAAAGCATCTCCTTTAAAATGCGTCCACTGATCATTTCTAACCTTGTCATTATTAAGGCCATCATCTCCTACTTAGTTTCACCTTTCAGCTCTTTCTATATATGTAAAGGAAATAATTGTGACACATTTGACAGCTAACACAAGCGATGCAGACGTACCATAGCTCAGTTTAGTTTAAAATAATTAGAATTTTGCGGGCAATATCAGCACCCTCGAACAGTCAACCTGAAATACAGTTCAAAGCCGCTGTTTTTTCACGATCTTCTCAGCTATCCTTGTAACTGGGGTTTCTCTGTTAATTTAAAAGATACCAATAGATTTCACAACATATTCTCAGAATGCAAACATGTAAGGTTTTCAGTGTAGAAAGGGGATCAGAGAGATATGCTGATGTATTTTTAGCAAATGTGCACTTTATCTTAGAGTGTTTCATAATATTTGACCTCATCCCCTCCCAGGCTCTTCCTGACCAAACGTATCTTTGTCAGTCTCTCTCTCTCTCTCTCTCTCTCTCTCTCTCTGCAAACCTGACGGACAAAAACATTTGCCTTGAACCTCCAAAGAGATGACAGCTGCTGCCCCCCTGTTCTATTCCTCTAAAATCTGGCACACTGTGCTCACAAAGACAAGAGCAGAACTGGCTTTGTGCTGCAAGGACAAACAACTGTCATCAACACTATAGCCAGAGTCCCGAGTCCACCCTGGGAAGCCCAACATGATGTAGCAGAAGCTTGTCATGCAGCTTTTAGAGATAAACCTTAAAGAAACTATTTTAAAGAGGGAAATCAGCTCAACCAGTGTCATTGCTCTTATTGCATGGCTGACATGCGTTATTTATAAGATTAATGAATGTATATTGTGGGTTAATGCAGGTCCATCAAGGAAATCAGATTAGGAGAGCGTGAGTGTACACAGTGAGTGACATGCCACAAAATCTCCCCCGCTGATACCCACAGAGAGAGGCGGGGCGGCGTCAAAATACCAGGAAACAACACACTGATAGTGCACACACATACACACAGAAGTACATTCCCATGCAGGTCATGTATTTTTAGATCAAAACTGAGGCAAAAATAAACTTTAATTTAGTATTTTGTTGACTTTTTTTTATATAAATGGATAAAGCTGCTGTTATGAGAAGCATTACGAGGCAATGGCTTCACTGTTTGTTTACATATGAAATGATACACGACCTTACCGTTTCTAATGGAAAACATGAGTCTGTAGGAATCCAGATTATGCTTCAAATCTATGAGACAACACTCAATGAACTATGGACTGTGTATATGTGAAGTGGGCGTAGCAAACATAATGTCCCCCACTGGTTTGCAGAGCACACTTTGTATCCTTCCTGTATCCCTTCAATATAGTCAGTGGTAATGCTAGTTGCAATGCTAAATAAACATCATGATTTAACAAAAAACTCAATCAGTTATGAATAATATCTGTAGGGATGTACACTCAGCATCTTGATTGTGCATTCTCTCTTTTTCTCTTTTTAGCATCATCCATTATCGTCCTCTTCCATCTCTTAGCCTCAGGCCCTCAGCCATTATATCGAGATGGGCTAATTGCCTAGTACTGTAAAGCAGGCAAACAGGTGATCTGTGTATTGTACTGTACATGGGTACATGTTGCTTTAAGCTACTGTTAGATAACAGCTAATGTTAGCATCAGGTGTTTTCTAATCGTAATATTTGCTGCAGTTATGTTGGACAGCAGCAATTTAAGATAGGAGTGGTTGAATGTTTCCTGTTGTGACTTATCTTTATCTGCCACCTGATGTCCCTCAAAATTTCCACCATCCGTTTCCTTTTAACTTGCTGATTGATAGGAAGGTGTTGAAACAATAAATACATACAAATCAGATTTGCGTCACTGATGTGATCTGCAATCTAGGAAAACTGCAGTAAAACATAAAAACAGCATTTGAACTTGACACCCTGAGCATGACATGAGAAGAAAATTGCTGCCATCTGAACATAGTGACTAGAGCCGTTTGTCATGTCAGGGGTATCATCCTTTTAAAGTGCACATTGGAAGACTGATTGTGTCACAGCAGCGCGTTGAAGGCATTCCCATTTTGAAGTTTCCATCAAATGTAGCCGTCAAATGTGGATCTATCCTCCGATCCTTAGTTGCCCATCATATCTTGAGATTCGTTACACGCCTATTTAAACATGATGGCGGACTTGCAAGCGATGATTACACTTTTAATAATACTTTGTTTCAACAAAGCTGAAAGAAACTAGAAACAGACATATTTAAAAAAGAAAAGGGGCCTGGAAAATTTAAATTATATATTAAAAAATAGCTTACATGAATTTAGTTACGTTAGCTAGTTTTGGTGCAGCTGCCAAGGTTGCTAGGCGACAGGAGCAGTTTTTAGAATTGAAAGGGTAAGGGCTGGAACAGCTGAGGACTCAGACAAGAAATCCTCTGTAGACCAGACTGTCTCATGTCAGTGCATCTACGCAGGCTATGAAGGCTATAGGGTCCTTTGTAGGCTGGGTCCTTTGAAAGATGCCTCCCTTGAATTGGGACAAAGCTTATGATTTATTTTGGATATCCAGATATCAGGATGGGGGTCCTGCCCAATAGAAAAAATGGACATTGGCTGCACGTTAATTCGAGAGGCTGTGTCCACCTATTGTCTACTATCCTTAATTTTTGCCTCTAAGTGTCAGCTGACTGTGATGTTTAGGGAACTTAAATATTTTCAGTATGAACATTTCAGATGTTTTTGTTTCCACGTGTTTTGCTGGTACTTTACCGATAACGAGGATGACTTTTGGTCTTGGTCTGGACGGATCAAACACCTCGTACTCCTCTATGAGCTCCGCTGTCTCCGACAGGTCTGAGTCGCTCTCAATGGAAAACTGGCTGATAGGAGGGAGGCGGTCATAACGTCTGTAGGGAAAGTTGGGACTGTCTGGCAACACTGGAAAAAACACAAACACACAAAAGTATCGGTGAGAACCAGTTTATCTGTTTTTGTCTGAAGCATTGCTGGAGACATGTTTTTCTCCCCACAGCCTGAAGATCTAATAAAACCTTTAAGGCCTAATGAATCCATTCACTCATGTGTTATGAGTTTGTCTGACAAATAGGAGAGTAATTGTGTGTTATCAATCAGGTACAGAGGCAAATCACAAGTCCCATTTCAGAACTAAAACACAAAACTAGATAGAGATAAGCCTGTTGGAACAAACAAATTGTTGAGTTTTATGAATAATCTGTGTTTGCTGGCAATTTGACTGCGGCTGCTTGCGATCAAAACACTAATTATGGCGTTTACTAAGAGATACAAATCATTACTGCCTGCTAGTCCAAGGAAGCAGAGCTGCAGATATTAAATGTTGATTCACATTTAATGCGGAGGATTGTTTTGATCATTTGGGTTTTGCGGAATCTAAAGAGAACAGATAAACTATGTTATAAAAATATATAATAACACACAAATTGTCCTTATTAAGATGAAAACATTTTGGAAAGCACACAAAAGATTGCAAATGAAAGCAAATACTGCACTGCCTGTTACAATCTACACCAGTTTCCCCCTGAAACAGTCAATCAAGGCAAGAGGGTAAACTTTTCACAAAGCAAAAGAAGTAATTGATTTGAAACATCACAGATTTGAGCCTCAGCCTTCATCCCAGAGATGATTTGTGTGATGTAAGAATATTTTTCACTGACTAGGCTGCAGCTCCCAGCAGCCAAGACGCTGCAGATGGTAAAGATTTCAGGCTTCTTTACAAACATGTGAGGATAAGTGGGATAAATGGGAATTTCTAGAAGCAGGCGGCCTTCAACTTTTCAAGAAGATTCTTCTTTTTTATAATCTTCTCTTCATGTATGCATGGTTCCTCTTCCTCAGTGATGTGCCTGTAAGCTATAAAATGCAAAACTCTCACACACATATCATTGGTCTATTTTAACCTCATGCACATCTCGGCCTTGCTTCATCAGACAAAGGAAGGTCTGTTTGAATTCAAAATAGAGTCAATTAAACTATGCAAAAGTCAAATATAATTAGCATATGAGCTTTGCCCATGCAACTAATGTAAATGATAAACTTCACAAGTTCATCTGACATTGATCTGCCTATCTGGCTGAATAGAGAGTATATGATGACTGTGTTGGAGTTTGGCCTTTCTTTAATTAAATCCTGTGGAGACTAAATATTTTTAAGATGCAATTTCATACTTCAAAAACAAAATCGTGACAACTAAAGGAACAACTAACTTGATTTCTTCTCTTTTCCAACCAATATAAGGCTAACGTGTTAAACAGTCATATTTTTCAGTGCAACATTTATAATTTCCTTCTTAAATTAGGTTTCATTCTATACAGTGGCTGCTAACTAATCCAACAGTCTGTGAAGGCTGCACAGACATGGTCATGGCTGAGAACAGCACAGCAGCCCAGATTTGAAACAGCAGCAGTTGTTGCTTCTACACTTTGCAGCTGGTGCTTTGGATGTGGTGTGTTTTTGTTGTTTTGGTATCTCAACAAACATTTCGGACCCTTTTGAGGGAACCGAATCAATCATAGAGTGGTGATGCAAACAGCTGCGATTCAAACTTTTCCTCTAGAAATCTCTCAAGGTCTTCTACTTGTTTTCACACAGTTTTTTTTACAATGTATCTACAGTGTGGCTCTGGGAGAGCAGTGCAAATATCGACTCCCTTTCCTGTTCAAACACGGATCCAGTCTGGTCGGGGTTGTGTAGGAGAGGAAGATGAACTGCTGCCAAGCATCCATGGAAAGAAGTCATATTTTGGCTTCTAGCAGCTTCCTTCACCCTTGATTAAATTAATCAAACATAATGGGATTAAACAGTGTTTATATACTTCTGTGTTTTAGGTCCACAGTGTTGGGTTGTATCCACCTGGAGGATACAAATTGATGCTGGATGTGTTTTAGGGCTACAGCAATATTAAACTTTTGGATTAATCTGCAGAATTATTTATTTGTATCAATTGGTCTTTTAGAGAAGATTGCCAACCTTCCAATACAAACCACCCATTCTTATATCTGCCACTTTTGACCTCTCCATCTGTGTTAGAAGCTTACTTGGCGGCCATTTTGCTCAATGGAGGAAAAGGGGAGGTACCCCTCATACCTCAACACATAGAAGATTGAATCCAGTCTCCTTCAGAAAGGGAGGTTTAAAGCTAATGTGGCTATATTACGACTCTTTATCAACTAAGGTTGTCTCATTTTGTGATGCTTTTTGATACTACGTGTTTAAAAAAAAAAAATACAATCTTATTTTGAGGACTGATAATGTCATAAAGAACCGAAGCTAATACAGATCTCAAGTTACAATCCGTACGTTGTCAATGTTTTTGTGCAATTTAGACAGTGTGCAGGAGTGTGCTTGCATTTTTTGCAATTAATTAAGTTTCAAATATGCTGGTTTTGAAATCCATAAACCCACTAGCCTGATAGTTGCAGCTTTTATGTGTCTTCACCGCTCTGTACACCCAGCATGCACTGCTCACCATTTCTGAAGAGGGACCTGCGTGATTGGCCGCCGTTGAGAGGAGGAAGTGACTTCTTCTCCTGTCCCACAAACGTATCCCACCGCACCTTGTCCGGTCCTCCGAGCTCGGTGACTTTCTTCAGGCAGCCCTCCAGGTACTCGATGGGGTCGTCGGGTCGGTAGTACATCAGACCTGTCAGCAGGCTCTGAAGACAAACATGGAGTGTTGAGGTACAGAGGGAATGTCAAGACGTTTGTTCTAGTATCACTACAAGTTTTATTTATGATGTGTTCTGCTGTATAGGGTTAGAACAGCCAGTGTTAATGAGGGGAAGTTTTGAAGTGCAGATCTGGTTGCCTCGGCTCCACCAGGGAAATGAAACATCTCATTTTTACAGTCTCCACAAAAAATAGACATCCAGATGAACTGAAATTATCAAGGAGGAAAGCCAACCACAGTGATGAATGTGAGGGCAAACTTGTTGCCAAAACACAAGACAAGTGCATGTTTGTGTGACATTTCTTCCGCACAACCCTGAATACATCACAACGATACCTTCCCCTGAGAATCCCTGTTTCATCTCCGCCCTCACAGTAGCAATCCCTCCAACAGCAGAATGTACTGCAAACACAAAGCTTCTCCCAAATGAAAACAATCTCATGTACTAATTTAACTGATTGATAATGAAGTGTGAGCAGTAGACTAACACTGCACTCCCTGATGATGGAGTGTCACCTCAGCTCAATTTCATCTGCCTGTAAATAAACAGACAGTGATTGCTTGCTTTAGCTGCATTACAACTGAGGATTGAGCTTAATTAAGGGTACTGGCCAATTTAAAAATCCCCTCAGGAGAATGAGAAATACTTTATTATTACATTTCTCTAGGTCTGTTGATCCAGCTAAATAGAGCAAGTTTGTAACGGCTTGCTTTGATTTCACTTTTAGCATCCGGGCTCATCTTGAATTATACCTCTTAAGACTTCACCTACAGACATTTTTAGACACCTTTTCATACTCCAGAGAGACAGGGATCTACCACAATTAGAAATAAATTGACAACAAGTAACACTGACTTAAATTGACTACACAAATTAAAAACTTTACTTCAAAGAGGAAAAAAAGAGTTGGCTTAAGAGACAGAAATCCTCTACTGCTATAAAATTACCACGAAATGAAACAAACTAAGAAGAGACACAGGTTGACTGTACCAAAAGAATCCCGCACAGAAAGAAACAAGTAACAACAACAATACAACAAACTACAAAGACAAACACACTGACCACAAAATAAAAGACGGTGAAATATGAACTCAGTGAGATGTCGTATGATTATGTTTCATTGCATTTACATTTTACTTCTAAAATGAATATTTTTTGTACTATGCAACAGCCCTTTATTTCTACTTTTCATGATAACAGACGGCATCTTCTGCTGCACCTCTGCCTCTATTGAAAAACAGTTCTGTTCTGGTGACGAGTAATTCACGGCTTCTCTCATTTTTGAGTACGATTTTAAAGTGGAAAACAAGTGTCTGTACACTACTATGTTGATCCCCTCAGTGAGACGCGCCGCCACTAACCATAAAAAGATGTATTTTGTATCATAAATAGTCCTCAGCTATCCGACTGGTGTGTTTCATCGGTTAATTTCTGTGTAAAAGAACACGCTGGGGAATCTTCTCGATCACCTTTCTTTTTCTCTTAGAAGCGCATCTCTCACCTCAAACAGTTGAGGTATCTCCCGCCGCGCGAGATACTCCTTGGCATCGTTGGTATTCATCTCCAGCCGGATTTCTTCTGAAATCACAACTTGTCCAGGGCGTTTTTTTTGTGTGTGTGTGTTTCTCTCCTTCAGTCGCCCAAGTGCCGTACGGTAACCTAATCTTTGTTAACGAAAGAAAGCTCAACACAGTTATCCTCTCAGTGCATTTTTGCCTCGTGTGTACACTTTACAACTGAATTCCTGCAGGCAATGCCACCGCGTCACCCTCCTCCTCCTCGGTGATGCGGATGCGTGACTCCTCCGTCTTCCCTCCTACAGCGCTCTGCTTCCAGAACGCGCCGTGTGTGTGTGTGTGTGTGTGTGTGTGTGTGTGTGTGTGTGTGTGTGTGTGTGTGTGTGTGTGTGTGTGTGTCTCTATGTGCGTGCGTGTGTCGCGACGTTGGCACAGAGTGTGCTGGGCCAAAGACGCACGCACGCACCTCCTCTGGTCACTGATCTAATCTTTGATTAAACACAAGTCATCAATTTATATGCAGAGTTCTGTATCTCTGTTATCTCTTAGTTGCTTTTATTTTGTTATCTCTGAATAAATCTAGGACGCACATTTAGGTCATTTTGAATCTTAAAAAATAATCTTTGTTTAGCTTTGTTTATTTACGTAGTATTTCTGATTTTTTTTTGTTGCATTTTTGGTTCACCATTTATATCATTTTTCCATAAATGAGACTTTTCTGTATTGATTATATAAACTTTTCACTTTTGTTATTTGGATATTATTGTCGTAATTTAGAAATTTGCATATTTTTGGTCATTGACACACTTGAAGGTCCACTAAATGTTTAAAGCTTTCAATGACATTAACTTTGTCAGCATATTTTTATTCATTGCTTTGGTGATCAAAAATAAACTCTGAAGCTTTTAAAATAGTGTTTTTGCCATAACGTGCAAGTGATGTTTATGACTGACTGACTGAATGAATGAACCTTTATTTCTACTAAGGGAATTTGCCTTGCACCAAGATAACTTGAATAATGGAAACAAATTTATTGCAACAAAAGCATGTCTTTCTATCAGAGCCTGGTTCAAACTGAAACATTGAAACCATCCAGACCAGCCAATTATAGCTACATGGTGGCTCACCACTAACTTGCATAACAATGTGAGGCCTGTCTTTATTTTTGGCAACGGATGGAAAACAAACAGTTTAAAAGTTCCACTGATCATGACAAATGCTTTTTTTAGGTAACACAAGTAAGGCCTGTTTGATTTCTTGGTTAGTCCCATAGGATTGGATCCTTATAGGCCACTAATCCTGTTGGCAACTGCACACCAGTTGATTATATCACAGAACAACATTAGATTAGCTCTGTGACATCACTTTGTTTATACAAATTCACGAATGAGCAAGAATCAGTCACTGCAGAGGACAGTAAATGATAATTTGTGAATCCGAAATGGAATACTGATTAGATTTATGTGACTGCAGACTATTCTGCTGGACTATTATGCATGTTTTTTTTTCTATTTGTAATGTGATGTATTTGTAAGTAGGCATTATCATGATGAATTCTGTGCAGAGTTATTGATTCTGCAAGAAGCAGCAGAGGTAGAAGGTGTCTGGAGAATTTATAGTGGTCTGTTGACCTGAAAGGTGCCCTGCAGAGTGTCAAAACCAATTTTAATACTTATTTTCTGCCACACTGTGTTGTTGCTTGTATGATACTTAAGAATTGCATCAAGGGTAACTTTAAGGCTGCCATGACACTTGCATTGCTTCGACAGTGACATGACATTCAACATCTGCTGCCTGTGATAGTCATGTCACTTCTCATTGCAAAGGCTCTTACCAATAAGCTTGAGAGGATATTTGAACATGAGGTTTTGATATATATATTTCAAATTCAGATCGGATCAAAGGGAAATCTCAAAATATTTTTTGTTGGTGTGTCAAAAATGATGAACAATGATGATGTAAAATTTCCTGATTAACAATCAACTTAAATAATTATTTTTCGGCAATATTACTCAATACAACTCCAGATTTTCAGATCCATTTATTTATTTCGGTTACTTATATTTATGTGTTGACTTAAACTTGTTATGCAATGTATTTTTCTCATGCATATCTAGTATGTATCTGTGATTTATGCAATTATTGCTTTGGAAAAATGTTTGACCAAGCTATAAGATTTATGTACTCTGTATTTTAGATGGGGGATAAAACATGTCAGAATATTATCCTGACCATAGACTGCATGGACTCCAAATAATATCTTAAACAGTCTATGCTCTGACCTATATTCAATTTAAATGATCGGATAAATATGGTGTTTTAAGTGTCTTTTTTTAGAGATTGTGTAAAAGCTTTGCCAAAATACATCTTGGCATTTCACCCTGAGGTAAAAAGCAGCTTATTTGGATCTTACAGGCACTTTATTCAGTTATAAATGATGTTTTTTCCTTCTCGACCTCCTCAATATATGTAAGATTTTATTTTGAAGCGTCTCTTACCGGAAGCAGTTGGTGGGTGGAGCCACCGGTGTTCACTTCCTTGTTGCTGAAAGCTAACAGGGCTGCACAATGAAAATATTAACTTTGTTGAGCTTATGGTCCACATACTTATTAGCGGACAGCAGTAACATTAAGGTGAGTGTGTATTTATTACGTACAGCCATAAATATACCGCTAATTTCTTTATTTTTATGTCCAGTTTTACGTTTTATACCGTGTTTTCATGTCAGCCATCTGTTCTGTCATGCTACCTGTTTTGGTGATGAGTCTGTTTGCTAGTATCCGCACAAACCAGATTAAAATATGAATATGTTAATTGAATTTCTTTCACATTATTCTCAGAATCAAGCTGCGCAGTTCTTCAGCAGTGGTCATACAAACAATTGGGCTGTTCTGGTGAGTATTCATTCATGTATTATCTGTGGGTACATTCAAGCTGCATTGCTTTTCTGTATGAAAACAGAACTCTGTGTTTCTGATTAACCGGCTTTCTACGTCTTTGCGCTTATTTATTTGATACACAGGTGTGCACATCCAGATTCTGGTTCAACTACCGTCATGTGGCAAACACTCTGTCAGTCTACAGAAGTGTTAAGAGGCTGGGCATACCTGACAGGTGACTGTTCCTGACCTTACTATGTCTCCTTTATTGGTTTTTTTAAGCGTTATTGGCTGCACATCCAGTATAATGTGGGTATTTGTTGTTGATTGTCTACAGGTAAATATAAGTGTTTTTTTCAAACTTTGGGAACGGGGCTGTGGCTCTGGCTCAGTGGTAGTATCGGTAATCTGGGTTTGATCCCCAGCTCCTGCAGTCACATGTAAATGGTAAATGGACTTGAGCTTATATAACGCTTTTCTAGTCTTCCGACTACTCAAAGTGCTTTTACACCGCAGGTCGCACCTACACATTCACACCCTTTCACACACTGGTGGTAGTGGTCGCTATGTTGTATCATCCATCAGAAGTAACTAATGCCATTCATACACCACCACTGAAGCAGTGGGAGGAATTCAGGGTTAAGGTTAAGTGTCTTGCCCAAGGACACATCGGACATGTTGCCCAGCTCGACCTTCCGCTTGAGAGGCGACGACTCTACCAACTGAGCCACAGCCGCCCCACATGTCAAAGTGTCCCTGGTGTCCCCAATGTCCCAAGACATAGAATCCCAAATTGCTCCCGCTGCTGATTCATCGGCATGTGAATGGATAGTTCACTTAACGTAGCAGAGTCTGACATCATTGTTTGAATGTGGTGTAACTTAAAGTAGTCAGAAGACTAGAAAAAGTACGATACATGTGCTGCATTTAAAGAAGTATACTAGAATACATAAACTGAAGATGATGTGGATTCAGTCAGCACCTCTGAGCTAACATGAGGCTCATGTTAGTGTATCTTACTAATAGACATACAAATAATTTCTTGTGTCTTGTAATAAAATCAGGTGGCTGTTACCTTAACAATCATCTTCAAATGAAGACACTGAAGAAATAGCATGCTAATGGTTTTTCACCTTTTTACATAGCCATGGACATGTATTTCACAGCATTTCTCCTTTCACACACTCTCAGATGTATTCATTTTAAATGGCCTCTGTCTTTTTCTTCTTTTCCAGCCACATAGTCCTCATGCTGGCTGATGACATGGCTTGTAACCATAGAAACCCCAAACCTGCCACAGTGTTCAGCCACAAAAACATGGAGCTGAACGTGTACGGTGACGATGTGGAGGTGGACTACCGAGGATATGAGGTCTGTTCACATTGCAGTCAAGCAGCTTCACTTAACTCTTTATAAATGTTTCAATCTGCCTCAGGATTTCCAAAGTTGTATATCTAGGTGTCAATATTTAAAGGCTGAAATAGGTCATATGTTTTAATGAGTTATTTTCTTTTTTTATCACCATCTGTATTTGAGCACTGACCTAGAAGACATATGTGGCTTAATTCATCACCTGTAGACTATACTCGGTGTTGAGAATGACTGATGTTTTCGGTCTTGGTTTCAGGTGACAGTGGAGAACTTCCTTCGTGTTTTGACTGGAAGACTCCCGCCCAGCACGCCACGCTCAAAACGGCTCCTCTCTGATGACCGAAGCAACATCCTCATATACCTGACAGGTAATGAGAGGAAAAACCACAGCCTAAATACTGTAATGAAACTCATATTTATCATCAGTGTGTGATGGTAAGTACTGATAGATATTTTACAATGGAAACACTTAATCTACATTTCAAAGCATCAGGCTTGTACATTTCTGCTTTAATTCCTGACAGAATTTCTTTAGTGAACAACAATTAATGATGAAAACAATTCTCGTCGCTTCCTGTTACATGTGCAGGTGAAGTGAGAAGAATGCTGACACGACAGCAATGATGACAGCCTCAACCATAGCCACACTTGCTAAATACAGTATATGGCGTTTTTTGTGAGAAACATCGGGTCTGATCATTTGAGATGTTTAATGTTTAAAAAACAGGTAAACAAAATGTATGATGATACCTGGAGTGGTCACCATTAGTTCTCTATATTTTTCTTTGCAAACTTAAATAATTTGTGGTCCCACTTCAGTCCTTAAATTGTTTATCTTACACATATTCATAAAGGTACTGCACATGATTACTAAGACGTGTTTTCACACTCTTTAGATTTAGTTTAAAGATGTATAAAGTCCAAAAACTAGGTCTTTATCAAGCATTTTGTTTTTCATACGTATTCATGGATGAATTTAGCCACAGTCCTCTCTGCTGTTGCAGAATTTCAGATCACTTCTTTGTAGTGTGCATTGCTCCCAGTCTTTTTTCATTTTTTCATATTTTCCATTATATATCATATTTGCATTATGAATCACAGGTGAATGAATTATTGATAGTATGTGTTTGTTAAACAGGCCATGGCGGGAATGGCTTTCTGAAGTTCCAAGACTCCGAGGAGATCAGTAATGTGGAGCTGGCTGATGCTTTTGAGCAGATGTGGCAGAAAAGAAGGTAAATAACACAGAAAACGACATGACAATACGATGAAAAGGGACGGGCTCCTGAAGCAAAATACAAGTGCAGTGTTTTTCTGACTGCAAGTTTACTTGAATTTGACTCGTTTTTGAAAGATGCCCGACGTAATGAACTAAAGCAGCATACCGTGATGCCATGACAGCAAGGGAAGCAGTGAAATAAACACAAGTTGCCACCTATTGAATTAATAGAAATGGGTCCTTTTTTAGGTGCTGCTGTGTTTGTTTAGTTTGTAAATTGCAAGACACTTAATGACCAAAAGCGGCTCTCTGCCACCAGCTCCTCTATTGTCCTCCAAACATATCAATGGAGAGTGTCTGGGTTACAGTCACTTACCGCAGGCTGGATAAATGGGCTTAGTAACGGCAGCTTTGATGCTGATGTGATAATTGCAAGCTTGATCTGCTAAATTACAGTCACCATAGAGACTTGGCTACCTTCCACCATCGTTCCCAACCACCTCAGACCAGACGACTGGAAATAAAAGCCTCATCATGTTGAACTGAACTAGGAGTAGCAGTTAAAGTAGAATTTGTGTTCAAATAGAGGGAGAAAGGGAGGAAAGAGCTGTGTGTGTGGGTGTGTTGGAGAAACTGAATGGAGCTTTTGGTTTTTCTTAGTCACCATGGCAACTGCAGTGTGAAAGATGGTTAGGAGGTTTGTTTGATACCAGGTTTTATTGGTACAAATGAATGAATGATATACCAGCGGTGTCTCCTCTCGTAAGTGTTTAAGAATGTATACAATCCTGTGTTTGCATGATCCTGTGTGTGTGTGCGTTTGTCTCCAGGTACAATGAGCTGCTCTTCATCATCGATACCTGTCAGGGAGCCTCCATGTATGAGAGGTTCTATTCTCCAAACCTAATGGCTTTGGCCAGCAGTCAAGTTGGAGAGGACTCCCTGTCGGTGAGTTTTTCTGCCCTGATTAAAAAGAAATAAGTTAAAAATCATCAATCAATCACATCAACTCACTCAGACTTTCTGCTGGAAAAGAGCAGAAAGTCCGAGTGAGTTTGTTTTTTCTGTCAGAAGTGGAAATAATCAGTTGCTCAATTATACGCTGCTCATATTTCATTGGAAACTTAAAAGGGAAGGTGTGTCATTTTGAGTTTGGTAATAATTTATTTTAAATGTCCAAAAACCAAGAATGCTTTTGCTTTATACTTTTGAATATTTTTAAGTACTTCTCCTCCTGTCCTCTTCTAGCACCAGCCAGATCTGGCCATTGGGGTGCATTTGATGGATCGTTACACCTTCTACCTGCTGGAGTTTCTGGAGGACATCCACCCTGCAAGCAAAGCCAACATGAATGACCTGGTGAGGATGTGTGTGCATGTTTCAATGGGCATTCATTTTACCCAATTTAAGAGTTCATGTGTACTGTAGAGCAGCAGCTAATGTTTATTTACAAAATATAATTAGTTGTTTAGTCTCTAATGTCAGAAAGAAAGGATTAAGAAAGCCCAATGTGACTAATTAGAATATTTTAAACCACCAATCCAAAACTAAAGAAATTCAATTCAAATTCAAATAACTTTATTTATTTGTGTAAAAGAGCATCAGTGCGCATACAGCTAGACACAAAAACAACAGCAGAAACACACACATACAAGTGGCTCTATTAAAAGCATGATAAATAGGTCATAAATAATTGTTATGAGTGGTCTTCAAAATAAATAAGAAATAGATCATTTAAGTTAAGTTTATAAAAAATATAGTTTTTTTTCCTCAACAAATGAAGTGATAATTATCACTTATTGAGGTGTGATAATTATATTATTATTATTAGTGTTAGTGTTAGTGTGTCATGCAGACACCAGTAGGTCCTGATATACTATGATCAGTGTTGTGTTTGTCTTTGTGCGCTCTCTGCCTGTTATTAATGTGCATTTTCACAATGACGCAGTCATCTGTTTAACACATACCGGTAAATCATTTAGTATACATTTCATTTTAACCCGCTATCTTATTTTCAATATGTAGCTCTTCAAAGCTACTTTGCCCACCTATATTCACTTCCTAGGAGTGAACATACAAAGTGGCAACCGCCACTGTTGAAAAATGACACCAGAGAATTGCAATAAAACTGCAGTTCCTTGAATGTCCACTTGAGGCTGGCTCCAAAAACCAAGTGGTGCCCATTTGAGCCCATATTAAAACGACTTTCTTTAACTAATCTGATTTGACTATATACATGCATAATGTGTAATAAGACATAATTAGGGGGCGTCTCTGGTTTGACTGAAAGGTTGGCGAGTTTTGACTTTGACTAAATCCTGTCACTGACCTTAGGCTTTCGACTTTTTTTGTGCTTCTTTATTGTTTGGAAATTTCTAGCAAGATGCCGAGCTAAACGTGCAACCAAGCTATTCGCCTCTGCTCCACCTCTCTCTCTGTTTCTTGATAGTATCTCTAATATAGCGACTGCTACGTTTGGGCTTCATTACACCTCTTCAGAAACATATGGGTGATGTCACTGAGACTATGTCCATGTTTTATACTGTCTGTGGAGAATACCCGATCTCGCATCAATAACTTCAAAAGAAGTGATCAAAAGTCCATTGTATTGGTTAATTATGTAAGCACACGTGTCAAACATTTGCTAGATGTTGAATAACCTTGTTAATACAAACGTATTAGAGTTGGGCAATATATCGAGTTTTTAAGATATATCGATATATTTTCAAACAAGATATAGAGTAAGACAATATTGTTAGTATCGATATAGTTTATGTTGCATTAAAATAACGTTACAGAGATGCCAGTTCACCTTTTTCTCATCTCACTGATGATGACTGACTGTCTGTTCCTCTTAACCCTGCTCCTCCTCTCTCTCTCTTTTATTGTATTTAAGGAACATTTCTATTTTATAATATTACTTTTTAAATTCACAAACAGGTAGTTTATTTTTCCATGTGTTTTCACTGTTGATACATATTAATATATATCGAGTATCGCCATTCAGCTAAACAATATCAAGATATGAGTTTTGGTCCATATCGCCCAGCCCTAAAACGTATCATTAATTTGATTTAACATTTGGTTCAGACAACACAAGCAACCTTAATTAGGGTTCTGATGATGAATAATTTAATAACAGAAAAATATATATTAAAACCCAAAGAATACAACAGATACTCATACAGGAGTTATCCTTTGTGGACTGTGAGTTGTGGCAAAGTGACTCTGTTCCTTTGAACGCATTTGGGATTTGGTACAATAATGAGTCAGTATCTGTCCTGCACTGCCCTCCTCTTCTGCCTCGTGTTTTAAAGTTTCTGGTCCTAAAGGATCCAGATGAAAGCCACACAGGCTCACAGGACTCCTGCACATGAAGCAGAATACCAGATTCTGTGTTTAGGCAAGTTGGCCTTTGACACATGATGGTGGTTGGTGGTGGGTTCATGTTGCTCTGGGCCATGGCGCCTCCATCTCAGCAGCGCCTCCCTTTTCATCCTCTACACTCCTGCAGAGATCTACAGGCCTCAGGGATCACTGCTCATCCCCACCATCCACTCTGCCTCTACAGGAGCTACAATCAAAACACCTCCAATCCTCACTCTGGAAAGAATAATGAGCTTAAGTCAGAGCACATTGATTGAGCTCGGACTGAGTGCCAATTTTCCTTTTTCTATAGCTGCACTCTCTGTTCTGGTGCCATTTTGTGGAATTAAGGATCAATAGTATAGATTTCCCAGACAAGCCCAGCAAGTTATTTTTTTTTTTTTTTATCCCCCCGCACATGCTTACCCTGTGAAAGAAAATAAATCACCACCAACTTTCATCTGAAGCCTGCATCAGTCATGTGTTTTTTGAAGTCCTGTTTGGCTGAGGGAGAAAACGTTTAACTTCGTTTAACGATTTTTTTTTTTTCTTCAAGCTGGTAGTCAAATCGGACAACACGCTGATGAATAGCACATTCAAAGAAGATTAACCCACAAGTGGCAACACACGAGGGCATGGGAAAGGCTTGTCATGTTTAATGACATGCACAAATGTCAGACTCTCCATGCCTCTAATCATCTCCACTCACTGATTTTTTTTTAACCCCTCTCACTAGAGCTATAGTCATGTAGAGCTGAATTCAGCCGCTTGCTGTCCGTGCTATAAAAAGTAGGAGACACAAACTCCTAAACACTGTCTATTAAAACCCTCTCTGGCTTTGCTTAAGGGACCTACACCATGTGATTTACTTTCCTATTTGCTAAAGCTCTTGACAGCAGCATTAGCAGATATTTCAGTATTTTTCATTTCATTTCAAACCTTTATTTGAAAATCATTGAGGTTTCCCTCATTTGCAACCATGTCGAGATACAGATCAAAACAAATGAAACTGCACAAATAAAACAACAGAGACAGGTCAGGATGATTCTCAGTAGAAACAATCACACACTGTGGTGAAGTGGTTTGAGATCATTGTCTTAATCTGCCCAAGAGAAACAAGAGTGTCAATCTTGAGAGAGTGTTTTAAATTAATCCACATTTTTGGAGCAAAAAAAGCTAAAAGCAGATTTTCCAAGTTCAGAGTAAACCCGCTGGACTTGAAGCAATAGACATTCAGTAGAGCGAGTGTGGTCCAGTTCAGCAGAGATGTGATGTAACATCGTGTAAGATTTATAGATCAAGACATACATGTGGTTATCACGTCTCTGTGACAGAGGAGACCAACCAACTTTGTTATAGAGAATACAGTGATGAGTGTTATAGGGGTCTCTGGTGAGGAATCTAAGAGCAGAGTGATAAAACTGAATCTAACATCCTGTAGATATTTCCAGCTCTAATGTGTATCTAACTCCTGACACACTGTTGTGTTTCGTCTGCTTTTCCAGTTCAAAGTATGTCCCAAGAGTCAGTGCGTGTCCACTCCGGGCCACCGTACAGACCTTTTCTTGAGGGACCCGGGAAGCGTCCTCATCACAGATTTCTTTGGTAGCGTTCGCAAAGTCGAGATCACCATGGAAACCATCAACCTGACCGAACCCATCAAGACAGTGGAGCAGAAGTAAGTTGTGTTTGTTTGTATTTCTCATTTGTGTAATGTTTTTGTTTACTTTAATATTTTTAAGATACAGTAATTAATAACCTGTTGAGGGAGAAAAGTGAAATAATGAATGTTGAAGTGTTTGATTATCTGAATGATTTTCTTAATCAAAGTTGATGAGTGGAAATAGTTCAAGTCAAACAACTTTATTGTGTGGCAACTTGTTATGAGCAGCTCTAACATAATAGACACAGGGGTGTACAGGAAAGACTTAATCATATTTAAGATCTAAAATATCTAAGAAGATCTGAAGAAATGCTGATAGGAAGCAGACTGATAAATAAACTCATGAACAAAAGGATTGGTCTTGGTAGTAGCTAGCAACAGGTGTTTTCAGACACGTTTAAAATATCCCCCCATCTTTGATCAGCCAAACCTTAGCCAAGTTGTTCACATAATTTGATCCAGATAAGAATAATCTGGATTTGGAAATCCACTTTTTGCTGTCTGGGATCATGAGGTGACCCATCTCACATTTGTCACATTATTTCAATGAAAACCTTGATTGGATCAACCTGATCCAGATCCAGATTATAATCATTTCCATATCTTGATGACTGGGTTCTTAATTATATTTAGTCCACAGGGGGCGCAGTAATCCACACATACTGAACTTAATTAAATGTTATCTGTTTGATATTAATCACTTTTTAGTGAAATATTTAATGGGGATGAAATCCTTCATTCTTTTTCACACTCCTGCAGTCTACCTTATCTTTTATGCTACTGTATGATTTATCAGTTCAAGAGCCAGATAGTGAAAATGTCAACATCTTTGTGAGAAACAGTGGATTTTTTTTTTTTATTACATTTCCTTCCTGTGATCCATCCTGAGTCAGGCCTTCTGGGATCAGGATAATCCTGAGTTTTTTGGATCAAAGTTAACCCAATCCTGAAAAACAAGACTGGATTATCTGATCTTATCCGATTCAGTAATCCTTTTTTTCCTTTTGAGAAAGATTTCATCCAATCCGAGCTTTAAACAATCAGATTACTATTGAACAACCAGGCCGGGGAGTTAAAACCTTTTTTTACCCGAGGTCGATTGAGCTTTCATTGAAGTCAAACTGCAACAGTCTTTTTCCATTTTTTTCTCATAGCCCTATCACCTGACTGTTTCAGACCTTTAGATAAGATAATTCCACTGGGGTGACTGATATATATATATATATATATATATATATATATATATATATATTTTTTTTTTTTTTTTTTAATTATACCAGTGGAAGCTAAAAAAACACTGATCCAATCAGTGCAAGGGGCAAAACTTGCTGTCTTTCTAGAGTGATAACAACGACGGCTACTCTTTAGAAGTGAAAGCATGTCTTTTCAATATCCTCATATATTTTAGTCATCGCATTTGATTCAGGTAGATTAGTTAATGTCAACTCACCTGATTGTGCCAGGGAAATGAAATCAGCTGTAGATAATGTAAGACTTCAGATGAAAACTGAGTGAAACAATTGACACATTGTATTTTTAATGAACCCACATTCATCAGTTCATTAGAAATACAATGTATTCCAAAAAATCATCCTTATCGCAGATTGTTTGTAACTTTCAGCCGTGCAGTAAAGTCCTACTTGAGCTGGTTTAGATACAAACTGGATGTTAAATCCTTATTTGTGGTCAGCCTCCCCACAGAAGAGCTGCAGCCCAAATTCTTTTTATGTTTTTTATGTTATCAACTAAAAACTTTGATTTCTCTGGGAACATCTCTCATCAGTGATATTCATCTCTTAAATAGCGATGATGTTTTGAGTGAAGTGTACTAGAGAGACTAAACCACAAGGTGGATGTCTCTGTGACTAGCCTGCTGTCCTGAGCTGTAAATTGAGACATTTCAAACTGATTTGAAGGCTGATAGATGGCACAGATGTTTGAGATGATGATAATAAAGCTAATTTAAATGGCATTTCCTGCTGTTAGTAATCACCACCAGCTCTTAATGCTCCTTTTCATAGTAAATCAATGATCATAAACGGACATTTTCTGTGTCTTACCTCAGGCTATGGTTCACTAACTCTTGTTAAGAGATATTGAGTGAGAGCAGTGTTTCTGATTTATTGCCTTTGGCTCCACTGTGTGGTGAACTGGACAAAAAGCATCCTAGTTCAGATAAACGCATGCTGTCGTTGCTTTTGGTAGAGACATGCTGTGATGAATACAGGTGGCCACTAGATGGCTGTAGAGAGCTGTCAAACTCAAGACTCCTCTTCATCCTCTCTGCCTGCTTACATATTGTTTGCCTTCTCATATTAGCCAGACCCCACAGTCACTAATCCCATAATAATGACAAACACCAGTGGTTTGAGGAAACACACAGCTAATGTACCAAACTGCAAACACTGCTCTGTGTATTTACTTGTTAGGCTGCGTGAGAGGAATAGATCGTTGTGCTCTACAAACAGATGTGATGTAAATTAAAATCTTATTCATTGTTGTACTTCCTCCACTTCTATTAATTTCATTAAGCTGGGGTTTAATTGAACCACTGGGAGGTATTAAAGCCAAAGAATCCAATGCGGTCGGGTGCTAATTAGTAATTAGAGGCAATTGTCACACTGGTTTTAGTCATCGTCTGTTATGGCCTCGGGCTAGTGAGTCATTGCACACAACTTCCCCGATTACTTTATTATTGATTAGGGCCAACACATCAGGTCTACTGAACGAAGCAGCACAGAAAAGAACCACACGTGTTGCCCTCATTCAGTCCTAGAGAGCGTTTTATCTGCAAATCTGATGTAAGAAAGCAGCAATCGCTTCATTTTATTGATGCTCAATGAAGCAAAGTTTACTGATGCAGAAACCCAGCAGTGGAGTCTTTCTACTTCTATGAATAAAGGGAAATATTATGATGAAAGTTCAAATCTATTATAGAGGCTAATGAGGAGTTACGTCATTTTGTAGGTTACATTATGCTGTGTTGTTAGCTGGATGAGCTCGACGTCATTAATATTAAACTGTGTTGTGGGTGATACATATTTGCTCTTCTTCACATATATATGGTTTTCTACTAGCAAATACAGAACAAAGTATAGAATTCTGAAGGTGACAGTATTACTGCTGGTTTTAATACTGGCGGCTGGGGCTCAGTTGGTAGTGTCAGTTGTCTCTCAGCCAGAAGGTCGGGGGTTCGATCCCCACGTCCTGCATCCACCCTGTCGGATGTGTCCTTAACCCCAAGTTGCTGCTTCGTCAGCGGCGTATGAATGGGTTTAGTTACTTCTGATGGGTCACATACAGAGCAACCTCTGCCATCAGTGTGTGAATGAGTAGGTGTGACCTGCGGTTTAAAAGCACAAGTACTATACAAGCGCAAGTCAATTTACCATTTATCATAATATGTTACCTAAGTGACTTCACATAATAACAGCTGGGCGACACAAAGAAAGCGTAGCTATGGCAGAGTTACTTGTAAAATGTTGAGAGAAAAAAACAGTTTTGAGAATTTTGCAGTCTTGCGCTCACAAATGTTATTTTTCTTTTCACTGACATCATATAATTGAATATTGTTGCCAACATGTTGGCCTATATCAGGTTACAACACCTGTTTTTCTTCAGTTAATACACTGAATTGAATTTCTTTGCCAAGCTGATGAAATTCTGTCACAGAAAAAAAAACAGCTTAATGCACCAAAAACAAAGAATTAAAAGCCTATTGAACTTTTATTATAGAAAAGAAAAAACGCTTATTCTACTCTACTCTAAAAAACACGAGTGAGCTCTGGACACAATTCAAATCCCTTGAGGACGTTAGTGAAATAAATTGATTGATCTGTTAGTCAATCCAGAGAAATATAAATTATTCCTGTCAGTCATTTGACAAAAAAAAGCTTTATATTTTCTGGTTCCAGCTTCCTAAAAAAGTTATCTGAATGTCTTGTTTGAGTGTTATCTGATGAAACATGCAATTTAAATGTGTCACCTGAGGCTCTTATTAAAATGTAGTTTCACTTGTGACAAAAGCAATAAAATCAGATGGTTTTTTTTGCTCATGAGTCAGATCTGTTTTTACATTAAAGTTCAGAGAACGTAATTTAAATGAAATGAAATTCAGGACGCTGTCATAGTCGTACCAAAATCAAATGTTTTCTGTACTGTTTATGTCATTTTGCCAGAGATAGAGGAAGAAGCAAACTCAAGCTGAAGCGTCATATTAGATTTCATACAACTTTTACGTCTCTCTCTGGAGTTCTTTTGTCACCGACCCGTGTTGGTGGAAGCAAGCTCGGTCTAAAACCTATAACTTAAACTGTAAACACTGACTTCAGTGGTCTCCTTGTTTCATTCCACAGGACGGCATGCTTTAGCAATGTCTTTAATATAATGATAAAAACGTTGTCAATTCTGGAATAGACTCCCAATGCCCATAATGAAACTAAAGTAATTCTTGTAATTGATAAAATCTGCGTATTTATTGTATTGTAAAAGGCTACTGATAGGCCATTAATTTTTATTTTTAAGATTTATTTTTGTGCTTTTTGTGCCTTTTAATGGAGTCATAGGACAGTGGATAGAGTTGGAAATCATGGAGAGAGAGTGGGGAATGACATGTGGGAAAGGAGCCACAGGTGGGATTTAAATGGACCGCCCGCTTGGAGGACTATGGAGACTACCTCCATACATGGGGCACGCGCACTAACCACTGTGCCACCAGCGCCCCAGGCTTTTAAAATGTATAACTGCTGGAATTGTACAGTGGTTTGTGAGACAAGGAAGTCAGATTTATTTACACTGCACCTTTTAGACACCAGGCAATTCAAAGTGCAAGTGCAGTTGTAAATAGATAGGATGAATTAACCTCTCCTTGATGATACAAAGGGGAAGAAATAGTAAATAAATATCAGAAAAGTATTGCAGAAAAGCCAGCAATGAATTCACCAAATAGCAGGAAATTAAGTTTCATTAAAATTTCCTAGAGGAGGTTCCTTAGACCCCCACTTGAGCATGAAGTGCTCCCTGTTCTGGGGGGCTTCAGTTCATCTGACGTGATGAAACTATTTACTGGCTTTTACCAAACAGATGTAGCTTAGGATGCAGGTGTTGTTGCAACATAACATATGCTGCAGGTTATTCGTTGTGCAAATATAATTTTGCTGTGCACTCTGTGTATTCTCCTGCGTTTTTGTCCTTTGAGAATCACATGCCTGATTATTGATCTTTTGTGCATGTTGTTGAATTCAGGCCCAAGGCCAACTGATACAGAAAGTCTGATTTAGCCACATTTAAGATATTTTGTAAGAAAGTTATAACAAAAAACACACATCTGAAGGGGAAAATATCCAACTAAAGAAGATGGGCATGGCATTTTTATGATCCTGCTGCACAGACAGCACAGGTAAGATTAAATAATAGCCTTTCATAGGTCCTGAAAATGAGCTGTAGTGAGCTCGTAGTGTTCCCCAACAAGAAAAAAAGATCACAGATGTCCCCTGAAACAAGCCGTTATTAAATATAGTGCTGCTTTAATCCACTTTTGTCAGCTCACTCGGCCATCAGACAAGTGGAGGAGGATATTTAGTGTGTGTGTGTGTGTGTGTGTGTGTGTCGCTCTCATGCCTCTCTGATTCTCCTCCCAACCATCTCTAAACAAGAGTTTTTTAAAATCAGAACAGGCTCTTCCATTAAGTGAATTACACTTGATGGAGGGGACGTTTTAATGGACTCCTCTTCATTATACATAGGCTTAACAGTGTAATGATGATGTCTCGTTGCTCAGAGACAGCCATAGGTGCTTGTTGACCAAAAGATGTCCCAGGATAATAATCATTATCAAATTACAGCTCCATTCATATCCAATCGAGTAGCAAAGTGAGTTTAATCACATTTGTGACCTGCAGCAGTGGATGGATTCTAAAAGAAATGATTCAGGTGATTAGTAGAGCAGATGTTTAAAGGAAATGTGTTTGACCCAAAGATGGCAGCTGGAGACAGCCGTGATACAGAGCTGGGGGTTGGTTGGGGGGGGGCAGCAACATCCATTAGAATCAGCTAACTGGATTGAAAAATCCTCTCCAAAAGTCTCTTCATGGAAAATAAAGTGGAAAGTGGTTTGAATTGAATTAGAGCTCATCTCTTGTGCGAAGTGAAAAGGAGGAGGGGGTGTGGGGGTGATCTGTGGTGCATTCCGTGACATGTTTCCAGTGGCAGAAAGAGCTGAGAGCACATTCAGGGCTCAGCAGGAGCTCGTCTACCCGCCCGGCAGCCCAGTTCTTTTTTTTTTTTTTTCTGTGGGAGCAACTTCTGCTTCCCCTTCTGCTACGACACGGTGAGAAAAAGAAAGTGAAGTCGAATAGAAAGCAACAAAGACAGAAATAAAGAAGGCTGGACAAAAGAGCAAAAGCCAGAGAGGAAATGTAGAGGAAAGTATTTTGAAGGGAAGAAAGAGACAAAAAGGAAAAAAAGGAGAAGCCAGTTTTTTCATACAGCAAGTGTTTGGAGAAGAGCCACGCTGGTCAGCAGCTGTCTGACCCCATCTTTCTATGATGAGAAGAAGACAGTCACCCAGGGGAACCTCCACTCCACACTGACCTTTACCTGAAACTCAAGGTTTCTGACTTCTTATCAAACTGTGAGGCTGCAGAGAAACAGAAATTCAACAGCAGACTTGCATAGAAGAACTCAAACATATCAAAACTGTTCACTGCAACTCTGCCTTACTGTTGGATCCAGATATTTTATTAACATTGTTTACAGGTTTGATGTTGTTTTGACAGTTGGATATCATTCATTTTGTTAATTTTAAGCTCAAAGTTTTTTTTTTTTGATTTGGCCCAACAGAACATGGTTAAAATACAATACAGGAACACATTTTTAACTAAGCAAAGAGTAATACAATCAATGAAACATAATCATAAAAAAATTGCAATATATAATTAAAAGATATTTAAGTCATCGATTGTCCAAAGGATTTATGGTAAACAGGATTCTTCAAAGAGAGCAACTAGGGGAAACCAGCTTTAAAAAAAAAAAAAACTCCTTAATTTTGTCCTTCAGAGCAAACTGGAATTTTTTTCAACATGGATGGGCACCGCACCTTCCAGGTCACTTCTGTACCAAATGTGCTCCTTATACTTTACTCTAATGTGGTTACATTTAAAGCTGCATTCAGTAGCATTGTTTGCTGCAGCGTGTAAACACAACATTCCTCCTGGGCTCATCACTTGTACCGGCTGTTAAAAATCTAAATCAGACAAGTGTTGAATGTGCCATGTTTGGAATTAGGCTTATTGCAATATTCAAACTTAGCATAATGTTCACCTGAAAAGAAGTCTTATCTGAAAAGTTTTCTGGGGGCTTCGTCTGACTGAATACATTCTGCTTCTCAAGATGATGTTGCTCTCATCCCGTCATTTTAAAACAGGCTCTGTAATTCCGCCTAAAAAAGCTACTGTTATATTTTTTGAACATACATTAGGATCCAATTAGGTATTGGTTTGATGCAGATTTGGTGGTGTAATGAGTGTTTACTACAGCAGCAGGATAGGATACCAGGGGTTTACTCAAAATAGGATAATACTTTACTGATCCCCAGAGGGGAAATTCGGGAAAAATGAATGACAGTCCCCATGTTCATAGTAAAGATATAAAATGTAACACAGTGTGAAGGTGTGTCTCATTAATACTCTTTTAATGGACTTTAGGACACAATGAAAGCAGGAGAGTCCTGATGATGGCTCTGTGTCTGAAAGGTCGCAGGTTTAATACATCTTGCCTCACATTAATTAATGTCTATCAATCAACTGCCAAGCTGTGACCTTTTTAAGAGTCCTTGAGCAAGACACTGAGCATCAACTTTCCTCATTAATCCAAGTCGCTGTAGCTGTGAGCTTTAGTTCAGTGCTATAAATTCAAATTCATTTTTTTTCTAACCCGTAAGTCACATATGTTTTAAGGACAGCTTCTTAAAGGCTCAGAATGGTCCATCTTTTTACTTTGTAAACGGAGCGGTTTCTTCTGACAACAGTTTATTCATCCGGCCTTGGACCCAAGGATACACATACAAAGTTCTTAAAGTATAGCTTTCTATGAAATGTTGCCTCTACAGTTCAGTAAACACTTTGAGAGTGTGTTACTTCTTAGAAAACATGCACAAAAGGAAGAATGTTTTGATGTTTATCTTTTAACACTCCATCACTTGAATATGTCTTCTAAGTTACAAAGAGATGACGATGTGGGGACTTACAACTCTTAAAGGGACATTTTTAGTTCCCTAGAAACACTTACGATTTTTTAATTTGCTGTGAACAAATTTAGTAACAAATCAAGTGAAAAAAACACCCTGCTGATAAACTGCAGTACTTAGAAGGGAAATGCACCGTTTTAACTAGGGATGCATTGGCTCAACATCGGTATCGGCTGATATCGGCAGATATCCAATGTGTTCGATATCTGATCGTAAAGTATTGTGGCATGAACTGATGTCAGTAGCCGATGTCTGTTTTTTTGTGCCAAATAAGTTAAATGCTGGAATCTAGTACACCTGACTACTGATTCAGAGAAGAGGTTTATTATAAGGCAGATGAAGTCACCTGTTGAACAAACTCTGACTTGTTTTCATTGTCAAACATGAGAGGAAACGGTGACATTGTGGGAGTCTTACACCAAAAGAAGTCATGAAACATTAATGTGTATCAGCATTAGCCCAGATTTGCCCTTTTGTGATGTCATGAAGGGAAAATCTCCAAACAGCCTGTTTGATGACATATTTTATAAAAATTGGAGCACGGTAAAGATAGAGAGGATGAACTCATAATTGGGGGGTTTGTAGACGTGCTAGGGACACATAGGGTTCCAAAAACATGGTTAAAGTGTAATTTGCAAAATACGTGACCTTTAAATAGGCTGATTCAAAAGATTGGACACAAGGCTCTTTATCATTACAATTTTAGTTGCACAGACTGAATCAGGTCATTTGGATTGTCTGAAAGAGATTGCTGAAGTTTGAAACACGTTGTGTGCCAGTCAGAACCTAATTTGAGTTATTTGTCTCATGTTGTGCTGGTTATTTTTTTAACTTGTGGAGTTGATTATATTTTCTTGCTTGTTCTTCACACTTAAGGTTTTTTTAGATGAGAAACTTTCCTTCCCCTGTTTTTTGGATGGAGATTTTTACCACACTAAAGCTTTACCATGTATTAAAGTATTACCATGACGACGCACTTTTAGAGCACTGTTTGGTTAGATTCAGGGCAGAGCTGATGTTTGCTGTGTAGCACCAAAACCAAACATTAGCCGTGATAGTTTGTTTACCGTTTCAGCAAATACCACATGAGGATTGGAGCCGACTCTGAAGCTCAGACTAACTTTCATTGATTGCTACATCGATGTTCAGACTTGTTTTAGGAAAACTAACCAAAACACAGAGTGCATTGTGGGTAGTTCAGGGGGTCTGGGAGTTTGGAAGTTTTACTGACGTAGCTGAAGTTGAAACATGGTGTTTCATTATCTTAAGAGATAGATCATAGATGCAGAATAACTTCATTTTTTCCTGTTTTTTTCCATTTGTTTTGTCCTTTACACTTCTGTAACGATATACACAGAATCCTTTTCCAGTCACATCAATTATTGTCACTCAGATGTTTTTCCCACAGGATGATTTATTTTTTCATTCATCAAGAGGAAAAATGAGTTCATTTGCATCAATTTGCACTGCATATCATTGACTCGGCTCTGAAATGATCTGTCAATCATACACACCTCTGCTTTACACTCTCTGCCAAGAGAAACACTGGAGTCTGTTCCTCTTCCTGACAGCTTTTCAACATCATTGAATGATGGCATTCCACACTTTGAAAGCTTAATGTTTCCAAAGCCCAGTCTATTGACTTCAGGTAAATGCTAAACTGTTCTGTTCTGTTCTGTCTTCCAGTCCTGTGAATGGAGAGCTGGAAAAGGAGACGTATTCATACTTATATGTGGATCAGCTGCCTGTGTCTGAGATCATCCATCAGGTAAGAGACCCTTGCAGACATCAGGGTCAGTTGAGGACACTAAAGACCATGTGATGACGTTTTTTTTCCCTCCATCTCTTTTTGCCTTTTGCGTCAGCAGCCGTTCATTCAGGCTCCTGTGTTGTCGCTTCTTGATTCAAAGTGCGTCCACACTCCTCCTTAATTTGGACTCAGAAAGTTACGTGCAACATCCACCAACAGATTCATTGTGTCGTTTCCATGGTGACAGCTCTAACTGTGAAATGCAAGTGCCTCCTGGTCTCAGCGTGCAGGGGCCACCGTGAAATCCAGCAGAAATGGATAGGCAGCGTTTTGGGGTGGAATTGTGCATTCACCTCGTTCCCAAATGGATTGTGGCTTTCAGTCGAGCTGACCTTCACAAATGAACACCTATTCCTCCTCATTGCACTTCTAAGAGCGTCGTGCTCTGCATTCAAAACAGTCTCCGCTTCTGTGTTCTGTAAGATTTTCCATTATGAGCCATATGCAAAAAAAAAAAAACGATTTCTATACTTCGCCTTCAACTCTTTGCTCCCGAAATAATAAGGAAGTCATATTAATCTTTGCTGCAGGGGCAAAAGCAGACATTAGTTTAGCTAATATTTGGGCCCAGCTGCCACGGAGAAACCCATACTTTAATAATCTGAAATCGAATGCATTAATGTGTCCATCTACACAGAATCATTCAATGCAATAAACGCTCGAAAAGTACAAAGTTTGTGAAGTTTATGGTCAAAAGTTTTTGAGACTTTTTTTTTTTTGATTATTTGAGAGAAATGTTCAGGACTGTATATGACTTTACTCTGACAGCTTCTACAAATAGAAGCCACATTGAAAGCCACATACAGGTATTGGATGTTATTTTAAAGACCTTTCTGTTAGTGTGTCCAGCCTGAATCTTTGCAAAATCGGCAAAATAATCTACCTAACCTCTGATCAATGCACCAACATCTGGCAGAGATTGCCATTTTGGGTCTTTATTCAAAAAACTCTAAAGTACAGGAGGTAGTAAGATCTTGTTCAGGTATCTTACCATGTAAAAGCAGGGTTTGGATCCTTCTTCTTTCTCAGGTAAATTAACAAGTCTGTGGGAAAACCCTGTCTGCGTTCATTGTTGCACCAACAGCTGGCTCCAAATAGTGAAGAAATGAATGTATGCATACGAATTAATGATGATGTAACTTCAATCAGAGTTCAAATGAATAAAAACACGTACATAAGATGCATTGTTATTCTAGAAGTTTAAAAATACTCCTCTAATGTTCTTTACTTGAATATATGTTTCCTCTTTGAACCCACCTGAAATTACCATTTTAAGACGAGCTTCAGATCAGCTGTGTTATTCCAGAGGTTTGCCCGTCTGTATTTAAACTAACTGGATGATCTAAGTACGTCATTCAACTTCAATGAATTCTTATTTCAGGATCTGAAATCTCAAATATTACAGTTACATCTTCATTACTGTAATTAACAGAACCAAAAGTAAGGCAGACTAGTTCATTGGATTTTTCCATTGAGGACAAAGTGACAACTGGGCAATTGTTTGTCTCACTGTAGTTAAACACAAGCTTCAGACCTTATATTGTGAAGTCAGAGCCAAAGCTGAGGATCAATGATTGTAACCACTTCCTAAAAAAAATCACAATTGTAGCTTTGCTGTTTTGATCAGTACACAGACACAGAAGGACAAAATGATGGTCCTCCAGCAAAAAATGTCAGAGATTTGTTTAGTGTGGACGTGTCAGAAAGGCTTCTGTTCACATTTCAGCGACCACAGCAGAGTTGGAGTTGCTGAGTTTTTATTTGACTGTGATGTTAAGCTCCACTATGAAGACAGAAATGAAGCGATTGGTGTTTATAGTAAAGGTCAGATCCAGCTGAACCGAGTAAGTGATAATTCTTTTTTTATACATCAGAAAAATCCTCGGGTGCTGCTGCTGGAAACATCTCTGTCGTACATCGACTTCAGTGCGAACAAAGGTGTCACAGTCAGCTGGCCCAGAAGAATGAAGCTGACCACAGGCCTGAGCTCTGTCGGAGGCTTATTGAGTATAGTGATGGAAAAGAGGTGGGGTGTACGCGCCCTGCGGCACTCTGAGAAATTGAGACTCAGAACTGCCTTGGAAGCCCGGAAAACATGGGTCAATTCTGGTCCTGCTGCCCCCTTCTTATATAAGATTAGAACATCAAATGTTGCCATAAAAATTCAAAACACAGTAGCAATCACACTATTGAAAGTCACACCAACATACCTCATTAAGCTTTTGGCGTCTTCTTTGTTTTCTGATTTGGTTCTCTCTCTCCTCTGTCTTTTTTATAATTACTTCTTTCAATGCATCTCTTTACATATGTTTCTGTCTTTCTCTTTTTTTTGTAAGTCTCCTCTCCTCTTTTTTTAATGCACCCACACGTACAACTCACAAACACCCTCGTCAACCCGGTGACCCCTGCCAGAGATTTCGATTATCGGCTCGCACTCCTGCTGGGCTGAAGATGGGAGTCCTGACAGACTGAGTCATCTCCCCCTCCTCACCATAATCCATCTGCAGTGCAGCAGAATGACCAATGTCCACACAGCTTATTGACAGCTTTCCTATTTTTGATTAGCTGTCATATTGTAACCAAGACTCCCTGAGATATCTGTGTTTTCTGCCGACTAGGCTGCGGCCTTTGACGCACTCATCTGAAGAACTGGAACCTGATTTGATTGAATCTCATAAGATTTGATGCCTAAAATGTTCCTAAGTGGTGTGTAGCTGATTTCTGCCACCTACAAAAAAAAAAACCCCACTATGTTTATCTTCTTAAGAGAAACATTTTCCATTTGCTAGGAGACCAGGGGACGGCTTGTAAATAGAAAAGTCATCACAGTGAGTGACAGTGTATATATATAGCTGTGCTGCATAGCGTCTGTATACAAACCTCGCCTCATTGTGTATTTGTGTGTATGTGAGGAGTTGATTAATGCCCTGTCACTGTTGGCAGTTGACTCGCTGCTGGTGACGGGGTGAGTCCCCTCTTCCTGACACCTTCTCTTCCCAACCGCACACATCTCATCACGCTGCCAATGCCTAATCACAATATGCTCCATCCTGAAAAAAAAACTGAAAGGAGCTCCTCTCTCTTGTGTTCTCTACCTTTTTCCTAACTCGCTTTTCTGCGTCCTGCTCTCTGGCGTCAAATTGTTATTTGTTCCTTTGCCAGCTTGACGCCTCACACCATATGGCTCTAGAGAAATGAAAATGAAAACACTGAAAATTAAAGCTTTGCCTCCCTGCTGTGCTCTCGACCCTCACTCAGTCTGCAACTCTGACACTTTTCAAGTGGATATCAGGGTTGTGTGGCCTTTATTATTGGCCAAATACCCAACAGAATGCTCCTCTATTTAATCATATTTATTATTGAATTTGCTTATTTGCATTGTCTGTTACAAGTAGTTATTTAATTTGTTTATATAAAGAAGAGGTTACCAATGCAATGCTTGAACATCAGTATCGGCTGACATTGGTCCTGTTGACAGACATCGTTCAAATAATGTGGCATGCACTGATTTGAGATTTTCCATACTGACACATTCATGTAATGCTGGCAAGGTAGTATACCTAACAGCTGATTCAGAGCTGAGTTTATTCAGGAAGAGGGACTACTAACAACTATTCGAACACATCCAATCACATAGCTTATTAAAAAAAACAGACAGAGAATTACAAAGAAATAATGAAAATAACATCAGTAACAGCTCATTTGTGATTTAAAAATTGGTAATGGATTCAACCCAGATTTTCACAAACGATGCTTGTCCTATATAAACTTTGCCTTGATATTGATATTGATATCCCTCTTTTTGGAAGAGATCCTGGCTAAGAAAGCTCACTATTACAAAGTTACAAAACTTTACCCAATCCAGACATAGCATTGTATTATAAAGAAAATTCAGAATGGAAACAGACGAAGAACAGCATTAAGATTCAAAAAAAGAAAAAAAAAGTTTAGAAACATTAATTTCAGAAAATAGTATTGGCTATACTTAGCCCTATTCAGACTGCAAAAAGCGGTCTGAAAATGGCTTTTATTTGGTTGTTGTTTTTTACTTGAATAACAAATATAACTTTTAGCCCTTTCTTTTAGTTTTGTTGTAAAATATGTGCAGCTTGATAAACGTCTTTAACAGGTAAAAAGTGCACTTACTGTGTAAATGTTGGATGGGTGAACCAAAGTTAAATGGCACTCTTTACGAATAATCTAGTTTAGAAACACAAATAGGATGAACTTGAACAATTGACCCGTCTTCTTGTCCCAGTATTTTCTTCCAGATGAAACTGTTTAGAGTCCCGGCTGTGCACACTGTCTGCTGTGTCCCACTCTGTACAACATAAGACTGTCTGCAGGTTTGACCTTGGCGTGCTACAGTTTGGCAGGGCGCTTCAGACCTCCCTGAATGACCATTAGCGTCCTGCATGGCCTTGTTAATTAGCTCCAATCATTCAGGTGGGAAGCCGTTAATTGATTTTTCTTGTGAATTGAATACGCGACACAAAGCGTGTGTTACAGAGGCAGGCTGCCTGAGTCTCGGCTCTTGTCCTTGGCAGAGCGATGTGAATGGTTTTCTCAGTGAAGGTCAGCATGCACTCACATGTTTTCTGCTCCTGTCTCTCCTTGTACGTTCTCTCTTTTCTCATTTCCTTTTTACCTCTGCCTCCTAAAGGTTTTTTTGAACTGAATCCTTTTTGTTAATCTTCGAGAAGTCAAAAAAATCTTCTCTTTAGATATTGCTTAAACAACCTGTGCTCACTGAGAACAGCCTCATCTTTTGGTGACAGTAAGTCTCTTTAGATGTTGCTTTCAGAGTTTTGTATTGAAAGAAGAAGTTACCATCAGCCCAATATCAGTTTGTCTTTGAAGCTATAGTGTATAGACTCTGTTAGAAAATGTTCAATTTTGAAAACATTTAACTTAATCATTATTTCAATAAGCAAAAAGTTCCTGAAACTGTTTCCAGTTTGTCAACTGTGAGGATTTCACGTGCTCGTTTGCTGTTCAGTTACACAAAAGAAAGTATTTGATGTTACCTTGGATTATAGAGACAGTTGTCATGAGAAGTTTAGACTTTTATTTCACATATTACTTTCTATAGAAAGTCTGATAAACTGGCTGGGCCGGTTTATCAGGTTATCACAGATGTGTGTATCATATAACATCAAGAAAAATGATCCTCTTCATACTCTTGCACTTTATTTTCTTGAAATTCATGTTGGTCCTATCTTATCTTAATATTGTAACAACTTTTTTTAATAATTTTGTTTGTAAGCGCACATTTTTATGGTTGTTGGACTTCAGTTTTAAAGCCAAAAGCAGCTCTCTGTAAAGAAGCAATAAGTTATTATTATTATTTGGATGAAAGGGAGGATGCATATTGCATTGATTTAAAGCCAAGTCGAGCCCTAAAACTTACCCTGTTTAATCCTCTTTTTCATCTATTGTTAGAATCATAATAATTTACAAAATCAATGACATTGAATGTTTGACTAGGTAATAAATCAAGTGAAAAGCAGAGTTTATTCTAATAGACTTCTATACAACAAGTCCTTTTTTGCAACCCTGATGCGTCCCCCTGCTGGCCATTAGAAAGAATACAGGTTTAAGGCTCTTGAATATAGGATAGGATATTGAGCTTCATTTGCATTTTTCTGCAAGATATTAATTCATTCACAGATATGTCTTCATTCAATAATTCATTTAGGATTTTTAAAACTGATGTTGCACTGTGAGAACTTGATAACTTTTTATTTTACATGATTTATTTTTGTTTCTTTTCCCGCCCTATTTAGCATTTTAGAATATGGTTGTTAAGATACACCTGTCAGCACAATGCAGTTCTGAACAACACCACTTCAAGGCAAGACCAAAGTAACAATCATATCATATCAAGTATTAGTATTTTTTTATGATGATCAGTTAAACATGGATTTGATTGTGAAACTAATAAATAGTTGATTAAATGTCACTAAGTGAAAATGTGTAGTCATCACCGTCTCTCTCTCTCTCCTCCATCTTGACATATGCTCCTCTGCCCTCCGGCTGTGCTGACGTGGCGCTCCTGTCACAGTCGATCCGTCCCCCTCTGCTCTTTCTCACCCAAGGGGCTTGCGTTTACACACACACTTATGTACATGCTCACACACAGAGAGTCACAGTCACGCAGACCTCTGCTCACCATAGCCATGGAGGTCAACTGCCCCCAGTGGCCACACGCTCCCAGTCGTTTCTTATTAACATCCCGGACCAGGCTCTGCTTCGTCCTCCAGGTCTTTAACCCTCAGCTCCTATACTTGTCTTTGTGATGGCCACTTTGTCACCAAGGCCGAAGCTAAGAAAATGTTCCAACCCAAACTTTGTTATGTAACACAGATCTGCATGTAGTGAGAGCAGGAATTAAAATCCCTCAGTGAATACATGATTTGTGCCGTCTAAAACCAGTGACCGTGCAGTGACAGTCTCAACTGTCAGGTCAGAATTCATCTGATTGCAGCTACGTCTCTATGGGACAGATCACTGCTGTCTAAGCTCTGTGTCAGTTTGACCTGAAAAACATGGAGGATGACAACTCAAGCATGCTGGCAGATTTGATTGGGAGATGCTTCTGTTTCAGCTTATCTACAGCAGACGGGTCTCCACTGTCCAGAACCTCGTGTTTTTCTAAGAGTGGATGCAGCAATCATGAAGGAAAAATCATCAATCATGTCAGGATTTCAAAGAAATATAAACAACACACGGATGTTCTGCCCAGTCCAAACAAACTGTGCTGTTTTGCTTTAAAAACAAAAAGCCAGTTTGTTTGTTTTATCTTGTTTTAAACTCATAATTGAAGATCCAAATGTATCTACTGCACTTCCACCTTAGCTCAGGGCTAAGACTGACCAAGAGTTAAGAGCCATTTTTCTTTTTGTCATATATTTTAAAAACAAAAAATAATTGAATTTGCTGAGAGCACAGAACAAATCTCTGCAGATTGTAGCAGGAGCATTACAGGCTGTTTTTTAAAACAGAGAGGACAATCAGGATGAGAGTTTCTCAATGACTAAACTACAATAATTAAAGGCACTATATGTAAGACTGAGACGTAGTTTAAAATTGGTACTGCAGGGGCGCTGGTGGCGCAGTGGTTAGTGCGCGCGCCCCATGTATGGAGGCTGTAGTCCTCAAAGCAGGCGGCCCAGGTTTGAATCCTGCCTGTGGCTCCTCTCCCGCATGCCATTCCCTACTCTCTCTCCCTGATTTCCAACTCTATCCACTCTCCTGTCTCTCAATTAAAGGCACAAAAAGCCACCCAAACAAAAAAATCTTAAAAAAATATATATTGGTACTGCAGTCCAAATGCAAAACATTGGGGAGAGCTGTCTTCCCGCCCTCTACTTCCTAGAGACGATGCACATGCAGGTTGCCATGTCACGGGCACAGAAGCTTCAGTGTTTAGCCGGCTCTACATCGGCCTTGAAATTTTTCTGTACTCTCAGCTCTCTCCATTTTTCATCTCCAAAATGTCATGTTCCTGGTCGCGGAGCTTATTAGTACAATGTTGAGGCTTCCTGAGTCGAGTAGAATCAGTGAGATCTAAACCAGTTTGCTTGCCAATTTCCATCACTGCAATAACCTGTTGGTTTGCCTTTTGCCTGGCAAACCGAGGGGTGTCCTAAACAGTTGATTTAATTCTGCAGATATCTTACATTTTACCCCTGTAAGTAAAACAAGTATGTCCTTAAAAGTGCTGTACCATTGTTGATTCAAATCTTTTGTATTGGAATTATAACCCGTTTTTTGGGCGTCATTATTGTAAACAAACTGCATTGTAAACTACACAGGTTAACAGTACATGCTGAACACCAAAAAAAAGTGTAGTAAAATGACTAATCTAAAATAGTACCTTTGACAGAATCAGATAATAGTGCAGCAGAGAGCCGAGTGTTTTGTTTGTGTTGCTGCTCTGATGCTCTCTCTTCAGAGCTGTATGTCAGGAAAATGGGCTCAAGTGTTTTTTAAACCAGATACTGCTTCTTAAACTACCTGCGCTCGGGTCCAATGTGATTGACTCCTCTGCTTAGAAGGGGCTGTCAGCAGCAGCAGAGGTGCTCTCTGGTGTGCAAAAAGCATTTCAACTGAATTATGAGCAGGATTCACGATCTCTGACTGTTTGGTTATTTATTGTTTTCAAATCACAGATGACCAACAGAGGCATTCAAACTGGAATCGTATTGGTCAAACATGAGACTTGTGTTGGCTGTTTAAGCAGTTTAGTGAAAGAGCTGCTGTACTTCAATTTGGCAGTGGCCATGAATAATAGATGTAATGATTGTGGTCCGGATTTATTAAAAGGGAAAAAATAAGTAAAAGAATATTTATTAAAGAGAAACATCTTTCTGTAAGCACACGACAAAGTAAAGATATTTTTTAAAAAAACCTGAGTCACATCACCTTAAAGATATGACCCTTGTACCCTAATTTGGAAATAATCCTGGTCTATAGGTTTGATTTATAAAGAATTTTACACTCCAAAAGTTTACTTATCTGCCTCTTCTGCGTTGTGTAGGTGGGATTGTTTGATCACATTTGATTGACATTGACCTGGCACTAGAGAGTGAAAACAAGACCCGCCCACACTGCAGGGGAAAACAATTCATCTCTCTGTTTCTCTCTGTTCACCTTGGATTACGTGAAGGTTCCTCCTTGTCAGTTTCATCTGCTTGCAAACAACAGAAATATACTTTATAGTTTCATTGTTTGATTCACTACAAACGTATTAAAGATCACTGATCTTAATCTTTAAACCAATCTAACCAAATTATAAAACAGTGGGAAGATTGGGAAAACTGCAGGATCCTAATACTCAGAGACAGCTCTCTACAATGATTTGTATATGTATTTCAGTTCTCCAAGAAAACAAGGCAAGGAGATGGGAAACTGTAAAGGTCTTCAAATACATTACTTTTGTCTGTTGTACTCATACAGTAGAGCTCTAAATCAATTATTTCATATACTGAAATCTTATAGCTACAGGATTTTTGTTAGTGTTTCACATTGGCTGTAAAAACTTGGAGTATAGTCTCAGTGGCAACACTTTTTGGTTTCTGAAGACGCACACCCCCACATGTCAGTCAAATGAGCCAAACCCTGTATAATGCCCACTAATGCAAAACTCTAAGCCTTAATATAATCAGATACGAAAAAATAATTATAAGGAAATTCATCCCCATACATGTTTCACCCATAAAGAAATGAGATAAGGAGAAATGAAACCATTGATTATTTCCAGGGTTGTTAACATGTTAACCAAGGTTTCCCCTTTGTGTTTCAGCCCTTGGTTGTGTAATATAATTCAAATAATTCTATATAAAAACCTTAAACTTAGTCCTACCGGTTTTAGCCTGCTTGAATAGAACAAGGAAATGTCTCGTGTAATTTCTGAAAATATTCCAACCTTGGCAGTAAACTGTTCATGTTGACTCCCATTATTCAGGGTTCATGGTAAAATAAGCTTTGTCATCATTCCTTTATTATCTCCACAGCTCACTGCATGTCTGATGAAGCACTGAGCTCTTTCCACAGAATAACCTGCAGCCTGATTTCTGTCCGACACTACCTACTGTTGAATAGTGTATGTAGGGGCCTGTAATCTATGCCTCACATCTCCACTACTCCAGTCCTTGTTTTTCTCTTTTTTTTTCTCTTCTGAATCCGTTTATTGCCTGCCACCGTTGGCCAATAAAGTCTGAGTATGAGCAGAAAATACAAGCTAATATCTGCTGTGTGAATGCAGCTTTCAATCAGAAGCTCTTTGCCGTGGACTTCCAGACCCTGAATCTGTCTCCCACTATGTCCCGATGAGAGCCGAGGGCTGATACAAAAACTTCGCCACTTTAGCATTCTGCACTGAGCTCTATTGATTTGACTTGATTGAGCTGTTGGATACATGTCAAGTAAGATGCGGTTCAAATTCTCCTGCTGTGCTCACTCCTTCTATTTATTTTTTTATGATTTCTTTAAAGGTTATTTTTAATTTATTAGATAAAACAGCTTAAGAGAGAGACAAGAAGGTGGGAGGAGAGAGTTGGTGATGACATGCAGCAAAGGGCTGAGGTCAGAGTCCAACCCATGGCCACTGCCAAGAGGACTGTAGCCTCCGTACATGGGGTGTGATACATAACCGCTAGGCTATCCGGCACCCCGTCCTCACTCCTTCCTTATTAAAAATCTGCAGTGTCCGTGCACAAACCTTGAGTTAGGATTGAGAAGACAGATTCACTCGATTTTTTTCATCCTTTCTCAAGAGATTTTGAAAATAAAATAATGTTCACTGTCCAAGAAAATTCTTATTCAGTATTCATAGAAACATGGATGCCTGTTCTCAAGTGAATAGAGTCAGGTGCATTGTGTTATTGAACAATATGCAGTGGGTCAGGTTCATTAACAACCTTCTTCACAGAAATAATGTAGAGTTGTGTAACAGGAGCGTGACAGTCAGCCACTGAGAAGCCTATCTGAGATCAAACTTGACTTTCAAAGAAATGATAGCGGGAGAGAGTTAAAAAGAATATAACTGCGGTATTAGACTTTCATGGCCAGGGTTTAGCTGCCAAAGACTGTGCTGGCATTTGGTGCTTAGTGGGTGGTAATTTCAGATCCTTTAACACTCGACAGTAGCTGCCAGTTCTGCAAAAGAGTCCACTGTACATATGCCAATTCAGCAGGTTTGCACTTCTCATAAGATGTGAAATTCAGCAAAATATTAGCTGACCGCTTCAGCTGTTCAGAATCAATTTACTTATAAATTACAGTCCTGATGACTGGTGGCATTTTACCGTTGAAACCATCAAATGGCATTGCAGTTAGTCAGTCATGTTACAATGTATTAGTTTTATTTGCTACTAAAGTGCCAAAATAGTGACTCTAAATCCTGAAGAGTTCCTCCAGTGTTCTGTTTATGTTCTGTAAACGATTTGCTCTGAGCTTCAGTGCTAACCGAATCTGTTAGATACTGAATACTTCTTTTAGGTAATAACTAGGTTTGATATTGTGAAAAACCACCACATCCTGAAATATCTGTCTTATATATAATATATGTAATATATGTCTTGATAATGATATGTTGTCTTCTAATCATGCTATTTCTATTTCATCATCTTTCACAAATGAAGAAAGAGTTGCTGCACACCAATGAAGTCTTCAATTAAAAAATATTGAATCTGAAATTAAATTATTGCTTCTGATTTTCTAGTTGACCGTTTTGTTTTAAGCTGCATTTCTTTCCCTCCTGGTACCTTTTTTTTTTTTTTTTCCTTACTTCTGTTACATGTTTGTATAGAAAACAAACCTTATGGTTGTCTGACTATAACGAGCTGTACTAAACCTTTCCCTTCAAAGAACTGACCCAGCATTATGTTTGGATTTTTAAAAGTGTTACCGCTCCTTGCCATCACACATGTCAGTTTATGGGATTCACTATGTTAAACTGTTTTGTATTAACCGTAGATGGTGTGCAAGTTTTACATCCTCTTCATCCATCATGACATCATTTGGGTATGGTATCATTTGGAGAACAAATAGACAATAGAGGAGGACATGTTTAAGGGTGTGGTAACCTTAAGATTAATACATTCATCACTTTACAGGGTAACTTAATCAGAAGCAGCGTAACAGTGCATATTAGATATTAGATACTCTTAGATACTTAGATCTAATAGATACTCCCACCTCTGGCTCGGCAACACCAAGATGGTAACGACTGAAAAGACAAACTTGAGTCTTCAAAACAGTCATCCACAAACTGATATGTGATGTCTATTGACTCTATTTATGAGTTGAAAAACACTTTTGTTTGTGTCAAAAACTGGAAGCTAAATCACCACCTGAAACGGGCTTTGACGTCTGGTGCTGGGGAAGACATTTGACGCCTGAGATGGTGGAGTGGAGATGAGCTGGTTGAGCTGTGGTATTCAGGTTCTTGTGTTGAATGGACAAACAGTTCTGGAAAATGAAAGGACTCTCATGTGTTTGTTAAACTTCCTCCTCTACTCTGCTTATCTGTTGCATACAGCACCACAGGAGCCACATCTGTAAACTGAGCTGACAATCATGGCGATCATAGCATCAGATAACTTATTGAAGCTAAAATCCTTACAAGCCTGAACACTTGGAACTAAGTCAGCATTATTGGATCTAGCTTTAATGTTACAATCCATGTTCAAGATACCTTTATATAACATGTATTTGATTTTATAATCTGATCTATGTCACATCTGTTAAATTTGGGAGGTAGAGTTCATAACCCGTACTCTTAACAGTTAAGCCCCATTTCCACCAAGTGGTCCAGTTCAGTTCGGTATGGTCCCCATTTTTGGCTTTTCCACTGTCAAAAGTTGGGAATCGTACCAAAATAAGAGATCTGTGCCACCCTGCTGTTTTTCATACCCTTCTGTTGGGGTGCCAAGGGTACTGATCTGACCCTAAAGGGTCCCTTGTTTACTTTGTCCCTGTTCTTCTGGAACGTTTAACTTAATTAATAGGTGGCTACACTGTGTTGGGCTGCTATGATGTCACATTATTACATAGCTGACCTGGCTATATCCATCTGGCTTACACTCCGCTTAACAAGAAAGGGTACGGTTAGCTGCGGAAACGCAAGCAAGTTCAGTGTTTACCGTACCGAACTGTACCAAACTGTACTGAACCAAACCGGACAGCTTGGTGGAAACGGGGCTTTTGTAGAAGTTGCTCCAAGTATTTTGGTTTCACTCTGGGGGAGCTCCATTGTCTTCTTATCACTATTCAAAACTGGAATTAAAATCTGATTGATTTGCTCCACAGGCTGCATGATGGATAACTTAGTACCTTGTCTTACAGCTGTAGTCACTCTTGAGTTCATGGGTAATAGTTTTTGGACCCTTGACTGGGATTTCACACCACTGTCTTATCCTTCAGGGCCTGTCAGTCTGATGCCAGCATGTCTCAAACTACAGCAGTGTGTGTGAGGCCGATGTAGATTTACTTCAGAGAGAGAAATCGTACACTGCGTACTAGTCGCACTCTGGAAAGCCGGAGAGAGACACGGATTGTGTAGAACCTCTCAACGCTTGTGTAGCAGCTATACTACACTGTATGCCAGGCTGATGTGTGTGTACAGTGTGATTCGCACAGACTTGGAGTGCGCTCCGTCTGTGTGTTCATCCTCTTTGCCAAGTCCTGGGGTGTTTGGCTTTGGGGGATCCCTTTTTCTGACTGGTGATTTCATGACTGGATAATGGCGGCTTGTGTAGCGGGGATAACAGAAATCTCTAAGTGCGTCCTCACAGACTATCTATGGCTTTGTCACCAGCGGAAGAGTTGGGAAGATGTTTTAGAGGTTAAATCTCATCTCTCCACAGAATATTGTTGCTACATTAGCATATAAATGTGCTCCTTGTGAGTTGCATGTTTAATACGAGGGAGATTTAAAAGTATAATCATACACAAAGTGATGATGTGGCAGTGAATGGGACAAACACGAGACAGGGGAGGCGTACTGATGAGTCTTACCACCCGCTCTCTGTGTGAACTTTTGTGTGTGTGAGACAGCAGATAGTGTACATAAAGGGATGAAATGAGTGTGTGTGTGTGTGTGTGAGTGAGTGTGACTCCGCGTCTGCCTGCCTGTGTGAATGACAGAACAATCAGCCGCGGCCTCAACAGGAGAAATATACACACTATTACTAACTGCAGTCTCTCCTCCCGCTTTCCACCCCCATCCTCACCTCACCTTTACCTCATCCCTCCCTCCTCTTTCCCCCTCCTCCTCCTCCCTCCAGAAACCAAAGCAGAAAGACTGGCATCCTCCTGATGGCTTCATCCTGGGACTGTGGACTCTAATCCTCATGGTGTTTTTCAAGACGTATGGCATTAAACACCTCAAACACATCTTCTGAGGCCTCAGCGTGTACACCGCTGGATATCTGAGGACACGAGGAAGTCAATCGGGAGCTTTTACAGAGGGGATTTTAGAGGGAAGGTGCAGTTTGTGACTGGATTATTTTTTCCTTGAAATGGAATGAAGATGTATGGCACCGCATCAGCTCTGCCAGAAACGTTACGATTGAATTGGTGCCTTTTTTTTGTTTTTGAATGTTGTTTTTTACCTGGGAAATTTAAATATTGTACAATTCTAGATGAGAAAAGTTGAGATGATCCGATACCGTCTTACCTTGCTGATATGGATTTCCGATATTCCGATTTGAGTATTGGCCAATAGCGCGTAGCCCTTAGATGCCACTGAGATAAAAAAAACATGCATATACAAATTAATTGTGGAAAAACACTGATTCCTGCCATTTTGTTAGCTTTGACTAACATTACAGTCTCAGCTTCCATTACAGTTTAGTTCCTGGTTATTGTACACCAGCAAATTAGCTGTAACCATTAACTGTATATAAAGATGAGCGATGCTTCTCAACCACCTCCCACTGTACAATAGTGAAGCCAAAAAACCCCTTCAATGGGCGCTGATATATTGTGCTGGTGATGTCATTTGGAGCCCGAGACGGCACAGTAGAATCTGTTCTGGTTTTAACATCCTGCCCTTTCTGATAACACACATCTAACTTACCAATTAAATGGAAAAAATCCCTCAAGGCCACAGGAGTACAGATTCTAATGTCAGTTTGAAGCAGAGACGCAGTGACTTATTGTCAGTGTTTGTTCAGTTTCTCTCTACAGACACAGCGCTATAAGAAAATCCAAAATCCAATTTTAAAACTAAAACTTTTAGATGAATGAACCGCTGAACATTAATTACATGATAAGTAGTTACTTTAAAGACCAAAACCATGTTTGACATTTTTATTTTAGACATATTTAGATTCTAAAGTTTCACCCGTGTCTCACTTGTTAACAGAGAAGAGGCAGAGCCTATGACCTTGGCTGAAGTCTGTGGGGGGAGCTCTGAATGGTTTGGCCTCACTTTTGGGGAGCTGTCATGTCGTCCATCTTTTTATACAGTGAATGATAGAGGTAGAAGATTAATTTGGGGGGAATACATTATGCTATCAGATTGCTGCATTTACTGACAGACTTGCCAATACTGCATTCAAGGCTTTATCAGAAGTGGCTTCTGTCAGTGGTATCGGTATTGGATCAACTCTGCTGACAAGGTGGAAGGGACAAACACTTGAACGATACGCAGAGCTCCAACTCTGCATGGGCCGCCTATGAGCAGTGTGTTTTAAACTGTTTTCATGTTTTTCTTTTTCACAAGGACTTTAACTTATATTTATTTCTTGTGTGTCTAAAATTCTTGTTTTGTCGAGCCAATCCATAACTGCATTGATTTGGTAAAAAATGCACTGAATTAAGTCCACAGATAAGAGTTTAATTTATTTTTCGAGACAGTGCCGCTCTGCATATTTCAGCAGCAGTTTTGTTTAAGAGCTCCTCAGAAATGTTCACTCGCTCAGAGGAAGAAAATGTGGGATGAGGGCTAGGCTGATTGGCTGTGAGAGAACTGTGCAGAGATCACTGATTAATGTCCCTCCTGTCCGTATACATTACACCCCTTGACCGTCACATCCCGCTTGTGAGGGATAACAATCGCACATAATCCCATCTCGCAGTGATGGACCCATCCACTTTCCTATTCTCCAAATTGCCCTCCCTGTGGAAACATCCATTAGCTCCCCAGCCATGTACTCGGCTGATTGTATTCTGGGTGATGGACAGCTATTTCCCCAGCTATTTCCAACGTCTCGGCAACAGCAGCGATAAGTGAGTGATAACCCAGTAAGCTGCCGGTCGTCCCAAATGAATCTCCTCTACGCTTGGACGTGTTTTTCCTCCTTTTCCGCGCTCTCCCTTCCTCACTATGTGTTACAACTCTGCATTAAGCTCATTGTTGGGGGAATGACTGATGCTCAGCGCATATGGATTGAACCTGTGGTAGTTTATCTTTGCTCCTTGGCACGAGGACACACCCATCAGGCGTCTGCTGTCACCCTCTCTTGCAGCTGAAGTGGAAAATAGATGAAGCTGGAAATTGAACCATATGTATGTGAAGGCAGCTGCTGCGTCAGCCACCATCTACCTTTCCTTTTACATTAATTATGCAAGGCTTATTTCTTCTTCCCTGTTTCTATATCCTGTAGTCTCACATCCCCTTTCAGAGCGAGCTCATTGTATAAAAATTGGTCGGACTCTGATACCCTGATTAAAGTTGAAACACTGAATAAAAGGATCGTATTTGCGTCTTTAACTGCCATTTTTATTACCTTATTTCAAAGATATTGAGCTTCTTCAATTACTCTGTAATGCTTTTTCAAGACACACGCTTTCCTTTTACTGTTCCAAAAACCCTTGAAGGTATTCCTGGCAGAGCTCACAGTCTAAGCTTGTTTTATAACACAAAGACATCCTTGAAGTTTTTGGCACCTGGGTTGATTTACACACCTGCTCTGTTGTTTTCTTTCTGGAAACGGTTCAAACAATCGAGGCAGCTTTTTTAAATGTTGTTTTCTTTTTTGTTCCAACTTTGTCTGTTCAAAAGACATAGCAGCCTTTGGATCCAAGCCTCTGCATACAATCTATGTGTACAAGGCTGGCAGCGGATTCAGAGAAAATTAAAGCCACCTGATCTCAGACGGATTTGTTTGTTCTTAAACCCTCTTCAAAATTGACTGCATCTCATCTGCATCTCTGGTTCCTACTTTCACACTCCCAGATGGAATTGAATATGCTCAGGCTTTCAACCTGATGATGTACTCGCCTCGCTCGCTGTGGTTCCTCAATGTTAATAAACATCCGTCTTTCTTCTCTCACACCTGACTTGGTGAAGAGAAACCAAGGACAGGACAATCTTACAGCTCCAAAGAGGCAGAGAGATTTCAGTCAGGAAAGATCGCTGTGAATGTGTCACACTACTTGTTCAAACAGTGAACAGCATCAGTATTCACCAGCTAGCTCAAATGCATACACTTCTTGTCTTTCAAAGCAGAATAATGTAGACATTAGCCCTTTGGGCCAGTCTGTTTAATTAAATGACACAAACAGAAAAACACAAATGCTGTCTCAGAGACAGAGCGTGTGCCTGACAGGTTGTCCAATTTCCACAGAGGCTCTGGATTTCCAACTTCGTCCCCATTCTGGAGCCTTAGAAATGTCAGTCATTCCCAGGAATGATTATTGTAATTCTAGCAGCTGCAGATTTCCTTCTCATCTGCAACAAAAGCTGTGGCATAAGTCATGATCATTGCTGCTAGCTCACTGTATTTCTAAATTTAAATATGGCTTCTTTCTTTATCTTTGATTAAGAGAACTACATTTAAGGAGAGAGACACACTCTTGTGTTGGCTTTGAATGAAGCTCTGTAGTTAAAATGAACTTTTCCTTTTTTTTAAACAGATTGCTTTGTTTGGAGTTCATTTATTTACAAGAAGGCGGGAGTAAACCGAGAAGCATGAAGAATTCAAATAACAGACTGGCTGGTTCAAAAAGAAAATCTGTCATTAACTGAGCAATTTAGGTGTTTTTTTATCCAATGACAAATGCTAAAAGTAATTATATTAAGAGGTTTTTTCAAAGTCTGGGGTGCTGAATAGCCTCGCGGTTATGTAGCGTGCCCCATGTAAGGAGACTGTAGTCCTCATTGCTTCTGCTGTGGGTTCGAATCTGACTTCGGCCCTTTGCTCCACATCATCCCCTGCACTATACTCCCAACACTTCCTCTCTTAAGCTGTCACACTCAATTAAGGCAAAAATGACCTAAAAACATGCCTTAAATAAAACAAACAAAGTCTTCAGGATGTTTGATATGACTGAAAGCTATAGAGAAGTATCAAATGCAACATCCAGGTGAAATACAAATGAGCATACAGTATAACTCTGTCTCATGTCTTCACACGTTATAACAGAACCAAAGCTTCATCTGCTGGAGAAAGCCAGTGAGTTAGACTTTTTTTTCTTTTTTAAATCTCTGGAGCTCAGTGTGATTCAGCATTCATTTAGAGACTTGTTTATCATGTTGTGCTAACACCAATAACAATTCAATTCATTTTCATTATCAATACGTGCCAAAGTAAATGTGCCAGAATTAGCACAATAGCTACATTTCATCCCTAGTCTTAAGGCGAATACTTACAAAAACTTTTCAGTCCCTATGTGCTGGTTTTGAGGAGATTCAGTTGCAGCAAAAACTAAATAATGCTAACAACAGAAGCTGAGAAGATTGAATCATAATGGACACATTATAGTCTTTAGCAAAAAGAATAATCATGTTTAAAAGTACACCATTCAGCTGTCCATGTGTTATGATTTTATTATAGATTGCAATGATGTAATTCTGGTGTGTATATCTATAAGGCTGAAGTGTCTTATAACTAAAGGCATGACATTCAGCTGAGTCCTTGGCCTCTCCATCATCTTCTAATGTTACCTTAATATACATTCTTTACTTTCAGCTGATTCAGGCGGTGCTATTTTTATATGTAAGTATTTTTCTTCACTCGGCTTTAAAGACATTCAGGGATCTGTTTGTAGCTCTGGGGAGGAATGGCCTTGTAGCTCTGCCTGTCTTTCATTATTATTTCAGTGTGACACAGCCGGATGTCACAACCAGACAGGAAGAGGGAGATTGAAAGGCTAAGATGGCAGCTGCCGTCAGTGGAGAGTGAAGGTGAGTCACCGCCCTCTCGTTCTGCACAAACCTCCACATTTCATCCTTTATTTCAGAGGGCTTGTACATAAACACCAGAAACTACATCCATTTTTATTTTAATCATGTTTAACATTTTCCAAGCGTCACATACAGAAACAGCAGAAAGAAATGAGTATTGATAAAAAGTACTTTATTGATTTGAATTTTACATTTCCATTATGTGAAGAAAAAAACCCCGGAGAAAATAAAACAGAAGTATTTTAAGCACTGGTTGTTTTGGACATTAATTGGCTAACAGAGAATAATTGGAGACAATTGATGAGTGATTCAAGGTTTGAAAGTTTGTTATTGTTCTCCTACATCCTGTCCTGCTGTGTGTTAGGTGTTCAGATTGATTTCACTTCAGATATTTGTATCGCTTGCTATTAGGGGGTGGGACAAAAAAAACGTTCAGATATATATAATGTGTCATGTTACACAATTATTGTTTTGCTAGAACCTAATTCTTTCTGTTTTTGTTTTTTTTTAAATATGGTGTAAATAAAATTAACAGAGGCTGATGTTGCCATACCTATTAAAAAAAGAGTGAGTCAAAAGCTAACTCTTAAAAACATTGTTAATTGTGTTGGCTAACAGGTTTTAGGATCACAATTGAAGTTTTATTTTGGTACCCCTAACAGAATATGTTGATTTTAGCTGCATAAAAGAATAGCAGAAAAAAGTTCTTTAAGGGAGTGTTGTCGAGCATTATACTTGTCTTGAACCATGAACTGTCTGGAATCAATGTAAGGTCAAGTGAATAACCTCAAGGAAAACAGCATCTTGTTTTTAACATTTACTTTTTCAGCTGATGCTAAGCTAAGCTAACCAGCTGCTGACTGCAACTACATTGTATGGGCATGACAAATGGCATTAAACTCTGTGTGAAAGGGAAGAACCATTTCATTATTTACGAAACAAATTATATAAATATTCCACTTTTTCATAATGCAGCAATGAGATGCTGCTATTCTCTGTAAATGGAATAACTTTAGAAATTTCACTGTCAAACTGAACCTGTCAGTTTGGCCTCTGAGGACTTGTAGATGGAATTTTGTTCGTTTTGTGTTTTATAACTAAAAAAATTATAGAAAATGAAAATATTCTGAAGAAATCCCCCCAGCAATTAGGCAAAGACCCAAAACCTTTAAATGCTTATCAGTTCCCTTGGACAGACTATTGTGCTAACCTGTTCCACTCTGAGACAAAAACACAAATAAACAAACCACTTTCTTAGACTTTGCTGCACAACAGAGTCAACAGCAAGACGTGGAGCCAGGCGAAGAAACCGAACAGAAGCAGAGTCTCTCCTGCGGCTGTTTGTATGATAAGCAATCGTATCCTCGTCTCCACCAAAGAGACATGATGTGAATCACGTCCTCGAGGTGTGAGCACCTATGTATCTGACCCACGGCATCTCTCCTCTCATTACTCACATTACAAAGATGACGGCGAATCAATAAGGACTCAGCACCAGGATGTATCATTAAGATAACCACACGAGGCATCACTTTCCTCCAGACCTGATTCTTATTCATGGAGAGGAAAATAGAGGATCTCTGGGAGAGGACGGGGCAGCCTACGAGTAGCTCGCACTACATCGAATGAGAGGAGAGTGCACATAAAACACAATCGAAAGCTGGAGAAGAGAGGAGTGACAGATCACATACTCATCAGTTTAACCCCCAAAAAAAAAAAAAAGAGTGTAATTCTCCCACGAGGTAATTCAGGCTCAAGGCAGCAGCAGCAGATGAATATAATAGGAAGGATGCTACCGCTGCATCCCTGCTCTCCATCTTAATCTCCCACTTGTCTTTTGTGACTTACCTGTGCATTCACATGGATATCCGACTTGTAGCTGTATAAATTGCACTATTACATAGTGACAGCAGCCAACAAAGCCTCATCATACATCTGCACCGGGCCAAGATTAAACCCTCTGTAAGGTTACACTCTTGTCATCGAAGCAGGAAGTTTGGCGTTTTAAACTTCGACTATGGTGACACTTCAGTGAGCTTACATTGCACACATCTGAAAGGCAGCAATACTCAAAGTCAGGGAAGTGAATATCTGCTTTGAAGGTCTTTAGGGGTCTAAAGAATCTCATCCAACTTGACCTCTTCAATATCTGAAGGCAGCTAGAGAAGAAACCCCTGAACAGGGATAATTTACTCCGCCATATTTAACTGATACTACAGTTTTATTAGTATTCCGCTAACGCTGTCTCCAGCTCTACACTCTATAGATTATGGGTATTGTAATGGTATTTTCTTCCATTGAACTGTAAGCACTGAATCCTTCGTATTACAGCGCCAAAGAGAGGCTTTGTGTAGAGCCCGGGCTCAAGTTTGTATGCTCTGTGATAGTGTTGGTAGACTTATGCATACACACACACACACACACACTCGCACACTCGCACACATCTGTACGCACAAAAACGAGGAGGCGCTGCAATGAATGCATGCATTGAGAGTGTGAATACTGTTGCCTCCTTGTATAACCTCACTCTACAAGGCTTTATTAATAAAAATGGACGTACAACTGAACTGCTTCACCTCCATAGAGAAAACACAGCAGGAGCTGCAGCGGTGGCGATCTGTGTACAACAAAAGTCCAGCAACACATACAAAACCCGTCCTTCCTCTGAGGTGATCGTCCGTTATGATCCGTTCTGTTTCAGATCCAAGAGCTCCTGAATAATGCAAAGTTCCCGTTTTTCAGTTCTCCCCTATAAAAACACTTAAAAGTATTTCCTAACCCCCACACCCATCACGTCTTTTTGGGTACCACAGGCGCAGCAGCGATCGCCGTCTCCAGTGTCCGATTGGCCGGGAGAGGCGGGGGGCTCCAGTCCGGCTGGTAAAAGTGGATGTCAAAAGTCCGTGCCCAGTTTGCAAAGACTTGCTTCTCAGTGATGAAGCGGTGGTGGCTTCCCTTCCGTCCACGCTCATGAGAGATGTACATGGCACACTCATCCGGCCCGCGGGGCTCATAGTAGTGGTAGGGGACGGATTGATGCTGACGCCCCCTGTAGTGAATGTGACAGAGGAGAGACATTTGACATTTAAGAAAAAAAACCTTTCATGAGGCACTTGAAAGACACCCCACTGAGTTTCTCATTTTACGGTGAAGGAGGGCAACTAATCTGTATGAATTGATGTGTCTTTCCAGGCCTTAAGGAGACAGATTTAGCTCGTGTTGATTATTTGTTAAAGGCCACCTGCAGCTGAAGACTGATTGGAAAGGACAAGTAAAGAAAGTTTCTTGAAAAGTGGCTGAGCTTTGGTAGAGCACTTAAGTAACGGAAGCTCAACTTGATGGAAAATATAGAACAATAACAAGTAATTCATGAAACTGAAGGTTTTTAAAAACAGCAAGAAGCAGCTCAACACGTTCAACAATTCAAAGAATGAAAAAAGAAATATAAATGAGGAAAGGGCTTGAAAACCTGTAAATTTGAATCAGGACATAGTAGATGCATAATGGATTTTTATTGCTAATTTATTGATGAGTTCACTCAAACATCTACCCTTGAAGTCCATCAAATATATTCAACTTGATGTCTGAGAAACATTGATTTGAATTCTCAGTCCGATGAGATCCAATAAAAATCCACAGATTACACTCATTAGAAAAATGAAAAGTATCTGCTTAAGCCAACTATTCTTGAATAAATAAAACAGATTTCCATATTTTCTTAGTACCTGAACCCAAAATAAAAAAATAATTCTTTAATCAATCAAAAGCAGAAACAAAGTTTAACTCAACATTTTACACTTTGGTATTTTTATTGAGAAATCTAAAAAGATTTGTTCTTCTTCCTTTAAAACCTCTTGACGGGAGAGTCTGCTGAAACGTGAGCTGTGATTCAAGCCGTTAAACTCTGCTAATGAGGGCTGGACGGGTTTGCTGCTAAGAGCCAGAGTCTGTCGATGCATCCCATAATTCTTTGCCTTTTAGCTACATGGGACAGACGTCATAGTGCATGATGTTTCTCTGACATCATTTAGTGTTGAGCATAAACGCACTGAAAAGCCACTTTGAAAAAAAATGTTTCCACTTGACGGAGGAACGTTTGATGTTCTGATACTTTTGGTGAGTTTAAACTAGAGCCCGACTGATTAACCCGCCGGGCCGATATTAGCTTATCAATGACTATCTGTATTGGCAAATTTTATTGCAGATATGAGCCAATATAACTAGATTTATTAACCAGTCAAATATCATTTAATTTGAGCATCACTGTATTACACTAGCAGTTATCTTAGCAGAGTGTGCTATATAGATTCAAACAAACACCATCACTCTCCAGAGTGTCAAGCAGTGATACATCTCACTTTCCAGTTGAGTGACCATCTTGTCTTTATTGTATATCTTTTATATCTGCATTTGAGAGATCAACGTAATAAATGTTCATATCTATATCTATCTATCTCGACAGATATTGGCCGATATATCGGTATCAGATTATTTTCCTGCCCAATATTGATATCGGACTCAGTCCCAAAAATCCCAGATCGGTCGGGCTGTAGTTTACACTGTTGGAAAAGAAACCCTTCTTTCTCTGCCACATTCTTCATTTACATGTCAACAAGCAGTTGGTCTAACCTGGAAGCCTTTATTCTACATGAAGTTAAGTTGATGTTTCATTTTAAAGTTATTGTATCATTATCCAAAATAAGAGTCTAACAAGGGAATTGTATGTTTGTTGGCACTGCTGCAAAAACAATGTAACTATGACTCAAAATGTCTTAACGCTTTAGCTGTGGTTGTTTGTATGCTAAAATGTATATAGCGTAACAGTTTATGTAAGTAAACTTTTGATTAATGTCCTTGTGTGTTGTTAACATGTCATACAGATAACTATTGGTTTCTGATGGCACACTTTGTATTTTCTATTTTGTAAGAGACAATTTCCTGCTATTTGTCTGTCCTGTAGCTCTTACGATGTTTCAAGGAGAAAAGGCGTTCGTCTATGTTAAAAATACGGAATAAGGCTGAACATAATTAAAGGCTTCTGAGAAACGTCAGTACGCTTCACCATTGTCTGGCTGGGGTTTACTACACTTGGCACTGATCAGAGAGAACATGCAAACAAGTTCCCCCAGTAACCATAAGGACATGACCTCATGACAGAATAAACACCTGCGGCCTTTTTGAGGACTTAATAAAGATGGAATAGTTCAGTCAAGAAGGCCTCATTATCTATTTAGTAGGAGCATAAATGTTGGTGTGATCACCTCACTATACATTTTGAAACACTATCGTGAAAGGCTAATCCCTGAAGTTAAACTTTTACCAGTATTTATTTTCCACATTTGGCATTTTCCCTCTTTTCAATCAGAGTAGTTCCAATGATTCAGGATGTGTCATGAGGGGAGAAAAAGGCCTTTCTATATTAAGTTCTCACTGAGGATATGCAGCCTTTTTCTGCATAGATTTTCTGTCTTACAACTTTGAAGTCAACAACTATTCCATTGATTGTTTCGGTCGTTTCTCTTCTTTTGTTTTAGACACCAAGCTTGAGAGAAAAAAGAGGTGTAAAGGTGTAAAAGGTGAGTCATGCTATGAGACATGATTGAGGGCTTGATTGATGCCAGCTTCAGTGGCAAAGCAGGAAGTTATATATTGTGTTGCTCAGTACAAATTTAGATGACTGGACATCGACAGCAGGTTGATGTTAAAACATAATACTACAACTTTTAAAAAAAAAGATTAATATTTATATTTCTAGCCTGTTTACTGACTTACTTTTTACTACTATTAAGAGCATTTAAGTATTCAAAACACATCTCCAGCCACAGTGACATTTTATTTATCAGCTGCTTGAATGTATTACAGTTTAATCTTTCTTATCAGGTGACTGCTTCTCTGGATTTTCGAGATATTCGAAGCTGCTGTATATGAAGCTTGCTTTAAAAGTCTCATAGAGAGAATGCTTGGTGGTGAGCTGATCATTTCGTTTTACATTCAGCTGCTGTGTCTCACCTGCAGAAGTCAGGGGCGACCATGCCGTAGACATTGATCCTATCGCACAGCTCCAAGGCGATTGTCATAGTGAACCAGCCGGTGCTCAGCCATGATTTTGATATCTTCCTGCAAAGGGGAAGAGGAGGGAGGGAGACAGAGAGAAGGGTTGAGTGGATTTCATGCGTGGGAGAGCACCCGCATACCAACTGTACAATATTTGATTCTTGAATGTGATTAACCGGGAGAGATAATCAGAATATCTCACATCTGTGTTTTATGGCAGAATGAAGATTGATCTAAATCCAGAGGTCGATTTTTCCTGACTGCGAGATCATTTGTGTTCCCTCCCAGCTTCATTAAAATACAGATCCATCCTACATATATCGACTGATACAAATGAACCCTGTCAAATACGCAAACCCTTAATCAGAAAGAGGTCTTGGTCTGCGTGTATTGCCGATAGTCGGAATGACAGAGCTTCAGCAGCAGCATGATCTGCTGCTTTCCCACTGCAGAGTTTCAGTCAAAGTAATGAGCACTAATCACAGCTTTCTGCGATGAGCGGAAATGAAAGAGCTATGAAATGATCATTTCATGGAATAAGAAAATCTCTCAGAGTCTAACTGGCCATCAGAGCGCTCTCTCTCATTGGGTTTTTCTGTGATGAACAAACAGAACAGTCTGAACACCATATTTACTTAAAGAATCCCTCGTTGGTTTTGAACTGAGTTAATGAGCTTCAGAGTCATAAAAGTTGAACCACTTCTAAAAGGATGATGAAGAACTTCAGTTTAAATTAAAAATGTCTCTAATTTAAAAGTAAATAAACATCACTGAAGTTTTGATTTCATTGACAGATCATTTCACGCGTTTAATTTAAGATAAATGTTGCTATAATGAGAACATCTAAATGAATAAATAACATAAACATTGAAATTTTAATCAGAGGCTTATTTTTTTAAGGCTCCCATGAAGAAAAACATCCCAAGAACATTCTTCAAAGACAACTTTTGAGGATTTATATTTGAGTAGACATGAATGGCATCACATGCATCAACCAAACTGTTTCAAGTTAGTCAGGGATGGTAACACTGATCAGTCCACACCTTCCACACCAAAGTGTTCAATCCAGGCTGAATACTTTGATTGTATTAATGATGTATGTTTTAAGAGCAGACATCCAAAAGTGCTTCAGAATAAAATACTTTAAAAAAGACATTCAACACAGATAAGTAAGCAGACATATATCAAACAGAGGCAAATCTAAACAAATGGGTCTTCAAATTCAGTTTTGAAAATGTCCACTGAGTTCACAGTTTTTAGATCCAATGGAAGAAAGTTCCAAAAATGGATTGCAATCGTTATATATTGGGAAATTCATGGTCTGATCATGATCATAGATTCCTGATGGCTTTTGACAACCTCTAATACCATCAGCTCATCAAAGTTTTTAACTTATTCCATGAAACACTTTAGCTTGAACTTTATTGGAAAATTTAATGGATTTTAATTGAACTTTTATGTCCAAACTGAAATCTATCTCCAACTAACTGTGATAATATTTTGTAGAGAGATTAATGCTCCTCACAGGATGAATGCTAATGACTTTGGTTATCCTCTGAATTTTTCTGAAGAACCACCACATAGCTCCTATTTTCTGGCTTTGATTTGAATATTTTGACACATATAGTATAAAGTATAAATTGGAACTTGATTTGTCCTGATGGAATATAACTAACACCTCTTATTCTTGTCTTACTTTCCAAACACAACTGAATATTATGTAATACCTGCAGAACTAATGACATTCCCATAAAGATATTCCATTAAGATTTGCTAAATCAAGATGGTTACCATGGTAACCTATAAGCATGTAATAACACTGATAATAGTATTTAGCGCAAAGAACTGCTGTGTTTTACAGCTCTTAACTCGTTGGCTTTTAGCCACAGCTAGAGTCACGCCAAACACAGTGATGCAGGCGGATTACTTGCTGTGGTCCAAAGCACGTCTGGAACAATCTCTATTCATCAAATCAATCACAAATGATAGAAGCCAAAAAACATTTCACAATCACTGTTCCTGCTCCTCATACATGGTGTGAAATAACTGAAGTGGGAGCTGATGTAAAATATTCAGCAGGGATACATTCGAATCCTTCAGCTGAATCGGGCACAGCTGTGCATCTAGTCATGCTCCCCTGCTGCACAGCTGAACCTCGTCTCAACTGGGATTATGACTGGTGGCCAGTGCATGTATTCATGCATAAGTTATCAGGTGCATTTTTTTAGATGGGCCCGTTGGAACTATGGCGAGGTTTCCAGATGAATACAAGTAACCTGTTCGACCTTTCATTGTAACTGTCCCCACAGAGTCACTTCAAGGTTTGACTGTAAAAAACATAATTAATAGAGAAGTGGAAAACAAAAGCTTGGTCTACTGAATGCCCTACATTTATCACACTTTATTAACTTGTTCATTCATTTCTAATCAAAGATGTAGCATTTCCACATTACTAATGATTAGCATCACTAAACCTTTGCCACATTCATTTGATACGTAAGTATATATAAGTGATATATAAGTAATAGATTGACCTTCATCTTGCATTTTCCCTTCCAATGAAAGGGAGTTCCTTTGGACTCAGCTGAGATTTGAGATAAATTTCATGATGCTGACGTTCTAAGCAGGTATAATGTTAACTACATGTTGGCATCGCAGGGTAACTACGCTTACATGATATGTGGCCCACAATAATGATAACATCATGATACAGAGAGTGTGCTGTAATTGATATATTGCAGGACATTCATATAATGATTTATGTAGGGTTAATGTATTTTGGTGTCAGTTTCACCTCTTATCATGCTCAATCCTTCAACTTCTTTTCACAGCTGTCCGACTGTCCCACTGTCTTATTCTTCTACCTTTATCCAGTTGTCAACTTCGTCTTTGGCCAATTAATCTCTGTTCTGGTAACTGTCATTCATGTCATAAGCACCAACGTGAGAGTAATCATGAAGTGGTGACACAGTGAGTTACATTGGAAGGAAAATCAGTTTAGAGCACCATATTAAAAATAAATCAAAATCTCAATGTTTGGCACCAATAGTAGTGTCACACAAGTCAGGAGGAAGGTATGTTGCCATATCGATAGTTTGTACTACCCCTAATGTTTGACTATCAATTACCAGCTTAGCTTAGCATTGTAGCTCATTAGCACAAAACACAGAGGACAGCTGAGTCTGATTCCATTTCTAAATGTTTGGTCACAGAAAAATCATCAAAGACAAGAATTATTACCACCAACTCTTGTGCAAGCCACAAATATAAACACCAGATTTCATGACAATCCAACAGTTGTGATGACATTGCTCCAAGCATCACAAATGTCAACTCCTATTGTTGGACTAATGCACAATCCCAAGTCCCTGATCATTGAGAAACAAGTGTGAACACTTTGAACGTATCCATTTCCATCCAATCCATTTCTTGGAAGCTATTTGAACAGCGAAGTGAAAACTTTGGCTATGGTGAAATATAACTTGATCGATGAAGTAAAACAGAGTCCTCTTCCTGAGTATTTGTCCAAAACATCATCACACTCAATTAAATATTTGATGAACTTTCAAATTTCACCCAAAGTTGTGGATCAACAGACCGACAGACCGACCAGCCTTGAAGATTGTTGGAGTGAGTTTAAACATATTTTTTTTATACTAACTCCACTTTAAAACACATACAACAAACATTTAATAAGTCTGAATTTTGCTTTTCAAGGACATATCACTATATCCTTTCAAATGTAGTGCATGGGAGAGATTGGGGGCAGAGGTTCAATGTCTTCCTTAAGTGCATTTTGACAGGATGTGTTCCTGATCTCTGGACCGCCTCGTCACCCTGCTGCTTTCTAAAAGCTTGTAACTGCTTGTTTTCTGTTCCCACACATAAACAGCAGCATCCACGGCAGCTCAGGTTTTACCTCAGTGAGGCAAAGAAACAAAGAACAAGCCTGATAAGAAAATTCTTGACAGGAACAACCAGACGGGGGCCTAGAAACCCTGCCTGCCTGCCTCCTCTTGATGAGGGTGACACGTCTGCGGTGGAGGGTTTACCTTCTTGTTTTAAGAGGTGTTCAGACTTTGTGTCTTTTTTTTCTCACAGAGAGAGCTGTGTAGGGGGATACGTGTCAGGCAAGAATCACTGCTTAAAAAGCTTGTTTAGCATTTGTACATTGAACATTTCACCTGCAGGGCGATGCTGGGATAGAGAAGCATCTTCCTGGAAAGTGAGGGGGAGTGAGGAACGTGAAGTGTTGAGAGAGTACCTTTAGAAGACAAACTTTTCTGTCTTTAGGTCATATCCATTTCTAACAACTGACTAAGATTTAAATTTTAAGGACTACATTAACATTTAAATTTGAGCATTTTCAAAGTTTAATGGACATGTGGACATTATTGGGCTCAACATCTAGAGCTTAAATTTCACGATTGATTTCACACTCGTGTTACATGTCAAACAACCTTTATTGTAACATTGTGTTCACTGGAAATTGTGTCTCCAAACGGCCAGTTCCTCTTTGTTTTCTGAACTAATCGTCTGCACAGGCTGAGTAACCATGTGATGAATAGTGACAAAGCACTTTTATGTGTCTCTCCGTTTTATTAGAGCCTGTCCAAGCGACAAACAGCGGCAGCGAGCCAAAGTGATGCTATCGCAGCCGAAGCACAGACTTCTCATTTTCTTTTAATTAAGACAGGACCCAGGTTGTCTGGAACACAGTGATTTGTTGTGATATGCAAACACAGCCACTGGGCTTTAATATCACAACAGCCTGGTAGTCGGACACACACACACAAACACACACACACAACCACACACTCGATTTGCAAATTAAAAAACTTTTAAAGTTCAAAGCACAACATTTTGTCACCCAGGAATCTGCGGGGGATGTGTGGAGGTGTTAGGGAAGGAAGCATGCAGCTAATCTCACTTAAGAAGAACTCCTCCTCTCCTTGTTGATGAACATGTGGATGAATAATGTGGCGTGAAATGTCAAGCTCCTGGCATCAATGGTTGCCTCTAAGAAAATGACTGAAAACAACCTTTGAGTGGGAGATCGACTTATGCCTCATGTTTACACAGTTTGGTCTAATACAGCTAGCAAATTCACCATTTAATGAATACTTTAAAAGCGTGTTGCTCCTTTTAGAAATCTTTTCTTCAGTGTGGTGCGATTGTAAAATACAGATACTCCGATTAAAAGAAGCTGGCTGATATGCCTTTATAAAATGAAATATTATCCCACCTTTTAGCCCCTGTGCTCTCTTTTATGTAAAACTCATCTGGGTCTAAATAAGGTGTGTTAAAGGAGGTCAATAGAGAAAAATAACAAAATAACCTTTGGCTTTTAGGTTGTCGTTGATTTTCATTTACAAGACACAGTGTATTGCCCTGTGTCTACTATAATGGCTGTAATCTAACTTCTGACAGGTAAAGGTCACATGAAGGTTTGGTGTAATTAGGTTCATCACAAACACATGTTACCAGTGAACTCATGTGAGGACACGTCGCTGAAACAAAACTGGAAAATAAAGACGAGTACATGATTTAAAGTGTAGGTTTTGAACATCTCCCACAAGAAACATGAGCAGGCAAACACAGAGGAGGATTATTTTTTACATCAACGCCTTCAACCTGAGAGTCTGCAGTGATTGCAGACTGTCCGTATCTACCTAATTTCCACATGATTTTCTATCTGATTACAGCTCCGTTGCTGTAGTATAACTTTTCCTTTTTACAATCCTTGGGATTTAAATTACAGAAATCAAGGTGAGATTTGTTTTTTGAGCATAATTCATTGCATTTTACTTGATTCCCCTGGGTATACAATATGTATTTTCTGGTGTTCCATCCCTTTCAGCATTTTACACTTTTTCAAGCTTCACTTCATTTTCTTCTTATTTTTTACAAAGTTACCATAAATGTTCCTCATCGACTTCTGCTAATGAATGATCTACCAATCTACACCTACTCTATTTTTAATGTATTGAGTAGAAATTACAGTGAGACACAGGGGGCAGTTATTTCCAAAGCTCATTCATCTCCAATAACTAGTTGAGGCTCATTCCAACTCTGCAATTTACTAGAGATGCGGAGACACACCTGTTTTTATATTGTTCCTCTGCTGCTGTTATTAAAACGGTTGGATGTGAAAAAAACCCATAGCATCTTAATCACCTTCCCTATATTGGTTGAACCCGCAATATCAATTACAGGCATGCTAGGCTGCCAATCCCACTGCTCATTACTCCGTATTACTTTTATTAATGCTGCTCACATGTGTCACCATTCCTTCAAAATATGATTTATTTTTTAAATTAGGTAAAATTATTGTTATTCAAAAAACAATGGCACAGCACATTTTTCATGCTGGCTCGCTCAAATGTTATAGACAGACATAACAGTAATGCTTTCTGCTTTCTTTTTTTCTCTTCCCACGCTCTACAGACATCAAATAAGCCCCGCTGATATTAATGCCTAATGCTACAAAGGATAACAGTGCGACAGAGGCCGCTCGTTCACTGTAAACATTAACCACGACTGTAGACACAGATCCTGAAGGATGGATGTCGCAGCCATTCACCAAATCCTCGACTCAGCAAACACCCCTCTGACTTCCATCCTAAACTAAATTCAGATTCAGTGTCTTCTCAAAGACAGAGAAAGACATGCAAACAGAAAGAGTAGTGTGTCATTCAGCATTAATGACCACAGGACTGAATACTCAGCCTGGACTCATTAAATACAAGTCCTTTTATCGCTGCTGCTCAGAGAAGGTGTTGCAGACACATAAACTCCAAGTGTGTCTATTGCACTTAACAAGAGCTAGTTACATTACGTTTTCATGTCAAACACAAACCACTTTGAACTATTTCCCTTTGTGGCATATTAAAGAGATGCAGGGAACTCCAACATCTGAGACTCCAGAAACGTCCTAACGAGCAAAACAACATTTTCATGAAACCAGAGTTTAGAACCGATGCTTTTCTAGCTTGATTTTCAAAAACAGTGCAGCTTGTGTATGCAGCTGCTTTGTAACAGCCAACACTCACATCTTTACTCACAGTACTTGTGGGAAGCCACAAGAGACATAAGAGTGCAAATAAGTGCAAATACGTGCAAATAAGCAGAAAAGAGAGATGGAATATAAAGGGTGGATAATCATTTTGAAATATTCACAGATATATTACATCTTGTTTCAGTTTCTGTAACTGACTGTAATTTGCCTTTGTTCAGATTTGTGTTTTTTTTTCTTGTTATAGTCATAGGCAAACATAAAGACACAGGGCTGAGAGCTTAAAAAACTCTTATAAGACAAGACATTTAATTTTTAAGCCCATATCAGCCAATACTTATGGCTTGCCTGTACATGTATTTGCATTCCTATCCTCCTTTATTCATGTTACCATGGTTCAACCAGTAGTTCACTCACCTGTCCTTCCCCGTCTCTTTCTTGAAGAGGTCGTCCAGCTGCAGCATCTTCTGCAGGGAGATGATGTAGACCTGCATTTTGGGCAGCACCTGGTTCATCAGCCTCAGGTTGTTGTAGACCAGACCCTTCCCATCGCGCCTCATGTAGCTGCTGGGGCCCCAGAAGATGAACACCGTGTCCTGGCTGGTGTTGAGCAGCTCGTGGCGGCTCCTTAGGACCCTCTGCATGCTGGAGTGAGCGATAACGCGCAGAGAGGTGCGGTGGCCCACGTCGCGGCCGTAGCCTCTGGCAGTGGGGGCATCGTTCATGCGGATGACGCACTCGGCCTCGTCGATTGCTTCACCCTGTCCGCCTCCGATAAGGTGACCCGAGCTGGTCACCAGAGAGCAGGTCCTACAGTGCTTCCTGAGAGGCTGAGGGAAGGAAAATAACGGAAACAAATAAGGAGCTGAGTAAGAAGAGGAAAATAACTAAAGTCCCTAAAACAAATATGCTCAGTGCAAGAAAATGTTTGGCTTTCTCGTCCCTGTGGAAGCACCAGCAGCACTGCCGGCAGATGTAAATGTACCATATTTGGTATTTAAACTCTTTTTATTCCAGAGGTTAAAAAGAAGCCCTGAAAGTTGCGTTAAGCCCTGGCTTGAACAGAAATATGCAAAGCAGACAGAAATGCACACCTAGGGGAACTTTGGTAAAAAGCATCACATTGTGTTTCAGGCAGAAAAAAGCTTTGTTGACAAATGGGTAACGACGGAGACCCCTAGGGATGTGTAGCTTGTCATTTTGCTTTGTGCTCGGTGGAAACCCCGGGGTCTTACAGAGGATTCACCTTAAATCTGTCTCCCACTCGCACACAACGCAGGAATGTGTTTACTCACAAAACAACAGCTGTGATGCATAAAACATAAGATGCATAAGATGTCTTATTTAATAAGAAGCTTTTAAGTTATTTAGCAGTTCATACATTTGATTAAAAAAAAAAAAAATTCTACAGAAGATAACATGATACCAACAATAAATATGTGGATTAATCCCCCATATTATGATTCAGGTAAATCTTATGGTTTTATTTCTTATTTGTTCTCCAACTTCCCCTTGTTCTTAAATTTTTTGGATCCTCTGTTTTTTAATCTTCATTTACATGGGAAAAGAGCAGAATGAATAAACAATACAGAAACAATACAGTCATTTTGTTTGTATCATTTCTGGTGGAACAAGGGAAAGTTAACTTCTTACAGATTAACTAAAAAATGTCTATATATTTGCCTCTTTGTGTCTTCTGCAGTATTTTAGTGAACTGGTTTTCTCTTTTGATTTGGGATTCCTGGTTGAACAAATCCAGAAACTAGGACAACTTTGATAAAATGATGGATATGTTTTATCCATCGTTTCAGAACGGATCAGTAATGCATGAAAGTAATTTACAGATTGAATAAAGAAATCATGGAGTCATATTTCAGTCCTTGACATTTTCCAAAAAACAAAACAAGGATTTCTTTTTTGGGTGTTACTCTTATCTAAATCACCACCAACAGCTGTGGTCATGATTATTATTCTGCATTGTTTTATTACACAGCAATACAATCAGTCTTTGTTTTTTCCTGTACCGAGGGTCTGTTTGAGTCTTTGAGTCCCGCAGCTCATCTGAGGCTTTGCATACACATAAATAATCAAAATAGACCTACATGCCCTACATGTTGGTCCTTTGTGTAAGGCACATATCTACTTTGCATGTTTGCACGTTTGCATGTTAGTGTCCTGCTTCCACACACACACAAACACACCCTTGCACTCATTTAAAATCAATGATATGCAAACCAGCCCTGCAGAGGCCTCTAATGTGCCTGGAAATATCTCCCCTGCAGGAATATTCTGCTTATTTACATTCTTATAGCTGTGACAAATGCACATTTTCACAGCATTAACAAGAACAAATGATTATAGCTGGATGTGCTTGTGTGTGTGTGTGTGTGTGTGTGTGTGTGTGTGTGTCATCATCATGCTCATCTACTGACTTTGACTCAGTCGCAGATAACCAGCAGAAAGGCTCATCTACTTAATGAGACCTTAAGGAGACAGAACGAGGTAAAGAGAGGAGACAGAGAAGATAAAACTGAGTGTTCTTTTACTAGGGGAAAAAAGGAAAAGACGGCCAAAGAGAAAGAGATATATGGCGGCAGTGAGAGCCACCCTGGTGCCACAGTGTTTGATGAAATGTGGAGCTAATGAGGTCCTTGCGGTCTTCGCCATCGACACCAGCAGAAGCAGCGACGGCGGCACCATCCATTCAATACTTCCGTCTCCCCCCAGCTGCTCGACCCGCTCCCACCTGGCAGCTTCTTGACAGCCCATCCTGCTGTAGAGCTGTGGCACCAGTGGAGCAGGTCAGAAATCCCATTTTCACCCAGAAGGCTTTTAAGTGGCTGCACAGACTCTGTTTTCTCTTCCTCTGTCTCACCCAGAATTTAAGTGTGCCTCGCTGGCCACAATTGGTCTCTTCAGGGAGCTCAGTCAGGGCAGGCTATTACCGAGAAATAGGCCGGATAGTCTGGACAAGGCTCTCCATTTCAGCAGAAATTACGTGACACCATTCAATATGGTGGTTTAGGCGGAGGCAATGGAATCGAGGTAAACTGTAGTTTACCTAAGAGCAGCCTGTGAGTGTCCTCAGAAAAGAAAGTGAAATTTCTTTCAGATTGAATTTATCCTCGACAAAGCAAGAGTGAAACTGCTCCACTCTATGATTCATGTAATAAATGGTTACTGATTCAGAACACATCTATCATTTATAGATTTGGAAATCGCTGGCTTTGTTCTTTCCCACCACAGCAAAAACACCTTTGATCATAATTAAAAGATTTACTACATCTAAACTCGATCCGTTGAGCTTCTTTAAAAGTGTGTTTATCCGAGTCCCATCGCAGCACCTGATCAAAGCTGCAATCAGTGATGAAACACGAGAGAATATACACACTTAATAATGTATTCTGATGATCATTAGTGCTATTTTTGGCTGATTCGAGGTATAAAAATAGGCTTGAAAGAGGAGGAAAAAATCTAGATTTTCAGGAAATGGAAATTGCACAGAACACACACTTATTCCTCAGCTGTCCAAAATCTTATAGTCATAAAGGTTTACTGTTTACATCTCCTACAAATTTTCCAACAAGCTATCCTTATAAATGACTTTTCTATTGTTATATTCACAATCATGTAACACAAGTTATTGACTGGGTTGAGTTTGTCCTTTTGGGCTAAACGTGAAATAAAAATATTATGACTATTGGGAAATGTATCAAATATTTGTAAGTTTCAAGAAAAAAATTCTTGTTCTGTTTGAACATATGTCCAAATATCAATAAACAGCCACATTTGAGAAGCTTGACCCAGTTGAGCCTCAGTTAACTCAGTTAATAGTTCACAGACTGACAAAACCATTTTTTATTCCAGAGTGAGATTTCCAGCCTAAGGCCAATGAAGCGTAACCTTGTCCCACTTGTGGCTGACACCATGAGGCTGCCCTGGTTTCATTAAACTCATCCATCCATCTATGGTTTCCCAGTCAAACCACACAAACACAACCTTACAGACACACAACAGCCAGACACATCGCTGCTCTGCCTGCCAGAACAACAACTCCCCGCACAGCAGGTGACCTGCCTCCTCTGTTTCCTCATTCTGTCTGCGTCTGAAACTTCCTCTGCCCGTCCTTCACAGGGTCAAATGAACCGTCACCCGCCTCTCCCACTGCTCGCCCTGCCCGACTCCCTGACCCAGGGAAAGCATGGCTGTCAGAGCGGCCTGGATTAACCTTCAGAGACAACAGCGGGGATGAAAGGGAGAGGCAGCTCGGCCCCAGACCAGGGAGGCGGTCTCCTTGAGAGCACAGAGAGATAGGATGGACGTGGACCGAAAGGAGATGATTGTGTTAGCAGACGGGACTGAATGAAGATGTTGTTGAAAGTGTAATCACTGAACAAAAGGGACCTGCATCATAAAGATCAGACTGAAGCTATTCCAGTTTATGGATCTGTTACATATCTGTAGCTCTCAAAGGCTCCTGTGACTCATTGTCTGCTGCCATGAATCTGCTTGACCCGTACTGATCAATACATAATTATTATAGATCACTCTTACATTATCACTACTGCTGTTAATGCTGAATATGAGTCATATTTCACAAGTCATATGTTTTCTTCCTGTCTGTCTAACTGTGTCTGTTTGTTTGTCTGAGTTGGGATGCGTCTTCTGTCTACGTCTGTCTGTTTATCTCTCTGTGTCTCTCTGTGTGTTTCTGTCCTTTTTTCTCTGTGTCAGTTTGTTTCTGTCTGTCCATACATGTCTGTCAGTCTGTGTCCATCAATCTTCCAGTGTATTTGTCTCTCTGTGTTTTTTCATGGAATTGAATTCTTTTTTAATTCAATCTTGTATATTTAGGAAGGTACCTTCAAATACAATGCAGATAAGGTCCAGGGTCTTGTGGATATTGGGGCGGCAGTAGCTCAGTCTGTAGGGACTTGGGTTGAGAATCAGAGGGTCACCGGCTCGAGTCCCGGCACAGACCAAGCCTGAAAATTGGTCCGGAAATTGGAGATGCCAGTCCACCTCCTGAGCACCACCCAGGTGCCCCCGAGCAAGGCACCCACCAGCCCAGGAGCGCCCACTGTGGGCAGCCCCCCCACCCCGAGACCCCCCCATTAGTGCATGTCCATAGGATCCTGTTTGTTTGTGTGTGTATGTGTGTATTTTGGCCTATGTTTGTGTAGCATGTTAACTTGACAGAGTGTAAAAACAAATTTTCCCTCGCAGGATCAATAAAGAATAAATTATTATTATATTGTCCGAGTGTTTGACGTATGAAAACTAACTACGAAAATCTTGCATTGAACGCATTCAGTCTCAAGGTTTTCAGTGTTCCTCGGACTGTTTGTGACATCGTGTGTGAGTCAAACACCTTGATTTACTGAGCGGCATTTGAAGACCATGTATAGGACTGTGTAATTAAAGAGCAGAGAGGAATGAAAGCCATAGAGGACACATATAATCACACATTATTACTGTGTGATTGTAGTTGGAAAAGGTTGAAGGTGCAGTTCTAGCAGCCTGATTGGTTTAGCAGTGAGCTCTCAGAGCCCCCTGCCGTGGGTAGCACAGGCAATAATTGGTGGTTAAAACTCACAAGGGGCATGAAATCAGCTTTAATTCCTCACCCTTCTCCCCCCCCCCCCCCCCCCCCCCCCCCCCCCAACTCAGCAGGGCCCCTTGAGGAAAAGACATACAGTACTTACACCACAGCGAACTATAATGCTTGATGTACATCGAACCCCCCTCAGAGTCAAAAATGGCATTCAAGGGCTGATATTGATTTTGTTTGGGTGAATGCAGCAGGAAGAGGGGTTCGAGCAAGGGGCTTCGTGAGTATGACAGGGTCTTCAAGGATGCGAAAATGGGGGATATGTCCGGTAACTGTGAGCGTCGAGTGGCAGCAATCATCCGGCTCAGCAGGACGCTGTCTGGCTGCCTAGTTTCGCGCAGAGATAGCACAACAGAACAGAGCGTTTTAAGCCTCCTACGGTCTGACCTTTGGGCACGTCAAAGACGTCTTTGTTTTCCACAACCTCCTCAGAGAGAAGACTACCCACGGGCAGAAATTACTGGCAGCTTGAAGCAAAAAGCTCTTGAATGTTCTAAAAAAAAGAGAGGAAAGAATTGGGGAATTCCGACCTCCATATACATGTTAAGGGTCTAAATGTGCCGCTCGCTGGTTTTCTGAATGCAGTATTTGTCCTCACGGCTCATTGACGACTGATTCTCTAGTGTCATACGTTGGAGGGGAGACATAGAGAGGTTTTGATCGGAAAATTACTAGAGCTTAAAAGAGGAGAAAATGTTAACCTTCCAAGGCCATTAGTAAAAAAAAAAAGCTAGATTTATCCTTGACACAAGGTATTAACAACAATAGTCCCCACATATATACAGTATATACTGTATGGGATCTGTCCGTGTCCTGCTTCAATTATCCTATAACAGTAGCCATGCTACATTATTTACCTACACAGTAGATATGAGAAAGGATGGATAGAGTTTCTTTACTGAGTATGAAAATATTCTTAGCTGTCTCTGTATTGACAATACCTGTGATAGAGTCAGGGCCACTGTGTGCAGAATGTCTGCAGCTAAAAGGACTTTTATTTCCTTATTTTCAGTTTCACACAAAGCCTTTTCGTCAAATGCTTTGCAATCTCCTCTCAAAGAGTCCAGAAATATCAGACACATGAAGACACAAGCTATTCATTAAGACACATCACAGTTCACCAGTCACACAGTGGCTTTATATACAGCTGTCGGATGGAAGCCAGGATATAGAGAAAACAGAGACGGCAACTGTTATTTATGTTTCACAACAACAAAACTCTGATCAATTGAACCGCTGGACTAAAGTGGTAGACTGTCCAACTGACCTACATTCTTGCCGTAATGGCTAAAAGCAACTAACAGCAGGCAACTGCAGCAGCATTAACAACAAGTGTGCCTGCTTTTTCACAACATTGAAAGAACACCAGACAAAATGAAACAAGAACTATGCTGAGCAAAAGACAGACTGTTTGAGTCAGACTGCACCACAGTCCTCTGTAAAGCCAGCTGTTTCTAACAGCAGGGTAAAGTTAGAGTAAAATCTCACTGGGATGAATCAAGTGAATATTTGCAATGCTAATGCAGTATGTCATCATTCAGCTACACTGCCAGTGAAAAGGCCTTCAAATTAAGCTATAAAATCAGATAAAAAAGGAACGAAAATGCCCTAAAAAATAAGTTAATTTCTTAAGCTGGTTCCTACTGTGAGAGCCAAAATGTGCAATTTATGATATGAGATGATTAAATGGAGAGCAGGATGAAAAGGGGGAAATAAAGGAGACATTTAACGATAAAAGAAATTAAATGGACAGGGTAAGAGAGAATGAAAATAATGTGTTGAGGTGATAGCAGCAATGATGGACCGTACGGGGGAGTGAAACAGGTACACCTATTACTGTAACGTTACAGCAGCTGCTGGATACAGCAGAGAAAATTCAGTTATGGTGTTAAAAGCGCTCAATTTTGAGAAGAATCAGACAAGCTTTTATTGTGCTGATAAAACCTATTACACACATATACACACGCACAGATGCACACGCGCACACACACACACACACACCTCAGGGCTATAGGGGCAGAGTCAATTGAGGCAGGTTTATTTGGAGCAGTTTGTCCGGTGTGTGCGTTTGACCAGTAATTAGAGAGAGGAGGGAAAGAGTGAGCAGCACTGACATCTAATGAAGACGAGGAGCAGAAAGATGAGGAATGGAGGAGGAGGAGGGGGAGGAGGAGGAGGAGGAGGAGGAAGAAGATGAGCCGGAGAGAGTGGATATCGAAAACCGGGGCAATTAGGGATTCCAGCGGTCAGCGGCGGTTCCGCAGGATGAGAGCTTCTGCGGCATGCTGCTCCGCTCTTAATTAGGGCAGAGTTTTTGTGTGAGCACCTTGAAAAGAAGACGACTTTGATGGAGGGCAATTATCTGCTTCAGACAAATAAAAATAGCAGCTGGGACACGAAGAGACTAATGAATATTTATTGATGGAGGTTGAGAGGGGTTTTGGTGACATGCCTGATGATCTTGTTAGGGAGAGGGAGGAGGGAACTGGTTTTAAAACAAGAGCTGAAATCCTACAGAGCGGCCACAGGATGAACTCTGATCTTTAAATTAGAGTGTACAGGAAGAGTCTAAATTTAGGCTCTACACTGCACATACTGTATGTGTGTTTATTTCTAAAAGTGTACAGGCATTGGAAAGGCATTTGACTGTTTAGAGGACGTCAAGCCTCTCAAACAGACACACACCAAGATAAAAAAAAATAAAAAAAACACTTTAAAACACTTTTAAGAACAGGAAACTCCAACCAGTTATTTATTCAACATTGTATAGCCTGACAAGCTTTAACCAAAATCTCCTGCTGTTTTTTGGTGGCTATATAAAAGGGAACAAACGATTGGTGATAAAAGTAACCTGACAGACAGATTTTACAGAGGCCTAACTAAGTGGACATGCATCCATACATCTTACTCACTCCGTTTTCCTGTGATAACAAGTCATTTTTCCAGTTGCTTCGGAGACTTATCTATCTTGAACCCTCAGAGTTGTAAAAGCACGAAAAACAAAACAAAACACATAAAAAGTCTTAAACGCCTGTCTATCCTAATTTGTGTGTGTGTGTGTGTGTGTGTGTGTGTGTGTGTGTGTGCTTGTGTGAGTGCGTGTATGTGTGTGAGGGAGAGAGAGAGAGAGGTGGGTGGGACGATGCTGTTGAAGGGGGTTGGGTGGGATTACATTAGAGACTTTATCCTCAGAACTCTGTTGCTGTAACTGTTGCTCTTTGGTGAATATGGTAGCACTGTTGACTACATTGAATATATGGATTAGAAACAGGTTTAATTTACCTCATCAATGTGGACAATGGCAGCATGACATGTCTTGGTCTGACCTGTCACAGCGATCTGACTATTGTTTTGCTTTCTAGATCAGTTATCTCCAATTATCTTGTAATCGTGAAGAAACAAGCTTTGTTATCTCAAGATAATGAGATAAAGTAAATCAATTATAATGGCTTTGTAATCCCGAGATAAGAAGAAAAAAATGGCAAGATCTCGGGAAAACAACCTAAATATACTAATTATTACAGGAAATCCAGTGTTGCTACCTAAAGATGATTAGAGAAATAGGTGGAGATCTCAAGAAAAAAAACAAGTAAAAAACTGATCATGAGAAAACAGAGAAAACAAAATGTAAGGATGCTTGTCCACTTAAAGCCTCTCTCTACAGTCAGTTTAACGATTTGCTTTTGCTCGGGAAATAGTCGAGCAGAGGTCAATATAATTTTGCACTAACAGGGAAAAGCAGCTCAAGATTGCTTGTATTTATTTAAACCAATCACAATTGTGTTGGGCTATATGTCCAGGTCGGCGCCCTTGCAAATTAGTGGAAGGAGCTTGTTATGGTGGAGAGCAGCTGGCATTTTGAAACGTGAACACACAGTTAGAAGAAAGGAAAGAGAACAAATTCAATTTAAAGCTTATTATTCAAGGTCTATATTATCCTGTGAGTCAGAGACGAGTAATAGAAGAAAGCTATAAGGCAGACTTTAGGCTAAATCATAAAAAAAGATGTTACAATGCAGCTGTCCATCATTTATAAATTGGTATCAATCTTGTGTCTGAATGATGTCTGCAGCTGTACCTAACAAAAAAAAAAAATTACAGAATTTTTCAGACTACAAAACAACAGCATAAAGTTTTCTCTCCTGTAGTGTCGTCTCTTTGAGTGTACCACATTTTACAATAAGGTATAATCAAGTGAAATCAGACAAATGAATAATAATGCTTTGGATTATAGCTTTCTATACAAACAATTCAAATTGTAGTTTTCTAAATGTGTCAACCATATCAGAGCGGGCTGTGAGTGGGAAACTGGACCATTAGCTGTTTGATCAGAGCAGCTAAATCAACCTGTGTCAGTAAATGCAACAATTGGGCTTCTTCAAGACAAAACCAAACCAACTTTGAATGTTATTTCAAATGCCAAAGGATTGATGTTTAGCATCAAGTAGTGTTAAAGTCTTCAACCGGGCACAGAAATAATTCTCAATTTGAAGTCACACTACACCTTCAAATATTTGCTGTGTCTTTAGTTAATTTGCACAGAATTCAACAATCTCCAGCAGGCTGAAGATATGCACAGGCAGCCAGCAAAAACGCAAACACTGCTGTTTGGAAATGAGCAAGTCATTATTGTTCCAACAAACGGTTTTGAACAAATATCACTGTGCCAGAAAAACAAACAGTAGAATCACGCTAATACACCGTTTGTAGTCAATGCTCACCTGGCATATTATTTATTTATGACCTTGACACTTCTTTTTGGTGACTGAATGTCGGGAAATTCTGATTTTATGAAGGCCAATGTGCCCCAAACCAACAGCCCATAATGCTTTCTTTTACTCCACGATACAAATCGTCATAAAATTAAAAATTAAAAAATCCCTCGTCAACATTTTCCATGCATAACAACATTGTTATAATTGTTATGTCTTAAATGAGATAATCTAGTAAAAATCCCTTATTGATTGAACTGCTCACATTTTATGACGAGGGCACACAAGAAGCCACCCCCTCATTTAAATTGTTACTTTGACTTAAATTGTACTTTATTATTTATTTCAATTTCTCAGAGTAACAGACTAACACACCCATGTGGTTGGGGAATCGATTCACTCTTGCAAGTATTCACCTCAAACAGCCCCAAACTAAACTAGGCATTCTGCAGTTCTCGCGAACAGCATTGCTGCATATAGCAGAAGTTGTGTTGTCGTCTTCCTTTGGATATCACGGGATAGTGTTTTGTATTTGTACCAAAAGTAAAGGGTAGAGTATGTACAGAGCTGTAAAGATGGCCATGCATCCACTGTTAAACATACAACCAGTTTGCCGCTTTCTAACTTGTATGATTGTTTTGTATGTTATGTAATGGGTCACATGTCCAGAAACTTAAAGCGGACATACTGCCACCAAGTGCAGCGCAGTCAGATATAATTTCAATAAATGAATTATCACTGGGTGCCTATACACTGGGACAAGGACCGATGTGCAATTAAATGACCCCATCGAGCTAAGACCATTGCTTGATTTAACTGAGCATGTAGTCATACTGACAGTTGAAGATGTTTGAGCGATGACACAGAAACAGAAAAATACATGAAAATATGAAAACCAACATTTTATGACCTCAAAATTGATCACAAAGTTTAAGCACCATCTCTGTATCAAAAAAAATCAGTGACAGCTGATTTTTATTACAGGGTTGCTTTTAATGAGTCCACCCACAGCTTCATGTCTGTCTCACCCTCTACTCTGCTGCTCTCCCTCCTCGATCAACAATGCTTTTATATCCCAGACACCAAACAACCTTTGCAGCTTGTGGCGCAGCCCGACTCTGTGTCATTAAATCTTAACTCCCCTCACCACCAGTGAGAATGAAGAATGCTGCAACTTGTTGTTTTCTCTCTTTTTCCCCTCATATAACCTTCTCCTCCTCTTCTTCTTCATCTCATCCTTTGTCACAAGAGCACTTGGTCTGACTTTTGATCAGTCATGGTGGCCATTTTTTTCTCTGACATTACTTTCAAAAGGCTCAAGCTGATGACACATTTTACTGCTTTGTTGCGAGGAGGTTGTAAAATAAAGTGTTGGCTGTTGGACAAACATTCAATTTTCATTTAGTCTGGAATAATAAGAAACTGAAAAGACAATTGACAGTGAGATCATATTGGGTGTATGTTATATCTCAAAGAAAAACAACATACTGTATAATAACCCCAAAAACAACAGCATATGTTAGCATTCAGCTACTACCAAGCAAATTAGAGCGGTACGTATGACTTTTTATTCCTCCTCCTTGGATGACAAATACCCCTTATTTTTTTGTTATATTTGGTGATTCATTGGGGAGGTGGTGAAGTGGTGTTTTTAACAAACAGTCCAGTAAAAACATGTTTTTAAGATTTGTAACTTGGAGCAGAACATTTGAGCTACCCAACTTGAGTTTGACATTGGTGGAAAATGACTGCCATGTGAATATGGTGAATTAGTACAAGCTGCTCAACAGACCGGACCAGGCTTCCTCACATGTCAAGCTAAATGGATTGCAGAGGGAAGTGGGTTGCTTCTTATTACAACACACGCTACTTTGTTTTAATTGGCTCCATAAAAGGCTGCTTGCTGCTGGTGCAGAGTGCACAATGATGCAGCCATTGCATGTCCCTATAACCTCCACCCAGATAGAGCAGGAGAAAGCTACGGCTATGAGGACCCCACAGACGCATCCCTGCAGGAATGATTGCCTTGGCATGAATACAAAAGATGAGGTGCAATTTACCAGGTCAGAGCATCTCTCTCCCTCGCTCTTCTTTCTGCTGCGAAATTGCAGCAGGAGGTGGCGAGTGGAGAAGATAGAGGAGGAAAGAGCCAGGGAGGAAATGACAGAGGGACATTAGGAAGAGAGAGGGAGGCAGAAAAGATAGGAGAGAGGGGGGTTGGGGTGGGGATGGGGCTGGGGGGTGGCTTGACAGACAGAGGCGGGCGGAGGAGGGAGGGAAATGAAAGGCAATCTGATAGATGAAAAAGAGGAGCAAGAAAAAGGAGTGGCTGTCAGAGAAAGAAGCACTTTAGAGAGCGAGAAATGTAGGGCAGGGCCTTCGCAGAGACACGCAGGGATTTCAGGGGCATGCTTTGATGAGGGAAAGTTAGAAATGCAGCCGCCAAAGTTCTGATATCTGATGAGGTCATTATGAGAGCGAGAAGCAAACATTATTAAAACATCTGCAGGGTTCCCACTTTCTGAACCTGCAAAGACAACTCAACCTATTCTGCATTTGAGGAGATTTTATATCTGCATGAGAGCTCCCTTTTGCCTTTATCATCAAACCATGTCTGTACTGATGGTTCTGGCTGCTGTTCTCACAATCTTTTGGAACAGTTTCTAAGACTGAGAGGCACGGTTAACGGCTACATGCTTAACGCCAAACAATGCACCGAATCTATAATGACAATATGATCTTGTCAAGAGAAGTTTGGCGAGAGTTTTGACTTCTGAACACATTGACTTCTTCCACTCCTTCACATTCACATCACGTCCACCCTTTTTGTGAAAAAGTCCCATTTTTACACAAGATACAGAGAGTTGAAAATGAAACTGAAAAGATAAAAGGTGCAGTATAATCCTAGCGTGAAGCAGAATATATGCATGGACGGCGGGAGGAAATCTTAATGTGGCACTCAAGCGTACTGTTAACCGTCAAACTCGAGATGACAAGTTGGTTGTGAACAAGGGCAAACAGGCAATTTTCAACACCGACGCACAAACTTCTTCCTTCCAGTCTGAACACTGCCTGTTAAATCTTGGAGTGTGAGTGTAATAAATCCCGTCGAGCTTAATCCCTAAGGAGCAATTACTGTTGTGTTCTGGCAAAATAATAACAAGCCCAAGAAAAACAAGAAGAAGACATCAATAATACATCGCCAATACTACATTCCCTGTGTGGCGGAAAGCTCTGCTTCCCTCTGAAAACATTTCCAGTACTAAATATTCTAGTTGGAGTGTGTCCATTATGAGCTGGAACCGAGGATAAGGAGAGACAGTAACCAAAAGGGTTTTGTGTGTGTGTGTTTGTGTAAAGATGTGTGTGAGGGGTGTGTATGTATTAAACACCAGCTGCCAGGGACAACACTCGTCGAGCAGGACGAATCTCATGGGAGGCAACAGATTTCATATTGGCAAGCAGGACACGTGAGTATGTCTCTCTGTGATCGTGAATTTGATTTAGTGAATTTGATTTTAGCATGTAACTAATGCAAATCAGTGTGAAATATAACTCATAAATTCAATACTGCACATTACACCGTCAATATTGGATCCATATTTCTATTATTTAATAAAAAACAGCTTCTAATCACATCTTCTTCGATTTGTGTTGAGACTCTCGGGTCATGGCATGCTCACAAATGTGTTTCTAAATTAATTTAATTGTAAAAGTTTGACCTGAATTCACAACTACACAGCTGTATGCTACAAAAAATATCTCTTTAAGACATTATTTGCACATTGATGCATCAATCATATCATCAAATATGGTCATGAAAAAAACTCCAGTCCACTTTTGTGAAGATCAAGTTGATCCTGTTCTCTGTCTATGTTTGCGTTTGCTTGCACTTATTCTGTGTTTTTAAATGTGCTATATAAATAAATTTATTTGAAGTACTTTTTAAAGTAAACGGCACAGATATTCTTAACATTTTGAAAGGTCTTTTAGTTGGTGTTGTTGCTATTCTACACGGGTATTACCTACTCAAATAGAATCTCAGTCATTTTTTCACCACTGAGTGTGAAAACTTAAATTATACATAGTCATCAAAGTAAAAAATGGAGAGCTATCTCCATGAAAAAGCTTAAGTTTCCAACAAGGAAACTTAGAAAATAGCTTGCTTAGCTTCTTTCTGCTTTATTCCTGGAGTTACAGACTCTTAATTGGAAAACACTGTTGAAACGATCACAACACTAATGTTTATTGCCAAAGTAATGCCTATTCATTTACTTAATGGCCATGCACCTGAGATGGGATGATAGCCAAGCCGGTGATTAGGAACATGAGGATGAGAGTCACAATCTAACAGTTTGAAAAATCCTGCCAGCAGCTTTGGAACAGAGTCACATCAACAAATCACTCAGGTTTCTTCTGTTTTTATCAAGGTGATGAGCCTCATTAGTCTAATCCCCAGAGTATTCTACCCAGCAGGAATTCATAAAAACCTAAACAATGCTGCATGCATGCTAACAGCCTTCTGTTGGGTAGATGCTCCCACAACGTTTTATCCCTTAATGAGCGCGGATCATTGGCTTTTAGGAAAAGTGACGCATGCTGAAGGAGAAGTGAATCACACAGCCACAGTGAGGGTGGAGAGACAAGTTCTTTAGAAGAAATGCTGGTGATTTTTAGAATCTGCTTTCTATTAGAAAGGCATAGAGAAGACGCAGATGGCACAGTACAATTTGTTCAATTACACTTTGGTGTAAAGGAGCAGCAGCAGCAGCAGGTGGGGATGACTGAGAGAGACCTAAATCTGCAGACTGCAGAGTCTTTGTCAGCAGCGCTTATATACATCTGTGATGTTGTAGTGAGAGATCGGTTTATTATCCAGGATGATGCCAAAGATACGCTCTCCAGTATCTGCACTGGCCGGACACTGAATTACATGAGGCCTCCACCAATACAAATATATAGATAGATAGATAGGAACTTTATTAATCCCTTGGGAATAAAGCAACATATTTGTATTCAAAAGATGAATCGTGCATCAAAAATCAGCTTTCATTTTTTTTGGTACATCTAGAACTTAAATTGGACAAATGGTTGCATCTTCATGAAAAGATAGTTTCTGTGAAGCACCTTGAATTCCCTCACTGCATGAAATGTATTATACATACAAAGCTGCCACGCCTTTTTATCTTCTCTTTGTAAATCGATTACACTTAAAGGTTCAAACTTAGATTTATGCATGTGGTATGACAAACACTGGCTTAGTGTTTGTTTTGAGGCTGTACCTTATTGCATCTGGAAAATCCGTTGTTTTTACTGCAGCTGACAGAGCTGATGACCCCCGAAGGAATATATGCTAGGCCAGCTTCGAGATTTCAGCCTTCATTTTTATTGCAAGACGGCTGTGAAATTATGCAACAGACAAAAAAAAAAAAAAAAACATTTCCAAAAATGTAAGTTAAGAGGATGTCACATCAAGGAATTATAACAATTCATCAAAACCTACTGAAATATTTGACAAAAAGCGATCGGATAAGATGTGTTTTCTTTTTAAGTTAAGGAGTTAAAGGTTGAAAACAACTGCTCTTAATCCTACATTGTAAAATCTTCTCCAATGTCATAATCTGAATTGCTGGATTTAGAACTAACTGAGCTGTCTGATAATGAAGTGAAATGTGAAATATTTCCTCTGAAATGAAGTGAAGACAAGAAATAATTAACCATCAAGTACCTCAGGCTTGTAATTTCCCTCCTATGCACAGCTGTGGCTGAAATGTGTAACAGATAGTTTAGAGCATTTAAACTTCTTTATATTGTTGATATTGTTCATTCTCGGTTATTAGCGAAGCATCTGAGGCTATCATCATCATCATCATGGAGGCTTTCGTTGCATTATTAATGAGCTGGTGATTGAGGATAGAATGAATGCTGATTACGAGCTGAGGAAATGGAGTCGTCTTCAGCTCATAAATAGACAGAAACTCTTTAGCATTACAGAGACAATCCTCTGCATCTGTTAAATCGTATTAGCTGCAGCCAGCTGTCTTTATATCATTCTTCCTCTTTTTTTTGAGGAATTTGGGTCATTGGGGCCAATATCTGAACCTGTTTGATCCAAAGCAGAGGATAAGAAGTTTTAAAGAAAGTTCATGAAAAGTTCGTTTATCTTGTCTCGACTGCAGTTTTAGAACAGAGAGAGGTTTCAGAGGATTACTTGACTCAAAACAAGTCAAGTCCCCTCAAAAGCTTAAACATGATCCTATAGTAGTATGATCAAAGAGATGTCCAGCTAATTGGACTGCCTAAATCCCCCCCACACACACACACACATAAAAAGCCATCGATTCAACAAAGACACAACTGAGGACAGAACTTAAAGAACAAGCACATAACAACTGACCCGTGCTGCTCTAGACTGATTACTTCTGAGATCTGCAGACCCCCCCCTGTGCCTGATCTCTGCTGGAGATCCTCCTGCAGGTCCCTGCTAATACTCCCTAAAGATGACGGAGCTATCTCTGTTAAAGCCACTTAGCTGCAGCAGCTCAGTCTCTTCTTCAATTTTACTTTTTGTATTATTTGAGGACATTCACATTCATTTCATTTGGAGACCTCTATGAACAAAGTGGTACATCTTAACTCTCTGATGATCTTGCCTTGCACACATGTAACTAGTTTTTTCTGATTAAAATGTCATCCTGCTGGATTTTCACAGTAAAACACTTATTATCACTTATGGTGAACATTTGCTTTGCTGCAACTCACTCGAGTTAGGGCGGGTATAGACTCTACAATATTAAGCCTTCCTAGACAAAAGAGGATCAATTGTGACAATAATGGTGGTCGTGATTTCAAAACGGTGATCCTATGTCACGTTGTGAGAGGGGATCTCCTGGTCCTGCGACCAAAGATAGCCTGCGACAATTAGATCATAACGTGATCTACATCAAATACCAAACAATGAAACACTAATCGGTGCGACCACACAGGAGCCAGAGCAGTCGAAAGCGTATGCTAACAATAACATGACTTATCCCAAGCTCTCTGCGCAACACTGGCATCCCAATTTGGCCTCTTTTCCCGAGCCAAGACCATGTCCTCATGTTTCTATTCCTTCTTTCTATGCACATGAACGCTAGAGCTTGCTTTCTGCTGTCTGCCATGGTAACCTCAGCCCCACACCGATGACGCTAATGACGCTGCGTGTCATTGACTCGCCTCAGTCGACGATTCACAGTGTGCACGAACGTCGAACCCAGCATTATGAAATTCATGTCGCATGTGAGGCTTGCAGTCAACTTACAAGATTGAAAACATCACACAGTCTTTAGGAGGCTTTAGTTTATTAGAATGAAAAATAAAATAAAAATATATAATTAATAATTACTATTAGAGACTGGAAGGTTTAACACCAAAAAGAAAATATTCAAAGGGTGGGTGTCTTGATTTCAAAGCAGTATTCAGTAGAATAATCTAAACATGGACTCACCAGCTACACTTTTAATGTCGTAACATAGCTCTGAAATACCCGTTGAATGTTGTCTGACACATACTTAGATAATTGCAGCACTAGAACTGCACACTCTGTTTCTTTTTAGTCATAGAACATTTCCTCTAACATCTTCTGGTTTGTGTAACATTTTTTTTTAAACAGCAAATCAATGATGAGGTTTTAATTGACGTTTGCTCTGAATGCAACCTGGATTTTGTGTGTTTCAGATTCTTTGTTGAAGGTGAATGAGGCTCAGTCTTGCCCCCCCCCCCCCATCCCCTTTAAATCAATTTGGCCATGCTGAAAAATAATGGAAACTGCTTCAGTTGACCTAAATGTCAGTGTGACCCACCCAGCTCCGGCTCATGCCTGTCCAGAATCTCAATAAAGTTTTATATCTAAAGCAAAACTGCCATGTGAACAAACGTCTTTAGGTCTTTCATGCTCTGAGTTTTGTCTCACAGGAGAGGAAGGGTAAAATGAGAAACTTTTTCAAACAAACCAAACAGTCATTGCAGATTTTTCACAGTGATTGCTTGTTGTCACACATGTTCATACTGTGTCAGAGCTGGAAGGACAAATTCTGTCCTCCACGCTTCTTAAATTACTACCTCTTCGGCTGTCCGTGCTCACTGCAGAACAACAATGACACCTCTGCGTTGGCCGCAGAGTTAAGACTGCAATCATAGGTGAGACAGAACTGAAAAGGTTTGCTGTAGACTAGAGGACTTTCTTCCACCTCCACTCCATGTTTCTGAACCTCAGTGGCACAGCTTCTTTGTGCTGAACACTGTTTTTCAATGTATTACACAACATACTTGGGTTTTATCTTACTCTTTTTTTTTCTTTTTCAAAGCTAACTTCTCAAACTATAAACATGTAATTCTTCTTTAGCAGCAACAGTTAACCCCATGACAGTGAGTTTTTTTATAAAAACATGTGCAGTATAATACTGGCATTTCCCATCTCTCTCTCTCTCTCTCTCCCTCTAATACTGATGTAATTCAAATCTTGTTTGATTTGACTAGATAACAAGCCTCCCCACACGAAGCTCACCAGTTGCCATAACACAAACAAATTAGCTAAATAAAAAAAAAGGGATGGTGTGATAATATTGCCTACCGCACAATCATGCCACTCTGAATCACCACACATAAAATGTCTTCATCTCGACAGCCCTAGAGAAGAGTTATCAAAACAAAGGCCAACAAACCACTAAACCCTGACACTCCCTGCTTAGTTATGACTGTCAGTAAAGCCAGCTAAATATGTTATTCAATAACATAACTGAATAGGGAAAACCCTAATTAGAAATGTCGGAGGCCACTGCAAGCCTGCAGAGCATCCTAAAGGCTATTTTACGTTGATTCACCAGGTTCCTGAACACCTTTACACCAAAATGTATTCCCTACTTTAGGGTTTAAATGAGAGCGGTGTCACAATTAAATCTTCTATAGGTGTTCTTAACTGGTAATAGTGAACATTATAGCTTGGATGAACATGATTTACGTACTCGTTAAACCATTCAATGAGCCTTTGTAACCTCTGTTGAAGCATCACATATGTTCAATTATTCATTTAAATTAATAACGTGTTTTTCATTATAGCATGCTTTCATATAAGAACGTTCTGAAGGAGTTAGACTATTTAAAGTAACTGTTTAACACTTCAGAGAGTTGGGGTCCTTTCAAAGACCCTGTTGTTGATATAACCTGAATTAATGTGGATTCCCTGCAGCACAGAAGAAGGAAAAAGGTGGAAGACGCTTTGTATGCACCACGGAAAGATGCTTACTCAACAACACCAGTGGAGGTGTATTCAGAAGACTCATCAGTGCAATGCAAGACCACTGGTACCTCAATGTGGGGATGATGGAAAATTTTACACATTCGGCTCTATAATGGGGACGGTTTTGATAGTTAATGCTGCAGAAGGTTCTTTCTTCTTCAGGGGGCTTACAGATCGAAGAAATCCCTGTAACTTTATAGAGATTTACTGGAACCACTTTTTTCCTCATCAGTGCTGAATCAGACTTGGGTATTGGCCAATTCCAAGTACCCCGCTAATTTTAGAAGATTAAAAAAATTGGGTGCTGAAATTTCCCTGGCTATGACCAACATCACTCTCTCCAATAGCACTGCACTGCTGTTGCTGTTTGCTATGGTATATGGACCTTAAACATGCTGTTGTTCAGAGGGCTTATAAATGATGGTGACAGATATCCAAAACCATTAAAGGCAGAATCCGAATTAGTACCAATTTCTTTTTCATCATTCTGTGCAAAACAAACTTAGCCAACATGTACTTTTTTGGTCATGAAGTTGAATTGTTTAACTTGCAGACCCCGGGTTTCTTTAATTAATCGGGGAATCGATAGAGGGAACGGCTCAGAGCAAAGAGACAAAACACCAAACTCCAAGCCTGATAATTCTGCTCTCCTACAATGGAGGACATACTCATTGATCACGCCTAAAGAGTAATGTAGCGGACTTTGTACTTCTGTGGAGGCAGAGAAAAGAAAACTGAACCAACTGGTGTTATTGCGATGCTTCCAGCCAGCCGACTCTTTGCATTGGCTTTCAACGAGGTTGACGGGAGCGGCGGCCCCTTCATCTATCTCCCCATGCTGTGCCAAAAGGTACCCCCCATTTATCATAATTTAACCTTTTCAGATCCCTCACAGGTCTCTCAGGGGCCAAATAACAAGAGCGCCCCACAGGCTGCAGCTTACCGAGCACCGAAGGTTAAAACATGGAGAAGCATGAAATCACCATTCATCTCTTGACACCCGCCTAAAGAAATCTGCCTCCACTTTCTTTATGTTGAAGAAAATATATGACTTCCCCAGTGATCTCCTAACCACAGTATACCAAAAGGCAGCGAGTGTGAGATTACTTCGTCGAGGGAATGCTTATCGAGAGGTAACGTCCCCCCTCCTCCTCCCTCTCTTCATCCATAATTGCTTTCCAGGCCTGCATTTGAAATAGCCTGAAGCTGTGTTATGTTTGGCGGGAGCAGAATGCACGGGAGATAAGTTGAAATCCAAGACTATGCCCCAATTGGGACCACTGTGGCATAACGAAACCACTATTCCTTTCTCTTCAGTTGTACAACGCACTTTTAGTATTCTAACAAGGTCTCTGCATAAAAATAGTGGTTATCTCTCTCGAATGTTTTGTGCATTGTCGCATTGTCATTTAAAACTGAGACCACACAAATGCATACACAAGTTTATGCACACACACAGCAGCTACACTTCACAAACACTGATAGTTTGGATTAAATGACTACAAAATCCTTGGCCGTATCAGCCTAATTGGGAAGATTTCTGTCTCTCTATCCAGCTGGCTGATTGCTTAGAAAAATCCTAATGAACAGTGAAAAATTGCTTTGTTGCTCGGAGAGAACGGTTGAAGATGTTGCTGGCTGAGATGAAATATTAAACATCTCACTTCTCCAGCTGTCACTAAAGCTGTGGTTGGGAGAGGGATGCCTTGTCATGTCTCCTCAGCACAGATGGCTTCGTTCTCCTTGGCTCGTGCCTTCAGGCAAAGTGTACCTAGTCAGTGAGTATTTCCGGCCAGGATACAGGGTGTCTAAAACGGACTCCTTCCACGGTTTGTTCAGGAGGAGACTATCTGCTTTGTTAATTTCTCATGCTATCTATGAGGAGTTGCCTACAGCTTGAGACGTTTTTTGTTTTCTTTTGCCATGCAAGTTTGAATGCACCTGGGATTCCAAGGATGCTGTGAGGTTAGTTGTGTCAGCCAGTCAGTTTGCTACAATGGTCCAGACTGAAATATCCCAACAAATATTTGGCAAATCGAGGTGAAATTGAAAACAAACATGCATCATTTTCAAGAGCATGAATCAGACTAACGTTGATGATCATCTCAGATTTGATCTCATGCAGTCTACAGGTCACATTTTTCACTCATTTAGTTGAATATCTCATCATCTAGAGATGAAACTGGAACATAATTTGGTTTAGACATTCACGATCTCCGGAGAATGAACCCTGATGACTTGATGTAGCCACAGCTGAAAGAGAGATTGCAAATGACATTTTTGGATAAAATTCATTGTCAGAGGATGAATTAAATGATCTTGGGGGGTTACATGAATTTTTATTCAGCCCGGCCTTTACGTCAAAATGTTTGTTTAGTCAGTGAATTATACTTTATCTACAGAGTGAACTGGAACTGAAATTGGTTGTCATTCATGGTCCTGACAAGAAGAGTCCCAGGTCAGGGACCCCCTGACTTCCTGTTAGTGTCACTATGAGGTTGACATTTACGTGTTTGACTTACATGTATCTTTCACTAAAGGATAGACTGCAATAGCATTTAAAAAAAAAAAAAAAAAAAAAAAGAGGATACCGTACATTAAACAAACTTGGTGAACATGTGATTTATAATGCAGCGCTTACTGAAGAAAAAAAGATCGGAAAATCGTATCCCCAATGAATGCATTGGAACTTCATTTGGTTCAGACATTCATGCTCACCAGAGGATGAATCCTAAGGACTTTGAAGATCCCCTGGTGCCACTATGGGGTGCACATTAATGTTTGTGAATGAGATGTTTTAACTGCAATCAGGTGGATTGTCATGATATCTTGAACAAATATACATGAACTACTCAGGATGAATTGTGATAACTTTAGGGATCCAATTACTTTTTAATTAGTTCAAGCCAAATTCAATTTTTCTTTTTTACAATAGGTTTTAGTTCAAATACTTGCAAACTCCTGAAACATTGACCCTTAGCTGTACTTTATGCTTTACTATTTATAGTACAGATTGGCAAGCGTTAATATGCATATACAGGCTAAACTACGATGATAAACAAGAGAAATTAAACAAGCTAAAAATCAGCATGTCAGCATTCTCACTGTAAAAGATGAACATCTGGAAACTATCAGCTGCTATGATGTTTTATCCTTTTAGAACTGGAGGACTCTTCAATAAAGTCTCAAGGACATGCTAGGGCATGCAAAGAAGTCAAAGGTTTGACTTGTTATTGTAGGAAAAGATTGTGAGTCTTGTTTGAGAGGGAGAGTCAGCCTTGTTCATGTCTTTCCAGTGACATCGGGAGCCCTCTCATGCTTGTTAAGGCTCCTCGCTCTCATTTTAGCCAAAACCTCCTCCGCTCCTTCTCCTTCACCTGTCTTTTCAGATGTCTGCTCGAAATCTGTATGTTATGGATGTCAGGGAGACAATCAGAGGCAGATGGTTACGCTGTTCCATCCTCCCTGCTCCACAGAGAGACAGGCGAGTGGATTCCTCCTCCTGCTCCTCCTGCTCCTCTGCAAGAAGAAAGGAAACCCTTTGGGATTTCGCTCTCTATCTCTCGCTCACGTGTCCATTTCAGCCTCCTTCTTCACTCTCTTGTCTCACTCACAGGGTGAAGCTTTCCCCGGTCATATGTTCTCTTTTATAATTCTCTCCTTCCTTACCCTTTCCTGGTTTTGTCCTCCTCCTTCATTCTCTTTGCCCTTACTCTGCAAGAGTTTCTCTCCCTTTTCATCTCTTTCCAAAGTTTCTTTCTTTACATCATTATCTCGCCCTTCTCCTCCACAGTCTTTGCAGCACATGCCCAAACCAACCATTGCTACTAGAAAGTTAGAAATAAATTATCCTTCATTCTGAATTGAAAATACTTGGTGCAAATATTTCAGGTTTATTGTGTTTGCTTCAAAATGGTCTTTGCAGACGGAACAAACCAGCAAAATTCAGTTCCCTTACCAGATAAGACAACAAAAAGATTTTCAGTGTTTGAAAATTGTTCTGGCACCTTGGCCAAGAGTCGACAGGGAAGTTTCAGTCTTCAAAATGTTTTCTAGTTTGTGATGACTTAAATACTCTGGTGGAAGATAAAGTGAAGCAGCCAAAGGCTGACTGGCACTGCACCATGCGTGCCAGCTTGCTGATATCTTGGAAAGATCAATATGGCAGGGAGGTCAGCAGGCAAAGATGAAGGAGATGAATGATCGTGTCAGAGTGTTTTTTCAAATCACAGATTGGGAGAACAAATGCAAGGCAAGGCCAACAACTTTTCTACCTCTCGATATATACAGACACTCTGCCTATTATTGAACGCCACAAAGGACACTATGACAAAACTGAATGCAATGTATTTGAAGGATGCACTGCATTATACAACACCCCATACTGCGAAGCAAAGCACAATGAAATCACAATGTATTGACTGCAGAGTGCAGTGGCAGAATGTGATGGGTGACATAATCACACGTTTGAAGCATAAATGATATTCAGCTGAGCTGTCATCTAATTGATGTCCCTTGTCACTGAAATGTCAATAAGTTTATTGCGATCACAAAGAAATTAATTGAAGGTTTACTTATGATGCTCGACTGCTCCTGTCACTGTGGGAAAATCAATTCTCATCCATAGCTGGCTTTTCTGACACATTACAGACAAATCCTCATCCAATCAAAACGTACACGGTCACTGGATATTGGCATTTCAGGCAGTGAGGAAAAAAAACAGCTGCATGCCTCATCAGCTGTCTTAAAATATGTCTGACTCATTCCATATTTATTTGTGCGCCGCTCAGCTTCGGAGAGACCTGCATGACCTAGCCCTGAAATTATTCTGATTGCCAAACCAAATACTAAAACAGCCCCTGGCATACTGACCACACACATGGACTATTAACCTTGACTTTAAATGTGTGCATAGAAGCTTTAGTGTCCACATTTCACTTATAAACAGAGTCAAAACATTCAAACTTTACACATGTTATAAAACAAGTCTCAGCTACTTAATCTTAACTTAGTAGGTAAGAAAAAAGAAATATGATGAAGTGTGTTGATGAGGTTTTTTGTTCTGCTTTGTGTTGAGGCGATACAATAAACAGTTTGTGATCTGCTTTGAATATAAAAATAATTTTTACCGAGGACCTACTAGGGGGCTGTGAGTAGCTGTGTTTGCCTGCAGCCAATTTTATATAATATTTTATATTAAATTGATTTTAAATGATGTGTTATATTAATTAATGTCTTGTGAAAGAGGGGCAGATTGTATAAGATTACTCTTCTTTCTGCTCCCTTTTATTCAAGATTTGAGATTTTATGTTTGTATTTAATTGTTTTGTATGGCTGATGAATGAAATAAATTTACAAATAAATAAACAACTAATTGATCCAAAGACAGCGACTGCAATATACACAGCTATACAATGGATGAAACTCTGAGTCACAAACAAGCTTTGCAACAACAACAAAAAACTCAGCTCTAACCATTAAAGTAAATTAGGTGTAAAAACAAATAACATGTATTTGAAATGCTCTTTTAACATGCTCCTTTTACCTAGGATTAAAAAGGACTTACTTTTACTTCTTTAAATATGTTTTTTTTTAAAAGCTTGCAGACATCGCAGATGAACTGCATTTGTTTTTTTGCATGAGGAGGCTTGTTCATATATTTTGATCAACACTTACTGCATGCACTGTGGTTTATCGAGTGTGAGACAGTCCATGTAGCCGCACAATCACTGAGCCAATCATCTTCACCGAGTCCAAAGCTAACAAGCAGTAGGCCTGGTCTGGTTGCCATTTCTATTACATGCCTTTATGCCATTTATGGTTTTTTGGTTGTTTGTCCTGTTATCTCTCTACCTGTAGAATCTTTATTTAAAAAGAGCTTCACAAGGTCTCAAGGTCTACAACTCCAAGTTGAGATATGGAGACAGAAAATGACAGAGCAGTCAGTACTGTAGGTCAACATAGAATCACAACATGTGTAATATTCTAATCTTCAGATATAGTAGGGAAGAAAAAGCTCCATTCAGAGTTTGACTGCTCATTTTGTTTCAACGAGGGAATATTGTGTTTATAGAAGTGATGTGTTTGACAGTCTGAAACAATAATTTTCCTGCGTTATACAGTTTGAGCAAAGGCTGTAAATATGAATGGACGAAGCCTGAGCGATGTCATCCATCTGTTACTGCAGGGGGCTTTGGGAGCCCACCGATGGCGGAAAAGCTGTCTCAACCTAACTTTCAGATAAGCTGTAACAAAAGGCTCAGAGCTGGAGTTGATGTAGTTCTTAAGCCTCCTTACAAACCGCTACATCCTGCCCGCCCTGTCAGTCAGGTCAGTTATACGCACCTACTGTAATTGAAAAACGGAGGGGTTATCAAAAATGAAACCCCTGTACATGTGTGCCTATAGAGACTTGAGCTTATTAGCCCATAACAGTTTTTTTTTACCAGGCTGCAAACATGTTCAATCTGCCGTATGAAAACGGTCTTCTGGTGCTTCTGTAGGAATCCTCAAGCAGACACTTGATGAACTTCAGGATTTTGCACTTCCACATTGGCTTTATTTTTCAACACACGAGGGAGCTGCTTGGGTTTGAGTGTTGTCACTATGCTAGTTCGGCAAATGCTGAATTTAGTTAGACAGAAAATTGAAGGAGAAAAGTATCAATAGTAACAGTGCTTTCCTGTTTTTCTTCTGCTCAAGTCACCATGACTACATGCACCAGCTGAGTACAGTATGTCCAGTATAAAGGGAGCTGTAATTTCCCCTTCATATTAAGAGGAACTCAAACTTAAAGTGAACAAAGAAGCAGCAATTTAAAGAGGAACTCTTTAGAAGCCAACAGTAGAGTTTTCCCACACCTGTTTGTTTTTGCACCAAGCAGAGAGATTTATTGTAACGAATAATTGCTCCACCTTTAGTTGCCAACCTGCTTTACTTCGTCACAAGATAAAGTGACTCTTCAGAGCCCCTGGTGTTTAATTTAGCAAAAGTTCATTCAACCAACCAAGCCACTTTTTCTACTGCTCAGGAACAATGTGTTGACTCTCACATCCATCCAGCTGATGCATGGTTCTGCTGCTTATTTTGTCTCATCCACACAGCAACAAGAGCGATGAGGAGGCAGTCCAATTACTCATATGCAAATCAACTTGCTGTGACATAATCTGATGATTTAAAGCCTGTTTTCAGCAGCCAACAGAAACTTTCTTAAAAAAAAAAGAAAAAGAGAGAGATTCCAGGACTGATTAATCCGTCCACTTAGGTTGGGTTTAATTCAGCATTAGATGGATTACTGAGCGGGCCCACTGGACACAGGCCCAGGGGTACCGTGTGACCCCAAAGACCCCTGAGCAGAGCCTCTGATCGAACCAACTGTTAATCTGTTTTGTCAGGAAGTCAATCAAATGGGACAAAACAAACAGAAAAAAAGGAACAAAGACACAACAAGTAGAGGCAAATGAACGGCAAAAAGAAACTTAATAACTGCATTGAAGAAATCCGAGAACTAAAAGGTGCTATTAAGTACTTCAAGTCGCAAAAACCCACAAAACTGCATGAGAAAGACAAAAATGTATATAGGAAGATGATATGGAGACTCAGTATAAAGATCAAATGACATAAATCTTCATGGTGTTTTTTTGTATTTCTAACTACAAAGGTATTAACTGGCTAAAGAGAGACATACATCAACTACAGAGGGAAACGAATTGACAAAAAGAAAGAAACATAGAGTGTACAAAGTGACACAAAAAGACTACAGAGATTGTGTGAACACAAACGTACCGCACTATGGCACAGTGCTCTAGTACTCTTGAAGAGGTGGTCGCAGGCATGATTCATGTGTACTCGAGTACGGTCAGTGGAAGATGACGCATCTGTGCTCAAACAAGGAAGTGGAACGTTATATATAAAAAAACGATCATATCATACAGCACAGGTCCATTTCATCCTCTGAGCTGCACGATAGATGTGGAGGTAGGAAGAGGATCGTTGTTCACGTCTCAGAACAACACAAACATCCACAGTAAGCAGCGTGGACTCAGGCCGCGGTGGTTGCCATGGTGGCATCGTTCTTGTTTTTTGTGGATTTGCAAACCAATTATGTGCATGCTGCCCCCTGCTGTATCGGACTGTGTACATACTCAGGTGTACTCAGGGACCGAACAATGTTACAAATGTGAACGCAGACCAGGGAGGGAGACGGGAGGGGGAGCAATCGTGCCTAATGTGAAAACACCGTAAGAGACTCAAATCCAGAACTAGGGATGACCTGATACCGATACCAGTATAAGGAATCGGTCTGATGCCGCCTTTAAGTACTCATACTCGTACTCGTAAAACTACGCGGATACAACGGCACAGATACCACTCCTCTTTTCAGTTGAGCGGGTAGGCGGAGAGAAGTGAGATGTCAGCGGTGTGGAGATATTTCAGCGTAAACGATGATGACAAAAGAAGAGCAGACTGCAAACTTTGCACTCCCCAGCCTTCCGTGCGTGGCTCACACGCTACAGCTAGCTGTTAACGAAGGACTTTGGGCTCAGAGGAGGGTAGCTGACGCGGTGTCAGTCGGACGTAAAATTGTTGGACATTTTAAGCATTCGGCATTAGCCTACTCCCGCCTGGAAGACATTCAGCTGCAGCTCAAACAGCCCGTTGAGGAGTTAACCCGAAAAGTGAACTTGTCCGATGCTTTAACATCAGATGTAATTCCTGCTGTGACCGTGCTTCAGAGACTTTTGACCAAAGAAACCAACGCAGATCAGGGCATTAAGTACTCGTAACGGTACTCGGTATCGGTGAGTACCCAAATGTAAGTACTTGTACTTGTACTTGGTTTGCAAAAAAGTGGTATCGGTGCATCTCTATCCAGAACAAAAAATAACTACTTAATTCCAAAAACCGAACACTCTACAAAGATACACAAAGTTGTCTACAAAGAGACACAAATCCACAATAAAAGAAACAAATTGATTTTTTTTTTAAATCACAAAGCTGCAAGAAGAAGATAGAAACAGATGAGTTACTCGTCTTCTTCAGGCTGAGAGTCTGTCGATGATGTAGGAGGGGCTGGGGAGATTTTAATGTTTCATGTCTGCACTTAGGGGCCTTTTTGTGCATGATCTATAAGTTCGACTAAAACTTTGAATTATTAAACACATTAAATCCATGGGTTGGAGGACCGTTGCATCTATCAATAGCTCAGTGGTGCAGAACACTACACAAACCATCCAGCAGTACATCAACCAGATTGTTTGCAGAGAAGCACACCGTCCTGCATTGTTGCCTTTAAAAAAACCTTTACACAGTGATTAGGTCTTCTTTACTTGCATAGCTTCCACTCGCCAGTACTCACATTGATTGTTTTCTCCCGGCTGGTAACTAGATGGAAGTCAATACGCCCCTGCTGTGACGTCAGGGTTCACCTAGCTGTAGGACTCCTGGGCTTATCAATTAGAGGCAAAGAATGCAGCCAAGGATTTCATTTGTAGCCTAAGCTGTTATTAGTAACGACAGGTGGGTATTGAGTATGGCGCAACACGGTGCTGGAGAAAATTGTGATAAATGACAGGGGGAGGCTCTCTGCTTCACAGAGCTGTGCTGAGATGACTGCAGGTCATTAGACAGGAGGGAGCTGTGCTTGCATGTTTGTGTGTCAGGGGGAGAAAAAGAAGAAGTAGAAAAGCGTCAAAGTAGCAGAATTTAAACTTTGAAATGAAAAAAATCTTACAATATCGATATCTGTTTCGATTGCACAGAATTTAAATTAGAAGTCTCCGGCCCCATTTTTTGGTTTATTTCTTTATTCTAATGACTAAAAAAATGGAAAGCAAACTCCTGAAAACTGTCATAATTACACAAAAACATTGGGAACATTTTGTTAAAGAAACACATCCAATGTATTTCGACAATGTCTTCAGTTTACTATAAAAAATAGAGCCTGGATCAGATTTGAAATATTCTATTTTATTCATGTCTCATAATCCAGTTTAACCCACCTGAAAGTTTAAAAATACGACTGAAGATACATATATTTTAACGCTTCAGTACTTATCAACAGAAATAACAGAGGTATCTTTTAAAAAGAGGTGGTGTCAAAAAGTGGAATAAGATATTTGACCACCTTAGTTTGTAATAAAGTTGCCATACTTTATTGATTAATTGGTTGGATTTGAGGGAAATCATTTCACAAATGTGTCCTGAATATTTTAGTGTTTAAGAGAAGTGCCAGGCTGGCTTTAGCTTCCTAAATCTAAGTTTCTGCAGCTTTTTGACATTTTTAAATGTTTTTTATTATTATTTATTATGATTCAGAGAAGCCACACATTTTTTCACATTATAAGATCACCATTAATCACTAAGGGTTGCTTGATGATAAAATAATCATCAGTTGCAGCCAAAGTTTCTAGGAAAGTAAAGATGGCTTTACTTTTAAAACCACACACGTGCAGCCATTCATCCCTCTCGTGCCTGCCTTATGGCCGAATCTGTTTACCTTATGGTCGATGATGCCGATGTATCCCTGGAGGGCCGGGGGGTGAGGCTTGGCCACCCTGGCGGGAGCTTCAGTGGGAAACCGCAGATGTTCATGCTGTCGGATGTGCGTGTCGTTAGAGTCCCTGGATGGAGCTCCGCTGGTGGAGCTGTTGTTGTACACGAGGAACAAGCTGGCGAACAGGAGCAGCCCGAGCAGCAAGGCGACCCCATGACGCTGACACAAAGACACACACACACACACTGAACTCAGTTTATGATGTACAACGACAGGTTCATTTACAGCCGCTCCAGGCCGTAATAAGTCAGGCTGCAAATGATCATCTTTACTTAGTTTGCATGCAAGCTCAGGAGCACATCTGCTGTAATAGAAAGTTAGTATTGTGTTACTTAAACTTTAAAGTAAAGGTTCTTATGAACATCCTGACCTTCTTTGAGTCACTTAGAGTCGCCATCGTTTCAAAACACACTAATCAACAGAAGAAGAAACACATCTCATGACACTTTTGATTCGTGTCTTGGCACGTCTTCGCATTAGGGTCGTTGGATGTGCGGATCTATTTTTCCCATAACATGCATTACAACAAGTTTCTTCCAAAGAAATAACATTTCATGCACTTTTTTAAATTGAGGTTACAGCTCTGCATTGAACGCCGTAAAGAAAGCCAGCGCGCTGGGCTGCATGCTGTGGAGTTTATTATTCTTATTCTTATTATAAGAAAGAGCCGGAGCTTACTGGTAAACAGAGCGCACAGCTGGATGTCCATTGTTCGCATCCCATAATCTTTTGATCCGACAGACTACACACAGCAGCATGACGGTTTAAGAACACTTCACAGAACAATGCTGGATTAGTAATACTGTAATACAACATGACAGAGACCTTTACCATAAGTGCCTTCATTTTTGTGGCGCGCTGTCTTATCTCTGCAGCTCAGTGCGTCCCTCGCCACTTTCTCTCATGATCCGCCGTCATCTGTTCGCATCCCGTATCCGCTTCGCTCCGTGCCGCACCGTACCAACCTGCCTGCCTGCCTGATGCCTGTGTGTCTTCAGTCCGGAGCCCAGGCGCAATTCATACTGGAGAGCGAGGCGACAGATGTTTCACTGTTGGAGCTCTGCAGGGTCTTAACGCCCTCTCTGTTTGATGGGCGGAGAAGAGGAGGGGCAGCGAAAAGAGACTCCACCTGCACGAGGGTGTAGCTCTCTTCACAACAACAGACAGATCTGTTTTTTCTGGTTTTATATGCTCTTTAGTGTGTTTTCCATGTGTCCTGTGCATGGTTAGGCACATCTATGTGCAAAAATTCAAAGTCCGCGGAAACGCGTCCTCCTGTTAGCTGTAGCATTAGCCGCATGTAACGCTCGGTTCTAGCCCCCCTTGATAAAGATTTGTCAGTCCGACGTCATTGTCAGTGTGAGATCATTGATCTAAGTCCATTGGCTCGTTGTGGCAAGCCCAGCAGCTCATGTTGAAATTTCCGAGACTCCTGTTGAGCAACTGACCAACAACGACAGAGCGGATCGGCAGACCAATCAGAGCAGACTTGGCCCACGTGGGGTCTAACAGTGTGGGCTCAACAGAGCGTAGCTGACGGACTCAGAGCGTAGAGGGAGCAAGGAGGAGCAGTACATGAAAACAGACACTTTTTTCTGACTTTAGCTATTGTGAACGTAAAAACCCCAAAAGGGCATAAATATGGGCTCTTTAAAGTCCTTGTAAAGTGTCTTTCCCAGTCTGCTTAAACTTCAGACGTCAGTGGTAACAGTCTTCATGCATGTTTACATCAATTCGCGGGAGGTAACCATAGACTGTAAATATTACTGGACGAACCCAGACCCGTCTGTTACATAGGCAGCAAATGAGTCCAATCGAGGGCCGCATCCATATTGGATTTGCAGTCTCAACCTAACTTCGGATCAACCTAGCAACAGCAGTAAGGCGGGACTTAACTCCGCCCATTCAGCTCGACGTTAGCAGTCCACTTCACAGCATAGCTAACAGCTAGACTGCTATCATCCCCTATTCCTGCTCGTCCTGAGAAAACTCTAGAAACAGGAAGTTAACATTTAACTTTTCTACAACACAGTTAAAACGAATTATATTCAACCCAAATATTTTATTAAAGTCTTAAAACTATTATTATTGGTTATTAGTTATTTGTCAGAGCAGTTAGACTCTGTCGTTGTTAGCAGAGAAATACATTAACAAAGTTTTATCCATAGACTGTAAATAAATATGAGACATCCAGAAGAAATCAATATTACAAAGTATACAGTTCATGTTACTGTTCTGACAAAAAGAGGAATGTCTGTGTCTTATATTTACTGATGTCAACAGCGATGACGGTGAACAACATAATTATTTAGTATTTATTATAAGATATTCGTTTTCTATAGAACCCCGTGAAGTCATGGAGTCTGTGGACAGTGTCAGCTTCACACCAAAAGTATTAGAAAAAATAGTGTTTAAGACTGGCATCTATTATTAGGAGTTGCAGCTACCTTCAATATTCAATATTATTCCTGCAGATGTGGCTAATAACAAAAAAACACCCTGAGCTGTCACATGTAGTTAACTGTACATTTTGTCTTGTCTGAGGCATTAATTGAACACTTTTGTATTTCTCCTATAGACACAGTGTGCATTATTGGTGACTGGTCCGTCGAGGTGCCCAGAGAGCTGCAGAGACAGAGGAAGAAACCTGAGCCTCAACAACATCTGTATTTGTTGGTTCTTCTGGGGTGGACTTCGGTTGCTTCTCTTCAACAACTCGCTGCGAGGGAGGTCTCCCCCGGATGGCCTGAGTGATGTCACCCATAGGCTGAGAGCTGAGGCTGAGGTGGGTTTTAAGCCTTTTGTCAAACCGTTACACCGCACCCGCCTGTCAAGCTGGTCAGCTACACGCCTTATTGTGAATAACTCTTATCCTTCATCAAATCAAACGACCCCCGTACAGTGTGTCGATCGTATAAAAACAGGCTTTTTGAATGTGATTTTTCAGATTAAATAAATATTTCTATATAAATGCACTCCTTTATGTCTACTTATGAGTATACATTTCAGATTTGAAATGACAAGACTAAAATGTGCATTAATGCTCAACTCAATAGCTTAGGGAAGCGACAGAATATTTACTATATTTAGATTCAGACTCAACCAGTGTTTTATTGTTATTGGGTCTTAGCGCTGCTTTCGGTAAGGTGGACCACTGTATTCTACTTGAGAACTATTTTGACATCTCAGGACAAGTTCTGGAGTGGTTAAGATCCTACCTGTCAGAAAGATCTCAATGTGTTTTATACAACAACATACTCTCTGAGCCCTGTGCTGTTAGGCACAGGGTTCCACAGGGGTCTGTACTGGGTCCATTGCTGTTCTCACTTTACCTATGAGGCCTGTCTTGCAGCTGTTAAGAGTTGGTTATGAAAAACATTTCTTGTTGCTTAATTCTGCTAAGACAGAAATGATGTTTATCGGACCAGCGAAACTGGGTCATCTTTTTGATCCTATTACTTTGTCTCTCGATGATTGTGTAATCAATCGCAGAGACCGAGTTAAGAATCTTGGTGTTCTTTTCGATCAGACACTAGTAAAACTGCAGTTTTTTGTACTTACGCATTGGCTTCATTTTTCGAGACCGGAGGTTGGCCCTCGGAGGTAACGTGTGCTCACCGTACATGTCCTTCCCTTAATTCCATCGTAGCGGAACCAAAACAAGGAACTTTAGTTCCACATAGAAACATAAAGATTTTAACAGTGTTTTTAACCTTTTAGCTTAACATCCATGAATTATTATTTATTTATTTATCGAATACATGAAATTATGACAATATGAAATCATTTATGACTCATGAACTTAAAGTTTTATGTAACAGCACTTACACTCCCACCAAAATCACTCATTTACCTTGAATGTGGGATTTTCTTCAAACTAAGTAACAAGGGGAAATAAACATGTTTCATATCAATGAAATGTGACCACATGTATGTAGCTTAGCTAGCTTCAAGTAAGGTGACTACCTTGTGAATGGGTCTTTCAAGGTGAACTGATCTAGTGTGTGTTTTTCCTTTGTCATGTGTGGAGTCACTGACATGTAACTTCAGCTTTCTCACTAAGCTGTCTGAGCTTGGGTAAACTTCTACAACCTTGGCGAGTTTCCATTCGTTCCTGGGTGAGTTATCATCTTGTAGAATCACGATGTCTCCTACTTGTGAGTTCCATGATGTTCTTTGCCATTTCTGTCGCTGTTGTAGGTTAAGCAGGTATTCTCGCTTCCATCTTTGCCAGAATTCATTGGCTGAAAACTGCACTCTTTACCATCTTTTGCAGAGGTACAGGTCTTCCCTGCAGAACTGTCCAGGAGGAGGCAGAATAACTGATGATTTCATGGTTAAGATGTGATTGGGAGTGAGAGGTTCTGGACAAGTTGGATCATGAAGATGTTCAACACTTAAAGGCCTACTGTTGATGATAGCCATTGTTTGGACATTTGCCAAGAAATGTCCTCAACGCTGTGGTGTCCAGCGTGCTTGCAGACTTGTCGAGCATGACTGTCAGAATGCTTCTGATCGTTCGAATTTGCCGTTCCCAAACTCCTCCCATTTGGCTCGCTGATGGGACATTCATGAGGAATTCACATCCAATTGCTCTTTGATGTTCTTGATCCAATCCTTTAAGTAACTCAGAAAACACCCATGAAATTTGTTCCCTGATCGCATCTCAGTTGGCGGACAGGTCCTCTGATAGCTACAAATGTTCTTAGTGCATTTATGAAGGCGTCTGTAGTCAGGTCATCCAGTGTTTCGATGTGTACTGCTCTTGAGCACAAACATGTAAACAAAAGTCCATAACGTTTTAATTCTCTTCTTCCTTCCTTCACAATGAATGGTCCGAAACAGTCAATACCACAGTAGGTAAAGGGGGGCAATGTTTCAGTTCAGTGCTGAACCTCTGTGGTTCTTCTGTATCTCCTACATTTTACACACTTGTAAATGTGTGAGGAGACCACATCCATTTATTCGTTCATGATGATGTTTGACACAAGATTTCTTTGGTAGAATTGCTGGATGTTCCACATCATGGTGTAAGGCTGAATGAGAGAGTCATCCTCCCACCCTTAGTACATTGTTCTCGTCCAGGAAAGCATTCAACTGTTGTAACTTGTTGTGCCTTTTCAGTGCATCTCCTTTCTGTTGCTTGATTTTCTTTATGTCTTCAGCAAAGCTGTCTTCTTGTCCTAACTTGATGATGAAGATGTCTGCTTCTCTTCTTTCTTCAAGGTAAGTTGCTTCATTTGTTCTTTGTTGAAGTCCTTTGAATTCTCTGACATATCTCTTGAGCCTGGCACCTCTGGACCAGTCAGCAAATTTTGTGAAGCAGTTTGCTATTGAATTCACTTCCTTTGTCTTGACTGTGTGAATGTACACCTTGCAAAGCTCTGGATCAGTTACTTCTAATTCTCACACCGTTTTCTCTTCGGCTGGAAGATTTAGTTACCAAAGAAAGTCAGATTCAAGAGCCTTGATTATGTATATAAAATTGATCTCTTTCACTTGGTTTTTGCACACAAAGTGTACTTCTTTCTTTAGCTCGACTGATGGATCCATAACAGGTGTCACTTGTTGCACTATGGTTCTGTGACTGGTACCTATTGCATCGTCGTATTCGCTTGATGGATTAGAGCAGCCAACAATACTCCAGCCGAGATCAGTTAGCTGTGCATATGGTTGATTTTCTTTACCTGACAGGATATCTCTTGGAAGAAGGGCTTGCTGACAGTTATAACCGATGAGAAGACCTACTTCGATATCCAGTGGTGGCGGAATCTTGTTTGCCAGTTGTTCAAGATGAGGCCACTTCAGAGCAGTTTCAGAAGTTGGAATGTGCGATCTGTCTGCTGGAATGTACTCTCGCGTGAAGAGTGGTGGTAACTGAATCCTTTTTTCTAAATTGTATCCAATTACTTGCAGGTTCTTCAGTTTTTGGCAGTGTATGACTGTTGACTTTGTAGACATTGTAGATAGCTTTAAACTGACATTTTCTTTGTGTCAAGGTCTTGGGCTACTTCATTCAAGATGAAGATTGTGTCGCTTTGTGTGTCTAAGAGCGCATAAACAAGAACTTCTTCATCTGGCTGTTTTATGGATGAGACCCAGACTGGTACAATTGAAGATGTGTGTGCTGAGGCCTTCTTGCATGACTCTGTTACTCGTTGCTGTTGCAACTATGTCTTTGGTGTCTAGTTTGTCCTTTGAGTTGCCGTCTCCTTTATAAGTGGGTAACCTTTGACTTCCTTTGAACTTGTCATCATGCAAACATGTCGGATGTTTCTTCTGACATTTTTCACATGTGCTTCTGTTATCACATTGTCTTGAGTGATGACCAGTTTTTAAACATCCGAAGCAAAGCTTCTCTGCCTGCACAAACTTGACACGGTCTTGAACTGTCTTTTCAGCAAACTGTCTGCACTTGGCTAAGGTGTGCCCTGTTCTTTTGCAGAAAATGCATGATGGGATGTTACTTTGTGTTGTGTTTGTCGACAGTGTCTTTGCTTGAATGGTATGGTTACACTTTGTTTTCTCGCCTTCTGCGCTCTTTAGGGCTTGTATTGAGGATACAGGGTCACAGGCAAGATCTTCTTCCTTTGATATGAAGTCTACAAACTCGCTAAATGGTGGATACCCAGACTTTGTTTGTCTTGCTTCCATGGCTTTTCTATTCCAACTAGGTACCAACCAATCTGGTAGTTTCATCAGAATTTTTTGACTCTCATTACAGTCGTTGAGAACTTCTAGTGTCTTTATGTGTGGCATTGCCGCTTCGCAACTTCTGAGGAGGTCTGCGAATTCTCTTAGTTCACAACCGTCTTTAGTGTTTAGCTTTGGCCATCCATGGAGCTTGTCTCTGAAGGACTTTCCGATAACAAATGGATCTCCGAAGCGTTTTTCTAGTAGCTTCCAGGCTGAGTCATAAGCTTCTTCAGTGCCCAGCGAGAAGAAACCATCAACAGCTTTCTTTGCAGCGCCTCATTGGTACTTTCTTAAGTAGTACAGTTTTTCATTCTTTGGGATGTTTTTTCTGTCTATCAATGTATCGAAGGATAATTTCCAATCTTTACTTTTCAGAGGATCTCCAGTAAATACTGCAGGCTCTGGTGTTGGGAGACAATTAGCACCAATAGCTTCTGCTAGCATATTGACAAACTCAGGTTGGTGGAGCTTGAGGTAGCAGTTGCACACTTTGGGGAAGAGTAGCTTGACTTGTAATTGGCACATGCAGTGGAATGAATTGAGAACTTGAGGGGTTTAAAGCTTGTGTTGTGGGATAGTGAACTGAAGGTTCTCTTACCGGTTTAACATCATACTGTGAGCCATCTTCTTCAAAGTTGTCTTCAGCTTGATCGTAAATCTTAACTCGAGCTCTTGCAACATTGAATTTCTTAACTTCTTCAAGACGTTCAAGCTTTCAACGTTTTCCTTGTATTGCCTGCTGTTTTGCTAAGTTCTCAGCCTCTAACCTTTGTAGCTCCATAGCTTCCCTTTCTTGTTCCTCTAGCACAGCTAAGACTTCTTGGGAAGCAGCAGCTTCAGCCGCAGCCTCATTTCTTTTAGCTGAGTGAATGCTAGAGTGGGCGGAGCCAAACCTTGTACGTTGAGAGGGTGGTTTTGATAGAGAACCAGTTGAGTCGAGGATAGATCCAACATCTGGCCATAGCTCCTCCTCTTGCTCAACTGTGTGTCCGCTTAGTTGTCTTTTTGCTCTCTGAACAATGAAACTGGAAAGAGATATGCATGTGTCGACTCTGTGTCGAAGGTCTTGTTCAGGAGTTTTCACTTGACGTAACTCTTCATAAATGGTCTTTACATCAGAACAAGTGCTCTCAATGTTCTCTATCAACTCCTTTAAGTCTTCCTCGGAAGGATCATATTTCAATATTTTCTTGCCTATTCTGGCCTGACACTTCCATTTCTCATAGATGATTTTGTACTTTTGTTGTACACTCTGAAGCTTTTCCTCTTGAAGTTCCCTTCCCTTTTCTGCAAGTGTTCGGGGTCTTTCACTTCTTCTTGGTCCTTTAACGTCTTCTGTCTTTTGATTGGAGATTGCTTCTGGAGGTTCACTTGTGTGAGACATTTTGGGATAGCTTGAAAAGCTGTGTTATGTGTGTATTCACTGAGCTTGACTGACTATATAAAGTGCTATGTGTAAATGTAAGAGTTTCTGGCTCTAAACTTCAATAGTGCATCAGAAAAATAAGAAGACTGGAAATAGTAACCTAAATATGCAATTATAAACCTTAATTACTGAGACGGTAAACTTAAAAGTGCATTAAATCGCTATTTTTTTGTGTAGGAAAATAATTTTCACATTAATTTAGTGACCCTTTAAACTTTCCTTAAGTTGCCTTTTAAACTCAAACAGTCTTTAAATAGTCTTTGTTAAACACAAACTGCCCTTCAAGTTATTTATCTTGTATAAACTTAAATTAACAATCTTCTTTAAACCTTGTAATATGTAACAACATGAAATGACGACACATCAGTTTTGTCCCGAAACATATAAACTAAGCACTGTGTGTAAGGTTAATAGAACTGAGTCCTTATATGCAATTTCCAAGTAAAACCACTTCTCACACCACATTAACTTGAAGACGGAGGTGGAGCACTTCTTAGCTTTAGCCAGAATAGTTGCACCTTTAACACAGTCCAATAATCTTAGCTTGCAGTAGCCTAGCCAACATGGACGTGGACTTAGTTTATCTGATATGCTGGATCTTCGTCGTTTCCCGCCGTAGTCTCTCCTACCCGTGTTGAGCAGGCGAGTTCTCAACAACAGACACAGGGTGGTTCTTTGAAACGGGCGTTTATTGCTGGAGCAATCTTGTGAAGCATCTTCGTCTTTGTATCACAAGCCAACCACGCCGACCACGAATGAGAACTCGTTGCACCGCTTGTCATGAAAAGAGGTTCTTGACTACTTTAAAGTCCTTGTAAAGTGTCTTAAACAGTCTGCTTAAACTTCAGACATCAGTGGTAACAGTCTTCATGCATGTTTACATAAATTTGCGGGAGGTAACGTGTGCTCACCGTACATGTCCGTCCCTTAATTCCGTCGTAGCAGAACCAAAACAAGGAACCTTAGTTCCACATAGAAACATAAAGATTTTAACAGTGTTTTTAACCTTTTAGCTTAACATCCATGAATTATTATTTATTTATTTATCGAATACATGAAATTATGACAATATGAAATCATTTATGACTCATGAACTTAAAGTTTTATGTAACAGCACTTACACGAGGGTGATAAGGCCCTTTTGTGTATTGGTGTATTGGTTAATGTATCCTGCTTTGTTGATGAGGATCTGTGCTCGGATTACTTGGAGTAGTGAATGAACGAGATGTCACTTAATGAATGTAAGAGAAGTTATTCAGTCCTGTATCCTGGAAAACAAACTGACACTGGGTCTCTGTACATCAGTAAATAAAACTTTGTATTTGACTTAACTTACTGTATACTGTACTCTATAGTTTAAACTTCAGGTAGCCTTTTTGAACTTTACTGGCAATTCCTAAAACTTATTTTCTACTTAATTAGCCCACCTTTTACAGAGATACACTGTAGTAGGGGTGTCTGCAGGATTTCTAGGCCTCATGAAAAGATGTCCCATTGGGCCCCTCCACCCCAGCCTCAGGGGTCACTCCTGACACATTGCTTTAACCACACCTCCTCCAGTACACAAATAAATGACCCAATTTTCATTTGGTCATTGAGGCTTTGAATTAAGGTTGTCAAAATGTTCTTCCTTCAGTACTTTTCAATCTGACACATTTTAAAAGACACAATACCCTCAGTTACTGTTGAAAAGATCAAAGCTGTAAAAAAGAAAGACTGATGATGGGAAAAGTGCAGAACAGAAAAATGAGTTTATAAAAAAAATCTTATCACTAAGTCCAGTTTACATAGGTAACACTGATCGTGCATTACTTTCAGTTGACATGCAGTTATTTTATTCTTCTATTAGAATATTTGTTGTCCAGTTTTCCAAATTCTATTTATTTTAATAAGTGGAGCATTATGTTGTGTGAATCTTCCATAATAATCTAAATGTTTTATTTCATTTTTTCTCTTTTTATTTGTTTGGAAAGTTAAGGTAACTCAGTTGCTGCTCAACAAGACTGAACACACTTTGTAGTAATTGACCAAAATGGTGGATTTCAGCTTCAACATGAAAGTGATCTGAATGTTTTATTCAGATCACTATTTCAGCATCATTGCAACATGAAGCTCTGGTGCTGAATCTGCGCTGCTTCTGTATCATTGTTTGTTTTCGTAGTGTATGTTTGTGTGTCCATGCAGTGTGTGTCTTTGTGCTGTATCCTGCAGGGTCTGTGTATTAACGTCCTCTATATGTACACACATTATAGCAGCTTCACAGTTTGTTTGTTCTCGCCTCAACAAATCAAACAAATGCCCATTGGCATTTTAAATGAAGATATGTTTCTGGATTACGGTCTGTGATCACACCTTCTGCACTTATTCTGTCATCCTGTTGGCACATTTTGATTGTTGTTAATCTTTACTTATTGTGTGTGAACTGTTTCTTAATCATGTAATATTATCATGACGTGGACAGGTCACCCTTGTGAAAGAGAGCTTGATCTCAATGGATCACTGACCTGCTTAAAAAAAGTTAAATAAAAAGTACAAAATATATCTTTAGTGTTACTGTACAAGTACAATGGAATACTGTTGGAGCAAACCTGTAGATGCCTGATATAAGAAGATACATTCAGAAAAATATACAAATACTAAAGCCAAAGATAAAAAAAATTCTGCTACTGATCAGCAGAGATACTGTATATGTTTACATAAACTCAGCTATAAATGCAGGAATATTCATGCATGCAGACATGAATATATACAAAACAGTACTAAAAGCTACAGTAAATGTATATTAACATAATCTCAATCAAACAATAAATATGCAGATTTAATAGAACAAAGATTAAAAGAGAGAGTAAATATAGTAAGAGTGTGTTTCTAGCAAGACAATGATGGAGCTCTGCAGCCAGTTTCATCCACACTTGTTGTACACCCACAGAGGAGGTCAGACTGCTTCATTTACAGCTCCAGTTCTGGAAGAACTCAAATCTTCTCTGTACTGCCTGAGGGCCTCACGCTGAGGTTTCGAACTCTCGGGTTATTAACAGGTCAGAGATGTTTGCTGAATGTCCAGCACAAGACTTGAAGGTGAGCAGTGAAATGTTAATAAAAGTGATTCCAAAACTTACAGTCGAGCAGCAGCGAGGCGAAAAGATACAAAAAAAGTCACGTCTTGTAGATTCAGTTTGAAATCTTTCTGCTGCAGTGTGAACGAACTGTAGAGAGGAGAGGAGCTGATATGAAAGCATCATAATTTATATTCAGTGGATCAGCAGTGGATGATAAATAATGTTTGAGAAAAGGTTCTCTGGCTCAATAATAAAATAAAGTCTAAAATAAGAACAAAACACTTCAAACACTCTAAAGAAAGAAAACCTACAAGTGACTTAAAATGTCAAAAATGATTTCAAACATCAAATATTGGATGCAGAGAGAGTCAGAAAACAATTAAACCCCCACTTAAAGGCCAATGAGAACATACTAAGCATTGACGTCTCTGTATGGATAGCTACACATTAGAAATGGATCAAATGTGTTTATGTGAAGGAGATTGCTTTCTAATGGCAAATCCATCACATATCGTTTACACCTAACTCTGCAGCCTTTCCACTCAACATCTCCACTGAGGTTTAGTGACTTTAAGCTCCTTGTTTTGGTGTCAACAGCTCGGATTAGCATCATTTACAGAGGCATCAGGCAGCAGTTTTTATCAAAGCTCTTAAAAGTGTGCACAACAAACCAAACAGAAGACACAGACAGGCTGAGGACAAAAACCTTCAAATAACTTTCAACTTTATAGTCCCCAAGGGGAAATTTGTTTCGCAGCCAGGTGAGAACAATATGAAAAAAAACAAAAAACATATAGAACACAGGCACATAGACTCAGACAATAGAAACAACAAACACCGTGAACGACATCAAATACATAAATACAAGAGATCACCAGGTAACAACAGGAAACTGACAAGGAGGCAGAAACTCAAAACCTTATGCATTTATCATTTTGCTTCTTATCTGTTTGCTAACATGTTGAAATAGCAACTTAATTAGATTAACAATATATAATTGTCGTTAAGTGGCATGGTTAAACCCATTGTTTCCTTAAAGATACTATGAGGAGTTTAATATGGTTATGAAACAGACTTACATTATTACTGATGCCTCTAAATGAGCTACAAACACAAACAGGACCATCATGAATAAGATCCACTTTTTCTTCATCATTATTTTTAATGCATGTTACCTTTGCCACTGGGTCAGTGCGTGATGAATTGATACTCAGTGCTCAGATATGAAGTAGGCTATCGTTGTTTACATTTTCAACAGAACAGATTCACTGCCAAAAGCACGTTTGTCAGTCAGGAGGATTTAAAAAATAGAAAATAGGAACACTTCTTAGATATGTAGAGGATAAGATCAGCGAAGAGATTAGAGGTATATTTCTGTCCACAGTGGGTGCCATAATCAACACAAAATTAAAACTCCTCACAGTAGCTTCGAAGAATGGGTGTTGTAGATTTTAGCAGAATGTTGGATCAAGCTTTGGGACAGGCTCTTGAAAGGTGTGATACTGAATAAATAAACATTGCTTACTTACTTCACTGTAGTGCTCAAAGCAGGCAACCAGTGTGCTTTGTAGAAATGGGATGGACGCCATTCTCCCTGATGAAAGTTATTGTATTATCAGGTCAACTTTGAAAGTACTATTTTAAAGTGGAAAATTAAAGATTGTTGCTTTAAAGTAAGAAAACATACAAGACTTCACGTTCTTCTTTTAGAATTTCCTCTAAGTGCCATTTTCCTGCCCATTTTCTAAACCCCAACCCTAACTCAACCAAGTAGTCTTTTGTGCCTTAACAGAGCAAAACTAACAACTCCATTTGATGTTGACCAAGTGATTATTATTTTTACCTTGCATGCAACGATGCATTGTATAAAGCATAATATATTTTATACATACACTTTCAGTGAGTCCCATCCAAAGAACTCTAATAGTCCTCATAACAAACCCAGCAGTCCAAAAATTTGTGTTATAACATCATGTGTGGATGCAGTTTGTCTCCTTAATGCCTTTTTAATAGTTTTTAGACGGCTCGCAGGGAAAAGCGTTGTCAACAAAACACACATGATATCAACAGATGTGTCCTTTAAAGAGCTTTTATAGTAGCGCCACCCACAGATATCTCCTCCAGTCACATTAAACGCAGCCTACACACATTAATCCACCCCACAATGGACGGTTACTACATATACAACAATGCATTAAATCTAGAGTGGAGCTGCTGCATGTTTCAACCCCATTTGTGATTGTGTATAATCTTCTTATGAATGAGAAAAAAAGGCCCTCATGGGAGACACAGGAGAGACTTCCCGGAAGCAATAATCCACATCACTGTGGCCATCAGAGTCACGGAGGAATTATGTGCGATAACTCAGGGTAAGGTTGGAAGGTTAAACAACAACAACAACAGCACATGAGACAAAAAGTTTCAAGGAGAGGGAATCTTTGAAGTGAGCATTGAGTGAAGGGCATGGTAAGGGCATGCAGACTCAAGCATTTGTTTTTTAACACATCTTTAGTTAGAAACTGATGCATGAGTTTTCATGCATTTGTACTTTTACTGGCTGATTTGTGGCGGTTTATGAACTGGAATTTTGTTTAAGTTTGCACCTTAAAGTAAGACCAAGAACATTTGTGATAAAAGACTGTTATATACCACGATGACCAAAGACAACCCTTGCTCTTGGGAAATGTGAGTATCAAAGGTTCAACAAGTATTCAGTCAAAAAAATGTTTTTCTACATGCCAACCGCTGCACTTTGAAATCTTTAGTCCCTCAAGTAGAAAAGACAGGAAAATGTAACACAAGGTGTCTGAGCATTCACACACAGATTTACTCAAAGCTTCTCAATGGATGTGACTTATAGTGGTGTAAATACATGAAAAGGACTTAAAAGAAAGGATTTTTTGGTGTACCGTGATTACAGCTTGAAATGTTGGTTTGTATTAATTTTATATGACCCTGTTGAAAGATAAAAGGATCAATCCTCCAGTGTGAGTGTGAGAAAACTGTTACAGAGATGGTCAGAGTTTAAGTAATAACCCTGCTTTTTTTCAGCTCTGTACTTGTGATTTTTCCAGAGTTATCTTTCTTTACCACAGCTTCTCAAACAGCCAGGGGGATATGTTACAGGAAAAGATGCACAAAACACACCCCAGGTTTTGATGGACTTGAACTGAAGTCCTTTTGAAACCAAGTTTTAGTCTGAGTTTTCACAAGGGGCCGGTGCAGATCACTGCTGTGTGGACTGTGTGGGTGTAGACTTGACGATCAGCCATGAGCAGTCATACAAATCTAAAATGTAATCACCATGCAGAGCAACCAAACATGCAGGCAGCACCAGCAGCATGTTGATCGATGTTAATGGTGCTCGTAACACTGAGGTTATGGCGCTCGCGGAGCAGTGTCTGATCATCAGGGCCAGCTCCATGATGATGATGATGGCGGTGGCAGTGCTAGGGTTGAAAAATGGCTGCTTGGTGGTGGGTACTGATCAGTAGGTGTTTATTATGGCTATAACACAGCAAAGCTCAGGCACCTACTTAGTGGCTCTCGTAGGTCGTTACATAGTTGATTGTCAAGGGTCCACGAGGAGCCATATTTCATCCTTTTATGTTCTTTCTAATCCGCTGCAGATCTGTATCCTGCCTCTGATTTATGAGTGAAGCTCCTTCCTGAGGTACTACAGGACAGGGACCTTGACAAGGGAATATGACTGGCTTTTTGTCCTTTCCATAATTAGAGAGTACATCCAATTCACCCTGTTCATTACCCCTGGGCCCAGAGACAAATGGTGAGCGGGCCTGTTTAAATGCAGCCTCACTGGCTGCCCTGTTCTGGGTGAATGAGCAACAGTGCGTGCAGGAGGATGGGAGATAGGAGACACGCATTTACAAGGTAATTTAACTGTCCTGTTACACAAAAAAGTCAGAGGAAATTCCTTTTTATCTTTTAGAATATATTCAACTAGAGAAGTGAACATGGGGAGATTTAAAGGAGCACAGTGGTCACTTTGAATTTAAAGCACATTCACTCAAAATCACACTCACCTCACAGTCCACTGACCACTGTAATGATGATTTTATATCTGATAAATGAGTTAACAGATTCTTGAAACGGATTGGAATCAATCACATCTTAAATTAAAGCTGCATTATTTATAGACACAAATAATCTATATTTGTATGTAATTTTGGGGCCAAAAGCAATGAGAGAATTATGCACAGTATTCGTCGACAAATAGACTGTTTATTAGAAGTGGTCATAGAAACATAACGTCATGGTTTAAGGACTATTGCTTTGAAGACTTCAACTAACATGTTTACCATCTTAACCCTGGGTTTTCAGAAACAGAGGTGACTTTTTTTTTTTTTTAACAAAGGGGTGAGTAGACCAGGAATGTAGCGAGCAAAGTAGTCATTATGTAATGCTAGCTTGGTTAGCATAAGTAATTCACGTTAGCTTAGATATTCAACATCACATCTAAGCATGCACGGGTTGTCGAACGGGTTGCAACAGCAGCAACCTTTCAATTACATGGTAGCTATGCCCTTACTTTGATGTTTTTAAAAGTAATAAATGAAATTGGGAGTAGAGTTAGTTTCCACCGACTTTTTTCTTTTTCTTTTTTTAGCTGAACTTCCTTTGATTCGCCCCCTGCTGGTTATTACCAAGAATGTACTAGAAAGTTTTAAGGCACTTTTAGATTCACTTTTCAAACCCAGAGGCTTGAAGCCCCAACAGACTATACCTTGACTAAGTGTTAAGCAGACTTGGATGTTTCAATTTTTTCAGTGGCTAAGCTGTGAGGAAACTCTGGTGTGGTCTTTTTTACTTGTTTGAACTGTATCTATTGTAAACTGAAACATAAGGTTTATGTTTGACTTTTTTCATCTCTGCAAGAATGTGTGGTTTTCTCATTGTATGATAAACACTTTGTTAATATGATATTAACGGCCAACAGGTCATTAGTAAGGGAAATTTATCTATTGTATTACCAGATGGGACAAAAGAAAATGAGGCCTATTCAGGTTGGACTGCAGGTAAATTAGAAAACAGATAGGATTTCCAGGACCGCATTAAATTTAATAACGTCAATCATAGGGGCCATTCGTATGAAAATAACCTTGGAGCCCAAACAATATTTAATCCTTCCCCTTTACCCAGTAAATTACAGTCATTACACCACAATCTGTTCACTTGGTGTGTAGCTACAGTTATTGTAACAGGGACGGACATTGTCCACTAGAGGATTTATTTGCTCTTTGTGTTTGTTGACTGTGGACACGTCAAGAATGGGGTGATGGGTGTCCTTTGCTCTGAGCTGGACTTTAATTAAATTGTTCCTTCAGGCATGATGGAAGAGAGAATCTAGTTTCAGGGTTGACTGGGCCTCGGTACAGAGGGAGAACGAGAACTTTGAGCGGGCCCCGCTTTGTGTGTGTCTCTCTGCTGGAGGTGAAACAAACACTTGAAATGTAACTTTGCCTAACAGGAAAGCAGCTCTTTGTTGAAGCCTCAGTGTATACCCACCACTTGCACATTCAACCAACCTAAAGGCAGGCACACATACTCAGTTTATGTTCACAAGTGCTTCCCAACCTGACAGAAAAGTCATATATTTTCATTCCTATACTATTCATTTATCATGTTCTTCTTCTTAATTATCTCAAAAGATAAATTTGGTTGCAGCTGGGTTGCAGTGAAACACATCAGTTAAAATTGTAAGATTATCAAATCATCAACAATAAAAAACTGTCTCTCTTTGCTAGTGAAATAGGAGTTCCACAGGGTTCTTATCTTGATCCTACCCTCTTCTTTTTTACAAAAGAATCCTGTCATGGGGTGAGCTAATGGTCTTCTGTATCTAGATGGTACTTTAAGATATGTTCATGTAAGAGGCACTGCCTTTCATTTCAAGCCAGTTGTACCAGTGTTTATAATCAATATGACAATATCAACAGGTTTTACTTCTTATCAAATTACTAATTGTGTTAGAGCCCAAGCAAAATTCAAGCAACTGTAAAAACATTGAGCAGCCAGATTGCATTAGCAGTTTCACATGTATAAATGATTATTTACACCATTGTGAATGGAAATTCACATTTGGTATAGTGTTTCTCTCCAACTGCTGCTCTAATGTCCCATTTTCAGGCCCCTCCATTTGAATTCTAATGAGAGTCAGGCTAAAATCCAACAGAAGATTCCCCCTTGATGGTTGGTAGATGGGAGGCAGATTATAGTTCAAACCCCTCAAATTTATAGCCACAACAGACTTAATTTTGAGTAAGTTTTAAGAGTTGGCAGACTTGGAAGTTTCAAATTCAAGTATGTAAAAATGTTGAGATTGCCAAAGCAAATTGCCATAGCAGTTTAATGTTTTTAAATGATTATTTAACACCAAGTGTGATTTTGAATTTTTTTGGTATAGTTTCTACAATAATTAAACTTTTTAATACACATCCTAAGTCTCAGTCTGAGTTAAACTCCCACTGGTTTTGTTTCCAAAGTCAAAATGTATATTAACAAGATATCCAAATTTTTAGGTTGTGGTAATAGTCATTGTCCAAAACCAACAGCTCCTGCATTCACTGATTTGTAAAACCAACTTTCCATTAAAACCACATATCATTGTTTTCAGAAGCTGAATAGTATTAATGTGAAAAGTATACAACCTTGCTAATATTCGATCTGAAAATTGCTAGTAGAAATCCTCACCCATGAAACTCAACATTATTACAACAGTATTTAAATAAACTGTCATTTAGATGATTCTGTTTTTTTTCCAAATTACACTTAGCTATAAATACTATGCCATCTGACATTGGTGCATGTTGTACTTGTACCTATAAAAACAAACAAACTAATCCTCTCTGAATAGAACTGTAATCAGTGAATCAAAGCAAACCTGTGATGACGAGGTCACAAGTCGGGAAAACCCTGCCTCTATATTATCAAAAACTGATTTATTTTCTGCTTTGGGTTGTATTTTGCTGCTTGGGCACAATTGTAAGGAGTAATAAATGCTTATTGGTGCTCCTTTTACTGCTTATTTCAGCTATAGTGCACAACAATTTTGGACCCAATTCAGTTACAGAAGCGCTTTATTCCTCCTCTTAGTAACATTGAATCTCAGTGTAATGCAACCCTTCCAAAAATGTTGCTGTGCATGTTGCCATTAACGCGTCCGTCCTCCATTACAACTAATTGAAATTCACATTTGGTATACCTAAGTGCTTCTCTCCAAGTGCTGCTCTAATGTCCCATTTTCAGCCCCCTCCATTTGAATTCTATTGAGAGTCAGGCTGAAATCCAACAGAAGATTCCCCCTTGATGGTTGGTAGATTGGAGGCAGGTTACAGTCTGTGTCCAAGGTAATTTCAACACTCACTGACTTTCCCTCCTCCCTAATTTCCCCAGAAACTGAACAACCTGCTCTCCACGCAGTCCAAGCCAAGAGAAAAGAGGGCCAGACTTCTTTAATGAAGCCGTCCCCTCTCTTCTCTAATTTTATTCCCTGGTTATGACTGACTGAGGTTCAGGCCAGGAGCCTGCCTCCCTCTTTGGCTGACAGACTGTTTGGCTGAATGAGTAATGGCTAATTAACGTTCTGAATATGACTGTTTATCTGACTTTATGATCTGAATGTGTGCCAGTTTGCCTGACTGTGTGTGTGTCGGTGAGTCTGTCTGGAGGCAGATCAGGCTGCTCCTGACTTTAGCACAAACCAAGCAGATGCTCTGGCTGCAAGCTGTGTGCTTCAGTGCTGGCAGCTTGCCACTACTCCTGCTTCACTAGGCTAATGTAAATGCACTGTCTCATCATCCAGGCCTGCAGGGAGGTACACTCGTCCGCCCCGACAAGCTTGCTCTCGTGGGGGGAGTAAGTGGGCCAGATGCTGGGAAAGATTCCTCAGTGACTGAGAGATACTGGAGGTCAGGAGAGAAGGACTGCAACACAGGGAGTCTGAAATCATTTTGTGTGCTGTCTGAGAGTGCCAAAGCCAAGGTAGTAAATTGCAGTCATTTCTACATGACAAACAGAGTCTGTAATACAAAAAATAAAAAAAGGATTCAATCTATCATTCGGTCTTCTAAAATGTGAAATCTTTTTAAATGTCACAGAGATTTCAAAGAGTGGTCACTGAGTGGTTAATTGTTAAGATCATTGTAGCAGAAATACTATTATCTGATGGTATCAGTCCATGATTAATTTATTCTTGGTGGCAGAAGGTTCAGATATAAGTGATAACACTAGCCTTGATAAAGTCTTCAATCTCTTGCTGGTTTTCAATGAATTCTTCCAAAACACTATGAATAATAATCATTTGCATTCCAAGAGGGTCCTTCGGTGCGTGCTCAGGCCCTAATAATAATGCCACACCAAACAATTTATAACAATAAGTTCTTGATTTACAGACAACACAATAAAATAAAGCACATTTCATTTGACCAATAAAAATAAAAACTACTTTAAGTAATACATAAATATACAATACATAACATACAGTCAGCTTTGAGCACAGTATACTAAAAAATATGCTGAACCCCAGTAAGTAGAGATTGTGCACAGATAAATCTAGAAAAAAAAACATGTCAAGGCTCAACATTATAACTGGCCCGCTGGCCCGAACGAATGATTGACAGGGCCAGTTGCTTGCACGTTCAGCTGGCCGGCTCGGTACATACATGACATATCATACATGATGTTTTTAACAAGTGTGTGGCAGCGACATGTTTATTGACTGAGCTATTCGTGACCAAACAAGAGGGAAAGAAGGTGATGTTAACTAAATGTCAGTTGCCCAGTCTCTGCAATCAGAATGTGAATGTGGTGTGAATGGGTGAATGTGATATGTAAGTATCCCTTTGAGTAGTCAGAAGTGATCAGTTATTAGCACACACTGTACGGGGGATGATTTTTCTCACAACTCACCTGTTTTTATTTATGAGAGATACGAGGTATATAATTTGGGGTGTAACCAATCCGATTACAAACGGCTGGGTTGTAGCGGTTTGTCAGGAGGCTTAAGGCCCGCCTCCGCTCTAGCTCTTTGCCTGTTGTTAGGATGACCGAAAGTTTTATGAAGTCAGCATTTCCAATATGGCAATCGCCATTGGCTTCCAAAACATCCCTTCAGAAACCAATGGGTGACATCAGACTTTGTGCATGTTTACTTACAGTCTAGTGTACATATGTGGTGGCAGACACCCATCATTTGTCAGAATTCAATTCAATTCAATTCAATTTATTTTGTATAGCGTCAACTCATAACAAGTGTTATCTCAAGACACTTTACAAAAAGCAGGTAAAATACCTTACTCTTTGTCTGTTAACATTACAAAAGAGCAGGTAAAAAGACCTTACTCATTGTTATGTTACAAAAAACAGGTAAAAGACCTTACTCATTGTTATGTTACAAAAAACAGGTAAAAGACCTTACTTATCAGAAGTGCAAAGTCAGGCCTTTACATTGTCACTGTTCAAAATGCTCGCAAAATGCTAAAAAGTAAAGTAAAAATAAAAAAAGGATGATATTTGGTTCATAATTGTTACTAGGTGTTTTTTTAATCCAAAGATTAGATTTGTTTCCAGCATTTACAACATATGTGAATCTACTGTTAAGTTTTTTTTTAAACTTTGTATGCAAAAAATAAATGATATATTCCAATGAATTGTTGATAAAATGTTTTCAAGTTGGTACATGAACTTTTAAAAGAAGGAGGAAAATGTTTAAATTATACCCTTAATGGACATAATATCCTGGTAGAGACTGTTATTGGACAACAAAGGTTCAAATTGTGTTTATCTTAGCCTAGCTACATTAATTAATAATTTATTTTAAACATGACATGAAACATTACACTTGTCAAATTCAACAGCAGTATTCCTCTAGAAACAGTTTACCATTTTTACGGTGACTATTTATTCAGCAGTAAGTAAATTTAATGGAAACTTCTCTCAAAACTATATATGTAAATGTAACACTAGACTTAAAAACCAGGTCACACGAAGTTAAGTCAGAATAAAGTTTTATAATGTGAAAAACTTTCACTCTTGAAAAACAACTTTTACCTTTCTACTTTTTCTAACAAAGGAAACAATTCACTGTCAATCATTATGAAAGCACAAATATACCTTTTAAAAATGAGGTTGTTCAGTCTTTGTTTCCTGGGTTTTGTTTTGCAGGATCACAGTTAAGATGAACCTCGACTTGTCATGAATTTTCAGATATCTGCACAGACCGAGGAGACAGAAAGACAGCCTAACTGCTGGAGAAGCGAGAATCCTTTCATCATTCTGGACAAGTTGTTTTTTTTTTTTCTCTTTAGTGGAAGCAGTTTTGTGTGATGTGTGATCGGTTCAGACAGATCTAATTTTCAGGAGGCTTTCGAAAGCTCCTCTTTCTTTCTTGCCCACAGAGAACAGTGCTGCCTCCGGGCAACAGACAGACAAGCAAACTGTTCAACATACACTGGGTTCAAACTGTACTCATGCAATGTTAGGTTAGGTAAGGGAGGAGAACAACAAATGTAAGGGGCTGTACTGCAATGTCAAGTCGCTTCAGGGGCAACGATGCTGCTGTAGTTAGTATGTTTCTAGCAACATAAAGATTAATCACACCATCAATGATTCCTAATTTTCACCAGTTGGAGAGTAAAGTCATCTGAAAATGTACTGTGAACTTTTGTTACTGCCTGTCACAATGTACTACCAAGTGTTTGCCTAATGACCTCGTGTCCATTGAGTCCTTATTCAACAAGACCATGATCTAGCTTTTCACCATATTCACACAGCAGCCATTTACTTCTGACACCAATGAATGTTTGGAAAGCTGCAATGCTGTTATAATGTTGTACCGCTGTGTTTAGGTTATTAGTGCTATGAAATGTTGGGCATCTGACATTAATGATCATTTTACTGCTTCTCAACCAGAAACTGTAAAGACAATTGCTTTGTAAACATAGAGTGATGTCAGGTTATATTTCTAAGAAAGACAACCTTTTGATAACCAGTTAGCTAACATTTGACAACAGCTAATGTTAGCATGCAAGCGCTTCCCTCCTAACAGTACATTAGCTAGGAATTTATGCCTTTAACACCTGCACAAATGTCTATAAGATTTAAATGCCTCCTGTATAACATTATACTTGTTATATAGGAGGTTTAAAGTTAGAATTATGAAATGTGATGTATGCTAACATTAGCTGTTGTGAAACAGTGATTTATCAGGCAGCTATCTGACACTGTAGCAGCTTTTGTGATCCCTTCTCATGGTACTTGTTAGCTCATGGTTTCAATGTGGTTGGTTTTGTGTGATATGCTTGGGTGTTCAAAAGGGTAAGTTTGTGAGAGCTCCATTGATATCCAATGGCAACACGGGTACTAAATTAACATATTAATTATTAACACATCCTCACCTAGAAGGGCTAACAATTTCAAAAGAATTTAATATAATGCAAGAAATGCAAAGAAAAAATACATTGACTAGAAATGAGGCCATTGGGAATATCAGCATTTTCCTCTGACAAGATATTACATATGTTGTAAAGCTTAATCACCATTAACAGAAAACTTACCTCAAATGGCATAATTTCTATAAATATCATGTTCCAAAATGCTACTCTTTCAGGAAATAGGGGGAGTTCATATTGACTTGTGTACATGGTAAACAAGCACGCATTTAGAGGTAGTTCACTCTATGTTTTAGTTTTATGGATGTGTGTATTTGTGTTTAGTTGATTTACTCTCTGACGACAAAGAGAAGTAGCCTCTTGACACACATGCTGCTGATGAAGGGCTTGCAGGTGTTTTCACTTGTTGTAGTTAATGAAAGCTCTGCTCAGGTGAAAGCTCGGCTCAGGTTAAAGCTTAGTGGATCGTTGTTGGGAATAATGTGAGGTCATCAAACTCCTTATCGCAATTAGAATAATGAAGTTGTAAGCCAGCACAGACCTGTAGGGAGGCTCCATGGCATCTAATGATGGTACATCTGCCCTAAAACAGTGTCAGTGTTTTTAAAATGTACTATTTAAATTATTCCATTCATTTGAAAAAGATGCTTTTGTCCTAAGGGATTTAAAGTAAATACTCCAAATAATTAACCCACACAAATCAACCCTTTGCTCTTTGGAGTTTGCCAGTTCTGCTCTATAAATATAATAAACCCTGATTCCAGCAGCAGCTGTAGAGAAAGAAGTTACCACATAGCTTGTGCAGAAAGTAGAATTTAGCAGCTAAAGAACCAGATTTTCTTTTAGGGGTTGATGGAGACCAAAGTAAATGGAGAATGAATACAGTAATTACATTTGTCAGACAGAGACACGACTGAAAATGAATGTTAATGTTTCCCTGTGTCTGCTGAATGTGTAAAATAGGCAAACTTTCATCAATACTTTCAACAACATAACTTTACACTTTTATAATCAGTCATTACAAAGTTTCAGCTTTGGAAAAAAGATACATTAATACAACTTTAATCATAAAATAATTACAAATACACATTTTAAATTTTGTCCATTATTTAATTATTATTAATGATTGGTTAAGGTGTATGCAGAGCTCTAATGTCAGTGCATGTTAAACATGAGTTTTGCAGTTTAATCTGTAAAAATCTGAAACATTTGACAAATAATCGTATATTTTGGATACAAATCATATCTACAAAGTAGCCTATAATGTGTAACTATAATAGCGTATACACGTAAAAAGCTCGATTGTTCCCCTTGAAATGTATAGAGAGCAAATGTAAAATAACACAATAACCACTCAAATTGTATTGAATACAGTATTTGAGGAAGTGGTTACCAACGATCACTGTACAGTGGCTGCTCAGCTTTAATTGAAGGCAGCAGAAGGAGAAGGTCTGCATGTTACACAAAGAAAAAGTAGAACTGGTTTTTATCCTCAGCAGGTCCACACCTTTCACTTTTGAACCTTACTGTGTGTATTTCAACGCCTCAAAGACTCATGAACTTCCAGAGTTAAATACTAAATTCATACCTTCATTTCAGAACACCAGGTGAAGTGATTTTAACACCGCACACTGACACGTATTTTCCATCATTGTGTTAAACATTTAATACAGCTGAGTCATAATATAAGTATGATTTTATTTTACACTGCTCACACATTTGTTTTTACCAACTGAACACTAAATCCTGAAATCTAACACCACTGTGATTTTTTTCCTACACCATAAAGACATCTATTTTCATCAATGTGTTGATTATTAACAGACTAGTGTTTTCAAAATAAGACCGTACTGCATTTGTTCTGACGAATTTGCCCTCAGACATTCGTTAAATAAATCATATCAAAGCAATATTTGACCAAAGGGATTTCATTGTTCTACTAACTGTAGCTGGGCAGGTTTTTGTGTCATACAATAAATCACCCTTTGTTCTGCAGCAGATATGCAACATTATAAAGACATACCTTCAATCAAATAAATATTACTCTACCTGCACTGTGCTTCTTTTGACATGTCCTGTAAGTGTGTAAAATGGTACATGTCATCACTACAGTTAGCCCAACAAAGGGGAAAACATTTCTTGTATAAGTTATTAGCTTTACATTTAGTGTAAATATTGGCTAACCTCTGTTTCATCTACTTCTTTAAACTACTTTTAACAACTTCACTAAAAAAAACCTAAAAAAAAAAACCTTTTGACACCAGTTAACTTAAATTAACTTTGTAAGCCCAAAAATAACACCATGAATTGCTGGAAATGTTCCTGTGTGGGGGAGTAGTGGGATGCCCTGTGGAGAGACTCCGTGTGTAACTGCATGATTGTGAACCAGGGGTTTATTTCTAGGAAACTTTCCACCGTCACTTAGTGCTCACCTTGATCCTCATGCACCTTGAAAGCAGCTGACACCTCCCAGCGGAGCATTTGACAGAGGACTCAATCACTTCAGTCTGCTGTCACACAAAATCAAGGACGTCATCTGCACAACACCTGACAATGCACTGAAAATGAATAAAGAAAACCTGCAGCTAATGTATATGGAGGAATATAATAGGCCTGAGAGTGCGTGATTGATTGAGACGAGTGAAAGGAGACTTTCCAGAGAAGAGACCCTTTAGAGACATTCAATTACCTTCAGGCACACAGGAAACGTAGGACGTTATAAACTTTAATTACATCACGCTTGATGAAAGGATGGGAGGAGATGGTTGTAAACAGGAACATTAACTGAGACATTATTTAGCTTGTGGTCATATATTACACAATCTTAGTTGAAGACGATGGTAGCACTTATTTCTGCCATTATAGTGCTTGAATTATTGTTGGAAATGTCCATGGGGTACAAAAACAGACTCAGGAAGAATAAACTGTAGATATCAATGACATTTTCTGTCAGGGCTACAGCTCCAATTAGTCAGAGTTGAATGTTTTTCTGTTGCCTCAGATCATCTGGAAAGAGTTGACATTTAGCACCAACGCGTACACTTTATCCTCTGAACGCTCCTGGCTCCTGACAGGTTCAATGTGTTTAGCGAAATTGAAGATGGGGAGGATGAGCAACGACTGGAGGAGGGCGTTGTAATCAATAAAAAAAACATGACGCAATTAGTGTTGCTCTCATATTTCTTTAGGGAGGAGGGTGTAAAAACGTGCGGATGAAAGTGATGTCTGCTTCATGCAAGTCATTAATGAAGCACCGGAGCGACTACAGGGATATATTGTTAAAGAGGCTTTTAGAAACCGGCGTTGAATTAATTAAAACACAATACACCCTTAAATCTTTCATGAACTTTATAATATAATAATTTAAAAAGTCAGCAGACAGCAGAGAAGAAATAGGACTGGCTGCTTAGTCCCACATCTCATTTATTTCTGCTTCTCACTGGGAGCAAACAATTTCTGCACCAGTCGGTCTCTTTGAAACCAACGAAATGCACCAAATTAACAGCTCTGGCAAGAGACATGAGTGCTGCGCCAAATAGACAGCATGTCAGCACTCAAAGTCCATTTAAAAAACACACAAGTAATTTGAAATAGGTATGCATATATTCAAAGACGAGAAAACAGAATTGGAGCTTTGTACACAGCTGGAGGTTTGTGTTTGGGGGGGAAGGTGGAATGATATGTTTTGACCTAACGCAGCCCACACACCTGACTAATTGGCAGCATCTGTTCACAAACAGGGAAGTGGTCATTAGAGCAGCAGATCAGTGAAACATGGGAGAGATAAAATGAGTTCTCATGTAACAGGAGGTTTGGACATTTCGACATGGACTGAATATAACAAACGTCGAAATTTGAGGTTTGTCATTTATCAAACAACAGCAGGGTAGAGCAACAAGCAGTGAAGCTAAGAGCCTGAAACAAGAACTAAAAGGGAAAATAAGCATGACCTTGTGTTATAACGCCAAATATCACTGAAACTTACATTAATTATTTTCTGTGCAGCTGTAATTGTTTAGAAATGTTATGTTACTCACAACCAAGACTTCAACAAGAACCATTAATCAACCTCCAAAACATATGATGTGAAAGTTCAGGCAGATTTCTGTAAAACTATTTTTAAATAATACAGTATTGTGGTGAGCTGGTTGTGTCAATAACAGGTCAGAGGTAATGACCTCATGTTAGCACAGATACTGTACTAATCACAGCTTGAGCATACACAGCTTTATTTACATACATGAGCATAACTAAGTGAAACAGCTCTCACACTCATGGTGTAACAATCACTAACTGAATTCACATTCTCTATCACAGTGAAAATGACATTAAGCATGCACAATTATTAACAATAAACAACTACATGACTTTAACGTTTTTATCACAATTTTCCTAACTGGAAATTACATTCCCATGAGCCTTTGCTCCTCAAACTGTCCTGTCGGCAAAGTGTCAAATCAGAAGGTAAATGTCCTAGTCCTTCTGTCTTCAGAGCTCAGTCTTCAGGCTGCTCTTAACACCAGGTTTCATTCTGTTATTGCTATAATGGAGATTATGTGAAATTGAAAAGTTATCTTGACATGGTCATGTTGCTTAAGCACCTTAGATAACTCTTGGCTCTCAGAGAGCTGGCCAATCAGAAGAAAGGGGGCTTGGCATGAAGGTGGGGTCTTTAAGAGACCGGGCTGAACTGAAGGGTTTCGTGATGTGTTAAACAAGAATTAAAAAAATTAAATATTTAATCTAAAGCTACTACAGAGGTTTCACAAAGAGAATATCAAACTTGATGAGCACAAAATGGCCCGTTTTTGTTTGTCCAAAAGACATCAGCAATGTGCTCAGAAGTTTTGACAGTGTAGAAAAAAAAAGTGTTAAATTTGTATTTTATTCCTTTAGCTAAATATTGTTGTACCATCTGGTCCTGAAGATCAAATTCTCTTGTAAAAATGTTTTAGAGCTCAAACACTCTGCAAGAACACATTTGTAAATACAAAATTTAAAATATTCCAGTTGGCTTGTTGACCTTTCTCGGTTTAATAGGGCACAGAAGAGAAAACACAAATATGAGCAAATTGCCTGCAACACAAAAAATATGCGGCAAATAAAACCAAGGAAACACTGTGGTTGAGATGAATTAAATGTATTCTCACTCTGTTAAGGTGGAGAAAATGGAGGGATGTTTGTCTCTCTTCAAGGTATGGAGTTGAAATCGTTTTTCAGTTCTTTCCATTTACAGCCGGCTCATTAGTTTCTCTGTTTATGTAAGCTTGTGTAAATGACCTCTTGTCCATTACTCCCAATGCTCCGGCTGCGAGCTCCCTGTGGGGCTTCATCCAGCACTTCTGAAAACTGCAGCTATTTAGTGTTCTAATGATGAACCTGCTGATGTGATGATGTGGGTAGCTCACTGTATGGTTTTCTGGTTTATTATATCATAAGACATTCAGCGTCTGAGCTGATGAAGGCCGAAGTGATTGTTTGTGTTTGGACTGATTCAAGGCACTCAAACTGTCAATTAATTCAACTAAAGCAAAAGAATCTGTATTACAACATTATCCAAGATGACTTTACAATGCTGTGGAACATTTAGATCAATACAGCAAAAGAAAAGAGTTGGCATTATCACAGAAACGACACAAAAGCTTTAGATAAGTATGTTCTTTAAATGAGTGAAATTGTGCACTTTTGAAATAAATAATCTAAAGAGTCCAGCATCATGGCTCAGAAAAACCCAAACTTAAAAGAAGAACTCTGATTATTTTATATCTATTAATCATAAAATACTTTTCATGCTTTGAGAATGGGTGTAAAATGCTTTCTGCAGCTTTGGAGGAACCTTTTCAAGACAGTATGAAGGCTTGGAGACTACCAACCCAAGCTGCTAAATGTTACAATTTAGTGTTTTATTTAATATGTTTTGAGATAAATATAACTGTTATGAATTATTTTTGATCATTCAACTATGACTTCACATTTTTTCAAGTCCAGGATTTTAATCACAGGGAGTATAAAAGTATGGATGACATGACTGGTATCCCATCCTGCTGTCGGCTTTGCTACCCCCTCTGAGTGCATGAAGTCATCATGACAGAGTCTAATCCCAGAAGACTGCATATTTATCTTTCCCTGAACTTTTAAATAAACAATTGTAAACTCTTATTTAAGTCTCTCCTGATCGAAATGAAATCTTGTCAATGAAGACACAGAAACCCCAGGACGAGTAGCTACTGTTTAACACAGAGGCTCATGGAGATCTTAATAAACAAATAAACAAACAAACAATTTAACCAGAGCAAAGAAGCTGGGCATGTCAGACTTTTTTTTTTATCCTGTCTCCTTGGGAGAAGTTAATTTGTGGAATGTGCCTTCAGTTTCTATCGTGATACTTTATTCAGCACTGGAGCTTAAAACCTGTGAATATAACTCGTGTTCATTTATGCAGAGGTTAGATTAAAAATAGGGTCTCTAATGCTCACAGAGACCGGAGAGAACATCCTGAACTCAGCACATCTCTGCTGCTTCACTTTTGGTTTTAAAATGCTCAGCTCCGCCTCCATTCATATAGCATGAAGCTTTCTGAGTTTCACTGCTTCAAAAAACAAGGAGAAAGAATATAATTAAACAGAGCTTAAGGTTTTTATTTTATTCCCCACAGAGAACAAAAAACACAGAGGACAGAATACATGTTGGTGAAAATAAAAACACACACGATATATCTACTTGAAGCCAATATGTGGACAGCAAATGACAGGATAATACATATAGTTACTACTTCAAAACAAAAACAAAATGTACATTTCAAAAAACCTGCAATAACCCATGCAGCATTTGGATTTTTATTTTGCCACCAATAAAAAGGAGTGTGTTAGCAAAAAAACTTTCATTATAACAACTTCTGTGTTATATTACATTCGATGTAACTCAACACACACCCAAAGTTACACGTCTCACAAGGACACTTGACCTGATCATGACAAAGGAAAGTGCTTCACAACACACACAAAAAATTATAAGACATGCACACAGGGAAATATAAAGTGAAATTCTCAATGTTAGAAAGCACTTGAGGCATTTTAGAAAATGGCAACAAGTACAACAGTCAGGAGGGAATTAGTAAAAATGCTACATAATGAACTGAAGAAGAGGTTTCCACATGGAGCGAGCCAATCAAAAGTTCTTTTAAACAACGAACTCTCGGCTCCAAAACAGACAGTAATTACCTCGGCTGATGACGGCAGGGAAAGAGACAAAAATAACGAGATGATTTAAAACTGAATAACACATTTTCACGTCTTTGTTCTGCAGACCTCGGGTCGAAGAAGTTTTAATCAGGACTCTTTCTCTCTTTAGAAACAGCTCTGTTTCAAAAGATGTGACCTCCAGTTTGCTTATAAACCTTGTATGATGTAATGAGTGAACAATCTGCGTTCATTCCAGCGACAAAGCAGCTGAGGAAAGGCAGTTTCTACAGGGGTGTTTTTCATTTGCATAATATGAAACCAAACTTCACTGTTTAGAACACAAAATAAGGCCAGTTTAAATGATGGGTAAGCTGTGCATAAGAGCAAAAGATACAAGGTTGGACAAAAACAACAAAAGTACTAAATACAACTAAGGTAAAATGTTAAATGGGGAAATATTCCCTTGAATGCAGAGAGATATGTGATAATATTCTTACAGCTCTCTCATCTGTTGAGAAAGTTTGAAGCTACAGCCAGCAGCAAGTTACCTTAGCTGAGCACAAAGACTAGCTGAGCTCTGTCCGTGTAAATCTCACCGATATGTAGAAGATATCTCACTTGTTAAATCAGAACGAAAAGCGACCAAATGATGGGTTGTGATTATGCTGGAGGTTATTGAGAGCCATATCTTAAAATAACATGGACTTCTGTAGCATTTCTATTAACTACAAAAATCAGAAACAAACCTTCAGAGCCTTTCTCAACAACATGTTGTTTAAGGTGAACATATCTGGTCGCCAGTTATCTGCTTTGAAGTATCAACAAACACAAATTTCTATCAGCCTGACATGTTCAATCAGAATCTTCTAAAGAGGAAGGCCTCTGTATTCAGTCTATTGTATTTATGATTTGGGGCAAAAGCATACAGATCAATGTTTTTGCAAAGAATTAGCAAAATGTAGGCAAATGTTATTGAAATGGACAAAACTAAGCTAGTGGTAAAGTGGATGCTAATGAAGTAAAAGAAGCAGGAACATGCTTCATCATAGCAGAAAGACAAGAAGGTTAGTATTGAATAACAGAAAACTGGAGTTAAGCTTGACTTCTTGGCCAGGTATGCTACAGTAACCTCCTGGAGTCTCAGATTGTTGTCCAGCTGCTTCCAGCTACAGATCTCAGACTAACCATCTGTAAAAACAACAAATTATTTTTTTTTCATTTGGTTTTCATAAACATACAAGATTTAGTGCTCAGGGTTGTCTGTGGTGAATTTAGTTACATTGGATCCGAGCTATCTGTTTCCTCCTGCTTCCAGTCTTTGAGCTCAGATAAGCTAAGCTAAGCTAAACTAAGATGGTAATGGCTGTAGCTTCAGATTTACTATACATGTATGGAAGAGGTATCAACCAACCTCTCATGTTACTCCTGGTAAAAAAAAAAAAAAAAAAGTTAATAATAAAATAAGCTTTAAAAAATCTCTGAATTAAAAACGATACAACCCTGAAAATGAAAGTATCCGGTGGTATGCCCCCCACTCTGCTCACACTTTTATTCATGCTGTTACTTATTCACAGTGAACGTGTCTGCTCCTGCGAGCCACAGATGATTCATGGGAGCCTATAGGAGGGTGTATTCTCCATAATGTACTGTATAATACATGGGCGGGCAGCGTTACAGTGTGCTCTGGCTGAGAACAATGGAGTGTTTGTTGATCAGAAAACAACCGAGAGCCCTGCCTGAAGCAGCAGAAAATGTTGGCAACACACGACCTGCAGCAGGAAAAAATTCTGCACACAAACCACTGAATCAACAAAATAAAAGAATAAAAACATTAATTAACAACAGAGGAGTAGTGAAAGTTCATAAAAGGAACATAGTGTTCTTTTTTTCTGCATGGGAACAACAATTAAAAACACACTTAAAGTCACGGTGTTACAAATAATGTCTTCCAGCAAGAATGTAATCTCTTCTGTTTGTGTGAAGCGCTATACAATTGATGGTGGGAAAACTGTACAGCAGAGGTAAGTCTGATCGGTGGGGAGCTGCCAGATGACTGCACAATCACAGGCTGAGTGGAAATGTAGAAAAGATGTGTTAGTCATACTCTCAGGGCCGTCTTCCCACTAGAACAGAGAAGAAGAATCTTACTCTACCCAAGACCTTTTCTTCAGGATTTCTGAACAGGACACCCCCCCCACACACTTTACATATGTGGTGTAGCTTCGATCTGCAGCAGCTCATAAAGCTGAATTACAGCAAATGTCCTCAGCGAGGGACGTCCCAGAGGAAATGGGAACCATGACCCCGCCCGTGTCTGAGGTGCCTCCTATCTGCTGAGCAACACTGAGCGGAATTTAAAATTGAAAACAGGGCAGTTTTACATTTTGATGACACTCCTGTCAGAAAGGTTGACTTACAATGAGTCTGAGTTGTAGGACACTCTTTGCAGGCGCTGAGGGTGCCAAGATGTGTCTGGAAAACTGAGAGAGAGATCAGATTTATCCTGTTCCAGGTATCTGAACATGTTTCTGAACATACAGCCGACACTAAAGTGCCAAGAGGGCAGGAGGGCAGGGTTTGTGTGGTTTGCAAGCCAAAATAGACATTAAATTAAAAACTATAAAATATCATTCTTTCTGCAACTTAAAAACATGTAACACAATCTTCATTAGGATTTTCTTTTTGCTCAGCTGTCATGTACTGTAGATGGATTTAGACTAAGTCATTCCTCACTTTGGTAAATAAGTTTGACAAAACAGTTTGAAATGAAGCGTCCTGTAAAGTTCACCTATTTCAACAAAATAGTGTTTGGAACTAAAATGACTAAACTCAGACTAAATGAAAAACTGATCCGCACTTTTCTCTTTGTGTCTTCACTGCATCTGAAGAACAGAGGAGTTTAGGCGAATAAGACTTTTGATTAGCGAACATGTTTGGGGTGCAATTTTCCAAACATCATGCATAAAAAAAGTCATTTTTTTAGAAACATGTTGCTCACATAATTTGCAACATGATGTGAAAAGGAAACCAAAGAGCCAACAGAAACTTCACTTTTTTCTATCATGATAGATTGTTGAAGTTTCTTTAATTTGGCAATAAAGTACAATTAACTGCAAACCATGCTTGCTTAATTCCGAGGGAATGATTGTTGTACGAAAGTTTGAGCCACCTATGCTCAACCAATTAGACACACTTGCAGCCATCTGAATGTGCTATTCGCAGGCAAGAACCACAAACTAAATCTACACTCTGATCCCTCTGGTTTAACTTTAGGAAGAGTTCATTAAATCCTGACTTCTTAAAAGTTTGTGATTTTTGAAAAAAAATTGTTTTACGTCACCTCATGATCATTTTTTTTAAACGGCATTTCAAGAAATGGAGTGGATGTGTAGTTATGATGTAGATCACCTCACAGGGTAGTCATTTAATAGTGGCATGTGTCTCAGTTAAAGGGCTACAGTCTGAATGTAAGAATGAAATTTAAGAATATATTGGGGCGCTGTTAGCTTAGTGGTTAGATTATGCACTCCATGTACGGAGGCTGTGTTCCTCCAAATGGGTGTCCTCGGTTGAAATCCAATCAGGGCTGCTTTCCCTCATGTCATTCCCCACTCTCTCTCTCTCCCTGATTTCTAACTCTCTTTACAGTCCTATCTGTAAACAAAGGTAAGAAAAGCCCCAAAACATACATACTAATTAAAATGTATTGCCTTGATTTATTTTGATTACTTTTATAATCGATTCGTTTCATTCATTAAAAATTCCATTACATTTTGATCTCCAACATGATGATCTTAATTGTACTGCGCTCAGTCAAGAACGTAAAAAATGGTTGAATAAATGCTAAAACTTTCATTCTATATTTGATCATTGTCCGGGACATTTTTCAAATACTTGTGTAAAAATGCAGTAACCGGCTCATACAATCCTTACCAGGTTGCCTGAAACAAGACTGCACATATTCAGAATCTTCAGTGGTTAGTGGCCCCGTCAAGATATAGTGCTTGTTTGACCCGTCTTTCTTTTGGCTTGCAAACCACCTAAAGGATGCTTGGTGAGTGAAAATAGCCCACAAAGGAGTGCTTGTGTGTGATAGTGAACAGTGGTCTGCAGTAGGAGTGATACTGTGAAGCTCAGCTGTAGTACATTACAGTCGTCAGGGACCCTATACAGCAGGTCTCAGTAAGAAGTCTTTGAATCGTCCTCCTCTGGGCCCAGGGACACTAATCACAGTCTCGAGAGGGGGTCACAGTCACAGCCGGAGAGTCTCAGCCCTCCACAGCCACCAGCCAACCCACACAACTCAGCACATCTGTGATTATTCTTCCATCCACCATCCTGGAACTGATGCATTCAGGTGTAATGGTCTGAGCCAGGAGAATGGTCCGCTGCTTCCAAAGACAAACGGGAGGCTGCGTTCACACAGTGATACCAGTGATACTGTACACAGAGAGGCACAAAGCTGCATGACAACATGAACGAGAATGACGCAGAGCATCTTCCTGCGCCGCCTCAGAAATGAACTGCAGAGTATATTGCAGGCACAGAATGATAATAGAATACAATTAACTTCAAATGGTTTCACTGCACACATAAATCTCTCCCTCGGCGGGATCACAAATGATTTAACTCCGTCCGTGAGGATGGAGTTTCTAATTGCACATTGCTCCATGTGCTGTGATGCTTACATTGTTGATGGCACACACACTGTTAGAGAGCATTAGAGAGACCGCAGAATAAATTAGCAACTCATTCAGATATCAAGCCAACCCCAAAAACAGGTCTCTTCTAAAAATTCTATTTCACAGCATCGTTACAAAAAACAAGCTGACATCTTTAAGTAGTGTGAGTAAACACACATCAAAACAACCGAGCATAATCATCTCTACTTTTGTTTTTTGCTTCTTTTCTATTTCCTAAAATCTAGGTTGCTGGTGCTTCCTTACTGAAGCAGAGTGAATTGCTCCAACCCTCCCTCAATCAGAGATGAAAGCCTGAACTATACTTGTTATAGATTAATTACAGGCTAACAGAAGAAGACAGACAGAGGAAACTGTTGCAGGTGAGCTCGTCCGACGTCCATGGCAACAGGACTCGTCTCTGCAGCTGCTGAGCTCTTCTTCGGCTACAGTCTTAGAAAGAAAAAAAAAGAAGTAAATCCAGTGCCTGCAGACATGTGAGCTGCTGAGGTCACTGTGAGTTGACGGATGGTTGTTTTCGTCTTCATGCTGTGTTTACTTTTTTTATTTGTAAAAGTTATTCTTCAAGCCGCTCTTTGCTAAACTCACAGAGCAGCGATGGATCGATTCGTCAATGAAGGGTGGCGTGCTGTGCGCTCTCTCTCCTGCTCTCAAATTGAAGAGGAAAAAGTCCTAATTTCCAAGAAGCAGGAGATATTTTTTTTCTTCTATTTTAAAAGTCTGATTGAGTGGCCAGTGTCCAAAACAAAACAACATTTCCTGGTTATCAGCCATCCAGGACTCTACAAAAAAAAAAACTCAACCACCCTGTGCGTTAGGGAACGTTTCTGTCAGTGTTAATATTCAGAGTATTCCAGAATAATGACGGTGATGGTAATGATAACGGTCTTGTTGTATTTCCATGGTGGTTCAGCCAGGGTCACGACAGCGTCCAGGGAGGGTTGAAGAACTTGATGGCATGATTTTTGGCCCATTTTGCGAAAACAGACTTCTCGGTGATGAAGCGGTGCCCGCCGTAGGGGGCGCTCTCATGGAGCAGATACTCTGCACACTCATCCCGGCTGCCCGCCTCGTAGTAGTGGTACGGAACCTTTCTGTAACCCTCCGTCCTACAGGGGAGAGGAAAGAGAAAGATGTGACGACACACTGTTTAAAAACAAGCGATGGTTCGGCATTAGAAGCTTGTGGATTTAATGAGCGTCATCAAGTTGGCAAATTGACAATGAGATGAGATGTGACAGCCTCTTTCTGATGCTGTTCAGCATGTGATTAGTTGATCGATCACATCTAATCAGATCAGAAATGATGTAATCAGAGCAGCTCGTCACATCGTCACAATGAAGGTTAAACGTAGGAGTCTGACTGCAGCTACATTAACACATTAACGACTCACAGATTTGATTCCTCCGTCTCTGCGGCACCTGTTGAAGCTCCAATACCACTGAATTCATTCTCGACAAAAAAACAAAAAAATGTGGTTCTGGAAATGTGCTTTACGTCCATAAAAAAATGTATGCTTAATTTAAGAAAGCAGTCTCTTGGTTTTGACATCTTTTCAATTTGGTAATATGATTTTGTGTTTGTATTTAGATATACTTGTGTTTATGATTTGCACTGTAGCCCTCAGCCTGGCGTTTGTTTTATTTCAAAGCAGACACATGATGTTTCCTTCAATTTGCTAAGTGTTCCTGCACATATACAAAATATCAACCTTGAAAATAAAGTAAGTATTGTTTTAGTTTAGCAAGATTCTGTTCATGAGACCACATTAGGGAGAATACAAGTCAGCAAATTCCAAGTGTGCTTGGTATTGATTCAGCTTTAAAACATAATAAATAAAATGATTGACTGTGTAACAGGAGATTAACACGCATTCAGCAGTTTGGACTTTTAGTGTCCTTTGTAACTTTTTCAACTCAGCAGGTTTATTTTATTCCAACGACCTACAGCTGCTATTTGTGGCCCAATAAATTTGATGGTATGTGGACTTGAGCTTGTATAGCACTTTTCTAGTCTTCTGACTACTCAAAGGTCACACCTACATATTCACTGTCAGTGCGTTGACATGGGATAGCTTGATAGGATTAAGCCATATACCGATTTGCTACTTGATTGAGCAGCTGTCACTTGTCTGAGTATATATGCCGATCAGAGAATTGTATAAATGGCCGGAGCATGGCTGACTCCGCTACGCTATGTGGCGCCGTACCCCTTTCAACAAGTGGTTCTAGAGCCACTTCCGGTTGACCTATACGTCACAGCAACAACAAACTATCTGGCGTCATTCAAACAAAGATGGCGTACGAGGAGATGGACGACGCTACAGCTACGTACATTTTGTGCATTATTTATATTCTAATAATGCATCATCAAAGCCATGGTGTCATTTGACCTTTCCGGCAACAACACTTCTATTTATTACGTCGTCTCCTTCCACTTCCAGGTGAAAGCCCCGGCGGAAATTCTCGAGCATGCGCAGAACGTGAAATCTGATTACGATACAACGGCTGAGTTGTTAGTTTGTCGACTATCAACGACTTATCTAGGTGTTCTTGTCCGATTATGAGATGTCCGTTATGGTCCGATTTTGGTTCGATGTAGGTCGGACTAAGATGTTTACATGCATTTTAAAAGTCCAAACAGTGTCTGATACGATCAGAAATTTGAATATCTAGCGCCATGTAGACATATGTAAAGTGGTCATCAGAAGCAACTAATCCCATTCATACGCTGACGACAAAACAGCTGGAGCAATTTGGGGTTAATGGTCATGCCCAAGGACCCATCGGACATGTGGCTGCACAAGCTGGGGATCGAACCCCCAACCCTTTGGTTGAGAGACAACTAACTGAGCCACAGCCGCCGCTTGATCAACATTGTTTTAATCTAACCTGCATGTACTTATAAAACGACAGCTCCCCAAAAGTGAAGCTAAAACATTTGGAGCTCCGCCTACTGACTGGCTGCAATATACATCATAAGCTCCGCATCTTCAATACTAACAGACGGTGCATGGGTCAAACATTCAAAACATATATGAAATACATTTTTCTCAAACATAAGTTTCTGTCTAAACAGAGTTCGTTCTTATCATGCTGATTTATGTCTTAAGTTTGAACTATTCTGAGAACTTTATTTTAATTAGATATGTGATGCTAAAATAAGGTTTAAAATGCCGTGATTGGCAGCTGTGTTGACAAATGCAGTTCCTGTGGTGCTGTGGGCACTTGCTTAGCAGAGTAGAGGAGGAAAGGCAAGCCAACGAGTGTCTGCCTCAAATTGACAGAAGAATCTGTTCTGCTGTAGACTTTGCCAACAGGAGTGTTTTGATTAGCTAAAGAGGTGGGACATCAAAACTGCTGCAGAGTCTACAGTGCAACTCTGGCTTTAATGACGTCACAAGCACAATATGCCAGCCCCTGTGGTCTGGGGTATTTTGGCATCACTTTTGAACTTCAGGCGGAGGTGGAGACGTGTCCTCCATCGCTATATACAGTCAATGGTTTCTAATATCAACAGATGGTTTTATAAGCGGCTAGCTTGTGTTTCAGTGTAATTGGGAGAATGAACACAGGCCGAAGAAAAACAGCCATCACTGCACCCAGGCAGACAGCGACTGTGGCTGTCTGCCAGCAAACAGTAATACACACAACCCAATCAGTGCGTCTTGCCTCTGTGTCACACACCAGAGTGAACTCAAATTCGATTCCTCCGTCTCTGCGGCACCTGTTGAAGCACCATTACCAAACTACAGCTGAGGTCAATTCTGACTAAAGCTACCAGCACTGAAACACAGAACATCACTTCTCCTTTTTCTGCTTGTAAAACTTGAGCAGGCGGCTGTCAATATGACTTTGTTTGACACTAAAATGTCCATTCAGAAACTCAGTGAAACACAATGTTCCCTGTATGTTAGGAATTATGCGAGACGGGAAGCAGTAGGAGAACACCGCCCCTTATCTGCCTCACTGAATCATAAAATCCTCTGTGCTGGTTGAATTATCACTCCTCTCTGCCGTGTTTATATTCTCTCTCCCACTGTGCACACGGAACGCATAGAGGATAAAAGGCAGGATTTTGTAAAAGTGTTTGATTCATGGGATAGAGAAAGAGCTCAGGTTGAGCTGTGGGGGGGGGGGGGGGGGGTGTAAGAGTTGAGCCCATCAAGGCTGACATGACTGGAGACTGAGCAGACATGCCTGGAGCAACAAGCGTCTTGTTTGTCATCCCTCATATGGCCGGGTTACAAGCAAGTAATCACTCACCCAGGAGTCAGAGAGAAGACGACAGTCATATATAACCATAGAATTTACTCGAATAAATGCTCAAAAAAAGGCTACCATAGGTTGGTGAAAGGATTGTATTTTTATGAGATCCAGAGTAAAGCCACAGAATCAAAATTAAGATCTTTGAGGGATTCTATTTCCAGATATTCCTGCAAACGGACAAGATTAAACCCTGGAAAAACCCAAATCCAGACCAATCCTGAAAAAAATACGTCTCATAACCCCATAAATAATCCAGCAACGATTACATTTTTCAGTGCGTTTTTGATTAGATTTGAGTTTACAGGTCTGAGATCTACAAGAGGAGTCTCCAACTAAATTTGCTTTCTTTGCATTTGTAAACAGATTAGGCCAAAAAACAAAATATGTTATGCTAGCATCTCTGACAAAACAGTAAACGTGCCACCTTTAAGAGTCTGTGTCATGCCCAGAATCTTTCAGATAAAGGTTTCAGTATTACAGATCAGTGACAATGATATCCTTCACATCTCGTAAGTTTTTTAAATAATTCTGTGAAGCCATTTGGTAGATTTGCAATCTTGGTGATATGTGGATTTGGTGTTTTAAGGGATATGTAGTGGACAATGATATTTAAAGCAGATATGTGACGGATCCATAAACTTGCATACTATCAGATTCTTTTAGATACAGGTCCCTTTTGTTCAGTGTCCAAGATGGGGAGGTGTTGAGTGCTGCAGCCCCACAGAGACTGTTGGGCATTCTATGCAGGAAAAACATAATGGTATTCACAGCACAGAGAAACCAATATGGATATCAGCAACAACAAAAAAAATCCGCCATTAAATCCAAGCCGAGGCATTGGAAATGTATTCCAACAGTTGCAGGCCGTGGTTATGGAGGGCTGCGATTGGACATCTCTGCTGTGAATGTGAATGTAGATTTTGAACTTTTTGTATGAGTTTTTCCAATTTTCTTCCCAATACAAAGAAAGTATATGTGTGTGTGTGTGTGTGTGTGTGTGTGTGTGTGTGTGTGTGTGTGTGTGTGTGTGTGTGTGTGTGTAATAGTTGGTGTCTTACTTGCAGTAGGTGTCATTTATCATGCCGTAGATATGGATCTCTTTGCACATGTCCATGGCGAGGATGAGTGTGAACCAGCCGGTGCTGAGGTAGGAGCCGGACTGGATCCTGCAGAAACACAAAGACAGCTCTTTCACGGCAATGTTCATTTGCATTAAATAAAGACATTTAAATCATTTGTATTATAATAAAAACGATCTATAGTTTCCAGGATGCAATGTTCTCTGACCTTCGTACTCTTTGCTCCTTTGGGCTTTGTCATGCAGTTGATCTGAGGTTTTAAATTATTCGAATAGCTGCTCTTACTGTAGGTCGTTCTGTTTAAGAGCCTCGGCTCAGGATCAAAAATGTTAATGTAAATGTAAATGCATCTCCACTACAGCAGCCCTCAGCTGTACAACCATATGTCTGCTTTACTGAAAGTTCACGAGTTTTAAACACCCATTTACATCTGTGAACATAAATAGTGAAACAAGTTGTAAAATTCACTTTGTATTTACAAAAAAAGTTCAGAGGCACACTCTTTTGTGTAGTTGAACAGCTCACCATAACAAGTAAACAACAGGCTGTCCCCTGTGAATGATGCAGGAGCCCTGTGGGCCAATCAATAACAACATGTATAATCCTTTCATCATCAACAGCAGACCAGCCGTGTATGAATCATGACCTTTCAACCTAAGAAAAAAAAAGTATGCTTTGATCATCTTCAAACACAAAACACAGTCAAGAAGCTCCTTCACTCGAGGTTTGTCCAAACAAGATGAGTAATGTCTGAACTGAGTCTTACAGAGAACACCCACAGCCTCCACCGCCCCGGCAGGGCAGACGGCCACGCACTCCCCCGAGAGGCCCCCCTTCCTCTTAATGCAAAATACAACAAGGAGTCTTAGACTTTTCCATGAATAACATAAAGAGAAAGGCATTTAAAAGGTAGTTATGAGGGGACAATGAATACAGAATAAAATAAAATCCCCTTTTTTAAATGAACATTTAAGAGGAGTCCTATCAAAATAATTTTCAAATTATGTAAGAATTGAAAAATGTATTTGTAAATATGGAGGGATTTATTAAGAACAATTCTATCAAATAATAAGCAAATATTGTTCAAAGTTTGTTTAAAAATGTGTGTTTTACAAAAGACACAAAAAGCTATTCAAATATTTAAATCAGAAAAAAAAAAATTCACTTACATACTTCTTTTATCGTTATACTATATCAATGCTTAATACTTTATATTAATTCAGTTTATATTGTCCTCATAAATACAAGGTAATAGAATGCTTTGTAACTATTTCCATGACAGGGTGGTCCTTCAGTAAAGGGAAAGAAATACCACAAGATTTTACTGCCTTAGGTAATGCGTCGTTTGGAAAAACATGTCCTTACAGTCGTAATGACTTTTGTTACTGTTATCAGGATTCCTGCTCTTAGATAATGAAACTCCAGTGTCTATCCTCTGTCAGGATCAGCACCATTGACAGCAACCAAACTCTGGGTTGGTTTGTTCTGAATCTGTGATTCTCAATTGTTTAGGCTTGAAAAGTCAGGAACATTTGTTTGTCTAGTTCATCACATGTTGGAGATGTCTACTAGCTGTGACAAATGTACCCAAATGACAGATGGATTACCTTCATCAGTGCAATCATCCAGCAATTCATTGGAAAGTCAGATCAAGAGTCTATAGACATGGTAGTTCCTCTGTGAGGTTGAAGATTGGCACAGCTGAAATTTGATTAATAGTAATACCAGTAAGATAACATGCTCCGCCTAACGATGCCTACATGCTTCTATTTAGCAGGTATTTACCATATCAGCATTTTAGTGTAATATATTAGCATGCTACCATTTGAGGTAGCTTTAAGCACAAAGTGCAGTAGAGTCTGGTTCATTTCATAAAAGTGTTTTCTCGAAGACCAGTGTGTTGATGAAACTGAAGTTTTGATACAAGGTCAAAAGTTCAGAGAAGTTACTAAAATGTTCCTCGAGGGGGCAAATGTATGTTCATTTAATTATAGCAAACTATCCAATAGTTATTAAAAAATATTCCCCTAAAACAATCAGAGAAGTAAACTTCAGTGTGGAATAAGAGGGGAAGTCAGAGTTTCACCAAAGTCTTTAGGATTTATTGAGCTGGAACCAACCACCCTCTGATGGAAATCCATCACATAGTAATTGAGATGAATCAGCCTAGTCCAAAGTGGAGAATGAATGACTTGGAGACTCACCACAACATTTTAATTCAGTGCAACAGAAAAAATCTCTGTCTGCAGTGCTGTCCTGAAATTTGTCCATGGATGCATTGATTGTCATGGAGGATATTCATTTTTAGGCTGTAGTTGGTCTACATATAGTCATGTTAGTTTATCCCAGCTCATAGGTTATTCTCCAAGCAGGTCAAGTTTCATTATCTTGAGAACTGTTGGCATATGAAATCACACAGTGTCAGATTGGTAAGCATGTCACTGATTAAAACCTGTACAGAGCTTTACAAAGCCTGAAATCAGCTCATTAAAAGTGTTTCATTTCCAAAGTTGTGATGTGATTAAAGAATAATTAACAATAGAAGTCCTTCTCTCATATTGTTGTGCTGTGAAAGCAGCTGGTGTGCGACTGATGCTGGTCTGAATGATAACTAGCGGTTCATCATTTCCCAAACATTTCATAAGCAAGACACCTAATTTGTTTTCCGTCGTCAAACGTCCACTGACGCTTGTTTTTCAAATGATATATAATTATGAATTATGATTATGAGCTGTTAGGAACATAAACTTGATAATTAAAGCAGGAAAGGAGACAGACAGTGTTGATGATGATGGTGCTGAGATGGGTGTGGATGAAAACTCATAGATTTGCATTTCAGAGCTGGTGTCCAAAATGTGGCATTTTAGTTGTTGAATTGTTGACCTTTGATTGAAGTGACCTCAAGAGGCCTTGTTTGTAATGTCACTGTTTATGTAGCAGCTTCAAACTGACAGTTTGGACGTTATGACCTTTAAGAAGGGCTATAATGTCCTTTTTTCTTTAAAATTAATGATGGAATTTTAGCTTTATACTCTGGGTAACTTAGCATTTGCAGAGGGGATTGCAGGGTATCTCATGATACGATACATGGCGTGGTCCAACAATATTACTTTATAGTGATTCTTCAATAACCAATGTGTTGTAGGACAATCATATCACAATATCTGATTGACTGAAGATTGCATAATTAATAAAGACGGCAGTGACAGCTGTCAATCATTATATCACTGTTTTCTTCTTTTATCCCACTCTTAACTTTTTTAACCAGTTAACCTCCATTCACATTACCCATGAAGTAGTGACGCTATGAGTCAAATTACCAGACATATCTGTTAAGAGTGTCGTATTTGTTTCGAATGAAAGTATTGGTAATTGTAAATCAAATAATTAGTGTGTCTACATAGATTCCATAATATGAGGCGTGTCAAAGACAGTCTTAAGGTAAAACAAAAATAATTAAAAGAAATTAAAAGTCAAACACAAATCAATCTAACACCCTCCTGAGGCTATCAATAACAGATATGAGAGTAAAACCCTACCTTATAAATTATATCCAAGGGTGTGAAGCCAGGAAATGTGTATCTAATTTTTAAAACAAGACAACTGCTATGAATCAACATTATTTTCATTCAGTTAAAAAAATATTCTTTGGCTTGCAGTTAACTCCTTAAATTTATTCCAGAGGCAAAAAAATAATCCGAACTGGGTCTCATTGTAACGGGGCAGATTAACACGGTGGATTCTTCATTTGTACAAGCGACAGCTATCAGTGCTGATGGTAAACATAAAGCAGGTGGAGGTTACAGCTTCTTCTTTAAAGGACAGTTTAACATGATGACACCACGCTGCCGAGAGATAAATCTGCTCCGACCTCCAGCTCAGTCAGACTAGAGGGATCCTATTAACTTTCAACATGGAATTTCACTACAGGTAAAGCACCACCTTTCTGAAATCTGCTGCTTTCCTCATAAACAACGTGTCTATTTTTGGTTTTAAGTAAAAAAAAAAAAAAAAACTTAGAAGTTCCTACTCTGCACTGTTTGGAGATCAAATAATGAGAATCGAACTTGTGCAGTCGGAGTCCTTTGGTTCTTAATTTGACAAAGTTAGAGTTTTGTAAGTGGTGCTCTTATCGTTGTCAGTTCAGCTGTTTTTCTCTCCTGCTTGTTCTAAATTAACTTCTGTTGCTGCTAATTAAAAACTGAAATGTGTCACGCACTCCTGTGCAGCTGAGGATTTGTTTTTGAAGACCTTGACAGCAGGATGATTGTTACAGACACTGAAGAGGCTTCGTGAGTGAGATCCTGTTTTAATCATAGTCTGGCTGTGGGGTTTTTAGAAAATATGAGAGTGGTACCAAAGTCTCCGAATCAATACACAAAATGTTTTGACCCTGTTACGGTCCATCTATTTCTCATTGTTTTTCATGTCATGTTGTCTTATTGGTAGACGGTAGCTCTTAAGATAAAACTCATGTTGATTTCAGGACTCATCGATCAACAACACTTGAGCTTCTGCCCGAAAACCTGCAACATTTTTGACTTACCCATGAACCTTAGCTGTACTTTATTTTCATGACAATCCAAAAATGTTAGCATGCTTGGGTGCTAAAGGAAGATTGTGAACATGCTTTAAATGACATCTGTTATGAATGTATGTGTTAGCTAAGTACGAGAGCATGTTGCTCTAATGTTTTAGATACAAGTGTCTCAACTGCTTGCCTTCAAACTAACCAACCCTTTTGCCAGCGACCACGTCACCTCTGTCCTCTGATGGCAACCTGATGTTTCCATCACTCTCCTAGCACCGGATCTGAGGTTGACAGAACCTTGTCCATAGCTGAATCCCTCCCTCTGGAAGTCTTTATCCAAACAAGTCCAAATCAGACTGAACTAAGCGGTCAACATTTGAATCACAACACAGCTTTTGGGTGCCTGTTAGCGCAGTAGGTTGAATAGGTCGCCCAATATAAGAGGCTTCAGGTTTGCCAACAGGTTCGACTCCAAGCCTCTGCCCTGTGTAGCACGTCGACCCCTCTCCACTGTCCCCCAATTCTTGTTGCTCTTCAACTGTTTAATCAAAAATAAATAAAAAATTAAAGCTTAGATTTTCAAAGCAATTATGTTTTTTTGAGAATATTGTGTGAATTTCTACAAGTTTCTTTACCTTGTAAATAGTGAAAAGTGGGTATATATATGAAGTGTATCATGATTCTATAACTGGTGAGTCTGCCGTTCCCAACTACAGCTTTACAAAGACAGCAACTTTGCTATAATATCTTGTTCTGTAAATATTAAACTAATTTAATTTAATAAAAAAGAATACCTCAAAGGACCCTTTCCACTTGAGATATTAAACTGCAAATTATAAAGTGCAAACTACTTGTATAAGTTTGTGACTTACAAACCCCTAATTCCCAGGAAAAAAGCGTCTGACTTAAATTAAAAAAATATCTTTTATGACCTCACTGAAGCCAAACGTAGAGAGCATAATTAGCAGAAACAAGCTGGAATTCATTTAAAAAGCAATCAGCCAGAATCAACTTAATTTGTAGACTTTTAAACACCCAATATTTTGCAAGCCAAAACAAACCCTCTCTTTCACACACCGACAGAGGAGTTAAAGGAAGGCCAAATTACAAAAAAATATTGTTTGTTGTAATAAGGGAGCAGAGGAGCACAGAAGGGAAATGGCACATTATCAGTGATACACAGCTCTGCAGCTCTCAGCCGTCAGAGCTGTCAACACATCACTATTAGGCTGCATTATTCATCAGCCATTTGTCACACACGCGCACACACGCGCACACGCACACACACACACACACACACACACACACACACACACACACACACACACACACACACACACACACACACAACCATATCCCCAGTCGAGAGCTGAATGTCCTGGAGCAAAAAAAGCTTGCTGGAATAAATAAAGGGGAGGGATCTGCTGACCTGATAAATAACGTTTGAAAGCAGATGTCTGTGAGAGGAGAAAGTGACTTCAACGTCTACAACAGGTAATGTGTTTACCTGTGACTATTATAATGGGACAACACAGCTGAAAGGAGGCTGTTGTGGCCAATTTAAAGCTGAGATAAGGTGCGGTTTGATGCTGCTTTGGCAGGTGCAAAAAAAAAAAAAAAGAAGCACCAGACAGCTGGGGGACAGACAGAGAAAGCAATTTGCTCGTTTTGTTTAAGCAGAAAAACACAAATTTTTCTCAAAGAGGACAAACAAAGGTGTCTGGAGGTCTGGCTCAACGCTGCCTGGTCCTCACTGCTGCCGCTGTCTTGAAAATAGAACATAATAATCAAAAGTGTTTGGGCACAGATAGACATGTTTTGAAAAAGTTCTCATTTAAATGCTTCTTTTTCGTGCCCACTCCAACAAAAAGCAAACAAGTGATGCAGAAGTGATTTGGACTGACATGCTAGGACACTGCGGCGCTACCAGCACAGGGAAATGAAGGGTGTAGGAGAAATGAAGTCAGACACTCAGAGCAGGGTCTAAGTAAATAATCCCTCAAGTCTGACTGAGCCGGAGCTTATTGTGCTTTACCTGCTGGGCGCCGGAGGCTACAGAGCGGTGGAGAGCTGTCCGGGATCAGGGGAGAGACTCATCTACCTCCGACTCTGTTCAATAACTCGCACTTGACATTCACAGCAGGGGAGCTGTCCATGTGTGCGAGAAAATCTGCACTGACGACCGCTTTAGACGAACCGTGCGTTATAATGCCTCTGCAGCTGCACAAATTTGATACGACACCTGTCAGGAACACTTAGTGAAATGTAACTCAGCTCTATTGTGAGAAGTTGATCCTCTGTCCGGAAGGAAATCAGTTTGACTCTAAATACTGTTTTATGTCAGGCCAAAGTCAATTCTAATACAATGTTAGACAAACACAAATATTCACTTGAATATACTTCAAATATAAGACACCTGCTGTGTCCTGCTGGGTTTACACGAGCACCTGGTCCCACATTGGATGGATCACATTCAATTAAAATCAAACTCAGGTTCAGAGACTTCTGCAAGGCCATTTATCATGACGACGGTATTGAAGGAATAACGGGACATTGTGTTTATTTGACTATTGACTTTTCTGCCCTCCTGTGTCTGTACTCTAACATGAAGTGACAGAAAGCAGCTAAGCATTCCACAAAAACTGGAAACAAGGGGGAAACTGGTAGCCTTCATTTTGTGCCATAACTCTGCCATATTCAATAAGGCAATCGTTTGTTCAAAGTGCAAAAATAGCAAAAGGAATTAATTATCTATCAGGGGATAATATGCCCTATTATTACTTGGCCAAGCACAATAACTTTTGAGATACAACATTTTAGTAAGCGAGCATTAGATGTCCTGGCAGGTGGATTTTGTTATGTTTTGAAGTTGAACAGAGACAGGCCTTCTGTTTCCCCATCTAGGTTCTTAATGCGTAGCTAAACTAAAGCCTGGTGTACACTGTACGATTGTATAAAGTCTAGCTGGACTTAAAAAATAAATGCTCAACTGAACCCCAATTTACCAGGGAGTCAGAAATGTAAATGTTGTTCCATGTCTGCTGTTACGTCAATAATCCCAGGTTTGCTAACAAATTCACCTTCTGAACTATTTTAACAAATGAGGTAATGTGTTTTCAGCTTTTTCTATATTGTCGTTTTTATTGTCATTTTCAATGTATATATTTTTTTAAATATAGTTTGTTCTTTTATATATATTTATATATATATATGTGTGTGTGTGTGTGTGTTATTTTATGCCTACATTTTATTTCCTAATAAATCAAAATTATGACTCCCAGGGGTGCATTTTTTTGATTTTTTTTTTTAAATATCAGTTTTAAAATGTGAATTTACAGACTATTATAGCATTCAGACCGACTAAAGAAGCAAACAATAAGAAAAACACAATTGCTTGTCTATATCTATGTTCTGTTCTAACTTTTTGATAAAGCTTCAGTGAAACATAAAAAACCCATGATGCACCCAACCTTCAGTCCCTTTTTATAAATGGGATGAATTTGCAGAACTGGGCTTACAATGTTCTACTAAGGAGTGATGTGAAGGGCAGTCACTGTGCAAGTAGCTCTCAGAGCAGAGTCTGAGAGAGCATTATAATACAGTCATCAAGTATGACAATATTTTCTCTTCTTTCATTAAATATGTGACATTATCAATGTATTAACCTGATGTTTTGCTCCTGCTGATTCTCATTAAGTTTATATTCCCTCTGGCTTACCTCATTACATGTGTTTACCAGCTGTCACTTTAATGTTGCCTAAGACAACATTGAACCAGAAAGCTGTATGAAGTTACCTTCAAGCACACATTTCTCTCAACATCTTTACCTATGGCTGCCAAACAGTAAATATGATCAGACAGCATGTTTAACACAAAGGCTGGCTTGCTAGCCAGACTTCAAATCTTCCCACAGTGTTTTCACTGGAAAATAACGTTATGGAAATTAGCCATGTGCTGCACATTGCAATATATAATATTTACAGTCTATTATTGCAACTCATTGAATCAGGTTTCATGCTACTTGCGGTCGGCGCGGCAATATTACGCAATCGCGGTCGGCGCGAGAATGGTCCGTGGAGGGTCTGAGCGCCCAGCCTTTTACAATAGAAACCTGCTCAAAATTCCAGCATATGCCATCATATATAGTCACACACTGCATTAAACCAAATTCACTAATAATTATTGAATCCCTTTAATTAGTATAAAACGTATTGAGGGTTTGCTCCAGGGTTTAACCACAATTTAAAACCATAAAGGGAGTCTGTTGATTTGTGTTTGTTAGATTATAAAACCCACCACATGTTCAACCAAATTTAGATGAGTCAGAACTTTAATGTCTAGACTTTTGTCTTGAAAATCAACCAAATGATTTCTTCTTTGTTCCTTTAACCCACAATCAATACCTTAGAGATATCTGTTGTTTTATGAAGCAGTGCAACTTAAGCACTCTATAAGACAAGGTAACTATATAGTGCTCTATAAATAAAGTTCATTTAAATAAAGTATGCTGAAGAGCTGGATTAGTGCAGTACCTTCGGTTCTTTAAAACCAGGTCTGTTTGAGCTTGATATGTAGACCCTCGCCCTCCCACACATCTGACCAGAGTTATTTCAGACACAATCATTATCAAGCATTCCATTCGTCCAAAGAGGAAAGACACTTGATCTCGTTCTCTCTCTCACTCTCCTACTCTGCCACAAAGAAAAGTACCACTGAAGCAGAGCAACAGTTGTATGTTTCTGAAGTACCATCCAACCATTGCATGCAAACATAATGCTTTTGTAAAGCAGGGCTTCTTCACCAGAAGTACTATTGATCCAGACTCAGTAACATGAACAACAGACGCTGCATCTTTCCCTCTGGTTGACAGTTTTTCCTCCTGGCAGCATGTAGCCAGCACGATGCAAATGACTTTTTGGTATTAATTGATTATTTCAAACAACAATAGACCGTGAGACGAGTCGTTGTGTTTGCCCATGGGCGAGTTTCTGTGGAGAGGAACAACACACCGTGTCACCTCGTGTCTCTGAAGCAGCTGGGAAGCCCCTGGGACTTCACAGTGACAAAATCCCAAACACAGCCATCAGGTAAAAAAAACAGGCTTTTTTTTTCACTAACATTTTTCCTTCCACAGACCACAGAGCACATAAGTTTATTTAAACGAAGGGAATAAGCAATGCAGCCGAGTTGGTTTGTTGAGGCATTCCTTATTTCTGCCTAAAGGCTTGATGAAGCATCAGGGTGACCTCCACACACAGCTGTATGAAGAGACTATTTGCTTTATTTAAGCCTACTTTTGTTTACTTTAGTAGTGAAACAGTTAATTACCCTGACCATTGATGCAGAGAAGTTCAATCTTTACTTTGGATAATGTGCAGTCACAAAAGAAGCTCACTGCCGGTTCCTGTTTCAGATGCTCTCCCCTCATTTTGGGTAAAGACTCTAACTTGACGTTGTGGGAGGCCTGGGTTCGATTCCAACACTCAGCACTTTGCCGCATGTTTTTTTTTAGTTTGAATCATTTCAAAGGCATCATATCTAAATCTAAAATGTTTTCAGTTTATCAATATTTCGACATGATAGCAGTGTGGCTCTAAGGCGGTGTTTGTCTTCAGTCTAAAATATTGAAACAACTACCAGGTGGACAGCTGTCATTTTTGTATTGACATTCATGATCCCAAGAGTATAAATCCAAAAGGGTTGATGACCACTTGACTTTTTTTTTGCCTATAGAGCCACCATGGCACAGAATTTTGTTGTTGTTGTTGTTGATTAAATTTCTTGACAACTTTAAGGTGGACAAACTATGGTACGATACACGTTCATGGTGGCTAGAGGATAACTCAGAACACATTATAATGATGCTTTAATTTGGTGCCGCCTGAACCACACTGCATCTCTATCTATCAGGTAAAACATTTCTATTCCTCAGTTTTTGGCTGTTCATGAGAGCTGCCTTTTTATTGATTTTTTCATTCATTTGGTTTTAAGTCTTTTTACTGTCATAGCTAAGCGTCATGTATTATTTTAATTTAGCGTTTTGTTGTGTTGCGTTTATGTTCAACCGCAGTTTGGTGAACTTTTATCGTTTTGTAAATCTGCTTTATGAATACATTTGGATTGGAAATGTTGTTACAATTGTCAACATCTAGTTGATGACCAAATTACTGAAAACTGAATCAGCTGTATTTAGAGCTTGTAAACAGCTATCAGCAAGCTAACATGCTAACTAAGATTGTGACAATAATAAACATTTTACTTGCTAAACATCAGAATGTTAGAATTCTAACTTGAGCCAAAAGGCAACTGGACTTGGTTGAAGATCCTGAACACGTTTCACCCTCTCCTCCAAAATGCTTCTTCAGTTCAAAACTAACTGGTGGACAGAGCTAGACCTCTGTGGAAGTGAAACATCTTCAAGATCTTCAACCTAGCTCGGTTGCCTTTTGGCTGAAGCTTCCAATTTACCATGACCTGATGACTAAGAACCTACACAGGTAGGTAGATAAAAATCTTAATGTATTGCTAACATAATAAATCTTTACTTGACCTAAATTTACTGATATTGCTGTTAGAGACCAAATACGTTCTGAAAAATGTACAAAGTAGGACATTGTGGAATGATCTGTTTTTAAGAGTTCTTATGAGTCCTTCCTGTACAAGAATGTACTGTACATGAAATGCAGCCATGTAAATGTTTTTCTGCTGAAAGCAAACACTTTGGTTTGGTTTGCCTCCGTTGTTTAGCAGAGGCCTCCTTTTATTCACGTCTTTCAGTTCATGGTTGTGGAAGTTTTAGTTTGGTCTCAATTATCTAATTTTAAAAGATTTGGTTATTCAGTTATTTTATGAGCAGAGTTTACCAAAACCATTTGAGAATGCAGTTTTTGGTTTTGAGGTCAAGGGGTTTTGTTCTGGTTTGATGAACCACAAACTGTTCCACTGGATTAAACACAGCATGATGAGAATTTTGCAGATAACTGAATCAGGTGATATTATGGTTCATCTTCTGGTGATATAAAATGACATTAATTGTACTTTAATGAATTTGTTTATTCGCCACGTGAAATATCGCTCAGCTCTTACAGCAAAAGCTCCAGACATCCTAGTGTCCTCGACATCCTCGCTTTAGTGACTTTTATCTTCTGGCCTCAGGCAGGAGATATAGATTATAGTAGGCAAAGTCCAACAGGTAGAAAATATTAGTGGCTGACTGATTAATCGGCCAGTCGATAATATTGGCCGATATTAGCACATGTGAGTATCGGTATTGGCTTATGAGTATCATTGTATTAAACTAGCAGTTCTCTTTCACCAGCAGATGGCACTATACGGATAACAACATATGCATATGCATTCACTTCACACAAACAGAGGATTGTTTAAGTTGCAATGATAAAATAAACCACAAAACCATATAACCGAATGCCACAAGTAATCTTGTTCACCAGGTGCAGGAAATACAACAATGTCTATTCAAGCTTTGTGGACAAACTTGGTTCTATAAGACACAGTAAATCAACAGAGACATTTATTTGAACTGAAGGATCCAACACCTTGCAGCTGACTATTTAAAGAATCTAATGAAATCAGACTGACTAGATACAGGAGCTGCACTCTTGAAGGGAAAAATAAAGAAAATGAACCCCCAACTCTAAGAACACCAGGTGTGTTGAACCCAACGACACGTTCAGACAAATTATTCAAGGAGCAGTTTTTGTCCAAAAGAGTGTGAAACAAAGTTTGCATTGAATTTCTGCATCTATTGCTGCATTCAAACTTTGTTTGTCAAAATAAACAAGTCTGCTTTCTTCACAGTGAAGCTATAAACAATATATCTACTTCCATCTTCTTTCCTGGGATCAGGTTTCCTCTGGAAGAGTATAAAACTGTCACTGCCCATTTGTCAGTGTATGGCTCTGCTGACCCTAAAAGATGTGGCTGGCGATATTGTATTTTTTTTCTCACTATGTGTTTGAAAAGACAAAAACCAACCAATAGTTTCTTTCTAGAAGGAATTGTGTGCAGAGATGGATGCGGTATTGGCTGATATATCTTATTCTACTGTCCTATAGAGCTCCATTGTTGTCCAAAATCTGCTGAAAGCCATCCCCACTCTGTGTGCCTAACATTTCCAATCTCTCTTCAGCTGTCCTTTTACAATAAAGGCAAAATGGACCCAGTGTAGCTGTGTACTATGTGACTTTCATAACAGCAAACACAACATAGTTTATTTTAACTCCTACACACAAAATCATGCTGTCATGAAGTTTCACCAAATGTGTATTAATCCACATCTGAAAATAGTCCCTGCAAATATACTCTTTATACTCCTGTTTAAAGCTCTCATTCAAAGCTACTGTGAGGACTTTTTAGCTGGTTATGAAACAGACAATGAAGTGAATACTGATGCCTCCATATGCCTACAAAAGCTATAAAAAAAGTTTTTGGTTTTTATTTATTATATTTAAGATTTATTTTGGTGATTTTTGTGTCTTTATTGTAGAGCTAGGACAGCGGATAGAGTCAGAAAGCAGGGTGAGAGAGAGTAGGGGAATGACATGTGGAAAAGGACCCACAGGTGGAATTTGAACCTCGGCAGCCCGCTTACAGGACCACAGCCTCCGTACATGGGGCGTGTGCACCAACCACTTTTCCACTGGTGCCCCATATAGTTGTTTTTTAATGCCTGTTAAGGGTGACACTGGGTTGGTGTCAGATAAGGTTATTAATGCATCCTGCAGAAATAGCCCGTGTTGACATTTTTCACAACAGATATTCACAGGAAGTGATACGTGTCACTGTTAAAGGAAAGCTGGATGAGATTTTTGGTCAGTCAATATTTTAGAATGTGCAAAATCATGAAGGCACTTATTTGCTCTGTGAGAGCTACAATAGTGACAGATCTTTTTTCACAGCTTACTAATTATTAAAATAATTAGTCTAAAATCTGTCACCTTTCAGAAGACTGAGGGTAAATGTCACAATAAACAGTGTTAGAAAGCTTTAGTGCAGTGTTAGACGAAGACTGTATGTTAACAACATTTGACATCAGCTTTACAAGATTCCACAGTGACGGCTTGAAGCTGTTACATTCCCTTTCTCTTTCACCAGTGGGCTTTCATCTGTTGTGGATTACATGACTCACTAATAAACAAGGGTTTATTTCTGGGAAGTCATTTTATTATTTTTATTAAGAATTTCAAAAATCATTTCCCCAACCTCCCTCGCTGCACTATGAATCATTTTCCATTTTCTTGATTCAAATAGGAATCCCATGAGACAGTTTGTTAAATTGCTTTCTTTATTTTCTCCTCTCATGTGTAACGTTATCTTTTCTTGGGGATTAGTCATTGTACTGTAGTCCTTTAGGGTCCTGATGATATTAGACTTCAGTCGATCTGGGTCTCATTGTTCTAGGTTCTTCGCTGTTCTTCTCTTTTCTTATGTAATGCATCACACCCAATCATGGCTCTGTCCACTATTTCTCTCTCTGACCCTTTCACACTTTCTTCCTCTCTCTGCTGTACTGTGTGTTCTGACCCTGTGTTCTCTGCTGTCACCTCTCCCCTGAGTTAATGTACTTGTTGTCCTCCTGAAACAGATGTCAGTACCAGGCAAGTGAGCGGACAGAGGACAGAGGGCTGGTAAAAAGAAAAAGAAAAAGTCATGACAGAGAGCTCCCCGTGTGGAGGCTGATGTCCAGCCAAAGAGCCAACAGTCATGGCATTTTAGAGAGAGGGTTTTGTAGAGTGAAGTATCCACTGAAAAGCTAATGCTTGGTTCAGTGAGTTTTCAGCCCCTGGAGTCAAAACGTGATTCATTTTAGAGAGAAACAAGTACACCAACAAAACCATAACATGCTGAAAACACCACAGTCGAGTTTAAACGTATTCTTAACCTTCCCTGAAGTGTCCCAGAAAAATGTCAGAGCATCAAAGCGTGCAGATGATGATGATACATTTATTCAGCAGCACTGTCATCACCACTCAGCCTTTTCTAATGAGAGAGCTCACGCAGCCTGTGAAGTGCAATATCTGCCTGTTCTGGGTTGGCAAATGTCATGATAATCAGGCGACCTGCACGGCAAAAACTCCAGTGTAATATCAGCTAAAAATGGAGGTGAGGCTGTAAAATGGGCCTCATTAACCTCAGAAAATGCTGCAGATGGAGAAAGCAGCAGATTTATAACGGTTATTAAGTCCGCCCAAAGTCCGGATTCTGCTACGTCTTCAGCTTTCTTAAAGTTGGTCTGATGTCTTTGTTCAAATTAACTTCCCGTTACCTTCTGAAGATGGGTGAAGTTTAATGAATGTTTGCACTATTTAATCAAAAGTAAAACCAGCATTCAGACTGAGCATGAGTTCTTGAATTAAATGTAAATGTTGTCTGGTTTAAGGCTTCAGGATCTCAACACACTAGACATGAGAACTGAAGGGTAACTAACGATACGGTATCAAGCAATACACTATAGAATGCCAACGAAAACAATTATATCGCAATACAGAGATCCTGCAATAATATGATGAAACATCACGATATCTGAAGAATATAAAATGCCCCTAAAAGGTTATGTGCAGGATTAATGTATTTATTTACTACATTTTGGTGTCAGCTTCACATCTTATCATGCTTCGTCTCGTGACGTCTTTTTTACTGCTGTCGAGCATTATCCTGCTTTCTCCTTCACTTACTCTGCCGTCTTCTTCTTCTTCCAGTCCACTGCTTTCTACTTTGGCCAATCATCAACTGCTCACATTAACCTCATTCATGTCATAAGCGCCACCATGCGTCATGGAGTGTTGATGCTTTGAGTCAAATTAGCAGGAAAATCTGTTAAGATAACCTTGATTTAAAACAAAATATCAATAATTGGGGATTTATTTTTAGTGTGCCAAGACCCTCAATGACGATATTTAGTCCTTCACTGACAACACATATTTTCAAAAACTTATAGCAATATCCAAATATGGAAAAAATTGCATGCACTGTTCTTGAATAAAGTACAAATCCTTTATAAAACTTCATAGTCAAATGTTGAAATGTTGACAAATTGTGGTAAAAACACGCTGAGTTACAACAACACACAGAAATGAGAACTGCTGTCTTCAGGGTTTTATAGCAACATGACCTGCGCGGCAAACCAAGAACGATGCTACATCCATGTAACAAGATGAGAGTGACAGATCTACACAGGTGGAAGTTGAAGATTTACAGGAATAAGAACACTAACTCAGATGGTGTACTCACATAGATTGTATTTGAAATTGTAATATATTCAGTGTATTGACCTTGTTACACCTCATAAGAGGATGTGGGACTTTTAATACGCTCTATAAACTGCAGCAAGTCACAGCATAGCTTCCAGGTGAGCAGCATGATAACATTAGACAGCAAATGAGTGAGCACATCACTGATGGTTTAAGTGCAGCTCAAATTTTGAAATTTAAGTAATTGGGTCAGAGCTGTTGGGCAGGCTATGGCGTACAGAGCTATGAACCTGCCTCAATGCAAAGAAAGGTTTCTGCTTGTTTGGATTTGTTTATTGTGCATATTATTGTTTTTTTTTAAACTTACCCGGGACATGGAAATTACTTTAAAAAAAAACCCTCCATACCTTGTCTACTAAAGGTTGAGCTAACTAGTCTTAGCCTTCATGCTAACTGGCAATGATGATGGTGTGATCAGCGCATAAATCACTATTGATTGGTCAGGCAAAAAACAACAACAACCAAGATGCCAATCTTGCAAGAAGTAAGAAAAAATGAAAACTGATTATAAATGCTAGATCTAAAAAAAATGTTTTGTTTATGTCGACTTTTGCTTCTTAGAGCTCACTAAAGCTAAAAAAGAGAATCATTTATGGACTTCATGTAATGTGCCCTTCCATTGACATCTGTCTGTGCTTTCTCTGCATTTTATAAGGTTTCAATATTGACTTAAAGAAGGTCTTTCAAAATGTGCATATTGTTTGAGCACTACTTGGCAATGAGAGAGAATGTTATCTAATATTGTGATCACGATCCTATTATGTATGGAGAAAGCAAATATTTACATAATTGTGTAATTACATGGGACTTCAGTTATAATTAACAAATCAGTTTAAATTTGAGATGAATGATTCTGATAAGATAATACAGAATGACATAAACTCATGTTTATGTGATTATTTCAGAACCAGAATCAGGCATACTTTATTAAGCCCAGAGGGAAATTTTGTATTTCTAAAACTAACACCCATCTTTTAAAAACTTTATATTCAGGACTCTGTTGTGTTGACACTGAGGGGAGTCAATATGTCAAAGGTCATTGTATTTTCTAGTTACGGTATATGAATCAAACTTGCATATGACAGCAGGACACTCTGGACAAGTTGTTTCATGTCATGTCTTGTCATGTTCCACCCTGCAGAGTGTCTGTGCTGTCAGCCACTGTGTTCACTGACACTATGTGGAGAACATCCATCAACCTGCCCCACAATAAATACCAGACCCCATGTTGGGTTCAGAAAAAAAAAAAACACCAAAACATCCAAATGTGCAACCAGATGATACTAAATGGTGATACCCCCGCAAAAACATGTTTTCCCTCCTTCTCCCCCTCCCTCCTGTATCCTCAGAGAGGTTTCCACTGATCTCCTCGTCTCCGCCTGGCAACCAGGTCTTGAATTATTCTCTCAGTGCAGAAAAAGCAACTGATGCTCTTATGCCCACCACCACCCCGGCAGTTTTCTCTCATTAATTTCGCAGCACCCCAGTGAGTCTGAGGCAAAGTCTCACGCACTTACATCTTAATCCTTTTATTTTCATGTCTGGGAGAATGTGTCCAGATTGTTTGTTTAACATGCAATCTGTCTCTGTCGCTATGCAGGAAAAAGCTTGGCAAAAGGACGCCTTATCTACATATTCGATTGCATTAAATCCTTGTTATGATTCAGAAGAGAAAGCCGTTCTGAATGTATTACAGTGCTGCACAGAGCTTTGATGATGAACCATAATTAACTCTGTGCTTAAGCCTAAAATAGCGCCCCGCCAGGTGCCACTACCTTTGAGGAAAAGATCCAAAGTCTGAGTTTCTCTGAAAACTTTTGACATAATAAAAATATCCTATTCCTAATTTTCTACATCCCCAAGGAGAAAAGATCATAATTTTACCATAGGATGAAAATAACGATGTATGATGTTGTTTCCATTTATTCCTTTAATTGAGTTCAACTGATTCCACTCGAATGCCTCAAAAGTGAGTCGCAGCCAGAAGCGGTCTGCCTGCGCTCACAGTTGTTTCCCCACACAATTACCGCCCACATATAATTTCTCCGTCTCAGTCACACTAGGGCTAAAACTTCAAAGCAAATTCTCTTCTGTTTGGTCTGAAACAGCCGGGCAGATATTTCAAACTGATTACATAACCTCGTTTCTCATTTTAAAAGACAAAGCCAGATTAGTCAACTGGAGCTCAGCAGTGAATCAAAGTGTGCCACACACGCTAAGCACATTTTCGCTTACATTTCGGGTTATTTAGCTGACATATTAATCCTAAGCAGTGAACAATGAGTGGAGCAGGATATTCCTACTTGGATTCCAAATGATTTCAGCATTTTTAGTTTGAAATATAGCTGATGTATTGTGTCAGTACTGTGCATTTTCTGTATTTAGTGTGTGCCCCAAATTGTCTTATTGTCTAGGTAAGAAACAATCTAAATCAACAAATGGTGAAACTAGTGTTGTCACGATACCAGGATTTTAAACTTCAATATGATACCAGTAAAAATCTAAATGTTGGTATACCTGCTTCGATACTGCAGCAACAAAGACAGAAGTCATAGGCATCAAACATTGGGTAATTTCTTGTTCTCAATTATCAACAGCACACACAGCCATGCAGCTCTCTGAGGGTGCACTCCTCAGAGAGCTGCCTCAGACTGTAAATAAGAAGCTGGTTTGGTTTTAATATCACATATCGGTATGTAGACTGCTGCTTTGAAGCCTCAAATGTGGCATTTTGGCCCAAGACAAAAAGGTTGAGGAAGGGAGCATTCTAGGCTGTCATTCTTTTCAACAGAACTGCTTCAAAGGAATTTAGTACATGGCACGGTATTGTTACAAATTCAACCCCCACCACGTTATTCACATTAATTAAATTAAATTGATTAAAACATTTTCATTACTTCCTTTTACCATAAAAATAATGAGCCTAAAACCAACAGCCTGTCAACAAACTAAAATGACCAACTTATTTTTTTTAAATATTATTAGCCAGAAACAAGTTTTTGAGAGCCAGCTTGGAGAGTTTGCGGATATCCTGGCATCCTGTGTCTCTCCACCGAAGCACCGAGCTGCTGTCTCCCTAATGTAACTTTGCCTCTCCTGAATTGTGCCCCCGTTGCTTTTGCCGAAGCATTATTGTCTTCATTTACTGAGGTTAAGAATGCATGCTGAGAGTGCCTTTTGAGGAAACTGTAAATGGCCTGCTGCGCTGATAGACTTTATATTTTGAACTCTTATGGCTCATTACAGTTCAAATGTAATATTTCTTCCACAGGTCAGAATGAATGTTCAAATTTATAAGAATTGACAGTCCTATGGGCATACAGATTGCTATTCAAATTATCATGCCTGATTGACAGGCCTCAAAAGTAAATATCAGGGCAATATCAAAGAGATTACAGGTAGTACAGGGCGCAAAACCTAATCACAATTCATCCTCAAAGAAACAAGAATTTCTAAATCTAAATACATGACAATCAATGCAACCACTAGATTGTAACTCATGGTGGATCCTGAGAAAAAGTAGAGGGATCACCAGAGCAATGAGTTCATCATCAAGGCTACAAGAATATCTGTAAATAAATGTTCAAGTAGGCCAATCCTAAGTGGTGGACAGATTGAACAGCCATGCAGCTATCAAGACTAAAAAAAGAAAAATATTCCAGGTCCTTCCTGCAGCTGTGTGATAGCAGAAGACTTCATTATAACGTCCAATATGCAAACAGCAATAAACAGTGAGTAAAAAAAAAAAAAAAAACTCCTACATGAAGGGGTATAACCAATCAAAACGGCAGACTCACAGCCACCAAACAGCCCCTGTATGTACCAAACATCACGTACGCCCTCTCCCACATGGGTGACCCGTGGGCTGGTATAATGAGTATGTGCTGTGGTGTCATGGAAACAGGCCACCTGTCAACCAGCAACCTTTCCACAACCCACCTGTCACCTGTCAACCACTCTGCATTTTAATGTTTTTTGGAGGGGGGTTGAAACACAGGCGCTGTGAACTGCAGGTCTGAATTATAATTGACTTTGTGAGAAAAGAAAAAAACTGCAACAACAATAACAAAAGGAACTCTGAAAGCCTCCTCTGCTGATACAAACAGAAGATCAATATGAACACTTCATACCAGCTGAATACTTCCATTTCTTTGACTGTAAAGCATTTAATTCACTGCTTCTCACGGTTTGACAGCTCTTAACAAAATACAAGTTTAAATTCAGGGTGTATTTTTAGCACTTTATGTTTTTTGTATTTCTTGTCCTTGACAACAAACTGGCCCGCTAAGCAGCATGATGCTGACATAATGGCATTCATTAGTGGCCAATTTTAGATTTAGTTCATCTAGGTTCAAGTTGCAACTTGAAAAAATCTGCCAACTTGATCAAATTACCATAAGAAGTGAATAGACGACGGCTACATACACCAGATTATCTGGTTTCAGATGCACTTATATACAATCATTGCTTTTCTTGATGTTATATCATTTACATATCTGTCATTACAACAATTTACTGACTTATCAATGAAAGCGCCAATTCATGAGAAATGTTATCTAAAGCCACTGTAAGGAGCAGGTCTAGTACAGTACTTATATAGACCCGACATGAATCCACCATGAGCACAGAACTTGGCAACATTTAGCAAAGTTACAGTGACAAGAAAAAATTGCATTGAGGCAGAAACCTCAAGTAGAACCAGACTCAATGGTGGAGAGACATCTGTCACGAGAAAGGGAAATAAGAGAAGGTGCCTCTGAGAAAAACCCTGACAGATTGATAATAAATTAAACAATAACTAATTGCAGCCATAATTCAGGTCTGAATATAAACGACTGTACTAGGGGCGGCTGTGGCTCAGCCAGTCATCTCTTAAGGAGGGTCTGGGGCTTGATCCCCAGCTCCTGCAGCCACATGTCCGATGTGTCCTTTGGCAAGACACTTAACCCCAAATTGCGCCTTGTGAGTGGTAATGAATGAGATTAGCTCATACTGATGGACACTTTACGTATCAGCCGTCAATGTTGTGCTTTGCCTCTGTGCAATGCCTGTCAGCACCTGTGTGTCCAATCGGACTCAAAGCTGACTGACATTGATTCCTCCTTTCTAAATCCTTGCTTGTGTTGTTCTTACTCTCTGATGTGCGTCGCTTTAGACAAAAGCGTCTGCTAAGTGAATTGTAGAATTGAAGAATTGTATCAGCCTGTGTGAGTGGGTGTGAATTCACCATGTACGACAACCATTGTACAACTGCATGCAAGAAATGATTTATATTCACTTTGGTACTTTGCTGTGAAGTTTCACAAGTCAACATTTTTGTGCATTTCACGGAATAGTATCTTGATGAAAAGCAACCTGAACTTCATGGTCTATAATCCTTTAAGCTTCACTTCTCAACGCGCTAACGAAAAAGCCTGAAGTAAAAAACACTCCATCTTTATCCCGGAGCCGAACGGAGAACTTTAGTACACTTCAGAGTAAACAGCATTTGTTTTGGAACAAGAGAAGAGTCTGATTCATGTATTATTCAAGCGTCTTTAAAATGAAAGCCTCATGCAGGTTCAGAGGTTTATCTTATCAGACTTTTTGGTAAGCAACATAAAGAAAAGGCTTTACTACAAAACACCTTAAAGTCTCCTCGCCCTCAAAGTGAATCAAAGATGGTAACTTGGCAGCTTTGTCTGCTAAAGCAATATCACTGTGCACAACAGCCGCAAACCATTTATGAAGATTTATTTGGCAGAAAAAGACAATTAAGAAAACATCGACGGTCAGAGGAAGTGAGAAGGAGTCTGAAGAAGTTTTGTTAAAGCAAGTCATTTTTTATAGCTGCAAATATAGGAGAGAAAACTTTCAGGAATAGAAAACAGTGAACTCTGAAAGATCTGCAGCTTCTTCAACATGTTCATGTGAGCCAGTCCAAGACCAGGGGAGTAAAACCAAGGATTAGCAAAACAGATGAGGACCAACTTAAGCGATTTCTCCAGAGATAGAGAACAAGACAAAGACCTAAGCTGTAGAATTACACACAGAACCACTGATTATCATTGATCTAAAGCTCAATAATCAATTAATCTCACTTGTACTGTTGAATAATTTAGAGCAGAGCCGCACCTCAGAGAGCTTCACAATAGGGAGTAATCCCGTTCAAAAGTCCAATAACTGTGATACTATTAAGCTCTCTCTGGCTGCTCAGGCTGCTCTTAAGCTACACCGGGTCTCCCCTCTCTCACAGTAAAGAAGATTTATGGCTCGGCAAAAAGAAATGTGTTACGACCTTAATATGCAAAAAAACCCTCTTGCTCCCACAATGCAGCAGTGCTCAAGGTTTTTACAGGAGGCTTACAGCACACGCCGCTGTGGTTTTTATATTTTCATGTTCATCGTGCCACATTATAGAGATGATAAATGATTCTGCACACAAATCAGAAATCTGAGAGGTGTGAAAGACGGAATAATGAAGTGATTACTCTTCCTTTAAAGTGGAATACGTTCACTAATTTGACACATTTACACAACACCACCTTTCTTATGGATTTACATTCCATTTTGAAAATCATGCACATGCACACTTTCTGTTTATCTGTACATCTTTGAGTGGTGTAAGGTGACTGAGTACAGGAAGGAAACGCATTCATCATGAAGGACATTCACAATGCACTTTGGTGACAAACACTGAATGTAAACATGACTTGACATTCCTACAACATGGATCAGAAATGGCAACATCTGAGTCATAACTCTGGATTCACCAACATGACAAATGTATTCATAGATTTAGTGTGATGTGCACTTTCAGAAAATATCCTTGTCAACGTCCATCGGCAACAAACATCTTTGGATGTGCTTTGAACTCAGAGAAAACAAGCTCCTTGTTCCGTCTCTAATTTCTTCAAATTAAAATGATTTTTTTTATCAAAGCGATTCATTGATCCAAGAACTTCTAATGGCTAATTTAGCATTTTTGTATTAGTGATTTTTGGTAAGAAGATGAAAGAAAATAGGACCCAAAAAAAAGGCTTCAAATCAGTGAAGCCAGTTAATCCATTTTAGCATTCTGTTTACAGCCCAGAGCATCATGGGAACTGTACTAGACTGATAAAAACACTAATTAGTGTGCACATTAAGATTAAACCAACAAAATATGTGATTAACTTTAAAAAAAAGTGATGTTTAAAAATGTCTTTCAGCACATAGAGAAAGTACGAATGGCTCAACCTTCAAAGTTTTGCCTCCATTTGGTGCTGGAGTCTAAGTGTGAAAAACAATTAATTATCAATCTATCAAAGGCTGTATTCATGTAAGATCAATTCATAGAATGCATGCAACAAGATCAACATCAGCCTCTCAAAAATAAGAATATTAGTAGTTTTCTTGTGTTTTGGTTGTTGATTATGGTGTTCAGTCTCTTTCACACATGCACAGCACTCCTCAGAATGTCCCATCATTTTCACAGCTGAAGTATCACCATGTCTTTATCCAGACTTTTTGTCAGTCAGCTGCCTAGTGAGATTTCTAAAAGGTGTCAGGGTGAGCTGATATGTGCATGCAGAAACTGCGTCTAATATTCTGGAGAATTTAGCTTGAGTGAGCAGGTGGGGGGGTGATGACATTTATATCAAGCAAACAATGCTAAACCAGTGGAATTTAATAATGCAGCTGCTTCATTATTACTCTTTTCTGCTTGCCAGTATGTTCTTTTCCACTCTTTCAGTTAGTCTGTGTACACATTGTGTGAAAAAGGGAACTCTGGAGAATGGGCAGTGTGCTGAAATTATCCAGAAAATTTCTTGTGTAAAAGAGGCTCTGATTAACTTTTAACGAACACATGACCAAAAGTTTGACAACTGAAAGTCGAGTAAACATTTTGTTATCATCATGTATCAACATTTACTTGTCTTTAAAAGCTCTTAGTCTTTGGGAACGGCATTGAAAGCTGACCAGAAAGTTGTTTCATGTCACAGAGCCCTGCAGACACACAAGTAGCTAAAAAAAAAAACACAAAAAAAAAAACACAGCAAGTCTCTCAGCGGGATTGCTCTGATTTCTGTGTCTATGCTTTTAAATATGACTAACAAAATGCAGAGCAGTAATGCACTGCCTTAGCCGATTGAAAAGAACCCCCCCAAAGCCGCTGTTTGTCAGGAAAGGCAAACAGCTGAATTATCATTAATGGCTGTCTGAGAAACTCTCAAGAAAAGGCGCCGCTCTGTTCGGGGAGATGAGGGCTTGACAATTTTACAAGCACATTTTAATACTGCTGCCGAGAGGTGATTGCCTTCCTTTTCACACGGCGATGTACAAGTATAATCTGAAGTGACGAGCTCACATCCAATTTAGAGCTGAACATATAACAGAGCATCAGTGACAGGATGCATTACAGCTGATGGTGCACGCAGCGTTATGGCTGCACTCATTCTTCTTTCTTAGGACATTGATGGGAGCTCCATCTTTGTCTCTCTCCCGCCTGTAAAAACATCACAGAGATAGCGTTCTGTCAAATTATGCAGCAGGCTTCTGCGTCTTGCATTTTATGTTGTGTCCTGTTTTTTTTTTTGTTTTTTTTTCAGATTATTTGATTGTGATTCCACAGCGCAGTGAGCAGGAGAAACAAGTCGTTGGGCAGCCAAAACATCAAAAGAAGCTTGTTCAAGTCAGAGGGATGTTCAAGGATGCATGGGACGTGTAGAGGAAGCTGTCTGCTCTGTCGGGAGACTTTGAATTCTGGACATGATGCAGTTAAAATGTCAAACTCTGGCCTGAGAAAAAGAGGAAAAAAGGGTTGCGGGGAGTGGGAGGAGGATAGCAAACCCATCTGCAGACCTGATTAATGTGAGGACAAAAGATATTTGCAGACCATTAGTATCGCTGGAAATTCAAATTACTACTCACATTTGGTTCTACCATTTTAGTTACACTTTACATTACACTGCACACTCCAGTTGTCTTTGATTTCTTTAGAAACACATGATTTAGGTTAGTGATTAATGCCTTTGTGTTAACCATTTCAGAACAACCAACAAATCCGTTGATATAAAGACTGTAGCTAATGATTATTCTTTTGGTTTAAGGTTATTAAATGGTGTAAAAATAATTCTATTAAAATCTATTGGAGACTAACTTCACCAAATCATGTGCTTCTTTGTCTGACCCATAGAAAACATGTAAAACAAAAAAGGCAATAAATATTCTCATATGAGAGGCGGGAAACAGATGATCCATGTTTGTGCTTTAAATTGCATGAGGGCTATTTCATTGACTTTTTTTTAAGTTCCACATGAAATACTGTAAAAATAAGAAAAATGGTGTGATTTAAAAAAAATAAAAAATAATAAGGTTTATTTTTTGGGCTTTTATGCCTCTATTTAAGAGATAGGACAGCTGGTAGAGTCCCAAACCAGAAAGAGATAGAGTGGTGGAATGACATGCAGAAAAGGAGCCACTAGTCGGATTTGAACCCGGGTTGCCTGCTTGGAGGACTCGAGACTGCGCCCTCTTCATTTTTAAAAAGTATTCTTGATTCCCTATTTGTGTTTTATTTTAGATTTTCAAATTTTTTTTTTCTAACTGAATCCTGTTATTGTTTGTTTCTGCAGCTCTGTAAGGGCCTGATGGTACAATTTAGGTTCAATGTTTTGTTTCTTTTGAAGGACAAATATAACTCCCGATATTCACAATCTATCTGTCTTAACGGGAGAGGAACAAAGACTTATTCCTAACACAAACTGACACAGCATGGGGCCTCGTGTTATGTGGCTATTTTATCTCTTTACTGTGATATTTCTCTGAAGCCACAGAGGCATTTGATCTAATAAGGCTTATTGCATGAGGCTGCGTTGCTACATGACTAGTGATGCAGGTGTGTTTGGAAGACGTTGCTCAGTGAAGCTTATTCAATTCGGAGCCTAAAACCAGAAGAGCAAATGCATTTAAAGCTTTTCAGGCTGCAGGCTAACCATCATGTCTGTACTTGCTGGAAGAATCATCAAGTCATGTTAGCCAGACATGATTTTGTTAGCATCAACTCGACGTAGTAGACTTTATTCTAATACAAAGGAGGAAAGAGAATACTCACTGAGGATATGACTTAAAGCATCATCTTGTCTGAAATTGTTGTTGCTATTAAACCTCTGTTTTTCTACTTCTGACATTTTTTAAACAAATATCAAATCATTTCAGAGCAAAGATAAAAACAACCAGACATAAGTGTGGAAAGGAAAGGAAAGTGTGTGAACACATCCAGTTACTTATAAGACCGAAACAAATCCATGAACTAGAGTTTGACTAGAAGTTTGAGGTCAGTATGGTGGTGATGTCAGGCCTTGACTTGGTTTATGATTAATGGAAACAGTTGTAGGTTTTTATTTCTATTTATTTGCTGGATTTCTATTCTGAGCATATGCCTTATGAATGTGTTATACATGATCGGTCCAAATTGTGCTTAAATACCAGTTCCCACAGTCAATGAATGTATTTTTAAAATAATTTTCTGATCAACAGGGACTTTGGGGTACACATATACACAGACTCTTTAAAATATGGATGTAGTCTCAGTGACACCCATTGGTTTCTGAAGAGTTGTTTTGAAGCCATGGATAAATCAGTCAAATCAGACACACACCCCTAATTAAGTCAATAGAGGCATAACTTTTTGCTTAAATATCATCTAAAGATGTGATTTATAAAACAAATTCACCCCTTATACAGTTTTTATCCATAAAGAAATGAGCTGTAGAGACCAAAGCCAGCAGTAAAAATGGTCTTTTTAATATGGCCTCCAATAGGGATGCCTTCATCTTGTGCAGCCAGCCTCAAGTGAACACATGAGGAACTATAGTTTTGCACTTACTCTTGACTTTTTCTTGTGGGAACACTTTGCCAGCTGTTTTTTAAATAGGTGATAGAGGAATTCTGTGCCGAGAGTTCCTTTTCTGGGTCATCTAGTCATCGTTTACAATCTGACTCAAGAACGGAGTCAACATTTAGGACCTGATATTTACCTGCATGTTTAGTGCATATGTCTGATCCAAAAAAGTCTGATTACAAAATATATAACAAATGTAAAATCATTATGAAGACCAAAGCTCATTGCATACAATATGAAAAAACGCATAGGGACGACTGAAACAGAACTCAGATCGCTTGTGATACCAGAAATCTAGTCCTCTCTATTGGGGGATTAGGGATTCAAACATTGTAAAAAATAAATTAAGTAAATAATGCTTTGCATCTGGTCAAGCGACTGCAAAAACAAGCATTTGCAAGTCGGTGGTATTCTTTCAGAATTCACTCATGGTTCACTGCATTGCAATAAATTGCATGTTGATTTTAAGAAAATAAATGATAAAAATAGTTCAAATCAAGGCATATTTGAGGGGGGTGCAATCATTTTGGAATACTTTCTATATTGGGATTATGCCTCAGGTTTTGGATTACTACTGAGTTTTAAGTCAGAGGTCTCAAACTGCCGGCCCGCAGGCCATTTACGGCCCCCCTCCCCCCAATCCCCGGCCCGCCCCGCATGTTAAAAACCATAATGTAGTCAGGCCCGCAAAATATTTTTTAAATTAAATGTATTTATTTTATTTTTTTCGTTTCTTCATGCTAATTAAAAATACAGTTTCTTATGAAATTCAAATAAAAAAAATGAAATTCAATACTTAAATGACTTAAAATTTAAGTCATTCCAATCTTAAATACCCCCCCAGCCTACACAGAGGCTGTGCATGAACCCCCTTCTAACCCAATGATCCTCCCTTTGCTAAGAATTTGCGAACATCTTCTCAGTGCCATTATATCATTAGGACATAAATGCAAATGGACTTCAAGGAGGACTGCAATCCGCCTCCAGTTAACAGTTTGCTTCTCTGTCTCCTCCGGCCGCCTCATTTCTCTTTCAGTCGGGAACACGAGAGCACAGAAAATGTTAAATCCCTGACCCTGTCTTCTTTCGAGAGAACACACAGCAATGACTTCCGTATTCTTCGAGATGACCGGCTCTGACCTGATGAACAGCGGCTTTGAACTCCGGGTTATTTGTGTTTCATGCTTCCCAGTGGCTTCATTTAATAAGATAATTTCATAGCAATTACAAGCTTTTAACACAGAAATGTAATGTCATTACACGCTCACTCAGTGACGAGTTCTTGGTTTGGTTCAGTGCGGATTTTAGGGGCCGTGTGCAGTGACAAACACAGCTTCATCTGGAAGGAAACACAATGAGTCGTCCTGCTCGCTTTTCTCTTCTAACAGCTCATTGTGATAAGCGTGAAATTACAGTTCTGTGGTGATGCTGCAAACATTGTGTTTCAATCTTCTACATGACACAGCAGCAACAACCCCGCTATCTGCTGTTTCTTCTCTGCACATCCAATACACAAAGCAATTACCGATAGAGTCACGTACTGCTCGCCCTGTAAACAAAACTGTGCACTGCTGGAGAGTCATTTGACACTGAAGCTCTCAATCACATCAGGAGGTGGATTGCATCAGCAAAGTTCAGCGCTTTCTGTCACATTCCTTCACTGTGTGTCAGAACATTTTAGAGTTGCGCAGCAATTTTCAGATGCTTTGTCTGGAATATCTAAAACTTCAAAACCGGCACATGGAACATTTCTTTTTAAACATTAAAGCACAAAAAGTGAGGTCACACTAAAATAACGCCTGATCTGAAAAAAACAAATTAAGATGAGCTAATTCTTCTCTGTAATCATCTGACCAAAATTGACAGAGTATGAGAGAGATGCCCTCAGCAAGAGAAGCTATTTTTGCTCGCTCTCATAACACAAATAGGACATGAGCAGTGAGCTGTGATAAACAGATGATCAGAACGACAAACTAATCTAAGATGAAATGTGTGAAGGTTTTTGGGTGCATTTTCATTAAAAAAAAAAGTTGGATAATAAAGCTGTTTGGTGCCATTCAAATAAATAAAATGCCTCACAATAACAATAACTCCTCAATCAAACAAGGCAGCAGACAAATGATGATGTTACAGTGACGTTACTTAACATTACTAGATTCATTCACCGGTCAAATAGCATTTCATTTAAGTATAGTTGAATTTGACTAGCAGCTTTCACCAGTAGAGTGTGCTATATGTATTTTAAAAAATCATCACAAGTGTTTGATAACTACATTTGAGGGATTGACGCAATAAATGTGTTTAAACAGATCAAACATACAGTACATAAAAAAAAAAAATCGGCCAATATATCAGTATCACATTTTGTCCATACTCAATATCGATATTGGTTCTGTGCTGTACACGCACATGTCTCATCTTTTGTTTAAAATGTTTAGAAATAGCAAATTAGACCGTAAGTCTCCTTAAAAAAATGTTTCAAGGATACTCTTGAAAAAGAGATTTTTAATGTCAACGAGTTTTCTTTGGTTAAATAAAGGTTAATTTAAAAAATAAAAATGTAATTGGACAATCACTAAAGTTTAACGTGTTTGAACACGTTATTGTTGTTGACTATCACACTGATGGCCGATGCTAGAGTGCAAGAAATGTGCAGTTCCTAGAATGTCCACTCCAAAACCCAAGTTATCCCAAATAGAGCTCAAATTAAATTGCAACTTAAACCTTTTTACAACCTGGTGCAAACACAATGTTGAGCTTTTTGTCAGGAGGCTTAAGGCCCGCCTAACGTAACACTTTCGCCTGTAAGTAGTACAGCCATAGTTGATCCTCATAATGCCTCATTAGAAACATGTCACTGAAACAACGTCCGCGTTTCATACAGCCTGTTGTATACTGTGTAAGTCCCATATTACGTTTCATCATAAATTAGATACTGAGTCTTTTTCTTGTGTGTCAATGCATTAAAAACTTAAGTCCAATTAAATATTCTAAGCCTGAGATAAGATCCCAATAATCAAAACATGTAGAATCAAAAAAGAATGAAACCTAAAACGGTTTCCAAAAACAGTGAACAGGGGACTTAGTGGAATACCAAAAGGGTTTTGTTTGAGAATCTAAATGTGAGCTTTTATTCCATTGGGATGTTGTCACGTTCAAAACAGAAAATACTCCCTCATCCAAACAAATCCCTGTGGGTGCTCCCCACTCTTCTGTCTTTACTGTTTATTCCCCACGGAGCTCCTCCAGGCTTTTGTAAAGACAAAAATCATAGAAACCTCTCAGATTTACTGTTCACATTCACAAATATTGAGCAGAGCCTCTTGTACTCTTGTACTATAAACCAGAGGAGTGTTTGGTGCTCCTGTTTCATCACTAACTATTTTGGGATGAGTGAGCGCTGACTACGAGTACTAACACTCGTATGAAGTAGACAAAGAGAGATTATGAAGCATGATCACGCAGCAGTGACATTTACGCTGAGAGAGATTAAAATAAGATTTAGGAAATATCTGGTGGCCCATGAGAGTGGAGTGTTAGCTACAACATTCATCTACAACTCGACTGATTCACCCCCTGATTATGAATTGGAGAAGAAACATCCATTTTTGGTCAAATCCTCAGAGTGTTTCTTAACCTTAGGCATCGTAGAGCCGTATAAACTCAATTTTCTTCCTGATTGCGATACAGTAAATAACTTTAATGGTTCAAAATTTGGTCACATTATCTAGATTTTATTTGTTTTTCATTCTGCCTGAGTTGAGAGTTTTAATTGAACATCTACTTTCAAACACACTGTTTTACTCATCTGTAATCCACAGCAAGAAACCGGAGTCTACGTCTCAAATAATCCCTCAAAAACACGCCACCTTACAGATATTTCACTGTCATTTTCATACCTTTTAATTTCTATCATCAACAGAAGTTGAGTATTTTAAACCAGGTGCGACACCACAGAATTGCTCGTAATATCAAGCATTGATTTCATGCTGGTTGCGCCTGACAAAGCCTGGTGTGATGTAAATCACGAGTGCACAGACGCAAATGAGCTATCACTAAGTGGCACCTGTGTTCTCAGAAAGTTAAAGGTCACACGAGGAGTTTCCAGCAATCAGCCCAGCTTTCTAGTTCTGTATTGACAGAAGGTGTTTCATGTTGTTTGTGTTTCGCGCTCTGCTGTGCATGACGACAGGCCGGAAGGACACATGTGACTTGAGAAACATATTTGTTTTTGTCTTCATGCAAATATATTAGTGTCGATGCTAAGATTGTCTATCAAATGAAAGGTGTGAAACAGCTGCACAACGTCCATGTCTTCTTATTTCAGATGTCTTTGTTCTACAAGACAGGAGTTTACAGTGAGACAGATGTGAGGCCATAAAGTTTGCACATTAAAAGCAGGTAAACGTTCATCAAATTTCATGCTGTTGGAGCTGATGAGTTATTGGGAGAAATGTACAAGGACAAAAGTAAATGAGCTATATCAAAACCACATCTGTTTGGAAATTCAATGTCACCAGCCATGGCGTCTTTAGACTTCTCAGGATGTGTTCTAGGCAACAGCAATCCTTAGTGTGGAAAAATGAAGCAGGGGGCGCCGGATAGCCAAGCAGTAATGTGGCTCGCCTCATGTACAGAGTCTATAGTTCTTGTTGCAGTGGCTGTGGGTTCGAATCCGACCTCTGAGGCTGAGTTGACTGACACCAGGAAGCATTGTAGCCGTTTCCAAGGCTTAAGGCCCGTTTCAGCTCTTCCTCTCTGTTCTTCAATTAGAGCTGGTCTTTGTGAATTAGATGGTGTTTGCAACCAAATTTTTGAATATTCCAGAATTGACATTGATGAAAATAGGACAGGCACACCCAGGATGCTATCTGCTTGGCAGTGCAGTTTGAGTACAGTTTGCATTTTACCCTTTGTGCATGCTTTGTGGATTGAATGCTATAGCGTATGCAAAAGCAGTACAATCCTTATGTGAATAGGGCGTATGTTTAATGATCTTAAGGTTGGGGAATGATTCTGTGAAAGGAGAATGCAGGGATGAGTAGACACCCACAGAGAGAAATAAAAATGGTCATATTAACACTCTCAGGTGCAGAGGAATAGAGACACACACCTGGGAAATACACGCTTTTATACAAACACAAACAGTACAAACACAAAGACAAAAATCAAAAAGACAAAAAAAGCACAAAGGCCCAGGTGGCAGAGCTGTTAAATGACACAGTGATTTAAGTCCTGTGTCGTTGTAAGGTCTGTTATCTCCCGCCACTTACAGCACCGCTACGATACGGTCCGACAGCCGGTGAGTGCAGCTGAGGAGGCAGCGCTGATGACGGATAGGTTCAGCCTCTGCAAGCTTCAGCCGCACTGCGCAATTACCTGAATCATATGTTTAAGTGGCTGTCATATATGTTGTCATCCAAGGCTTCTGTTTAGACTTTGCATTGTTAAAGCTCTTGTTTATTTCAGTTTATCCTGAGGAATTCTTTGAGATTTTTTTTATCTTTTTTGTTTGCCCCGTTCACTAAAGACGATGACAAATGACTAACAACACTGGATGGATTTGAACACTGGACTTTTCCCTGATGTTTCACTGTGGAAAGCTTCCTCATCAAAATATTTTTTGTATTCATATATAATGTAGTTTGTTATTTTCATATTTCCATGTGTTTTGTTACTTGGGAAATGTTGCAAAATTCATTTTCCTAAAGATTTATATAGTACATCTTTGTTTGTATACTTTGATTTCCTCTGAGCAAACCACTCGTCCGACGACTGAAACTGACTGTGTTCCACTTCCTTCCTTCAACCCAGTTTTTAGTGCACTCAAAAGTCTAGCAGTCTTACTTGATTTTATTACTTTTCTGATGTTAACGGCCTACATACCGGTACTCAAAATAGAACTTTGTGTGCGGTTCAGTTTTAGGACTCAGTTCCTCTTTAATCTTGAACAGATCCTGTTGGTCTCTTTCGGCGTTTTGAAAAAGGCTCCTGATTTAGAGTTCAAGTTGTCTCACATTCTGCACTTTTAAGATCATATTAACTCTCCCACCTCGAGGTCAGAATCAGAATTGGGTTCATTGCAAAGTGGTTTTAAAAAACACAAGGAAATTGTCGTGGTGGTTTGGTGTAAAAACATGAACACAAAAGTACAAAGAAGACAAAAACTATATTTACCAGAAGTCCTCCTACTGTCGAGGAACAAAGTCTGCTCTTAAGTTAAATGTTCTGTGAGGGACTTTCCATGGCGTCACCGAATGTTCTTCCTGTACACAAAGCAGCACCTATTCTCTCATTGCCGATCTTATCCTGTACATGAGTAGGTAGTGTTTTCTGGAAATAGAAAATCTATTTTCTCTATCTATTATATTATAAACAAGCATTGTTATCAATCACTGTGAAACTACTCAGTGGAAAATATGATACAGGGCTGTTTTAGCAACGTGCGGTTACTCAATTTGTCTGACACCTACCCCGCAGCAGTGGATTCACAGCTTAAAAATAATGACATAGAATGAACAATCTTTGTCTAGATTGTCTTATTTTGTCTTTTTTAGCTGATAAATAGGCATCATCATTAATTTAACCAGCTAGAAACTCATCACAGGAGTTCAATTTGGCTTTTTTGTGGGCTCATGATTTGAGATTATTCCTGGTGGTCATGATCTCCACTGGTCTCCACTTTAGCCAGGCTGTGATTCAGGTAATTATAGCCCCTGAGTCACCATAAGTGACCAATTTACCTCTACTCTCCAAGTCAATGGAGTCCAAAGGCAAGTCTTGAGTTTTTAAGGACAACAAACATATCACTGTAAAGCTCAAGTCAACTCTGAATCAATCAAAAGAGAAAATGTAAGGTTCAAGCTCAGGTCAATCAAGGCTTATCTAGGTAAGGTCCAAGTCAACTGAGACGGGGTCAAGTGTAATCTGAGGACAAAGTCATCAGGATGGGTCAAATGAAACTCTGAAGATTTCATAACTTTGAGTCCAAGTCTCAAGTTCTCAATTCAGTTGAGACAAGGTCAGCATTAGGTCAAAGTAAATGAGGACAAGTCTAAGGTTTGAGGTTTATTAGGACAAGTTCTTGTTAAGTTTGAAGTCAGTTAATGGAGAAACAATTTAAGTCTAAGGTCAAATTCAATGAGGAGGAGTTCAGGTCAAACCTCAAGTCAGAATCTATTAAGAAAGGACCATGTCGTCCCTCAACTCATTTAAGATGAGTCGAATTTATACACCAATTAGAGTAACATTCCAGTAAAGTCTGTCGATAATTGAGACCAGTTAGAAAGTGTCTGTACATGGTGAATACTTAGATCATTGTACCCTTTATTTCTCCTGAGTCTCCCTAAGTTTGATGTCCACACATTTTGTTAAGAAAATAACTGAGCTTCCTGCCAGGCCCTTCACATCTGGTCTCAAATAACGGCTGATAAAGAGAGTTACTTAGTCGCTGCGTTCCACCTGATCAAAGCTGAGGCGGCAGGGCTCGTGGGCAGCTTGCAGCAATCTAGATAATTAGACTCGTTTTCGATCGCAGCCTCAATCTCCTCCGAGCTGATGATTATCCCTTACACCATGCAGCAAGCACTGACAGTAAACCGGTGAGCACTCTCAAATGACAGCGAGAAGGCAGGCAAGATGCACCGTTAGGAGTGTTTAAGAGTGTGTTGTGTTGCTGTGGACTTTGAGACATTAATGAATATGAATTGCTTGGAAAAGCAGAGAAAATTAACTGAGCATTTATGGTTTTTGTATGGAGAGAGTGAAATGTTTATATAAATGTAAAGCTAGATTGACTAAGTGAGAAGCATAAACAAGTGAAGTTTCTTCCTGGTTGGATACCACAATGTGTTAGAAGGTTAATCCCTTCTCTCCCCCGATTGCATTAAAATATACTGCTGCTGTCCCGTCTCTTATGTTGATTCAAGAGCTGTTACCATGGAGACTAATTACCTCTCTAAATACTGGAATACATGCAGCTAAGTTTTAGACAAACACCGACAATGACAGATAGGGAAGCAGACGTATGGACCAACCTCTCAGTGCTCATCACATATTCATTCGTTACGGTTCATTGTTCACACCTCCAGTTCGGTCTCTGTTTCCAATCAGTAATGATTGAAGCACTGCATCATACCCAGCAGCATTATGTCCCGTAATGAGATTCTTAACCCCCCCCCCCCCAGCATACCTCCCTATAATCCCACGTCTCTATCGTGGGCCTTTGGAAACAGCTGAGCCAGCCAGAACATGGACGCGGTACACAAAATTCAATGTTAACCCTGCCATCCTGAATAACAGCGAGACAATGGAAGTGGAATGGAATGGATGCTACGCCTATTACCGGACATCTTAATCCTCTTAAGAAGTTAAGAGAGGTCTTGATGACATGGGAGAGGAAAGGAAGGTACAGCTCGATTGGAAATGAGCAGAAACAAGACTGAGGATTGAGGTTCATCTCAAACAAAAGCGTCCAGGTTCTCCTATTCATTAACCCAGGATTGTCTTTGGGGAATTGCTAGAGAAAGGTTGCACACATGGTTGGGTTTATCTTAAAATAACAGGATTGCAAGTTTATGATATTTTGTTGAAATATGTCTCTAAAAAATCAAAATACGTTCATACTTCCCGAGGCATCTTTAACTTATTCGCAGCTTAAATAATTTCTGCAAATAAAAAAGAAAAAACACCCCAGTTGACGTCAGACAATTTGTGAGACTGGCTTTAACTAGAGTGTTTAGAAAGAGTGCCAGATTCATTAACCTGACTTTCCCCAGACCAGCATTTTGCCATGTCTATAACCCAGTCAGTGCCTGCTTCTGAGGCTCCTCATAAAAGCACGTCTTTAGAGAATGGCCTTTAGTGCCGCAGCAAACCTCATCAGAGGGAAAGTTTAGTAACTCAATTTGATAACGACTCATGAAAGGGAGGATTTGAGGCAAGGGGAAGCACAGAGCATTGAGCAGACCATCAGCAGCAACAGGGTTGAGATCACAGCAGCAAACAGAATTGTGAATTTCAGTGGTATATTTGTCAGGGAAAGAAAGAGAAGCCATGTAGTAATGCTGTGTCAAAATAAATAAGCAAGGGTCTGACTTACCTGTCTTTCCCTGTTTCCTTCTTGAAGACCATGTCGCAGTAGTTCATCCTGTCCTCTGTGGTGACGTAGATTTGTGCATGGGGGTAGTTTTCAGCCGCTTGTCGCAGCATGTTGTAAACGATTCCCTTTCCATCCTTCCTCATGTTTCGTAGCGGTCCCCAAACAACGTAGACGGTTTCGTTGCCCTGGCCGAAGAAGTACTGGGGCTTCTGCAGCAGCAGGGGGACGCTGGTGTGCGAGACGACTCTCAGCGTGGTCCGCTTGCCCACGTCACCTTCAAAGCCCCGTGTTGGAGCGTTGTTCATCCGCCAGATGCAGGGAGAACTGTCGATCTGTGGGCCGGCAGCCTGGCCTAGCATCTGACCAGAGCTGGACACAATGCTGCAGATCTCACAATGCAGCTTCAGAGGCTGAGGGAGTGGAATAAAGAAAATTCAATTACTTCTCATTATCATATTATAATGATTCAATTAAGAGAAGTCCAAGTTGAGTCTCAATTCAGCAGCTATACAGATGAGTTTTGGTTGTGTTTCACGTACTTGACGATGAGACAGATATCAATAGTCAATAATAAACAGATACAGTCCAAGTCAGATCTTAAGTAAATTTAACAGAAATAAGTGAAATCTGAGGTTACAATGAATTGGGTGTGACTTGGTCTTGTGCTGAAGTTGAACTCAATCTTAACAAGCCAGCATCACGTCTCAAATTATATAGGTTGAGTAAGAATAGAATCAGTGAACACCTGAAATCAAGTCTCACATTAACAGAGAAAATATAATTCACATGTCCAGTAGATGTCAATATAAAGAAGTCCAAATCAAGTCTCAGAATAATGAAAGAAGTCTGATATTATTATTCAGTCTGTCAGAGTTATTTTCAGCTCATGAGTGACAATTTTGAGAGCAACTCAAAACCAAGTCAAAGTCTACCAAGAAAAATCAAAGCCTGTTCACTGGAAATTCAGGACTTGTGTCGGAGTAAGTCTCAGATCAAGTCTTTAAATGACACATCGTCAAGACTAGTCCATCTCAAGTCACACCTCAAATATAACAAGCCAGGTTTACACTCAAAGACTGTATGAATACGTCTCAAATCAAACCAACAGGTTTTTTTTAAAGACAAGTCCAAGTGAAGTCCTGCTTTTCTGAGGGCATATTCAAGCCAAGGCGCACAAGTTCATGTGCAATTAGTGAGGTTACATCCGACTCTTACAGGTCTCAGTGCTAATAACAATGCACTGGTTAAGGGTGAATCCTATCTGACTCTGAGAACTCTGAGAACTATTCTGTGATTTTTAAAGCTCAAATTTTTGACTTGAACAGTTTCCATTGTAAACCTAAAAGGTTGGTCTCCTCAAGTTCTAAATGCTTTAAGTCTAAATAAATCCAATCCCAGAGCAGTAAGGTCAAGTTCTCAAGGCCACAGATGTATTTAAAGATTTGGAACTTTTTAATATTTATCAACAAGCAAGTCAAGAATCAGCAGGGCTGTTATACAACTTACATTATAGTGGCCACAGAAAACAACATAAGAACAGAGATTCTTTCAAAGGAAATGAAACAGAACAGTACCAAACACTGAAGTGGTTTATCTTTTTTTTACTTTCATAGCTTGAGGAGAAGAGACTGTTAAGACTGCTTGTATACCCTAAATCTATGCAACATACAGGTTACAGCTCTAAACGGAGAGAGTAAAAACACAAACTTTTTTTTCTTCCTGTTTGTATAGGAAAACAAACAGAATTAGATTTTGAAATATGAAGTCATTGTGACTGATCATTATTGATGTTTCCCCTGCGGAACTGTATGCTTAATATTTTTCAAGGACAAAGGAATCCTTAACTTTTATTTTGAAGTGATACAAATAATTTTAAAATACTTTACAAGTGGGCGCCTGTAGCCTAGTGGTGAGTGCATGCGCACCATGTACAGAGGCTATAGTCCTCTAACCGGGTGGCAACAGGTTGGGTTTGAATCCAACCTTTTCCGTCATGTCATCCCCCCCTCTCTCTGTCCCTAATATCTGCCTCTATCCACTTCGCTATCTCAAAATATTGGCATAAAAAGCCCAAAACAGACCCTTTAAATTTTTTTTTTTTTTGCAATTTAATAAAAAAAAAGAACATGATTTCCATTAAAAGCTGGGTTGGAATTTTTTTTTCAAAAACTAGCATGATTTTTAAAGTAGCAACTTTGAGTGGGCTAGTGCACACAAGGGATAGACAACGAGCAGGGAGACAGGGAGGCGTGATTGGTTCATCAAATTGGTCTGGCTCTTGTATTTTAATTAAACTTCAGTTCATTTCACTTCATAAGGTCGTTCTTTCTATATTGGAAAACATCTGTGTGATTTCCCTTTAAAATATACTGCATCTGTTGTTTTATTTCCATCGGATGATGTTACTGTTTGTGATACACTTTATGTGTGTGCAATAATATTAAAGTGAAGTTTTGGCAGAAGGGCTTAAAGGATCAGAACATAAAATAGAATGCATTTCAATATTATTCACTGAGACTCTTCATCAGGGGTTTTATGGCTCTATATAATCTCTGATTTCCTAAAATGAATGTCGTTGTGCTTACAGCTCACATTGATTAGGTTAATTGAATGCGGAACCTCAGGGGTTACAAACAGTCTTAATGCTACAATGCAGAGTGGACAAGCAAGGGAGTTCTGTCATTTATCATACGGGTTATTTTTTTATATATCTTATTATACTTTACTGGAGCAGGGGGATTTGTAATAAATCTTCAATAATAGCTCTTAGCTACGCTTTGCCGAGGGAGGGAGAAAGCCTTCTGTGAATTTGAAATGGGAGATTTAACTAATTGAAGCTAATATGCTTGATTTGTTTTGATGAGATTAAACTTACTTAAGTGAATGAATGCAAGAAAAAGTTAGAAAAGAAAGAAAGAGAAACCTTTGTATCATGACTAAGCCCTGTTTGCTCATTTGCTTAATGGAGAGTAACTGTAATGTCATTAGTTTGAATACAAATTGCATCAAAGCTGCATTCAGGGGGCTGGTTGAGAAAGCGATTGTGAAACTCTCTGTTGCATATTGTGCGCTTAATCAACAAACAAGAGAGCTTTAGCGTGCAAACAGAATCCCAGAAGACAATCCAGTCAATACTATGACGACTACTTGGCTTATCAGCACTCATATGTCTAATTGTTATGCACACAGAATATCAACTGCTTGGAAAGGACTCAAAAGCGGTGTGGGTTTTCTTTCATCCGCTGAATAATTCTTGCGTGAGTTATTCAAACACAGCTACCTGCTCTTGCCTACTCTCTCCATGTATGGATTCAGTCATGGAGCGCTGCATTTGAAGGGTGGTTGAGACACATATCAGCACAGCCTCGAGCTGTCAGAGGCTCGTCCATCATCGCTTTCTGCCGTAAGCCCGGCTCATAACTCAATCATGCCTCTCAGCACACACACAGATTGGTCGAGCTCTGTTGGAAACTCAAGCTGGCTAACCATATGCATGACACAAGGGTTTACAACTGGAAGAATATCAGCCCCTGTTCAAGGCGTTTACAAAATAACTGTAGCAGTGCCAAACATCTGACGTTTAAGATTAGACTTGAACTTTATGATGAGAATTCATCAATAAAAATGGGCATTGATATAGGAACATTTCAAAGAAAGAACCTGCATACAAACCTCCCAAACAACTGGCAGTGAAAATGATTAGCTTCCCATGAACACAAATAAAATTGAAATGCATTAGGGAAGTATGTAAAACCTCATCTGCAACATTTCTATTTTTAGATATTTGACTGGAATCTAGCTCCCAACAAATCTGTGCAGATTACGTCGTGTAAATCAATAAAATGTTATGGCCTCTTCATCCCCTCAGCAGTGATTGATGTTTCAGTTTCATGTTCATGACGCCGCCGTTTCAGCGCTGCATGCAGTAATCTCAAACTGAGTGCACTTTATAATCCCAATAAATTTGGCAGTCCCTGGTAAGTACAAAATCTACTCAAAGCCTCCGGTTTTAATGGGACTGAGTTAAAAATAGAGAGGGTTATGGATGAAAAAAAAAGAAGCAGGCTTAATGCCGGGAACACGGTCATCATTAAATTATAGCACTGGGGTGTGAACTTAACCTTGATGGTCATTAAAACGCTCTAAACAAGGTAAATTAATAAGAAATAATTATTACATTAACAAGTCCTAGTGTAAGACGTCTCCATGGCTCCTAAATATTCAGTGATGATCTGGAGCCGTCTGCATGGGAAAAAGTGATTCATTACAAGTGCTCCTCTAGAGGCATCTACATTAAACTGAACAAGTAAAACATTGTTATAGGCAAGGCAAGGCAAGTTTATTTATATAGCACATTTCAACAACAAGGCAATTCAAAGTGCTTCACACAAGACATCAAAAGCATCATGACAGAGGAAAGAAAAGAAACATTAAAATAGAACATAAAAAAAAAAATCAAAAAAATCACTGGAATTATTAAATCTGAACATATGTTCAAATAAAGATAATTCAAATGAAATTAATTGAAATAAATAAAGTTAAAATATAAAAAAAGTTAAAAGTTACAGTGCAAAAATTTAAAATCTTCTTAAAATTGTTTAATGAAAGGCAGCTGTAAACAGGTGTGTCTTCAACCTCGATTTAAAAGAGCTGAGAGTTTCAGCAGACCTGCAGTTTTCTGGGAGTTTGTTCCAGATATAAGGAGCAGAGAAACTGAACGCTGCTTCTCCATGTTTGGTTCTGACTCTGGGGACAGAGAGCAGACCTGTCCCAGACGACCTGAGCGGTCTGGATGGTTCGTAATTAATCAGGAGGTCACTAATGTATTTTGGCCCTAAACCTTTAAGCGCTTTATAAACCAGCAACAGGATTTTAAAGTCTATTCTCTGACAGACTGGGAGCCAGTGTAAAGACCTCAGAACTGGACTGATGTGATCCATTTTCTTGGTTTTGGTGAGGAGTCTAGCAGCAGCGTTCTGGATCAGCTGTAGTTGTCTGACTGATTTTTTAGGCAGACCTGTAAAGACACTGTTGCAGTAATCAAGACGACTGAAGATAAGACAAGTTTTTCCAGGTCCTGCTGGGACATAAGTCCTCTAATTCTTGATATGTTCTTCAGGTGAGAGTATTCTGACTTTGTTATTGTCTTAATGTGGCTTTTAAAATTGAGGTCTGAGTCCATCACTACGCCCAGATTTCTTGCCTGGTCTGTAGTTTTAAGTCTTAATGACTGAAGCTGCGTGCTGACTCTTAGTCGTTCCTCCTTTGCTCCAACAACAACAACATCAGTTTTGTCTTTGTTTAGCTGGAGAAATTTTTTGCACATCCACTCATGGATTTGTTCTATGCATTTACCCAGTGCTTTTATGGGACCATGGTTGCCTGGCGACATTGTAATATATATTTGTGTGTCGTCTGCGTAGTTATGATAACTTATTTTATTGTTTTTTATAATCTGAGCTAGTGGGAGCATGTAGAGGTTAAACAGAAGAGGCCCCAGGATGGAACCTTGGGGAACTCCACAAGTAATTTTTGTTTGCTCAGATTTGAAGTTACCTATAGACACGAAGAAGTCCCTGTCCTTTAAGTAGGATTCAAACCAGTTTAGTACTGTGCCAGAAACTCCCACCAAGTTTTCCAGTCAGTCGAGCAATATATTGTGGTCAACTGTGTCGAACGCAGCACTGAGATCAAGTAAAACCAAGACTGAGGTTGTGCCACTGTCTGTGTTTAAACGGATGTCATTAAACACTTTAACCAGAGCTGTCTCAGTGCTGTGGTTTTGTCTAAAACCTGACTGGAAGACATCGAAACAGTCGCTCAATGTCAAGAAGTTATTTAACTGTTGAAAAACAGCTTTTTCGATTATTTTACTTAAAAAAGGAAGATTTGATATCGGCCTGTAATTGTTCATTATTGACTTGTCTAGATTGTTCTTTTTTAATAGTGGCTTGATGACTGCTGTTTTCAGGGCCTGTGGGAAGACACCTGAGAGAAGAGACAGGTTTACAATTTTTAACAGATCTGGAGCCATGACTTGGGAGACTTCTTTGAAAAAACCTGTTTGCAGAATATCAAGACAGCAGGAGGAGGAATTTAATTGTTGTATAATGTCCTCCAGGTTTTTAAGGTTGATTTGATTAAATTGTGTCATGGTGCTTAAGTTGGTTTTAAATGGACACAGCACATATCCTGCTCCTGATGTTGAGTTACTGACAGTTTGTCTAATTTTCTGTTTTTTTTCAGTAAAGAAGGTGGAAAATGTATTACCTGGTAGAATTAAATTCAGATGCTATTGACACAGGAGGGTTTGTTAGCCTGTCAAACAGGGCACGAGCATTATTACTGTTTCTGGTGATAATGTTAGAGAAGAAAGATTGCCTTGCATTCCTCAGTTGTGAATTATAAGTGTGAAGTCTCTCTTTGTAGATGTCATAATGAATCTGGAGATTAGTTTTACGCCACCTGCGTTCAGCTTTTCGACAATCTCTTTTTCCGTTTCTTACCAGTGTCAAATTTCTCCATGGAGATTTTTTCTTACCAGAGTCAACCTTCACCTTAGTGGGAGCAATGGAAGCAATATCATTTGTGATTTTAGAATTGAAGTTATCTACTAACTCACTGACTGAGCCCCAGGACAGGGCAGCTGTGGAAGAAAAAACCTGGTTAAAGATTTCACTGGTGTTTTCAGTGATACACCATTTTGTGATCACTTTTGTTTGAATACTTTTGTACACTGACATAGTACTCTCAAATAAAACACAGGAGTGATCAGAGAGGGCAGCATCTGAAACAACAACCTTGGCGATGTCCAAGCCCTTGGAGATGATTAAGTCCAGAGTGTGCCCTCTGTTATGTGTTATACCTGGAAAGTCATCTTGGGAAGACACAGGAAAAAAACTAAGACTTAATTTAACATCATAAGCTGCAGCTTTCTCTTAGCTTTTCGCAATTTATTGGTACATTTCTGGGTTTGTCAGTGCCAGTATATTCAGAAAGAAACATCATCTGGCACCTGTTAGCAGGGGTGAACATGGGAGGGAACTCTCAGGTTTAAAAAAGCTCTAGTTCATGTTTTTTGGAATGGATGACACACTGTATGACTGTCTCAGCTGGCTCCAGAGTAGTGTTTTCATTTCACGGTTACAGGTTGGCTATCCTGGAAGCTACCCAGAATCTCATGAGCATCTGCTGCTGTGCAACGTTTTATGATCAATTACCTTTCATGGGGGTATCTTGGATTCACTTTTATACAACGGGAGGAGGCTGAGGCGTGTTTTCCATCCATATTTATACGTTCAATGGGTGTATATATACACAGTATGATCTGATACAGTATTAAACTGTTGTTAATGATGTTGTGAACTTATAGTTTAAATTACATGTTTTATTATTGTATTGCTAATTCAACTAAATGACCAAGAAAAAGTTGTCAACAACAACTGTCCCTAAGGCTAAGTCTGACACCACTGACTCGTTCACTCGTTGACTACACTCATATCAAAGACACTTTTTTAATGAAAACATTTAGAGCAGTCAGCTGAGATTTCGGACATATACTTTAGTTTAGTCATTGGTACTAATAAGTATCATTGTTTTCACACCTGTCAGATGAAACAGTCGATAGCATTGTTTCAGTTTCTGGTTGTTTTAATTGAAAGGATGCAGTGTGGTAAGCGTTAAAGTGGTATACAGGCCATAAACACTCCATTTCCTGTTTCATTAAGGGGAGCGTATAAACACAAAGACTTAATAATGGGAGTTGGGACACTGAAATCAAGAGGCAGATAGTAAAATGACTCACTATACATCAGGAGTGAGGCAGCATGAAACACATTTATCTGTAAGACCTTACCTCACAAACTTAATGACAGAATTTTAAGATCCCTGAGGAAAAACAGTGATTTACTATTTTGTGCTCTTAAAGTAAAAGCTGACTTCACTTGATTAACCGACGGTTGGTACAACACGGTCCAGAAGATTTCTCATTAAAAATATTTGCAAAGCAATCCAACACTAGAAGCGCTTTCCCCCCCTTTGTTGGCCATTGTGTACATTTCAAAAGGCATGAATTCATAATTTCGGCTCCAAATGAAAATATTGAGTTCCTGTCTGCATCTGTGATTGACCAGGGGCATGAATGTAAAGTGCCACAAGACTAATGTTTTCTATTTCTCCTGAAAAGAAGAGTGGGAACAATTTATCACACCTGAAGGCAGACTCAATCAAATGAGGAAAATAAGGCGGACCGTTCCACTGCTGCAGGGTTATGCATTATACATGCAAGCAAGAGGTTTATAACGCCACAAATGACACCTCACTATCCCAGGAAATATTTCAGTCTCTCTTAAGGCGTTGCTGTGAGCTTAACAGAGGCTGACAGCTAACATAAAAGGCTTTCCCTCTGGATGTAATCACTTAGGACACCTGGCACAAGGGCGTTGCCTTGTTCACACGCCCACAATCCTGTCCATCCATTGTCAATAATGCCAGAAGCATGCAGATCACTTGTGACACTGACTTTCAGGCCAATCGCTACCTCTTCTGATTCAATACAAAGAACTCACTGGTGTAGGAATTTGAGCTGAAAAGAGGCCTAATTCTGCAGAAGCTGCCAGTTTTTCCTCTGATTTGCATAAATCTCCACAGAGAGGAGGCAGTGATTTAGGCAGGCTTGTCTGGAGGCAGAAGGAGGTGCAGACGTAGAGATTGGTGTAAGACATGATTGCCTCTGGGCCCATGTTGTGCAGATGGAACTCTCGGGAGGCAGAAGATGACGCTCTGCATTAATCTGCCAATATCGGCCTGTCGAATATACGGCTACCACTTCCCGTGGAGGACCAACGCATCGTGATGCATTCCAACAGAGACTGAACGCACAATCCTCATTAACCTGTAAGCTGGAAATGTTGCATGCATCTCATGCAAGCAAAATGTACGACTTTCCTGCGTGACTGCACAATATCCACCAGTGTGAGCAGAATTTTGAGTTTTTGCCTGCTGCCTCCCTAAACAACAACACACAGCTTGTTTTTTATATTTGGATGTGGTGGGAATTAAAAGGCTTTGATATTTCAATTTCCATAAATTGTGTGGGGAATTCAGAGCACAGAGCTGTTTGAATGCAGAAGAATAGGATCACGGACAGAGGGGTTTGAAAATGCAAAGAACTGATGTACACACGAGACATCCATCAAAGAGAACCTGATCTAATGATGTGACTAAGTCTTCAAGGAGGAATGGGCTTTTTGAATGAACGTGTCTGAATAAACCTACATTATCAACATGATGCAGTGTAATGGCAGGTTACTGTTAATGAAGGGTTGTAGGATATGAATACAACATAAAGGAAAAGGTTCATTATGTTTGATGACCATCATCAGAAAGCTCAGCACTCTGCAGTGTAACTTGTGTCACTCATCTGTAAAAAGCGGGGAAAAAGCGAGAAGGCACTAAGTCCCCCCCGTATAATCAATGGTAAAAATGTGTCAATATAAAGATGCCCTGGGCCAACAAGGTAACATCATTGCCCTGTTCAAAAACTACAGTCACTTGGGAGGATGTGTATTCGCAATATCAAAGTTACCTCACACTTATTGAAATCTGAATTCATTCATATTTGAATCATTTGGCCACTTGTGTGTGTGTGTGTGTGTGTGTGTGTGTGTGTGTGTGTGTGTGTGTGTGTGTGTGTGTGTGTGTGTAGTAGTAGTGCAAAGCTGTTCCTAAATCACTGACATTTTATAACCTCATTAAGTTGGAACACATCAGACAGACAAAGAAAAGAGTTGCTCTCATATTTAGGGTTTGTTACTCTTGCTGACTCATGCATATTTAAACCACAGTTCGCTCAGCTTTTAGATCAGTTTTGCCATTATCACACTATTAGTTGCTAAGTAACTTTAAAAGTAACATGGTATTAATTATAAAACATTGTAAATGAGCAAAGTGAGAGTGAATCCAACAGGAAAGTTGGAGGTATTAAGCCTGTATTGTATTGTTAGGTTATTAATCTCTGTTGTGTTTGTCCCAAAAAAGTTATTTACAAAGTAAACTGACACCATGTTAATTAAAAAATAATGCAGATGAGATGATATTGATCATTTGTGGTAAGAAATGTAAAGAGATGCAACTGAGGGTCATGAGACTCAAAAGCAGCTTATATGGAGACTGAGCCAGCATCTCCCTGCAGGTTACATCGAGGAATGAAGTCTCTGAGCTACAGGTGAATGTTTTGTCTCACCTCTTGTTTGGGGATGCTAACGTAGCCCTGGTGAGGCTTGAAGGCCTTGTACGGCTGCTGCTTGGAGAACATCCAGTGACTGCTGAAGGTCTGGCCGAACACGGGCTGCAGGAGAAAGTAGGGCTTCTCCGAGTAGTTCACCACGACCACAAAGAGCGACACCGCCACAATGAGACTGGTGGCGATCACCGACTTCCTCTGTGGAGGGGAAGAGAGGGAGAGAGAGAGAGTGTCCTCATGAATAGTCAGTTATTGCAGTCCAAAGCCGATGGATCGATCTAATCTTCATTTCATTTCTTAAATGTAACTTGAATTAAATCCTAAACAAAGAAATGGAAGTTTCACCAGGGCATAATAAACACACGTGCAGTGACACCTGACAAATCATAAAATGTCTAATAAAGCAACAAATATATTCAAATAAAAAAAAATAACCAACAGATGAAAGGAGAGAGATATTTTTGTATGTAAAATATAAAAAATGTCATGTACGTCTTTGTAACCTGCTACTGGATGCTTTGAATTTCCCTTGGGATCAATAAAGTATCTAATTTATCTATCTATCTATCTATCACATTCAATTGAGCGAGTTTGAGGGTACCTATAAGGGATCACAAACAGTATTTTTCTTTTCATTAGAGAGCATGTGCAAACATTTTTTGAACAGTTTCAGTCACTGAAAAACAGATGTGTGAGCAGCATCACGGTTCTGCACATTGAAGAAAACAACATCCTCCTGAGTACTAACTGTAAAAGATAAATGAGGATTCACAAAAGTGTTTCTCACTCGAGTTACTTGGATATTGTCTGACCAGCATGCCGGAGAGACAAGGGCAAAGTCAGAAGATGTTTCTGAAGTAGCAGGGTGCCAACATGACATAGAAAGAAGGGAGTCTTATATCAGACCGCCGTTTCTGATTCAACTATCTTTGTTCTTCCCCTCAGATGTATCAAGTATGAAAGGATCTCTCAGAAGTCCTCCTCCTTTGCTGAGAAGAACACTTAATCTCTGCTCATTGACACTTTTCTCCTTTTCATAATGTGGTTGACTTGTAACACTTCAGAAAAGAGGAGATGGCGTATAGTTGATATCACTCATTAGACAAGCTGGAATCTTGTTACATAAAGGCATTTTGGGTCAGTCCACCACTCTGATCCAGACTGAAAGGTCCCAACAACTATTGGATGGGTCAGTATAAAATTTTGAGACATTCATGGTCCTCAAAAGATGATCCAGAGGATGTTAGTGATCCCTTAACGTTTACTAACCTCTTCCCTGAGGTCAGAATTGTAATCACTTTACTACTCAGTTGTCTGAGCCAAAATCTACAATACCAAATATAAGAGCACAAACCTTTGTCAGGGTCAATAGTTTGTGGATGCAGCTGAATGTTTGGCAGCACTTTGAGTCCAAGACAAATTTCCCCAAGGAGACAATAAAGTGTATTGTATCGTATCGTAGTCCTGTCTGTTATGACAAGGCAAAACTACAAGTGTACCCACGAAATATGTGCAAGACTTAAACAATTCACTTTGGCCAATATTATAGGAGCTGTTCTGATACACATTCCAATATGGGTACCAGCCTCAAATACAGTGTAATATGTAGTAATTGTATTGGCAAGTCAATGCACCAACCCAATGCAATATTCATAATCCCGCCCCCTTCAAACAAAGAAACAATGGCTTAAGGTAAATGATCATGTGACGATAGCACTGCAGTGAAAGTGGAGAGTGTAATGTTAGCCAAAGCTTGCAAAATACCAACAATCAAAGCTTTCCTAGAATAAAGTTTCTTATTACACTTGTATTGGAGAGGTATGGAGTAGATTCCAGAGGAGGTACGGGGAACAATTTACCGATCTCCAAATATTATTGCTTGTTTCGCAGTCAGATCTGATAAAAAAAATTTACAGATTCGTCCAAGTTTACAAACTAAGTTTTATAATAAACAGGCATGAAGTTGTTCTGTGATCCTGCGGCCAAAAAGAAGAAAAAAAACATAACCTCCTCTACAGAGGTAACTAATGACATTATTTCCCCTTAAGTTGTACTTTGTGTTACATCATGGAACACTCTTCACGCTGATGAAGCCTTGTGCTGCTGAAACACGTCCGTTGTTGTTTTGTACGCTTCTCTTACCCAGATAAAGGAAACTTGAAGGACATTTGGTCTGCTGACTTTTCCGTCTCTTTTTTAGTGATGTTCCGGTCATGCTCCTGAAATATTATTTACTGTCGAGTGTGCCCCTTTTTTAAAGTTTTTATAATTACATTTTACCTTTTAAATATGCATGTTAGCAGGCTAGTTAAAGCATATATAAAAAGTAGGTTTATTCATAATCTAGGATGAAATAAAATGAAAAAAAGTATGCATGCTAAACACCGGTATGTTTGCGTACATTATTACAGTGATTTTAGCATTGAGCTCAAAGCATACAGCCTCATAAACCCAGTAAAATGTCTGTAGACTATTTTATCAAATTCAGAGGATCAGGGACTACGTCCATTATTCACATATGTGATTATCTCTTTTCTGAATCAGCATTTCTGCCGGGACAGCAAGCCGGGCCGTCACTGTTTCATACATTGCAAAACAGCACAATGATTGTCTGGAGGTAAGAGGTATTATGGCTTGGCAGCAGGAGCTAGGAGTGATGAATAATTGATACAAGAAGCAGGATGAGGAAAGGTCTCACAGAGGAGAAGCTATTGGCAGAGTTGCAGATCAATGCACAGAAGAGAGAAGGAATCAGACAGAGATGAAAAAAATTGGTGTTGTGATACGACTTCTCACAGCCTGAGGTGATGATAGATTTCAATTTTTTTCCTCTCTCAGGAAACTTCAATAACATGCTGCTAATCTTACAGACAACACTGGTGGGAAACTCTGGATATTTTTGGGTAGGTGGTGTTTGGCAGATTCTTTGAAGTTATCTGATGGTGAGAAGATTGTATGTGGCACACGGTAATGCTGAAGCCCCCAACCACTAAAGTGCCTGCACCACCATGCGCTCTGATCCCTGACATCAAACGTCCCAAGGGAGGCACCGCAGGACTTCACCCCTCAGAGACAAGATCAAACATGTGTGGGGTGAGGGGGTTGGATGAAAAAGACAGTGACCATTTGCTGCCTTGACAAGGCTATCGCATTTTACCGATTACATGTGTGTTACATCACACATCATTTCATGGAATTACTGTCCATCTTTGATCACAAACAGAGAGTTCTCTGCTTTGATTTTGATTGAAACAGAGGACAAATGGGAAGTCTCGATAGCCCTTCTACTTATTTTTTTCTGTACAAAACAACCGATTCCACTTTTCAGAAAAGACTGTCAGTGTGTGCTGTCATCCCAAAAGGAATGATAGTTCATTCTCTGGAAAAGTGATGTAATAGCTTGTCATCATGAGTCCATTATGGAGCATGAATCCAATACTTCATTAAGCAAGAGGGTTCTTCAAGGTATCGAGATGGAGGGGAAAAAAACAGACGTCGGCTCAGTCTGCAGCGCCACAACATCCATCTGTTCTTATGAGATTTGAAAATATCCTTGTCTCCTTCAACCTCAATCCGGCCACAAATCACAGAGGAAATGATGTGTCAAAGTCTGGAGGCTCGATTGGACTTCTTGGCGTGGGTGTAGCGGGGCGCTGAACCTCCACCAGCTCGAGTGCAGGACTCATGACTCCTCTCCTCCTCATTCGCTCATCCATCAGGGTGATCACTAGTTTGCCTGTTGAGCCGTTTGACAGAGGAGCTGAAAGGCTGGATGTTGAGGAGGGAGTACAGTAAGAGGGTTGGGGCCCATTAACAGCAGCAGTGAAGCAGCAGAATGGCTATAAAGTTTCAGCATTAGAGCTTTCGGTCAATGTTAAAACATCTTCGTAAAGACTATGACCCCAATATGTGCCTGCTTTGACCTTGTTTGTGACCATCAAATCAGACAATGATGGCCATTAAATGCAGTACCACTTATGGTTCTAGCATTTAACAACCCCCATTGAAAGCTATTCAGCTATTTTTAAAGGCAGAATACCCCACTGGGGAGGGATGGGGGATTGATCTCAGTTCACACAGTGTGTGGGATAATTGGGACTCGATACATGGCAGAGCTATGATTTTCCTCTAGTGTGGCTACAGAGATAACACCTATAGAGGTCAAAAGCTAGCAAAGCGTTATTGATGGGCACCTCAGGTTGTGGTGATGTTAACCTCATTCAAGAGTTGATTGTGCAAAAGCCATGGCCTGAATGAATGTTTACTCATTTCCCTTTCTGAAACCTGTAAAAACAGATCTTTGTCCACTTCAGGAGAATACATATCATCATCTTATAGAAGAGCATTGAATTCCATTTGAGGGGATTTATCAGTAGCAATTGAATATAGTATTTATCAGCACACTCTCATTAGTGTCAAATCATCTCAAATAAAAGGATCATCGTGTTGTCATTACCAAAAAAAAGATAAACTGCAACGATTCATAACTTTAAGTCTACAGACGGAGCAGCTCTTCAATTAGTAGCCGCAGATAAAACACAGAAACATTAATTAAACAGCGTAACAAACCCACACAGATAACATTGAAAGCATAATATTCAATCACAATAGTAAAAGGTAAACTTTGTCTAAAAACTCTAAAAGAATTCAAGTAGATAGTGCAAAATAGTTCAAAGCAGCTTTCACATCAATAAACAGTAACAACATCTTTCTAAGGGTTTCGATAGGGAGGGTAGGGATGCATGTTACTGCCTGTGGAAAGAAACTATCTCAGTCAGTTAGTGTTGGTTTTCATTGAACGGTAACTCCTTCCAGAGGAAGAGAAACAATAGATTTACACTAGCAACGCCTATTCACTTCAGCATTTTCAGTGCTAAGCATCCTGGAACACCACCCTGCTTGTCAGTGTCACTTCTATTTATTATTTTTTGACCAATCCAACTCAAGAAGGGGGGGGGGGGCTGCTGATATCAACTCTGTCAACAACGATGACGTCAGAGAAATGACTCCTTTCCTCAAACAGATTATCTCATATTTTTTAGGGTAAAACTTCCATGTCAAGAGCTGCTGCTAATGCCCAGACACAATTCCCTTCCATTCGTATTACCTTTTCTTTAAAAAAGCAGCCACATAGCCATTTTAAATAGACCTAATAGTTACTACTAAGGGAGGTGCCGAAACACAACTTTTAGAAGAGCAATATTAAGCAAGATGAGAAGCACTGAAATTGGGGTTGTGTGCACATCAAGCACAAAAAGTGCATTAGTGGACACAGAGCCTTAATCAATGAACTCCGTCCCCTAACTGTCATTATTTTTACACAAACGTTTTGCACAGCAAAGATGGAAGACATGTAAAATTGTTGATTTGAACCGTATTATTATTGCCTGTACTGTGGTAATAAAGTAACATGAATAATTAATCATTGAACGTGTGTGTGGACAGTGTCTCTGCAAACTACTGCATTTTGAGAGAGAGAGAGAGAGAGACAGAGAGAGAGAGAGAGAGAGAGAGAGAGACAGACTGATGGAAATAATGGCAGAAAGTGAGAGAGAGAAATAGAGATGAGCCAGAGCAAAGAGAGGGAGAGTGACCGGGATTTAGAGAGACAAAGAGAGATAGAGAGCAACATTCAGAGACAAAGAGTCAGACAGAGAAAAGCAGAGACAGGAAGCGAGACAGACCAACAGGCAGAGAGAGAGCGAGGAAAAGACCCCTGTTAAAATAATTATCTGCAATAATTATCAGCTACTACTACTACTGCAGGTTAGACATGTTGACCTATAAGGCATGTTTGTTGTGTAACAAACATGACAAACCGTTAAACTCTCCCTCAAGAGACAGACAAAAGATGCTGTTCAAATGCTTTTGCATTTCAGTCACTCACTGTGTTGTAAACGCCCTGAGCCATCGTCTTGATCAACTTGGGGGGGGGGGGGGGGGATCTGAAAAGCCGGGCATGCATGCTGTGGATCAACTCCCACCGATTAAACTAAAACTGATTGTGAAGTGTCTTCCTCCCGTCACTGCAAAGTCTTTCTTCTTCTGATTTTTGTTTTGCAAACTCTTCAACTGATTTGGGTCCTGCTGCAACCGGTATATGTCACATGTGGCGTGAAAGAACAGATGGGACCAGTGTTTACTTGTCAAACATGCAGCAACACCTAGCTAAGATGAACAGTTTGGTATTATAACATATTCTCTTGTAAAGGAGTACTTCCTTACTTGAACAGCATGTTCATTGTTTAGTTTGAGGATGTGATATGTTTATGCTCAGTATCTACTGGCCAAACAGTTATTTCCTGTAGCCATCACTGCAGCAATTATCCCACTTTATAGGCAACACATACAAGTGTTTCCCCTTCAGCTTGTGTGATGAATAAAAACGTAAAGCACATTAGATGTATGTATATTTTACAATTAAAATGTCAACTCCATCAGGCTCTATCGGGGCATGAACAGAATACAATTCCCCACAACACTCCAGCTCAGTAAACAACCGGAAGAAGCAGTAGTTCAATCCAAAGAGTTAATCGTGATGGGTATTGAAATAATGAGAGGCTGACAAAAATGGCTCATGAAAAAACATATCTGCAAGCTATTTTCTGACGCCTCCTGGGCAATGGACAACAACAAAAAAAAAAAACCTGAAAATTACATTTGCAATGCAAAAACGCCGCCTCCCTGGCACCTGATTCTTGCCACCATGGTCTGCTGAGCAGTTAAAATCCAATTTCAATTAAGGCGTTAGAGAAAATATTTACTGAGTGTTTCTCCCTATAGCCACTATCTCCCCTCCCTCTAAGCCTTAAGTGTTGTTCTCTGGAGAACTGAGACAGAAGTATCAACAGAAAACAACCTGGAGATAAAGAGTGGGGTCCGGACATACGACTTCATTCTTGTCATATTTCCAGCAAAGGTGTCACTTTAAAAGTCATTCCAAAAACGAGATAACAAAAATATTCCGCTCCCGGTAGAAGGAGGAGGGCGCTTACTCTTTGCTGCTGGTAAATCATTCATGCTTCAAATATCACCCACAGGAGCTCTGACTGACGCCAAAACTGTGTAAGGGAATATATGTTATTGGCGTCAGTCAGATTTGCTGTGGTTACTATGTAACATAAAATACTTAAAGCTGTACAATGCATCATGTTTGAGAAATTAAATCTATGTTTTATATTTAAAATTAAAGGAACTACATTTATTGAGTACATGCAATAAAGTAAGACATGTTCTATTTCTTTTTCCAATGTGTAAGAAGTATTAAGTGTTAAAAGTTTAGTTAATGCAAAGAATACAGCAGATGCTGAATCTGCAGCCATGTGAAGAAATGAGCCGCAGTTCATTTCTCCTCGGGGAGGTTTGCAGCCTGCTGGTCCCCGCAGAGCCCAGCAGAGGGGGCAGTCAGCTCACGCTGCACTCGTGGCACACAGATGGGAGCAAACCAGCTCTGACAGCAGACTCACATCTTTAAAAATCTGACTAATGATCTTGGAGAAACCTTTCAGATCACATATTCTCTAGTTTACTGACTCAATGAGCTTTTAAACAGGCAGGTTCAAACAACATTTTACAGTGTTATAAACACTTTCTAAGCACAGTGTTGGATTTATTTGTTGGTAGATCTAAAGAGCTTTCTTGATGAAATAAAGCCAGGTAAAAAAAAAACTAAACTAAGAACAAACTGACTGAAATGAATCTCTTGTTTCGATAACTATGATTTAATGGCTTCAAGAGGTACACAGTGTCAGCTCTCAGGTTCAATACATTTCCGTACCAGAAGATTATGAAGATATAGAGGATATTATTTTTACACTGCAGAATGGTAAAGTGCTGAAACAATATGTCTATTAATGGGTCTATAACTGTTTAATAGCTTCATTCAAATAGCGATAAACTTCTATTCAATCCTCTGCGTTTTAGACCGTAGTTTTAAAAGTTGCAAACAGATCAGTGTTAGAATTCTGCTATAAAGTCTAATAAAAGAAGTTTAATCAGGCTTTATTTTCGATGAGGGTCAAGTAACCGTAGATGTGTTGATCATAATGGATGATTAAAAAAACACCCTTTCTACTAGGTACAATTCTCCCTGTTTAAAGCTTTCCATTGTTAGAGATAATAACTGATAATGGTCCATTTCAGCAGGTGCTTTACTGTTATCACCAATTTCACAAGATTCCAATTCTATTCGACAACCAGATTTATCGGTGATATGTTAAGCAAAGGAGAACACACAGATGTTGAGCGATAGAGCTAGTCTTTTTGAGGAATAACTTATCTCAGTTAAGAATGACTCATGGGGGAACAGAAGCACTTCTTAAGCCCCTTTCACACATGCCATCCACTCCGGAAAATGTCCTGACATTTTCTGGTTGAGCTGCATGTTTGAACGCAACAGCTGACTTTTCAACCTCGACTTTATCCAGACTTTTAACTGATAATCCACGAGTAAAAAGTCTGCAAGATGTCAGGGTGAGCGGGTGTGTGAACGCAGCAGGTAAGGGTCAGGAAAATGCTGCTGACCTGTGAGAAACAAGTGAGATCTACTTGCATGTAATGAGGGGTTGCTTCATACTCTTTTCTGCTTGCAAGTATGTTCTTTTCCACTTATTTTATTTATACTGTGCATGCTTTGTCGACCTTATTGAATATGCGGTAAAAAAATAAAAATACACCTAGACATCTGTAGCATCCTTTGAAAAAAAATAACTCTGGAAAGTGTACTTTTGAAATTTCCAGAGGTATGTGCATGTGAAAAAGGGGCTCAAGTCAGAAAATGTCATCAGTCCATGAGGCATTGTTTCATAAGAGATGGAATTTTCTCTCTTGTGGTTCCTTTTTCCGTACTGTAAACTCATTGCTACCGGTCGTACAGATGAATAACTCCTGATGTGAACGGTTTTCCTTCCTCAGGTATAAAAGCCTCATGCCTGCTGGACTTCTGTTGTGTCACCCTCCTCAGCAGTGACATATGAAGAGAAAATCCTACAATCCAGGTCAAATGAACACTAATCTGCTGAGTTGGCATGATACTGATCATTATGGTACAGAGCTTCACAGAGAATCTTAATCTGGCCCAAAAAAAGAATCTGTTTGCTTTTATGTGGATGAGACTCTGCAGGGGGGCCACAACGAGGAGGGAAAAAGCCTTAATTATCTTTTCCCTAGATGTAAACATCCATTCTGCTAATCCCAATCTAAATGAGAGGAGGAAATTATGTGTGTGTGTGTGTGTGTGTGTGTGTGTGTGTGTGTGTGTGTGTGTGTGTGTGTGTGTGTGTGTGTGTGTGTGTGTGTGTACACACATGTACTGGTTTGCGTGACTGCCACAGGAAAATCAGTGAAAGCCCATTTGACTAATGCATATCTGATATCAAATGGAACATAATCCCCACAAGTATAAAGGATTAAACACTCTACAATATTCACTTCTCCGTCTGGATCCGGCAAACTTTTGGGACGAGGGAAAAAAAAAAAAAACACAAAAAAAAACAGCACCATATGTTCACAGGAACAGCTTGGTGACGCACTGTGCTCGGCTGCGTAGGATGATACTCGCTCACTTGAGAAAGTGAAGAATTTGTCAAACGGGAAGGGGAAAAGAAGAGAAAAATCTGTTCTTCGTTTCAAGAAGCTGAGAAGCTCAAATCCATGCGAGTAGGATGAGCATACCTGTCAGAAACAAAGCAGATTGAGATTTTATGTCTGACTGTAAGTTATCCTGCTGCCATAAGGTGTCTCTGCGGATCACTGTCGTTTCCTCCTTAGAGCACTTAAAACAATGGCCTCTGCCTAGATCGGCCTCTTTATTTCATTTGATAACACTAAAGCTCTGGTTGATAACGTATATTAACACAGCAGCACTGGGATGGAGCTGGTTTAGTCCAACAAATTCCCCAAATTTAAGGCTGCAGTTATTTCTATATTTAACTCGTCTAAGTGACTTTTATCACCAGTTGCATTCAGCCTAATTTAGGGTTTTTGTGTGTTTCAGCTGTTTCTGTTTTACAGCTGCTCATTACGGTTACAGTTTCATAGTTTGGGAAATGGACTTAAGCTTGTATAATGTTTTCTTCTGACTACTCAAGGCACTTTTAGACCACATGTCACATTCACCCATTCAGGTTACATTCACACACTGATGGCAGAGGCTGATATGTAAAGTGTCCATCAGTATTATCGTATGTCATTCATACACAATCAGACGCTGTTGATGAAGCAGCGGGGAGCAATTTGGGCTATTTGGGGTTCAGTCAACAGTCAGTGTCTTGCCCAAGGAAGCATAGATTTGTGGCTGCAGGAGCTGGGGCTCAAACCCCAGACCCCTACCGGTTGAGAGAAAGCCAAGTTCACCACTGAGTCACAAATGCCCGTACACATTGGTAAACATAGCGGAGCATTTAGTAGATTAAGAGGACAATACTGAGATCAGCGTGCTTTGCCCTCATTGTACACTCATTCAAAACTTAACAATTCCAACCATCACAGACTCTTTTATACAGCAACCAGCATATTAGCCAAACACAAAAACTTCCTTTGTGACATTGTGTGATGATTTAAAGGAGGAGGGTTTAAATTCCAGGCAACTGTATAAAATGTGGATGCAGTCTCGGTGAAGTTGTCCATTGGTTTCTGAAGAGGCATTATGATGCCCAAACATTGGCGGTCACCATGTAGGAAATGTTGGCTCAAACTTACTTCTGGCTAATCGAGAAGAAAGTGGGTTGAGGCAGGCCAAATGACTATCTCAGATGCTAAAAACAAGCCATCTAGCTTGTCTGTAAGCATATTCAAAACACTGAAAATAACTGGAATGCTGACAGAGTAAGGTCAGTAACGGGATTAAGCTCAAGTGATGTCCCGCCTCCTAACAGCTAAAACAAGATAACCTGTCATTCAAACCAATCACAGCCCTTATTATGCAAATGTCTAAAACGGACATTTTAATATGGATCTTCTGGGTTTTTAAGAGTCAGCCTCATAAGTGGCTTGAAGGACTGCAGCTGGCTTTTTCATTTGAAGGTTGCCACTTTGTATTTTTTTGTTAAAAATGACTGTATTGCAATCTTTTTTTCTTAAGACAAGGCACAGCAGCAGGTAGGAAACCTGCATGAGGGACTAAGTCAAACTAGTAAATTGACCTCAGGGGCTACATTTGCATCATGGCAATGCTTTGGAGTAAAAAGTCTAACAAGGATCAGAATAAGGAATTTGGAGGAGGCTCAACCCCCCTCTACAATTTTTATAACTTCTGTTGTTGAGGGAGAGAAAACTACAAACCAGAATGTCTGGTGGCATTCAGCCAATCACATTAAAATGACTCATGCCACTCACTTGTAACAAGAGCCAGTCTAGTTCTATCCTGCTGTCCTATGTAAGTTTTTAAGAACTGGCTCTTAAAGTCACAGATGGCTGATGGGCAATAGAGATGGCACTGCAGGGCCAAGGACAAAGCTACTGTATAATAATGAATGTGGTGCTTGCCATTCAACGCAGCTGTCCAAACTCTGAGCCGAGACCACGGACACTCAAGAGAAACTTTAAAAAACAATTAAAAGCAACAGCAAATGCAACAGAGAGCAGATGCTGTTCATTCCAATCTGAATTTCTGTGGAGTACTTTACAGCAGCACAGCTATTATTCTGCCGGTGTCGTTGGGTTTGAAGGGCGAAGGCAGCCGGGACTGTGGCTTTTGAGAAAAACATCGACCAGAGAAAATCCATTTCAATTTTCCAAATGCCAGAGTAGGATTACTGACATTTAGCAACTGATATTTTTCCCTGCCACTCAATAGTATACCTCCATAGCTATGTAATAGAGCCTCATCTCATTGGTAGTGATTATACACAGCATGACTGCTCACAGGGAGAAATTTGGGTATATATGTCACCCACGCAATACATCTGGGAATCTGACAGGATTAGACAGACAGACAGATGTAGAACATCATTGGCAGGACGGGGGGGGGGAACAAACAGCATTGCCAATTTCTTCCTTTCTCCTCCACTCGACTAAACAGACGTCCGGCCTCTGCAGAGATTTTCCTAAAAGGTGTTATTTGTTAAAAGAAAATGTGTCTGACAAGGAAGAGTCTCCTCAAGGCTGCCACAGTCAGAAAGCAGCAATGCACACTGAATTCTAAAGTGGCTCAGCAATGAAAGGAATCTGTTGACGCTCAGCCCTGAGAGGGAGGATGGCGGAGGTACTTTGAGGTCACAGATGCATTGTTCTAGCTGGCAAAGTTATTTACGTCTTCCTAGAATACTTTAACTTTAGAGAGATGCTTTTACAATGAAAACAACACTCATCTTTTCAGAAAACAGAGGAAGAAAACAGAGGAAGACAGTATAGAAAAATTGGTCAAAAAATGAACACAATTGAAGCTGAAACAATTAGTCAGTTGATGGATATTTCTCTCCGATACAATTATTCAGATGATGGACAATGAAAATGTCCATATAGTGTTTTTTTTGTGCGTTTGTTTTGCAATGCATCTGGGAATCTGTCCAGACATCAATCAATCAACAGAAAAAGTAAACATCCCAGTTCTGAATGGAATGATAAGTGGTGAGAACATATTACTGTATTTAGAGCTGTGTACAAGTCTAGACACTTTGCTGTTCTGCACAATTCTTCTGCATCTTTTCCACTCTGTTGTTATAAGATTCTCTGGTCCTAAGGCATCATCATCTCTGGTCTGGCATCATCACAGCTAACAGGGTTAGCAAATGAAGTGTCTGTCTTCACTGGTTTCTCCTTGTGCTTAAAGCGCATGTGGTTAATGTGGTTAAACCATAGACTGTAATGATTAATGGACAAAGCCTGAGTGACGTCACCCATCTGTTATTGCAGAGGGCTCTGCAATTGGGTGCAGCTGCAATGCTGGAAATCCTGTCTCAGCCTAACTTTCAGTCAACCTAACAACAGGCTAAGAGCTGTAGCTGAGGAGGGTTTTAAGCCTCCTGACAAACTGCTCGTCGTGCCCGCCTGTCAATCATGTCAGCCTTGCGTCTAACTATGCATAATGCGTATTTTCATCAAATCAAAACGGATATGTTGTAAAAAGAAAAAAAAAAAAAAGATATTTCTGCACAACAATTTCTTGTTACTTAATAACCCTGATACACAGTGTCCACGTTTCAGCAATAAGCTGCAATGGGTCGATTTTGAAGCCCAGGAGGTTTACAAGTTTAGCTCTAAAATGTATAGAATTTATCATTAGACCCTCCTTTACTGGTTAAGAGCATCATACTTTTATTTCACGGACAGTGCAATGCTAATGCAATGACAGAATTTTGTTAAAAATAAAGAAAATCTCAGCAGCAAAGCCAAGATAACATTGATGAGATCGCCAACATCACTTTTTTACCTGCTGAATACTTATCCACTTGCTGCGTACCCTGACCTGTGTAATAACCTTCAAATGCCCCTTTAAATAACAAAAAAATGTCCAGCACTATATACAGATTCCAGCTTCTCAAATGCTTTGTTTTCTGATTTCTTTGTCTTATACTATGGCAGTTTGAATGCTTTGTTTTCAGAATGATTTTAGGGCTCAGAGACACAGTGGTCTTTTTAACCATTATCAAATGCTCCATAAACTTTGAAGAAAACAATAGACAGGTTGTGAACAGTACATCAGCCAAAACCCTTGTCCAAATGCCTGACAGGATGAGATTACATGGCAGTTACTGCCAGCCATAAGAAAGACAGACGACGAGGCATTGTCTCTCATCTTCCCGAGCCGCAGAACAAATAGGACACGTTGAGATTGGATGAAGGATATGATGTACCGGTATTTAAAAACAATTTTAAGTCATGTTTCATGCTGAACATTTATGGTCTCAGAATATTTATCAAAGGAGAGGAAATCTGAGTCAACTGAATCCTCTTTGACCAAATCAGATGACATTTCTATGAGATTTCTAACCATAATCACATGCAAAGGATTGACTTGTGTAGCTTTTGTTTTTGCCTAACCCTCTTAGATTGTGGATGTTATCCTTAAGCATGATAATCAGCATTGTCAAACTTGCACACGATAAATAAATACATCCAGTGAATCACTCTGTGGCACAGAGTCAGGTGTTCAGGCTGGAAAATAACAATGGAGCTTGCAGAGTCTATTCCGATGATGCTGCAGCAAATCTGAGGGGTGGGATAGAATGGTATTTAGTGTGAGTGTGTGGGTTCATGTTGGGGAGGTGGCAGCAGTGTCTGAAATCGACAAGAAAAACAAAAACAGCAGCAAAAAACCAGCAGGGAGATCAATAAGACAAAAAAACGAATGTGGACAGAAAAAACAATCAGAAAACCACCTAGGAAAACAGTGTGACTCGACAAACGATAGCGCAGAGCAACAGCAGGCCCAGTGAGCAGATGCAAATTATCCAGAGTGCATCATGACATTTTTTACTGCAGCCTATTTCCTTTTTCCTTAACGACCACAACAACAGCGAGTTCAAAGGTACATGCATAAAAGCAAATGAGGGATTATGTTTCATGACAAAACATTGACTGCACTTTATTAAATGCCCTCACCACACTGCAAGGCTCTATTTGAATCTGTCAACCTCTTCAGCTCACAGAAGCAATGAGCCTCGCAGAGCTGGCGCCCAGAGCACCGCTGGGCCTCCACTGGGGATAATAACATTGGCACTGAAACCTTTTATTAGCTGGCCTGGTCAAGAGGCCTTTACTATGAACAAACCTGACTTCCACCAAGCCCATCACTGCCTCCATAGCACAACCTGAAACTTCAACTAGAGAGAGAACAGAAGAAACTTAATCAAAGTAAGGCTTTTTTCCATCAGAGATATCTGATAATGTCCATACTTCTGCAACCAGATGAAAATAAATCCTGACATGTCAAAGCAATAAATCAAGATAAAAAGACAGTCTGGAGGGAATGGGCGTGGCACGGAAAGCACAGTTGGACAACGCTAATGCAATTACAGGGATTTTCTGCTTGCTCAGAGGCTTGGTTCAAGGGCGGAGCGCAAAAAGCTCACAGAGAGCTCCACAAAATCAGCCATTGGTCAGTCGAGCCGGTCAACAGTCGAGCCTGGTCATGCAAAGTCGCCGTTTGGAAAAGCATCTGAGAAAATACATACAAGATTACAGCTGCACGGCTACTCTGCACTTCTAATGGGTACAGCGTGGATCAAACCGAGTGATCTCAGAAATTGTTTTGCAACTATATTCCACTGAAGTGATCAGCCAATAGAAGGATGTTTCTTTTTACTCATCAAGTAGCATCAGGTATTAGCAAGTTCACCTGCTAACCCACTGATCCAGTATCACACGTTTTAAGTAAAGTATGATGTGAAGATAACAAAACAACAACATCTGATAACAATGACTGCAATACAAGGCAGAGCAAGAAAAAAAATCAGTAACAACAATGTTTTCCTGCTGAGTAAAATGAACTTTTTGTTATCCTGCTGTTGAGGTAGAGTTACTCTGCATCAGTCGATAATCTAATCAGTGGTCTTTTCTTTTATTCCATGCCATGGGTGCAATGTGCAGGGTAAAACTTGCCAAATCTGATCCAAAAAATGGTGCAACAAGCTTGGATGAAACAAGCTGTTTGGGAGTTGTGAAAATATTCTGCTTCATGTTGGGCAGTTAACAGAAAGTGAGGACATAAATGCCACTTTAAGTTGGTGAAACTTCCCTGAAATGTGTGTTTAAGTGTGATGAAGGTGTAGCTGGTCATTATAAATTGCACAATTAAAGATCAAAATATAGTCTGCTATTTTTCAGTTCCCTGTCCTGTCGAGGAAATATTTAAGTGCTCCATCCTGCCACGATGCAAACAGGAGAGCTGCAAGTAACTGACAAGTCTACTGATCACTAATCTACTGCACTTTTGACAAGGGCTGCAGCTAAATATTACATTCATTATTGGTTAATCAGTCAATCCTTTCCTCAATCACTTACCTTGCGACTCTCCATCAATATTAACTGTTTGTCTGTTGCTGAACGGATGGGCACATATTTAATCAATCAGTAATTTAATAAATCAATACAATAGGTTAAACCAGCTTTTGGAGTCATGGCTGATTGTCCCACATCTATTTGAAGAATATATTTCAAGTTTACAATTGTTGAACAGACAACACGACACATCTGAAGACAAATCCATTCATAAAGGAAATTATTTTATAACTTTGAGAAGTGATAGAACAAACAACGGCTTTGTACTGTACTAATACATTCCCTGTTTGCTACAAAAATGTCCCTCCCTAGCACCACAGGTTGTTCACACCTCCCACAGACTGAACAACATTTGGTCCTTTCTTACACCCATACACAACGTGGTGTCCATCTGGTATTTGTTCCCACCCAAAACTCAACATATCGTCCAGGGAACCATCAGGACCAGCCGAATGACCACCAACGATCTGCCTTGTTGGCAGCTCCGACTCTGACTCACAGATTGTGCTGACACTCACTTAGTCCTGATCTAAGAGGGGAGTCCACAGCAGACTGGAGAGGAAAGCGTTAAGAGACTGGTCTTAATCCTGAAATGGTGTTTGACCCTTTAATCCCAGAAGAACTCGCCGAAGAGGACGTGTGTGTGCTGCAGGCAGCTCAGACAGGCTGGGGTTAAAAACAAACATTGCAGCCTGCTGATTATCTATAGCCTTTCTAAGACCAACCAGGTTATTACTGACATTGATACAAGACGCAGAAGAGAAGCTTGCAAGCAACTGAGATGTAATCCAAGCTATGTTGGCCCCAAAAGAGAGTGCAGTAGAAGTTGTTTTTTTTCTGCTGGCCCTACGGATAAATTCCATTCACTGCACATATGAGACAAACGTTCACAATAAAGACATGGCATTCTATCTGACCAGAGTGAGCATCTGGTGAGGATTATTAAAATGTTTTGTGAAACATCCTGAACCAAAGATAAGTGTTAGACTTAGCTAAAGCTAACTGTACAATTTCAGAACAATGTGCTCCGTACATTCTCCTGTCACATATGTCCAACACAGCAGGATATTTTCAGTGTTGGACGTCTTTTTTGGAAATATTCTGTTTAGTTAAGGTGAGGGGGTTGCCTCTTGGAGAGGACACCATGAAGAGCCATGAAGAGCCATGAAGTGGCGAGGGGTTGAGTCAATTGACAGGGATATACATTGAGAGCTGTGTTAGCTTTTTAAAGTTGATATTTGGCACCAGGATCACAAGTCAGGATGACAATAGTGCCATATAGATTTTTTTTCCCACCTCTAGTACCCACGAACCCAAGAGGAGGAAACTACAGGTAACTGAGGTGAGCAGTAAAGAGTATGATGCAACAAAACAACTAGCAACGTAAACAGTGCTTGCAGTGAACGGTTCGGACAATTACTGCCGTGCTTACATATCAGCTCACTCATTAAACCTACTTTGTACTAGGGGGCTGGCAGGGTAAAGTCAATTAAATGTACAGGTCAACTGATTGGGACTTGCATTCCCACTTGCGGTTCCTCTGGCTAACGTTCAGACAAAATGACCCATCTTGGTATGAATTGTCAGCGCAGGGGGTAGTGTCTGAGGGATCCAGTGGCCTTGACAGAGAATGGAAGTGTCATTCATCTCACAAGTATCACCGCAAACAAATTGATGATTGGAGTAGGCGTCGTTCAATGGAACTTTGAACCTTCATCAACAACGAAATGACAAAGGAAGGGTAATACACTGATTATACGCTGTTTCTGTGTTAAATTTCTGTTAAAATATATATTTTACATATTTATCCCAAAAGATCACCCACATTTTTGTGTTTTCACCCATAACAAGGGTCCTCTTAGTTCACTAAAGGTTGAGCATCGGCTTTTGAAACTGGATTTTTTAATTGTTTGGACCCTGGAGGGCGTTAAATATCCCCCATGGGGGCATGGGGGCGATCATTTGGAAGTAGCTTGAGAGGATTTATGAAATCTGAAAAACTGCTGCAGAAATTAAAAAAATATCTTGGCCTAATCCCTGTGATTAAAATGCCATTTCACCAGTAGAAAGAATACTACACATTATTAACACTATTATTAACACTACGGTATTAGGAGTAGCCTTTCTTTTGAATCAATTAAAAAGCATCAAAAGCAGAATCTGAAAATATCAGCTTAGTTAAAGGCTAAGGCTGAGCTGTATTAGGAGTAGTGACATAACTCAAGTCAATGCAGGCAAAGAAAAGTTATCTTTAAATGAAACACAGCTAAATGTTCTCCTGTATTGATTTCACTGCGTTTCCACTTTCTGTCTGGGTGAACAAAGGCAGATTAATATCTTGACATAATTCCTGTCTACACAAGTATTGGCTCTGTACTTTGTTTAAAGGTAATTGAAGTACAAAACCTTGACATTTTGGAAAGCTCTCAGTGAATTCCTGTTCAGTAATAATGGGTGTTGTGCCCCAGAGCTTCTCTGTGAGTGACATGTCATTTTTTTGCTCCTGACCGTAACTGCAATTACAGCGTGGAACTTAATTTTATAGTCTGGTGGATCACCTCTTTCATTAACTCTGGTTGTTGTTTCTTTGTGTTCTGTCCAAATAGGGGTGACGAGGGAAAAGAAAATGACCAGCGCTGGCAGCAGAGCTCCCTGAATTGGCAGAGTGGCACACGATTAAACCAGCCAGGATTAGAGACTACCTGTACAAAACAACTGACGACACATAGAGATCAAGTAAAGCCTTAAGTCTTCCCAGATGTTGATAAGATTTCTTGAGCGAGCGGCAGCTCAGCCCGCTGGCCCAGTTAGTTCAGCACGGCTATGGCTGCTGCAGGGTGGATTAACGCCAGATCTGGAGGGAGGTTATCACCCTTAGTTACCACTGTGAATAAGCTAGCCCTAACACTAGCTTCTGCAGAAGTGCGAGTGAGTGAGTGTGTGTGTGTGTGTGTGTGTGTGTGTGTGTGTGTGTGTGTGTGTGTGTATTTGTGTGGACTGCTTGTGTGTTGGACCAACAGATGTAGGTTACATTACCATAATAAAGAAGCCACACATTTAAATGGTACCCTATCTGCTTTACAAAGGGTTTAGAGAAAAAAGATGACGAACAGTAAAGCCCAACACAGACCTTCTTTTAGGTCATTCAGCCAGCAAATGTCGAACTCAGAGTTGAATTCTCTAAACTTTTTGTCATAGGCATCATCAAAAAAATAATGATACTAAAGCCATTGTGCACTTTCTTTAAATTTCAAAACAGTACAGCTAAATTTGTGATGACATGGGGATAAAAAGAGAAGACTGAGGGATAATGTCAGACAAAAGATGTTAAAGGATTAAGGGTGAGGAGAAGCAAAACTGACAAATTGCATTGAATAAATACATTAATCCAACACTTAACTTCACTGAGGGTATTTCATATTTTTCAATTAATCAGACAGTATAATTTATCGTTATATATTTATCTCACAATATATCAATTAGCACAGAAGCACCATATCGTGATTTGGTTCTTGCAATGTATCCCATATTGATCGTATTTATCGTCCTATCATATCGTGTCGCATCATATCGTGAGTTAGCCTGTGATTTCTGCACTTAATATTAACTTGTATTTTTCAGCAAATTAAGTTTGACTGTGTTTAAATGTTGGAATTCTTTAAAAATGCCTGAAAACTGACAAGGAACATAATAATTGACTAATATGTTTTAAAGGGGGGGAGGCAATGCCACCCTAAGCCACCCCTCTGGATACGCACCTGTTGGGCTTTATGAAGAAATCTTCTTTTAGGCTATCAGTAATTGATCTATCTATCACGGGATTATATTTAAACACAAGTTTTCTTAAGGCAGATTTAGGTTTAAAACTTTAAAACAATAGATTTCAAAAGATCTCATGTCAACTTGAAACTCAAGAAGGGAATCTGATGAAGAAAGAGAGCACAGCATAAAAGGAAATCTGAGCATGGATTTGATAAAAGTTTGAATACAATCCAAAATCGCAGCTTCAATCAACATCCTGCTGGTGCCCTGTGCTTTCTCTAAAACTGTGGCAGGGCACTTTTTATCAGCCTGCCTTCTGCTGTAACACATTCACATGGGACAGGGGAGACTCAGAGGAGTGCTATTCATCCCTGAAACTACTAAGAACTGGGACACTCACTGCATTCCCCAAAGCTTTTACAACACCTCCCAACACACACAAACGACTGTGTGATTGTGTGCCTGCTTGAATTAATATGATGTTTTTTTGTGCTTTCTGCTCATGTGTTCTGTGTCACAAAAACTTTCTTTGCTGGCCTTGTTCTGCCATATTTAGTTAGAAGTCACAGCAGCATCACCATCTCTCAATGGGACGTGATGGAGAGCTCATCCAGAACTGTAATGATGGAGGACAACAGGCACAGCCTTTCCCAGCTCCAGCACAGTGCTTCACGGATGAACTCACTCCAATTACAACAAAATCTGACAAAGAAAGGAACCCTGCATGTCAGAGCTCTCTCTCCAGGCCTCTCTAACCCATTATAAACACGAGCAAGTAGGGGACTGAGTCACACAAAAAACTCTGTCACAAACCATGCTAGGATAGGTTAGTGGGTTAAGAAACGCATTCTCATGGGGAAACCTAAACACATCAACATACACACACTCTCTGAAAGACAGAGATCATTGATGATTGATGAACAATTGCTGGTATAGAAAATAACATTAACGAAAACATACATTTATGTAGTTTTTGTACTTTCTAGCGATTCTATAGCCTGATACAAACAATAACTCTGCTAATACTTTTTTAATAAACAGACATCTAATCTATAATCTAGTTTCTCCTTGTTCCATGGAGGCTAGGACCCCTCCATGGTGTCATAAGATAAAACAGGCATGACCAACAGGGTATAAAGGAAAGGAAAGTGTTATTAGTGAATGTTACACTTAACTTTGTTAAAGTAATACCTCTTCCTGCACATTACTCGATCATACAGGTTTGAAAGCAGAAAGGGAGAATAACTCCCAAGTGCATTAACCCTTCTGTCCAGAAGTCTGCATTTGGGTTCAGTCAAGATCTGCAATTAGGCCTCAGCGATATGACAAAAAATGTTATCACGATAAAAGATTTCGTATCAGTCAGTATCGACAATTATCACGATAATTGTCAATCATTATTTCTTTCAAATTTAAAAGCTGATTGTTGCTCCGAAGTTAAAGTTGAAGAAACCAGAGGGTTAATTATGCTATAATTATACTTTATTGTCAGAACATGACGAATTATAATTAAACAGAGACATTTCACCATCATAAGCTCAGTGCACGGAGCTGGAAAACGCTAATATGACAGTTTGTTGCTGGGGAGTCACACTCACTGGCCCGCTGGGGTTCACACCATGCATAGACAGTTTATATTATTTACAATACGGTCCACACTAACACTCGTTTATGACATTTGGAGATTTATTTCCTTCAGTGTGTTCTAACAGGTCATATTGTTTCCAATGGGAGAACAGGTACGTGGTGTCGCCGTTCTAGCTGCACTTTGGCACAGTGAACTGAGAACTTTTCTCTGTTTTTTGGTCGGACTGTTAAGAGCCAAAATGTCTCTGAACTCCGGAAGTTAAGCGGCCTTTCTTGTCATCTTGTCGAGGATATTTTCTCCTGCTTTGAGCCGGTAGGTTTGGCGTTTCCTTCAGAGTAGCTATCGCTAATTTCAGCTGTTTCCTTTCCGCTCCTGAGGTCTGTAAGCCCGCCTACCCAGATCCCTGCAACATGATTGGCTGCCTATTCGTAGTCAACTGGCAACTAGCATTCAAGGTGCATTAGCGACCCCTGTTTCCCTGTGGTTGGATGGTGTAATTACAGGTTTAAATTTATCAAACTTATATCGAACATTTTTAATATTTATATTGACAAAAATTATATCGCGATAATTAGCGTTATCGTTTTATCACCCAGGCCTATCTGCAATACTCCTGAAAACTCTTACCAGTGTGAAGATACTGTATTACCAGCTGCTTTCGCACATTGGCTTAATAGGGGTCTGGCAGGAAAAAGTTTGGAACGTCTTTATGAAAAAATGTATGCGTTTGCGTTCACACATGCAGTCCACCCCCGAAAATGTTGTGTCATTTTCACGACTGCAATGGCTGAAATGGCCTCATGTTCATTGCTAGGGTACAACTGCGGAGAAAAAACATACTGCCTAACAGAAATCATGATCCAGCTGTTTTTATTACGTACACAGAGATAGTACCTGTCATGTGCATACAATCTATGGTCGTGCACTGATCGCAGGGAATAAATGTCACCACACCCTCACACTCACTGGAGGGAAAGTCCCCTGATTATATAATGCAGCATTCTCACATCAGCTCACTCGGACTTCATGCGGAAAAAATACAATAAAAAGTCGGGCTGGCAGGAGAAGCTCTGGATAGTTTTTTATGAGTTTTGTGCTAGTACACAAATTCAGTATTTATATCTTCATTTACACTGCCTTTTCCTGCTTTAGTTTCTGATCTTTCAGAGTTTTTGTGTTTTAACTTCAATACTCTTCAATTGCCGCCTCCGCTTCAAGACAGGTTCTAAAAACCTCTCCATGTTGTTATTTGCCTCGTATAAATTCTGGCTTGAATTGCAGAAAAATGTGAAAAAGAAAATGCACCTTAATGTGCCTATCCATCTGCTTCTGTTACCAGATTTTTAGGTGTAAGTTCATGAGGGAAAAAAGCAGGAGGACTTTATTTTCCATTAAGGTGCCAATGAACTACAAAAGAAGGAGACGAAGAATAAAAAGCCCAGCTGAGGTCTAAGTGGAGTTATATGTTAAGAATTACATTATTCATTGGCATATTCACTTTTCATTGCACTTTGGCCTATTTTGCTTTGAACAATGCATAAACTTTTACAGATCAGTCAAGCGTATGCAATGACTTTTTTGAAACTATACACCAGCCTCTAATTCTTCATGGCCTGCCAGCTATCCCGTCTGCTCCTTGCAGCTCAACAGACAACAAACGGAATCACTGGTGTCTTTTAAAGTCACAGCTCATTAACTTCAGTCCATATAATCAATCACCCTTCAATCACTCTGTAATTTGTCCCCCGTAATTACATTTTCCTTTCCTTAATGCTTTTGAAATTTAACAAAATATCGAGGTGTCAAAACTTGTGTGAGATGATCTCCTGTCTCAGAAAACAAAAAAAAGGCTGAACGAGTTTGTGACAATATTTTGACAAAGACTTTGTGTGAGTGTCGGAGGATTGACAAGATTGCCTTTAAATTGATATAAACATCAGCTTTGGAAATAAAAATACAGTCTGACAACACCAGTTACAACAGTCTGACAGATGTTTCCAGCTTGATCAGCAGTATGAATGAAAGAACATAATCTTTTATTAAAGCCTCAGCACACACTGATCAATGCCATTTAGTGTTACGGTGCTATGGATTAGGGATCAGGCAATAATTCAATTATGAGTGTAACGGGTCTAATCAGAATCATACTCGGGTAATATGACCTTATTATAGGGGTTGTCGGACCAAACAGTTCTGGGGACTTTTTGAAGTGCAACTATCCACTACGGAGTTCCCCGAGAACTACACACCTTGGAGACTTTTTTCTGTCTGCATTCACACCACCATGGTACCTACTCTAAAGCATCAGCTACGAAGGTTCCTCTAAACACGGATCTAGGAACTAATAAAGTTCCTAGATCCTGCGATGAGGAAGGAATAAAAAAGGAGGAGGGTTCAAACAGTTTCTAGAACTATGAAGAAGTTCCTGCGGTCTGAAAACACTTTGTGACTCTAGCTTTAAACTATAATTAATCAACCTAATTAACTATGCAGCAGATGATACATTTAAGATTGGATTGGATGGCAGAAAGTTGCTTACAGCTCAACTCTGATGAAACAGAAGTCCTTATATGTGCGCCTGTGGCCAATGTTCCTATAGTGTTACTGGAAAACTTGGTTCCCTATCTATGTTTGTCAAACCTGTTCTGCGCAATCTAGCCGCCTTTCTTTTGGTCAGTCACTGTAGCCGTTTTCACATATGCACTCAGGATAATATCTAGATAATTGCAGGAGGACTGCTCTGGAGATTCTCCTGACCTAGCTGTTCACATATGCTCCTCACAGCTGGATACTATCCCTGTCAGAGGGGAGGGGGCTCGGGGGATTTCCCGAGGTAAGACGTGACGTAAAACAGCAACGCAGAAGTAGCGGCCGTAGCAACAGAGCGTTCACAAAGTCCCTCCGGGTAGCCAAATCTCCAGAGTTTTTCAGGAGATTTCCGTATGTGTGAAAAGGGATGATGTGTTGTGCTGCACAGTAATTTAAATAAATAACCAAAAAGTGTTTAAAGTTCACTATACCTCATAATCATTTACGACTTCAGTGTTGCTGCGAGGCCTGCTTAAACACTTCGGTGTGAAGCAACATTTTCTTTGCATGCCATTTTGCCTTTGTTTTCACTACATATGATGTGACTGTGTTTTTATGTGATTCTTATGACTGTTTTTTGTGTTTGATCACGTGGTGTGGCAGTGGCACGAGTGTGTGTGAGCGTACTGTATGTGTGCCTGTGAAAGTCTTGCACGCCTAAACTTTCACTCTCACACATCCACCAGAGCTGACATGATTAGTCAATTAGTCTATTAACAGAAAATCAAACAGCAGCCATTGCCTCCAGTCAATTCTGTGGCTCTGCTGTCTCCAAAATCAATCATGTAAAGCTTTTCTCTTTTTATGCATCTTAATTAAATATCTTTGTTGCTTCTGATCAAACAGAAAGAGTCGTACAAAGTGATGTAACAATAAATTGTTAAAGTCACTTCTCAAGCACAAAAGTGAAAAACTTATTGGTTACAGCCTCTTAAATATTTATTAGTTATAAATAGTTAAATACATATAAAACTGTAGACTCTCTTGAACAGAACCAGCTGTTTGAAGACTCTACCATTGACTCCTGACAACTGAAATAGATGTTCCACTATTTTCTGACATTAACCGAGCTTAAATATTACTTTATAAAAAGATAAACGAGTCAATAAATAGAATGGATCATACATCTGAAGCCGTTCATCAAGGAATCTATCAGTAGAACAACAAAGCCTCTCGAGTGTGAAGGTTTGCTATTGGTTTAATATGAAAGAATGAATATTTGGATCGTTGGTTAAAAGACAAGCTTTTCCAATTTTGAACATTTTATTGCCAAAAGTTTTAGTCAATAAAACTAGAAATGCATTGCCATTACTAATTTATTGTTTTAGTCATCCATTAAGAACAAAGTTCAGTCATTCAGTATGTAAAGAATCTCTAATGTGAGGATTTGCTAACATCTGTCCTGTTCTCAATCACTGTTGTTAGATCAATATCTTTCAGATTTAGACTTTTAAAGTCACTGTGAGGACTTTTTACTTGGTTATAAAATCAATACTGATGACTCTTCATAATCTACAAAGGCAAACATGAGCATCAGCAACAAGCCTGACTATTTCTATATTGTAATTTTTAATGTCTTGAACTGCGGCTAGAGGGTGGACGAGATGATTGGACGCTGAAGGAAACAGCCTTATTTTTACATTTTCAACAGAAACTATTGACAGAGACAGACGCATGTAATTGTTAGGAGAAAGCAGGATAACTTTGTTTTATCACAAAATAACATGTATGCACGTGTGGGATGAAATGTGCAAAGAGATAGAGGTCCCGCTTTGAGTACAAAAACTAAGACTAAGTTCTTTACAGGAGCTTTAAGAGGAAAAAAAACTATCTGGACATGTCACCGTGAACTCTCTAAATATGTGACAGACATTTTTAATATTTTCTAACATGTAATACAGAGAAAATCATATGTTTATATTCATTAAAGTCTGAAATGGAGGTTAATAGAACCACTAGACATATTAAGTGTTGCATGTGAGTAACAACATGTTATTAAAATACTGCTAAAAGGATGAAGTCTCTGGGGAATTTTGTGTTGATTTTCTCCTCATTTGGTGTCTGTAGGTCACCTGAATGCGTCAAACTCCTGACATCATATCAACACCTGAACATGTCATGAAGGATGATGTGAGCACAGCTGGCTGGCCTGCATCAGCCTGCTAGTCCCCACGAGCTAAAAACACACAAGCATGTTCTGAATACCAACAAACACGAGGCCCTCCTTCACGTGCACGAGCGAACACTCAGGCAGACTCCCCAAAAAGGAGCCCCAGAAAAGAAAAGAGAGGAAAAAAAAAACAGGCGAACAGACAAGACTCCAGAGGGGGGTTAATTACCTCCACGGAGCATCCACAAAAACCACAGCTTCGCCGGCTCACATTTCACCTCACATCTGGTTAAACGTACAAGCACGTAAGCTGTACACGTCAGGGGCTCCTAACGTGATTTTTCATCATTTCCCCGCTTTATCAGCAAGTGATACATGGAAAAGAACAACTCTCTTACCTTACACATCCAGGCCATTCTTATTTCTACGCAGACAATGGTGGACCGCTTGTTTTCGTCAGCCCCCCAAAACGCTGCTCGCCGCGTCCGTTTCTCCAGCCTTCTGTTCACGTATTCATCACCAGAGGAGACGCTGATACGGTGCAGTTAAATACGGAGGTCGGCTTCATAAATATTGGAGTGTACCGTTATTCGGCTCCTCTCTCGGGTTTTTTTTTCCCCCCATGGAGCTGCTGGGACCTGGGCCGACGCTGCTCTGCTACTGGCCGGCGCAGACGCACAGCCCCGCCCACGCATGCGTCACGTGATCACAGCTGATTTCCTGACTTCTGCCGCTACAGCATCGCTCGTGTGAAAAGAAGCTGCAGCTTTCAATAAGCAGAGGCCCTTAATCTGTCTTTTTCGACAAAAATATCCTACAATACGTATTAGCAACTAAGAAAAAAATACCATGCCGTGATAATCACGTGCGTTTAGATTTGCCTATACAATCAAATTAGGGAATTAAACTTGTTATTGTAGGATAAAGAATATCAACATATGATAAGTTATTATAAAATCATCAGAATAGTGAAAATAAGTTTTCCTCCTTTTAATTTGGGCACCAGTTATTGTAGAATGAGTACTCTTTCGAAGTCTCAGAAAAATACACGAGTTGGCAAACAACTAGCCTATCAAATGTAAGACTTATTTTGTGTGGGAAACCTATGGAAGCCCATTTCCGCCAGTAAAAAAAATAAAAATGAAAATAATAAAGTCTCATAATTTCAAGGTGTTGACTCTACCAACTGAGCCACAGCCGCAGGAATGATATCCATATATTGAGCTATTAAGATGTGATATCAAAGCAAATGATAAATGTTAAAGATGAATCTATTACAGAATGTTTTTTAATGTCATAAGATTGATGTTTTAAGCTTACTTGGTTACCCTCTTTGGTCAATAATACGTTAGTAATTGTGTTGAGTCAAATAATTTTTGTCTGTGATAGAGAAATGCAATCGGAGTATCAAGCTGTAGTAGACTGAAGTAGATTGTAGCTGAAGATCTATCCCCAAGATCAAGATGTTCTGGGAGCAAAATACTGTTTGAAAAAAGATTCCAGGCACACGCCGACATGCCGACACAAACACTTGAAGGAATCTTGGTGTTCATGGGTTACTTTTATTGACAGCTGTCCTTTTCTATCAGAAAGGTATCCTTACGTAGGGGAAACACTGACCATCATCCATTCTTAAGAAATGTATATTGATTCCGCAACGGCCGGCGTAATGTCCCAGCTTGTGAATTCACATTGCATAAGTGAAAGTGAAAACACAGTCCCATACACAGTCAAATATGGACACACACAGCACACACAGATCCTGTCTCGCCCCTGTAACGCCACTGTTACTACCTCCGAAGACGGTACAGAGGGGGGGATCACTTCGTCCCCCCATTTAAATTTTGGGAAATTCTGATTGAAGGCGGAACATCACAGGGACATAAATATGGCGCCTTGGAAGGGCAATCTAAATAGGGCTTTAGAGAAGGATCCATTAGTCCTTTAGAAACTTAAGTCATGCTGATAAAAAAAAACTCTTACATTTAGCTGCTATGTTTATATGGTATCAGGTGTATTTCTGAAAGGAGCCTCATCTTAGTTTATACGTTATCTGCTTTGGTGGGGAGATCGTTGAGGAAACCTCAGGTCTACTAGAGATATACGTATGTTTGCAAAGTGGAATTAATTCGCCTGAATACTAAAGTGTTGCAGAGAACAAAATGATGTCTGGGAAACCTTTCAGGGATCCTAATAGAAACTGTACAACTTGTTAAGAATATAGACCTTTTAGAAGGGTTTTCAGGGTTGAAACAAAAAACTGTGAACAGGTGGGACTCTTGTTTTCTATATCTGGTTATCTTGCTCAGGGTCACAGCAGGACTACAGAGGCTGCCACAGCATGACCTGGATAAGAAGTGGGTCATGTTGCTGCCCATCAAACATTGAAAAAAACAAACACATTCACACTGCTGCTGAATTTCCCAGTCCATGCTTTCTACATGTCTCTAGACTGTGAGAGGAAACCAGAGCACATAGAGGAAACATGAGCCAGCACAGTGAGAGCATGCAAACGCCACACAGGAAGAAGTCAGCTGGTTGGATCAGCTGTTTTTGTAGGCCTTATTTCCTGTCCAGAGGAAGTGATGTTTTACTCATGACAACTTAAGTTATTTCCCTATCATTGTTCTGGGCTCATCTTTTGAGGAGGAGAAGAGTCTAGCTAGAGACTTCACCCCTAAAGTCCAGTTCATTTGACTAGTGTGACGGCTCCGTGCCATGCTCAAGCACGGTACACTTCCTTGGCCGTGACACACTTCGGAGAGGTGTGCTTCGGCACGGTACAGTTCATGAAAGCACAAGGATGCGGGTACACAACGTTGACAGCATTTATTATGAAGAAAGTTTTCTGTTTGTATCTAATTAAAATGACTCAAAGCAAGGACACAATCGTGTTCTCCGATGCGTGGACATGGACTCCGCCGCGCGTCTCTTTTATTTTTTAAGTTTATTTATGGCTGTATCAGATTAAAATAAGCCATAAAGTCAGTAAAGTAGCTGTCATGTTCTCTGTGTTGTTCTCCGATGTGCAGACGCAGACTCAACTGCACGTCCCTTTTTGTCTTTTTCTGGAGTCAGTGTGTTTGTAAACGCGTTACATTAAAACATAAAGCATGCAGGTAACTGTGCTTAGGCCCGGTTTGACTTGCAGCAGTGTGACCGCAGGCCGTGAAGGCCAGCGGGGGAGTGGGGAAGAGGGGGGGGCAATTGTGCTTCAGTGTGGCACGGTACGGATTGCCAGTGTGACCGCGACCTTAAGGTGCACTCACACTAGCCAAGTTGTCCCGTACTGTGCTTGAGCAAGCCCCCCCCTCCCCATTCCCTCGCTGGCCTGCACTCACACTGCTCCAGGACTAACCGGGACTGAGCACGGTTACCTCTCGTACATATATGGTCGTAATACAACACATGCATGCCTTTACGTAATTATGAAGCCTCCTTAGTTTACAAGACAGGAGGAAAGACGAGCTGACAGGTCCGCGTCTGTACATCAGAGAATAACACAGAAACCATAACAGCTACTTTATTGACTTTGTGGCTTATTTTGAGTAATTTTAGTCAGGTACAGCCATAAAACTCTCAGTAATGAAGGCTGTCAGCGTGGCACCCTGGGTATTTTAGTAGCTAAGACTATGCCTGTGATTATTGGTTATCAGTTATATGATTACATTGGTGTCCCCCTATTATTTTTCTGGTTAAATGTAATATATTTAGATGAGTTGTGCAACTTAAAATAGGACAGATCCACCTGCTTAGGCTTGCCATATTTGATCAGGTTCTTGGCTACACCTATCTTATTACATGTATTATTTTATGTTGCTTTCAGTATGTTTTTGTATATATTAAGTGTAAAAGACAAGGGGAGAAATGGCAATCTCAGAGTAAATCTCTTTTTCCTCCTCTTCTCTGAATAATGCAAGTATTGCTTAATATTAGTGAGAGTCCAGCAGTGTGATTCAGACAAACAGGAAATATATACTATTACATCATAACTGAACCAGCAACCTCAAGAGTCATGAGAAGTTCAGATATTGTTCAAGAAACCATGTGTTGACTCAATATTGAGAATGAAACAGTACATTTTTGTAATTAATTATATATATATATATATAAATATGAAAGATTACATTGGATGGGCGATTTAACCAGTAAGGTTTGTGTAATACCTGTCTCATGGATCGAGAAAACTAAGAGGAGGACCCAGATGCAGAATTAACAAAAAATATTTAATTAAACAAAAAGGCAAACAAAAACTCACTTCAAAAATCCAATCAGGAGAAAACAAGGAGCCACGGGTAAACTGACATACAACAACCGCCACCGAAAAACACATACAATGAACTGACACAGAAAGGAAGAAACACAGAGACTAAATAGACACAGGGGTAATCAAACACAGGTGAGACTAATGACACAGGTGAAGACAATGAGGGCAATCACAATGCAGGGAAACACTGAGGACAACTACAAAATAAATACATGAAACACTGAAGACACACAGAACTCAAGAATGAACAAAACACACTAGAACATACAGAAACACTAGACACTGAAAAACAAAACTAAAAAAGACCAAATCATGACAACCTGGGGATTGCCCAGAAACAATAAGATTGGTAAACAATGTTAATTTGGTAACAAACCTTTAAAAATGTCTTATTCTACATCAATTACACACCCGTAATCTAAAACATATCGTACATTAATCGCAAAGCTCTGTCAGTTCTTCTCAAGTTGAGTATATTCTCATTATGTTCTATTTAACGTAAAATACTCAAACAAATTGCTATATGGAGATCACAGTGGTTTGGATGGTTGTTGTTTTAAACTCACATTAAATTTTTTCAACACACCCAGTCTGATATTTTTTTAAAGCAAATTGAGTCAACTTATTGCAGATAGAACTTCTCGTTGGATCATTTGGCTTATCCATTTTGTGAAATCTGTTTGTGTTAAGGTTTGTTCAACCTTGGTACCTGATTTTCATTGCCTATTCATGTTTAATGTAAAATAAAATAAAATCTGTTTTTTTTTTTTTTAATGGAAGACTACTTTAGTCGACCCTGATCTCTTGACTTTACATGTTCTCAACAGTTCGACTTTATGAAAGCAGAGAGGAGGGGTGTGGGTGAAAGAAAGGTTCAAATCATGCTAGAATTTTCTTAACAGCATTAACCTTGAAAAGGTTTGAATTCATTGTATAACCCAATCTAAAGACACAAAGAACATAAACTAAAGGTTGTAGCGCCTGCAGAGTCAGAATCCCCTTTCTACACACCTCCATTATCCTCTGTCATCCACCCACAGTCATCTCACACTCCAATGAAAAACAGCCACAGTGCCCGCGAAGTCTGAATCCGTCCTCCAGGAAGGGCATTTGTATAGGTGCAAGTCACCGGTGATCGGGCGGAGAGTCATTGAAAGACAGTCAGTGAAGGAGAAGTGTTACCTCGGCATAGTCCGTGTTATATCTGTTTTGTGTGACATCTTCGTCGCTGGAGGTCCAATGCTGTCAGGCCAGATTCCCTGTCGGATTTGTGTGTTCCTCTGTTTGGATCAGCTGTTCGTAGGTATCAGGAGATGTCGGTTCAGATGGATCAAAGACCGACTTTAACCTACTACTGACTGACTTAAAAACTTCGGTACCGTGAGTACCTGGAGTTTTTGTTTTGTAGTTTGAACATAGAACTGAAATGGACTGAACTGTGGGTTGTGGGTACACCGGAGCAGAGTTTTGGCGGAAGGGAGTGAACTTTACTTACAAACAGAGGCTGTGAAACGCGCACACACATTGCGCACATTCATTTTGTTTGCAGAGTGGTTGATAAAAATAGTGAAAATATATTTTATTGAAACTGTCTTGCTGTTTTGTTTGATTGTTTTGTGGCTCTTGCTTATGTCATATTTTGTGCAGGTTGACTATTTATTGTTTGCATTTCATTTTTATTTGTCAGACTTGACTCTGACTGGCACTCCAAATTTAAACTTTGTCAAACCCGCTACAAGGTCTCAACTAACAAAAACCACATAACCTTTACCATTTTTAAGATTTGTTTAGAAAGTAACTATGTGTATCTCTACACTTAAAAACTGCTGAAAGAAAGTGATACAAATCTGAAGAGCATCCTGTCTGTTTCCTCCAACACGACATTCAGATGCTGCCTGTTTTACATTGCTGTCTTTAGGGCTGTAATTAAGTTCAGTTGCCCTCTTCCTTCCTGTTAGATGACATGACAAGTTCAAGGATGTCAGTCTTGTTTGCAAATGAAATCATCCAACAAGAATTTTTACATTATTTTTAGCAGAAAAAATGTGATGTGCACTGTTAGTAATTACTGAGACAGAAAAGACCGTGTGTCCTGGTACAAATAGCTGCTGCTGGAAAGAAGAACTAACACGCACTAGCAGATAACCACAGGCTGTTGGTACACATCACATCTTTTGATTAGCTGTCTGCACATTGATTCAACTTCTCGCCTGGTCTTCTCACCAAATCAATAGTTCTATCGAGGTTATCACCAAATCTCCCTCTCTCTGCCTCTCCTCTTTTAAAGCTTCCAAACAGAGCATGACAAAAGTAATCCTCAAACTCTTAATCACGGATTAAATCCTCATGAGTGCTCACCCCGCTCAAAAAGAGAAAGTCAAGGGCATCTGCAGTCTGTGCATCTGAAATTACCTCTGGATGATTAAGAGACTGTGGATGATAGCGCGTCATTCTTTTCAGATGTGATAAGCAGCTTTCAGGGCTCGAGAGAGCTGAGGGACGTAACGCAGAGTGGGTCTAAGAGGTCTGAGGTGACTGTTGACAGTAGATCTACTGACAGACAGCAAAGTTTAGCCTTCATCCAGATGCACGTGGACACTGAAGTTTACTTACAAGACTCATCTGACAGGAAAGCTGTGGCCCACATTCAAGATACTAGTCAGATTGAATATAAACAATTTACTTAATTTATCATTGTTCTGATTTTGAAATTAGTTTACAAAATGTACCTTTACAATGTCAGGCTGTTTTTGCAGTTGAAGTTGAACTTTTCATGAATAGATAAAACATTCACAGATTGGACTCACTTTGTATTTCACACTCCTTCTAAACATTTGCTTTGGATCCCTTACTTGATTTAAATGTTTGAAATGAAAGATAAAAAGCTCAAACCATGATGCATCAACATCCCCAATGCTTTCATTTTGCTAAAAGTCCACTGTCTGAAGAGTGAGCACTGTTCAACCTAGTGTGAAGCTGAGCTTTGATTTCAGTTTCAGAATACCTGGGTTCATTTCCTTGATGAGAGCTGTCTTCGTGGGTCTGGTTCCCAGGCTTTAGTACTGTGAGGGCAGTAAGAGGACGCCTGAGTGATGATGCTCTCAACTGCCTCGTGAAACCGTCCTCCTTTGCTGACAGACACAATAAAGAGACCAGTGGAGATTCCCAGCTGAGTGTGGATGAGACTGGTCTGCACTGTGGACAAAGAGATGTAGAGAGAGGGAAGAGAGGATGAGAAACTGTCCCCTAAACTGTTAGTGATAATGTTACTACATCAAACTACTACACTGTACACGCTTAGCTGCATTTCACCAAAAGAAAAGCATCACAAGCTTTGTCATCTTCAGTTTAAAAATTACATAATGTAATCCTCATCCTCATGTAATCTTTGTTTTAACAGGAATATTCCAATTGGGATACAAAAGAAATCTCTTTTGCAAGAGAATCCTAGCAGCAAAAACCCAGACCAATAACAAAAGATTTTGTATCAGGAAAAAAATCAAGACATCTGCATACACGGGTCAAATGATCCTTCGTCTAAGCTAATAAAATGCAGGTGAACCTGTAGCTCAGACCATGATGAGAGAGACAGAGCAAACAGACAGATCAAGTTCGTGGAACAACATGCATGATGTGCCCATGACATCAGAGGTTCTAGCTTTTCAGGAGTCATCACAGATTATCAATAAGAAGGCTGTTTCTGTAGTATTGCCTCATGAAGACAAATGTACTGATGTCTCATCCTTCTACCGTATAAGGGAGACAATCCTACTTTCTCATACGGGAAGCAATGTGGCTCATGGCTGTATCCAATACTTTTAGTCATCATGAGGTGTCATGCATTTAAAGAATATCACTATAGGTGTACTAAGAGCCTAGTGGCTAGGTCACGCCCCATGTACGGAGGCTTTAGCTCTCCAATCGGGCACCCCAGGTCAGAGATTTTGACAGTTTGAGAGAAGTCCTCAATCTATATGTTCCATTTTCTGTGCAATAACCATTCTAGTCCTATCTAAATAAGCAAAAAGTGCTTTGTGTTCATAGTTTTTCCAATGAGTATTATTGCTAATATTAATATATCTTCATTTCTCTTTCCTTTACCCTGACTCTTTAGCAGCTGTTACAAGAACATTTCCTCCACTGAGGATCATTAAGGTTTATCTTATCTTCTAGTTGCTTTCTCTATCAGCTCTACTCTCACTGTGACCTGAATAAAGTTTAACTCAAGCGCACAAGTCAAGCATTTCAGACTACAAATCTGTACAGGGGATGAACTCACTCATCAGACTGCCTCCAGCTACAGAAACAGCGGATAAGCTCCAGTCCCCTATTCCTCTCTACTTCCAAGAGGCCTCACTGGGATGACTTTCCTCCAATGATATGATCCTGGAAAGACTTACAAATTTACATCAACTGATAAAAATGGTAAGTAGATGTTTTGAAAATGTAACCAAATGATAAAAAGAGGAGATGAACAGTTTACACGGCAAAGGCAGTTGCAAGTTAAGTAAGTCCTAGCTACAGTTAAACTAATACAGTAATATGACAATCCCCCTCTAACGTCAATGTTCAGTTTTTCTTAAACTTGTTTTGGATTGTGTTGACTTAATTAAACCTGACCTTATCTGTTACGGCTAATAGAAACATTAGATTTAAATTACAGCTTTTTGTCTTCTAGCATCTCTTTCACACTAATTTATCTGGTTGTCGTTTCTTTCTTTTTTGCTTGATTTCACATTATCTCAATCAGTTTAGCCAAAATATAAATTATCATGGCTATACGAGCTTACCTGGATAATGACTATGATCATTCAACTATTACTTCAAAAAAGTATTGACTATGAATGGCAATCCTTCTAGCTGAAAGTAAATGGTAAGTGGACTAGAGGTATATTGTGCATTTCTAGATTACTCAAAGCACGGATACACCTGCATGTCAGGGCTACCCACTCATACACAAATCAATAAATCAAAACAATCAAAACATATTTGTATAGCATATTTTACATTTGTAAAAGAATGTGCAATATATTAATCATAAAACAAACACTTCTGCCTTGTGTAGAAGGTGAATAGGTGAATAGAAGCTCAATAAAGTATCATGGCAATGGCAATCCTTCTGGTTGTAGAAAAAGCTGGTTGTAAAGATGATAGGTGGGACGTTACTTATATAGCGCTGTTCTAGTCTTCTCATGTCACACCCATTCATGCACATACACACGGGCAATGCCGGGTTAGGTGCCTTGCCCAAGACTTAAAATGTGAAAACGCGATAAAATAGATAAATATTTAGAAGTCGTTGCTAAATATTTAGTTTATATTCTATATATTTTTGCCAACTATTTAGCTTTTATTATAAATATTTACAATCTTAGCTAAATATATAGGATCAAAGCTAAATATTTAGAATGTAAACTAAATGTTTAGGACATGTATTTTTACCATTTATATATAACATTTAGATAAAACATTCAACATTTAGATATTATATTTAACATTTATATTTGCCAATGAAATTATCTTACATTTTTATTCACAAAAGTAAATATGACAAAGTTCACAAATATTTCTCTAAGTGTGAATAAAAAGTGACGTTTTAGGGCTAAATGTGGAGAAATGTTGTTGTTATTTGTAGTGTACCTGAGGGAGGGGATTTAGGTGGGCCGGTCCTTTTTAGGGTGGGGGGATTAACATCTTGCTGCCATTTATGCAACCGATAATTATATGTACCGGTACATAAAATGCATGAAATCATTGCTTTGCTGTGATTCATACATTTTAATGACTATGCTCTATGGTTTTAGTAATACATTTCGTTATTTTACAACACTTCCCATTTCCTTATTTGAGCATTTGTTCCGGTTTAATTCGAATGTAAGATAGACTGGTGACATGTTCTTTCCTTGCTCAAATTACTCTGTCTCAAAGTGAAAGTGACTAGTGCACACATCAGTATAACTTTTACATGAGATTAGCTTTGCTTGATCTGTATTGTAAAGTAATAAGGTGTAATTTTTCATTTAAACTTACATTCAACTAAAGAAAGTGCTAAATGTGTGTTATTAAATCTTGGACTATCCCATTAATTACTATATCACAACCAGTGCCTCAGCAGATCCCCCCTGTTCAGTTTGCTTGGTGGGCAGTTTAGAGTCTTGTTTGGTTTGTTTTAAAACCTCAGAAAGACTTTTTCTAGTGATTTGACTGTCCTTAATGACATCAGCCTGGCATCTGGCACCACTGTTAGGGATCTAGGAGTTCTATTTGATCAAGATATGACCTTTAGCTCTCGCATCAAATTTCAAGAACAGCCTATTTTCACCTTCGTAATATATCCAAGATCAGGAATATCCTGTCGCAAAATGATGCAGAAAAACTAGTTCATGCATTTGTTACCTCCAGATTGGATTATTGTAATTCTCTTTTGTCAGGGTGCTCTGGTAAGTCTCTAAAGACTCTTCAACTAGTCCAGAACGCTGCAGCTCATGTACTGACTAGAACTAGGAAAAGGGACCACATCACTCCTGTGTTGGCTTCTCTGCACTGGCTCCCTATACAGTCTAGAACAGAATTCAAGATCCTTCTTCTCACTTACAAAGCTCTAAATGGCCAGGCACCATCTTATCTTAAGGAGCTACTAGTGCTGTACTGCCCCTCGAGAACATTACGGTTCCAGAATGCAGGCCTACTAGTGGTACCTACAGTCTCTGAGTGTACTATGGGAGGTAAAGCCTTCAGTTATCGGGCTCCTCTCCTCTGGAATCGCCTTCCAGCCGGGGTCCGGGAGGCAGACACAGTCTGTATTTTTAAGAATAGACTTAAAACTTTCCTTTTTGATAAATCTTATAGTTGGTGCTGGTGCAGACCAGCTCTTAGTTATGCTGCTATAGGCTTAGACTACCGGGGGAACTGGCACCTTGAGCTCCTCTCTCTCTGTGCATATACAGTACATCATATTACTGCATCATGTATCTATCTGTAAATCTCAGTCACTAACCACCTACTTTCCTGGGAGCTCTAGAGCTCTCTTAGGCTCCTCAAGATCGTTGGTTGACGGCCTGCCAGAACGAAGATTTCTGCCTTTTAATAAGGCAGTTTTTTTCTTACCACTGTAACTTTTGCTGCTTTGCTAAAAGTGCTCATGATGGATAGGCCGGATCTTTGTAACATAACAATGAGTAAGGTCTTTTTACCTGCTTTTTGTAATGTTAACAGACAAAGAGTAAGGTATTTTACCTGCTTTTTGTAAAGTGTCTTGAGATAACACTTGTTATGAGTTGACGCTATACAAATAAAAATTGATTGATTGATTGATTTAGCTGTGGTATCTTCTTTTATTCTTTGAACATCTGTATTTAGCCTTGAATGTGTGACAAATGTGTCAGAGGACAGCAGAACTTTGACCAAAGTATTCACACTAACAACAACTGAATGTGAACAGAAATTGCAGTAAGATGATGGATAGAAACAAACAAACTCATGACAAAAATCTAAGTCCATGGAAGGAGTATAACTCTCCAATGCTGTTTGTGGGAAAATATTAAGGAACATGTCACACTATAACCACAACAAGGTTAAGAGTTTAACACAGTACAATTGTGTAGACATTTTTAAAGCCTCTGATCGATTTTTAAATTCGCTTACAAGACTGCAGCAGTTTAATTAAACATTTATTAAGTGATTGTCTGCTGTGGTTTCAGCAGCATTTGGTTGCAGCCCCTGTGGCCTGCACTAATCCTCTGTATTTTGTGCTAAGAGATAACAAGAGGGTGACAGGACTGAGAGGAGGAGAGGGAGGAGAAACGGGCTGCGGCTTTCCCTGCAAACAAACAAGACTAAGTGCTGAAAGCTTTGATCCATCCTTCTGTCTTTTTGCTTTTTTTTCTCTCTCTCCAGTTTCATCACTCCCTGCCTCTGTCTCTCATCCAAACTTCTTTATTTCTCTCCCAAACCTTGTGTCTTTCTCCTCTTCTCTCTCCCTCGCTAATGAGAGCCGATGGGGTTTCTCAGTAGCCGAACATCCAGCATGCTTGTCTCTGCCCAGACTCCAGAGGCCCACAGCTTACTGCTCCCACATCGACTAAATAAATACACAAATAAATAGTAAACTCAAAGGGCTGCCATTGTATTTTCTGCAGGTCCACGCTGCACTGAGAGTATCACATGATAAAAAATGCATTCTGCAGGAAAAGGGCTACAGCTGGAGGGATGACACGGTCCCCACTCCCTGGGAACTTATTGGCCCCCTGTTGCCTGAGCTAACAAGTTTGGTGATAGGAAGTTGGCCTGTTGGTATCATGGATAGATTCTTGCAGGTTCAGGCTGAATATAACCTCAACCGGCGCCTCTGTATGGAGTGATAAATATTTCTTGATGGAAAATCCATTATATGACTACAAGACGACAAAAAAAACAAGAGCCAACAGATTCAAACAAGCCACGAAGAGACCCAAAACAAGACATAGAGATGCCAAATGACCATAATGATACACTGAAAGGAAGCAGATCTATTGATGAAGAGAAACAGACATGTAAATGACAACAGCAATCCAAAACCACCAAAAAGAGACACTACTGACAGTTTAAAACAAAGCAGAGGGAAATAACTGAAAAGCACAAAAAGAACACAGACGCAAAATGACCACACAGAGAATGATCAAAGAAATTTGAAAACGCATGAAAGGCCTACTAAATCAATACAAAATGATGTGAAAAACAACAGAGAGGAAAAAGATCCAAAAAGAATACGTGAGAGACAAAATTACTCAAAATAAAGAAGAGACAACAAAAGGAGATGTATTAAACAATCACAACTTTTCTTTTTGTAAAGCGTCTTGAGATAACACGTGTTATGAATTGGAGCTATGATTAATTTATTGATTGATAATGACATGCAAAACAACTACAGAATGAAAGAGATAAAATTCCCTTAAAGGCATGCAATAAACACTAAAGATGTGAAAAATGCATAAAAAACATGGAATAATGACAGCGGGGGGACACAACAAGAGACACAAATATACAAAAATGTATGCAAAGTAACTACTCAAAAGAAAAAGATTCATCCCAAGTAACCCTTCCCTCCGAAATGTCTCGTCCTGGATTTAAATATCTAAATTATACACGGCCCACATAATCATGCTGCAGCAATTAGTGCAAGGGGGTACTAATGTTCCAGTGTTATTCTTATCAGTTAATCATTATTCTGACATCATATATATATAAGCTATTGTTCCATCTTTAATGTAAATTTCTCTTCACTCGGTGTTGTAGGGAAAGTCCTTCTCATTATGACATGGAAGGTGGAGCGAATCAGCCGCCTCTAGCTACTCAGGTGAAGTGCATCAATCTCTAAGCTGCCCCTTTATTACAATCTGCCACTTCCACAAAATCTCATATGAGATGAGATGTGGCATTTATGGCATGCTAGAGTTATTAATGCAGCCTCCTTTGCATGGACTACAACAGATGTGATGCGGGACTTAAAATGCATGGTCCAAAGTGTTAAATGTCAGTATGTTACATTTTGAGCGTCACTGTATTGTTATTTTTTCAAGAGAAAGTCATTTCAGACACTTGCGATTCCATTTGAGCTTTCATTGAAATCACAATGAGCTCTTCATGAGGACAGTTCTTTAAACTGTATGTTTGCTGACATAGGATGCGTGAAGTCAGCAGCAACAAAAAAATGATTTTGAATGGTAAGGTCTCCATCTACTGGTATTCCTTTGAACAGCAACAGAGACACATTTAGTCAAGTCCAGTTTATTTATATAGTACGTTTGAAACCGCTTCACCAAGTGCTTTACAGAAAATGAATGAAAACACCAACAAAGAAAGACATTTAAGATGAGGGAAAACAATAATAAAAAACCTGTGTACATATATATATATAAATAGAGAGAGAGAGAGATGTATGTTTGCTGAGATAGGATGCATGAAGTCAGCAGCAACAAAAATGTGATTTTGAATGGTAAGGTCTCCATCTACTGGTATTCCTTTGAACAGCAACAAAGGAATTCTTCTGATTTGAGTGATCTCACATGAAGTAGTGCCAACTTAATCGGTGTATCTGGGATGGAAGAGGTGTTTGGGGGGTTAGAGTCGTCAGGGGAGGTGGGGGTGTGAAGAGAGGTGCTGGGGGGGGGGGGGGCAGACACTAGCTGCAGTGGCCTGCTGGTCAAAGCTGTTAAAAAAAACAGGTTGAGCTGGTTTGCTCTCACAGGGTCCCCATCTTCTGTGTTGTTACCTTTCTTCTTGCAGCCTGTTTTGGTCTTTTTATCTTGTAGCATGTCTTTCACATTGGCTCTTTATTCATCTGGTGCTGATTCTGTTTTTGCTCATTCATATTATCTCCATCAGTTTAGCCAAATTAGAAATGATCTTGTGTCACCTTACCTGGATACTGACTATGACCATTCCACTGGAGCCTCCTATGGTACAGTAAATGGGGTGAAATGTGGTCTTTAAAAAGAGTAAAGAATTGATGAATATGGACACGTTTGCTTTGGCCTGTCGGGGTGAGAGACAGTAGGCCTAGTCAAAAAGATGTAAAACAATGATGTGCTGGTGCGACACACATTTATTGATAGTCACATTGCATCACATTAAACCCCACTTGAAAAGAAATGAAAGAATAAAGCTGTCCCAAAACAAAACGTCTATGCTAAAAGAGAGGAATACAAGTCAGATAAAACATGGGAGAGTTAAAAGTGCAGCACTTAAAACGTATGAGCCTAAAAGTCAGTTCCAACAAACTAAAAGAGTGAGGGAATTGTCCCGATCGCCTGCTGCTTCCCTCGCAGAGTCTCCTCTAGTGGCTCGACACGTACACACGCTGCAGGACGGGCACTGCCGAAACAAGAAAATACCGGCAGTATTGTGCCTACACACACAGCAACGCCGTACTCCTAAAAGCAGAGTGTTACTACTGTCCCAAAGGGATAGGCTACTTACGCGGCTTGCGGAGCTCCTCACTCTGCCGCTGCGTGTATTGCGCGTCGTAACACTCTCTCTTCGGTGTCGACTGGCTGGCTCTCTGTCTCGGCGTCTCTGTGTTCACCCTCCCCTTGGCCGCTGATTGGACATCGCGGCTCTGCTCTTGCTCCTCATTGAGCAGAAAAAGTGTCAATGAAATAAAAGAAAGCTGCACATGAGCAGCTAATCTGTCATCACTCACACGCACCAAGGCACAAAGTGAACTCATTGTAAAAACATGCACATCGGGCAATCGATAAGAAAATCCTAAATATCACAACATGAATTAAAGGCAAAATATATATTAAAAAAAAAAGAAACATGCGGAAAAGATTGTCAATATATGAATGATAAAAGCAAAAACAAATAAAAAATCACGCAGTGCCGAGTGAGGTGTCTTGCTGAGGGACACTACGGCTGTCGATCTCTCAACCTTGATGTTGAGAGTCGAGCGCCCTACCTACCCAGCCACGGCCGCCCCGGCGAAATTGACAACGTCGACAATAAATTTATCTTTTCAATTTGTACTATTTGACAAAAACGCCAAGAATTACAGTCAACGTTGCCACAAAAAACATTTGTATACTAAAACAAACACTTGAGCTGTGAACAAATGCAAATAACCTCAGCATTCATTGAAAATAACTCCTTTTCAGTTTCTACGGAAACAGCCATAGGCTACATGAAGCTAGCCTGCTAGCAGTTAGCCTACATTCTAGGAAGCCTTTGTCCACACAGCTAACAGCAAAACAGAAGTAGCTCACTTAAAAGTGAAAAAGCTTACTTACAATATTAATGCAGCTAGTCCAGACAGTCCTGTTCATCGTCCTCATTAACTCCCATAAAAAAAAAAAGTTTTTAAAAAAGGTGTCCCGATCGTCCAATAGGCCTTAGTCCTGACATGAGACCTCCACCAATCAAACGCAGGAAAACATCAAAGTTCAACCATCATCTTGAAATAAGATATAAAGAGATATAAAGATATAAAGAGAAACTCATTTCAGACACTTGCGATTCCATTTGAGCTTCATTGAAATCACAATGAGCTCTTCATGAGGACAGTTCTTTAAACTGTATGTTTGCTGACATAGGATGCGTGAAGTCAGCAGCAACAAAAAAATGATTTTGAATGGTAAGGTCTCCATCTACTAGTATTCCTTTGAACAGCAACAGAGACACATTTAGTCAAGTCCAGTTTATTTATATAGTACGTTTGAAACCGCTTCACCAAGTGCTTTACAGAAAATGAATGAAAACACCAACAAAGAAAGACATTTAAGATGAGGGAAAACAATAATAAAAACCTGTGTACATATATATATATAAATAGAGAGAGAGAGAGAGAAATGTATGTTTGCTGAGATAGGATGCATGAAGTCAGCAGCAACAAAAATGTGATTTTGAATGGTAAGGTCTCCATCTACTGGTATTCCTTTGAACAGCAACAAAGGAATTCTTCTGATTTGAGTGATCTCACATGAAGTAGTGCCAACTTAATCGGTGTATCTGGGATGGAAGAGGTGTTTGGGGGGTTAGAGTCGTCAGGGGAGGTGGGGGTGTGAAGAGAGGTGCTGGGGGGGGGCAGACACTAGCTGCAGTGGCCTGCTGGTCAAAGCTGTTAAAAAAACAGGTTGAGCTGGTTTGCTCTCACAGGGTCCCCATCTTCTGTGTTGTTACCTTTCTTCTTGCAGCCTGTGATGGTTTTCACGCCCTCCCAGACCTCTCTCGTGTTGTTGTTCCGCAGCTTCTTCTCCACCTTCCTTCTGTACTCCTCCTTTGCCTCTCTGAGCCGGACCTTGAGTTCCCCCTGCACGCGCTTCAGCTCTGCCTGCTCTCCTTCCTTGAATGCCCTCGACATTAATCCAGGGCTCGTTGTTCGGGAAGCAGCGCACAGTTTTTGTGGGAACTACAACATCCATACAGAAGTTCATGTAGTCAGTTGTGCAGTGTGTGAGACCCCCTCAATGTCCTCACCGTGTGGCTCTTGCAGGGTGCTCCAGTCAGTCCACTCAAAACACTCTCTTAGTGTCTCCACTGCCTCAGGAGACCACTTTGTGAAGGTGCCTCTGAATCTGTGGCTTGTACTTTGGGTTAAGAAGGAGCAGGTTGTGATCAGACTTCCCTAGTGGTGGTCGAGGGACGGCAGTGTAAGCTTCCAAGTCCTAGTTAAACTAATACAGCCTAACATGACAATCCCCCTCCAACTCCTTGTAGGCTGCAATGGTCACTTTTTCTTACACTTGTTTAGGGAGAGAAACGCTATAGCTGTAAAATACAGCTTTTTATCTTGTAGCATGTCTTTCACATTGGCTCTTTATTCATCTGGTGCTGATTCTGTTTTTGCTCATTCATATTATCTCCATCAGTTTAGCCAAATTAGAAATGATCTTGTGTCACCTTACCTGGATACTGACTATGACCATTCCACTGGAGCCTCCTATGGTACAGTAAATGGGGTGAAATGTGGTCTTTAAAAAGAGTAAAGAATTGATGAATATGGACACGTTTGCTTTGGCCTGTCGGGGTGAGAGACAGTAGGCCTAGTCAAAAAGATGTAAAACAATGATGTGCTGGTGCGACACACATTTATTGATAGTCACATTGCATCACATTAAACCCCACTTGAAAAGAAATGAAAGAATAAAGCTGTCCCAAAACAAAACGTCTATGCTAAAAGAGAGGAATACAAGTCAGATAAAACATGGGAGAGTTAAAAGTGCAGCACTTAAAACGTATGAGCCTAAAAGTCAGTTCCAACAAACTAAAAGAGTGAGGGAATTGTCCCGATCGCCTGCTGCTTCCCTCGCAGAGTCTCCTCTAGTGGCTCGACACGTACACACGCTGCAGGACGGGCACTGCCGAAACAAGAAAATACCGGCAGTATTGTGCCTACACACACAGCAACGCCGTACTCCTAAAAGCAGAGTGTTACTACTGTCCCAAAGGGATAGGCTACTTACGCGGCTTGCGGAGCTCCTCACTCTGCCGCTGCGTGTATTGCGCGTCGTAACACTCTCTCTTCGGTGTCGACTGGCTGGCTCTCTGTCTCGGCGTCTCTGTGTTCACCCTCCCCTTGGCCGCTGATTGGACATCGCGGCTCTGCTCTTGCTCCTCATTGAGCAGAAAAAGTGTCAATGAAATAAAAGAAAGCTGCACATGAGCAGCTAATCTGTCATCACTCACACGCACCAAGGCACAAAGTGAACTCATTGTAAAAACATGCACATCGGGCAATCGATAAGAAAATCCTAAATATCACAACATGAATTAAAGGCAAAATATATATTAAAAAAAAAAGAAACATGCGGAAAAGATTGTCAATATATGAATGATAAAAGCAAAAACAAATAAAAAATCACGCAGTGCCGAGTGAGGTGTCTTGCTGAGGGACACTACGGCTGTCGAGCTCTCAACCTTGATGTTGAGAGTCGAGCGCCCTACCTACCCAGCCACGGCCGCCCCGGCGAAATTGACAACGTCGACAATAAATTTATCTTTTCAATTTGTACTATTTGACAAAAACGCCAAGAATTACAGTCAACGTTGCCACAAAAAACATTTGTATACTAAAACAAACACTTGAGCTGTGAACAAATGCAAATAACCTCAGCATTCATTGAAAATAACTCCTTTTCAGTTTCTACGGAAACAGCCATAGGCTACATGAAGCTAGCCTGCTAGCAGTTAGCCTACATTCTAGGAAGCCTTTGTCCACACAGCTAACAGCAAAACAGAAGTAGCTCACTTAAAAGTGAAAAAGCTTACTTACAATATTAATGCAGCTAGTCCAGACAGTCCTGTTCATCGTCCTCATTAACTCCCATAAAAAAAAAAAGTTTTTAAAAAAGGTGTCCCGATCGTCCAATAGGCCTTAGTCCTGACATGAGACCTCCACCAATCAAACGCAGGAAAACATCAAAGTTCAACCATCATCTTGAAATAAGATATAAAGAGATATAAAGATATAAAGAGAAACTCATTTCAGACACTTGCGATTCCATTTGAGCTTTCATTGAAATCACAATGAGCTCTTCATGAGGACAGTTCTTTAAACTGTATGTTTGCTGAGATAGGATGCGTGAAGTCAGCAGCAACAAAAAAATGATTTTGAATGGTAAGGTCTCCATCTACTAGTATTCCTTTGAACAGCAACAGAGACACATTTAGTCATGTCCAGTTTATTTATATAGTACGTTTGAAACCGCTTCACCAAGTGCTTTACAGAAAATGAATGAAAACACCAACAAAGAAAGACATTTAAGATGAGGGAAAACAATAATAAAAAACCTGTGTACATATATATATATAAATAGAGAGAGAGAGAGAGAGAGAAATGTATGTTTGCTGAGATAGGATGCATGAAGTCAGCAGCAACAAAAATGTGATTTTGAATGGTAAGGTCTCCATCTACTGGTATTCCTTTGAACAGCAACAAAGGAATTCTTCTGATTTGAGTGATCTCACATGAAGTAGTGCCAACTTAATCGGTGTATCTGGGATGGAAGAGGTGTTTGGGGGGTTAGAGTCGTCAGGGGAGGTGGGGGTGTGAAGAGAGGTGCTGGGGGGGGGGCAGACACTAGCTGCAGTGGCCTGCTGGTCAAAGCTGTTAAAAAAACAGGTTGAGCTGGTTTGCTCTCACAGGGTCCCCATCTTCTGTGTTGTTACCTTTCTTCTTGCAGCCTGTGATGGTTTTCACGCCCTCCCAGACCTCTCTCGTGTTGTTGTTCCGCAGCTTCTTCTCCACCTTCCTTCTGTACTCCTCCTTTGCCTCTCTGAGCCGGACCTTGAGTTCCCCCTGCACGCGCTTCAGCTCTGCCTGCTCTCCTTCCTTGAATGCCCTCGACATTAATCCAGGGCTCGTTGTTCGGGAAGCAGCGCACAGTTTTTGTGGGAACTACAACATCCATACAGAAGTTCATGTAGTCAGTTGTGCAGTGTGTGAGACCCCCTCAATGTCCTCACCGTGTGGCTCTTGCAGGGTGCTCCAGTCAGTCCACTCAAAACACTCTCTTAGTGTCTCCACTGCCTCAGGAGACCACTTTGTGAAGGTGCCTCTGAATCTGTGGCTTGTACTTTGGGTTAAGAAGGAGCAGGTTGTGATCAGACTTCCCTAGTGGTGGTCGAGGGACGGCAGTGTAAGCTTCCAAGTCCTAGTTAAACTAATACAGCCTAACATGACAATCCCCCTCCAACTCCTTGTAGGCTGCAATGGTCACTTTTTCTTACACTTGTTTAGGGAGAGAAACGCTATAGCTGTAAAATACAGCTTTTTATCTTGTAGCATGTCTTTCACATTGGCTCTTTATTCATCTGGTGCTGATTCTGTTTTTGCTCATTCATATTATCTCCATCAGTTTAGCCAAATTAGAAATGATCTTGTGTCACCTTACCTGGATACTGACTATGACCATTCCACTGGAGCCTCCTATGGTACAGTAAATGGGGTGAAATGTGGTCTTTAAAAAGAGTAAAGAATTGATGAATATGGACACGTTTGCTTTGGCCTGTCGGGGTGAGAGACAGTAGGCCTAGTCAAAAAGATGTAAAACAATGATGTGCTGGTGCGACACACATTTATTGATAGTCACATTGCATCACATTAAACCCCACTTGAAAAGAAATGAAAGAATAAAGCTGTCCCAAAACAAAACGTCTATGCTAAAAGAGAGGAATACAAGTCAGATAAAACATGGGAGAGTTAAAAGTGCAGCACTTAAAACGTATGAGCCTAAAAGTCAGTTCCAACAAACTAAAAGAGTGAGGGAATTGTCCCGATCGCCTGCTGCTTCCCTCGCAGAGTCTCCTCTAGTGGCTCGACACGTACACACGCTGCAGGACGGGCACTGCCGAAACAAGAAAATACCGGCAGTATTGTGCCTACACACACAGCAACGCCGTACTCCTAAAAGCAGAGTGTTACTACTGTCCCAAAGGGATAGGCTACTTACGCGGCTTGCGGAGCTCCTCACTCTGCCGCTGCGTGTATTGCGCGTCGTAACACTCTCTCTTCGGTGTCGACTGGCTGGCTCTCTGTCTCGGCGTCTCTGTGTTCACCCTCCCCTTGGCCGCTGATTGGACATCGCGGCTCTGCTCTTGCTCCTCATTGAGCAGAAAAAGTGTCAATGAAATAAAAGAAAGCTGCACATGAGCAGCTAATCTGTCATCACTCACACGCACCAAGGCACAAAGTGAACTCATTGTAAAAACATGCACATCGGGCAATCGATAAGAAAATCCTAAATATCACAACATGAATTAAAGGCAAAATATATATTAAAAAAAAAAGAAACATGCGGAAAAGATTGTCAATATATGAATGATAAAAGCAAAAACAAATAAAAAATCACGCAGTGCCGAGTGAGGTGTCTTGCTGAGGGACACTACGGCTGTCGATCTCTCAACCTTGATGTTGAGAGTCGAGCGCCCTACCTACCCAGCCACGGCCGCCCCGGCGAAATTGACAACGTCGACAATAAATTTATCTTTTCAATTTGTACTATTTGACAAAAACGCCAAGAATTACAGTCAACGTTGCCACAAAAAACATTTGTATACTAAAACAAACACTTGAGCTGTGAACAAATGCAAATAACCTCAGCATTCATTGAAAATAACTCCTTTTCAGTTTCTACGGAAACAGCCATAGGCTACATGAAGCTAGCCTGCTAGCAGTTAGCCTACATTCTAGGAAGCCTTTGTCCACACAGCTAACAGCAAAACAGAAGTAGCTCACTTAAAAGTGAAAAAGCTTACTTACAATATTAATGCAGCTAGTCCAGACAGTCCTGTTCATCGTCCTCATTAACTCCCATAAAAAAAAAAAGTTTTTAAAAAAGGTGTCCCGATCGTCCAATAGGCCTTAGTCCTGACATGAGACCTCCACCAATCAAACGCAGGAAAACATCAAAGTTCAACCATCATCTTGAAATAAGATATAAAGAGATATAAAGATATAAAGAGAAACTCATTTCAGACACTTGCGATTCCATTTGAGCTTCATTGAAATCACAATGAGCTCTTCATGAGGACAGTTCTTTAAACTGTATGTTTGCTGACATAGGATGCGTGAAGTCAGCAGCAACAAAAAAATGATTTTGAATGGTAAGGTCTCCATCTACTAGTATTCCTTTGAACAGCAACAGAGACACATTTAGTCAAGTCCAGTTTATTTATATAGTACGTTTGAAACCGCTTCACCAAGTGCTTTACAGAAAATGAATGAAAACACCAACAAAGAAAGACATTTAAGATGAGGGAAAACAATAATAAAAACCTGTGTACATATATATATATAAATAGAGAGAGAGAGAGAGAAATGTATGTTTGCTGAGATAGGATGCATGAAGTCAGCAGCAACAAAAATGTGATTTTGAATGGTAAGGTCTCCATCTACTGGTATTCCTTTGAACAGCAACAAAGGAATTCTTCTGATTTGAGTGATCTCACATGAAGTAGTGCCAACTTAATCGGTGTATCTGGGATGGAAGAGGTGTTTGGGGGGTTAGAGTCGTCAGGGGAGGTGGGGGTGTGAAGAGAGGTGCTGGGGGGGGGCAGACACTAGCTGCAGTGGCCTGCTGGTCAAAGCTGTTAAAAAAACAGGTTGAGCTGGTTTGCTCTCACAGGGTCCCCATCTTCTGTGTTGTTACCTTTCTTCTTGCAGCCTGTGATGGTTTTCACGCCCTCCCAGACCTCTCTCGTGTTGTTGTTCCGCAGCTTCTTCTCCACCTTCCTTCTGTACTCCTCCTTTGCCTCTCTGAGCCGGACCTTGAGTTCCCCCTGCACGCGCTTCAGCTCTGCCTGCTCTCCTTCCTTGAATGCCCTCGACATTAATCCAGGGCTCGTTGTTCGGGAAGCAGCGCACAGTTTTTGTGGGAACTACAACATCCATACAGAAGTTCATGTAGTCAGTTGTGCAGTGTGTGAGACCCCCTCAATGTCCTCACCGTGTGGCTCTTGCAGGGTGCTCCAGTCAGTCCACTCAAAACACTCTCTTAGTGTCTCCACTGCCTCAGGAGACCACTTTGTGAAGGTGCCTCTGAATCTGTGGCTTGTACTTTGGGTTAAGAAGGAGCAGGTTGTGATCAGACTTCCCTAGTGGTGGTCGAGGGACGGCAGTGTAAGCTTCCAAGTCCTAGTTAAACTAATACAGCCTAACATGACAATCCCCCTCCAACTCCTTGTAGGCTGCAATGGTCACTTTTTCTTACACTTGTTTAGGGAGAGAAACGCTATAGCTGTAAAATACAGCTTTTTATCTTGTAGCATGTCTTTCACATTGGCTCTTTATTCATCTGGTGCTGATTCTGTTTTTGCTCATTCATATTATCTCCATCAGTTTAGCCAAATTAGAAATGATCTTGTGTCACCTTACCTGGATACTGACTATGACCATTCCACTGGAGCCTCCTATGGTACAGTAAATGGGGTGAAATGTGGTCTTTAAAAAGAGTAAAGAATTGATGAATATGGACACGTTTGCTTTGGCCTGTCGGGGTGAGAGACAGTAGGCCTAGTCAAAAAGATGTAAAACAATGATGTGCTGGTGCGACACACATTTATTGATAGTCACATTGCATCACATTAAACCCCACTTGAAAAGAAATGAAAGAATAAAGCTGTCCCAAAACAAAACGTCTATGCTAAAAGAGAGGAATACAAGTCAGATAAAACATGGGAGAGTTAAAAGTGCAGCACTTAAAACGTATGAGCCGAAAAGTCAGTTCCAACAAACTAAAAGAGTGAGGGAATTGTCCCGATCGCCTGCTGCTTCCCTCGCAGAGTCTCCTCTAGTGGCTCGACACGTACACACGCTGCAGGACGGGCACTGCCGAAACAAGAAAATACCGGCAGTATTGTGCCTACACACACAGCAACGCCGTACTCCTAAAAGCAGAGTGTTACTACTGTCCCAAAGGGATAGGCTACTTACGCGGCTTGCGGAGCTCCTCACTCTGCCGCTGCGTGTATTGCGCGTCGTAACACTCTCTCTTCGGTGTCGACTGGCTGGCTCTCTGTCTCGGCGTCTCTGTGTTCACCCTCCCCTTGGCCGCTGATTGGACATCGCGGCTCTGCTCTTGCTCCTCATTGAGCAGAAAAAGTGTCAATGAAATAAAAGAAAGCTGCACATGAGCAGCTAATCTGTCATCACTCACACGCACCAAGGCACAAAGTGAACTCATTGTAAAAACATGCACATCGGGCAATCGATAAGAAAATCCTAAATATCACAACATGAATTAAAGGCAAAATATATATTAAAAAAAAAAGAAACATGCGGAAAAGATTGTCAATATATGAATGATAAAAGCAAAAACAAATAAAAAATCACGCAGTGCCGAGTGAGGTGTCTTGCTGAGGGACACTACGGCTGTCGAGCTCTCAACCTTGATGTTGAGAGTCGAGCGCCCTACCTACCCAGCCACGGCCGCCCCGGCGAAATTGACAACGTCGACAATAAATTTATCTTTTCAATTTGTACTATTTGACAAAAACGCCAAGAATTACAGTCAACGTTGCCACAAAAAACATTTGTATACTAAAACAAACACTTGAGCTGTGAACAAATGCAAATAACCTCAGCATTCATTGAAAATAACTCCTTTTCAGTTTCTACGGAAACAGCCATAGGCTACATGAAGCTAGCCTGCTAGCAGTTAGCCTACATTCTAGGAAGCCTTTGTCCACACAGCTAACAGCAAAACAGAAGTAGCTCACTTAAAAGTGAAAAAGCTTACTTACAATATTAATGCAGCTAGTCCAGACAGTCCTGTTCATCGTCCTCATTAACTCCCATAAAAAAAAAAAGTTTTTAAAAAAGGTGTCCCGATCGTCCAATAGGCCTTAGTCCTGACATGAGACCTCCACCAATCAAACGCAGGAAAACATCAAAGTTCAACCATCATCTTGAAATAAGATATAAAGAGATATAAAGATATAAAGAGAAACTCATTTCAGACACTTGCGATTCCATTTGAGCTTTCATTGAAATCACAATGAGCTCTTCATGAGGACAGTTCTTTAAACTGTATGTTTGCTGAGATAGGATGCGTGAAGTCAGCAGCAACAAAAAAATGATTTTGAATGGTAAGGTCTCCATCTACTAGTATTCCTTTGAACAGCAACAGAGACACATTTAGTCATGTCCAGTTTATTTATATAGTACGTTTGAAACCGCTTCACCAAGTGCTTTACAGAAAATGAATGAAAACACCAACAAAGAAAGACATTTAAGATGAGGGAAAACAATAATAAAAAACCTGTGTACATATATATATATAAATAGAGAGAGAGAGAGAGAGAGAGAAATGTATGTTTGCTGAGATAGGATGCATGAAGTCAGCAGCAACAAAAATGTGATTTTGAATGGTAAGGTCTCCATCTACTGGTATTCCTTTGAACAGCAACAAAGGAATTCTTCTGATTTGAGTGATCTCACATGAAGTAGTGCCAACTTAATCGGTGTATCTGGGATGGAAGAGGTGTTTGGGGGGTTAGAGTCGTCAGGGGAGGTGGGGGTGTGAAGAGAGGTGCTGGGGGGGGGGCAGACACTAGCTGCAGTGGCCTGCTGGTCAAAGCTGTTAAAAAAACAGGTTGAGCTGGTTTGCTCTCACAGGGTCCCCATCTTCTGTGTTGTTACCTTTCTTCTTGCAGCCTGTGATGGTTTTCACGCCCTCCCAGACCTCTCTCGTGTTGTTGTTCCGCAGCTTCTTCTCCACCTTCCTTCTGTACTCCTCCTTTGCCTCTCTGAGCCGGACCTTGAGTTCCCCCTGCACGCGCTTCAGCTCTGCCTGCTCTCCTTCCTTGAATGCCCTCGACATTAATCCAGGGCTCGTTGTTCGGGAAGCAGCGCACAGTTTTTGTGGGAACTACAACATCCATACAGAAGTTCATGTAGTCAGTTGTGCAGTGTGTGAGACCCCCTCAATGTCCTCACCGTGTGGCTCTTGCAGGGTGCTCCAGTCAGTCCACTCAAAACACTCTCTTAGTGTCTCCACTGCCTCAGGAGACCACTTTGTGAAGGTGCCTCTGAATCTGTGGCTTGTACTTTGGGTTAAGAAGGAGCAGGTTGTGATCAGACTTCCCTAGTGGTGGTCGAGGGACGGCAGTGTAAGCTTCCAAGTCCTAGTTAAACTAATACAGCCTAACATGACAATCCCCCTCCAACTCCTTGTAGGCTGCAATGGTCACTTTTTCTTACACTTGTTTAGGGAGAGAAACGCTATAGCTGTAAAATACAGCTTTTTATCTTGTAGCATGTCTTTCACATTGGCTCTTTATTCATCTGGTGCTGATTCTGTTTTTGCTCATTCATATTATCTCCATCAGTTTAGCCAAATTAGAAATGATCTTGTGTCACCTTACCTGGATACTGACTATGACCATTCCACTGGAGCCTCCTATGGTACAGTAAATGGGGTGAAATGTGGTCTTTAAAAAGAGTAAAGAATTGATGAATATGGACACGTTTGCTTTGGCCTGTCGGGGTGAGAGACAGTAGGCCTAGTCAAAAAGATGTAAAACAATGATGTGCTGGTGCGACACACATTTATTGATAGTCACATTGCATCACATTAAACCCCACTTGAAAAGAAATGAAAGAATAAAGCTGTCCCAAAACAAAACGTCTATGCTAAAAGAGAGGAATACAAGTCAGATAAAACATGGGAGAGTTAAAAGTGCAGCACTTAAAACGTATGAGCCGAAAAGTCAGTTCCAACAAACTAAAAGAGTGAGGGAATTGTCCCGATCGCCTGCTGCTTCCCTCGCAGAGTCTCCTCTAGTGGCTCGACACGTACACACGCTGCAGGACGGGCACTGCCGAAACAAGAAAATACCGGCAGTATTGTGCCTACACACACAGCAACGCCGTACTCCTAAAAGCAGAGTGTTACTACTGTCCCAAAGGGATAGGCTACTTACGCGGCTTGCGGAGCTCCTCACTCTGCCGCTGCGTGTATTGCGCGTCGTAACACTCTCTCTTCGGTGTCGACTGGCTGGCTCTCTGTCTCGGCGTCTCTGTGTTCACCCTCCCCTTGGCCGCTGATTGGACATCGCGGCTCTGCTCTTGCTCCTCATTGAGCAGAAAAAGTGTCAATGAAATAAAAGAAAGCTGCACATGAGCAGCTAATCTGTCATCACTCACACGCACCAAGGCACAAAGTGAACTCATTGTAAAAACATGCACATCGGGCAATCGATAAGAAAATCCTAAATATCACAACATGAATTAAAGGCAAAATATATATTAAAAAAAAAAGAAACATGCGGAAAAGATTGTCAATATATGAATGATAAAAGCAAAAACAAATAAAAAATCACGCAGTGCCGAGTGAGGTGTCTTGCTGAGGGACACTACGGCTGTCGAGCTCTCAACCTTGATGTTGAGAGTCGAGCGCCCTACCTACCCAGCCACGGCCGCCCCGGCGAAATTGACAACGTCGACAATAAATTTATCTTTTCAATTTGTACTATTTGACAAAAACGCCAAGAATTACAGTCAACGTTGCCACAAAAAACATTTGTATACTAAAACAAACACTTGAGCTGTGAACAAATGCAAATAACCTCAGCATTCATTGAAAATAACTCCTTTTCAGTTTCTACGGAAACAGCCATAGGCTACATGAAGCTAGCCTGCTAGCAGTTAGCCTACATTCTAGGAAGCCTTTGTCCACACAGCTAACAGCAAAACAGAAGTAGCTCACTTAAAAGTGAAAAAGCTTACTTACAATATTAATGCAGCTAGTCCAGACAGTCCTGTTCATCGTCCTCATTAACTCCCATAAAAAAAAAAAGTTTTTAAAAAAGGTGTCCCGATCGTCCAATAGGCCTTAGTCCTGACATGAGACCTCCACCAATCAAACGCAGGAAAACATCAAAGTTCAACCATCATCTTGAAATAAGATATAAAGAGATATAAAGATATAAAGAGAAACTCATTTCAGACACTTGCGATTCCATTTGAGCTTTCATTGAAATCACAATGAGCTCTTCATGAGGACAGTTCTTTAAACTGTATGTTTGCTGAGATAGGATGCGTGAAGTCAGCAGCAACAAAAAAATGATTTTGAATGGTAAGGTCTCCATCTACTAGTATTCCTTTGAACAGCAACAGAGACACATTTAGTCATGTCCAGTTTATTTATATAGTACGTTTGAAACCGCTTCACCAAGTGCTTTACAGAAAATGAATGAAAACACCAACAAAGAAAGACATTTAAGATGAGGGAAAACAATAATAAAAAACCTGTGTACATATATATATATAAATAGAGAGAGAGAGAGAGAGAGAGAAATGTATGTTTGCTGAGATAGGATGCATGAAGTCAGCAGCAACAAAAATGTGATTTTGAATGGTAAGGTCTCCATCTACTGGTATTCCTTTGAACAGCAACAAAGGAATTCTTCTGATTTGAGTGATCTCACATGAAGTAGTGCCAACTTAATCGGTGTATCTGGGATGGAAGAGGTGTTTGGGGGGTTAGAGTCGTCAGGGGAGGTGGGGGTGTGAAGAGAGGTGCTGGGGGGGGGGCAGACACTAGCTGCAGTGGCCTGCTGGTCAAAGCTGTTAAAAAAACAGGTTGAGCTGGTTTGCTCTCACAGGGTCCCCATCTTCTGTGTTGTTACCTTTCTTCTTGCAGCCTGTGATGGTTTTCACGCCCTCCCAGACCTCTCTCGTGTTGTTGTTCCGCAGCTTCTTCTCCACCTTCCTTCTGTACTCCTCCTTTGCCTCTCTGAGCCGGACCTTGAGTTCCCCCTGCACGCGCTTCAGCTCTGCCTGCTCTCCTTCCTTGAATGCCCTCGACATTAATCCAGGGCTCGTTGTTCGGGAAGCAGCGCACAGTTTTTGTGGGAACTACAACATCCATACAGAAGTTCATGTAGTCAGTTGTGCAGTGTGTGAGACCCCCTCAATGTCCTCACCGTGTGGCTCTTGCAGGGTGCTCCAGTCAGTCCACTCAAAACACTCTCTTAGTGTCTCCACTGCCTCAGGAGACCACTTTGTGAAGGTGCCTCTGAATCTGTGGCTTGTACTTTGGGTTAAGAAGGAGCAGGTTGTGATCAGACTTCCCTAGTGGTGGTCGAGGGACGGCAGTGTAAGCTTCCAAGTCCTAGTTAAACTAATACAGCCTAACATGACAATCCCCCTCCAACTCCTTGTAGGCTGCAATGGTCACTTTTTCTTACACTTGTTTAGGGAGAGAAACGCTATAGCTGTAAAATACAGCTTTTTATCTTGTAGCATGTCTTTCACATTGGCTCTTTATTCATCTGGTGCTGATTCTGTTTTTGCTCATTCATATTATCTCCATCAGTTTAGCCAAATTAGAAATGATCTTGTGTCACCTTACCTGGATACTGACTATGACCATTCCACTGGAGCCTCCTATGGTACAGTAAATGGGGTGAAATGTGGTCTTTAAAAAGAGTAAAGAATTGATGAATATGGACACGTTTGCTTTGGCCTGTCGGGGTGAGAGACAGTAGGCCTAGTCAAAAAGATGTAAAACAATGATGTGCTGGTGCGACACACATTTATTGATAGTCACATTGCATCACATTAAACCCCACTTGAAAAGAAATGAAAGAATAAAGCTGTCCCAAAACAAAACGTCTATGCTAAAAGAGAGGAATACAAGTCAGATAAAACATGGGAGAGTTAAAAGTGCAGCACTTAAAACGTATGAGCCTAAAAGTCAGTTCCAACAAACTAAAAGAGTGAGGGAATTGTCCCGATCGCCTGCTGCTTCCCTCGCAGAGTCTCCTCTAGTGGCTCGACACGTACACACGCTGCAGGACGGGCACTGCCGAAACAAGAAAATACCGGCAGTATTGTGCCTACACACACAGCAACGCCGTACTCCTAAAAGCAGAGTGTTACTACTGTCCCAAAGGGATAGGCTACTTACGCGGCTTGCGGAGCTCCTCACTCTGCCGCTGCGTGTATTGCGCGTCGTAACACTCTCTCTTCGGTGTCGACTGGCTGGCTCTCTGTCTCGGCGTCTCTGTGTTCACCCTCCCCTTGGCCGCTGATTGGACATCGCGGCTCTGCTCTTGCTCCTCATTGAGCAGAAAAAGTGTCAATGAAATAAAAGAAAGCTGCACATGAGCAGCTAATCTGTCATCACTCACACGCACCAAGGCACAAAGTGAACTCATTGTAAAAACATGCACATCGGGCAATCGATAAGAAAATCCTAAATATCACAACATGAATTAAAGGCAAAATATATATTAAAAAAAAAGAAACATGCGGAAAAGATTGTCAATATATGAATGATAAAAGCAAAAACAAATAAAAAATCACGCAGTGCCGAGTGAGGTGTCTTGCTGAGGGACACTACGGCTGTCGATCTCTCAACCTTGATGTTGAGAGTCGAGCGCCCTACCTACCCAGCCACGGCCGCCCCGGCGAAATTGACAACGTCGACAATAAATTTATCTTTTCAATTTGTACTATTTGACAAAAACGCCAAGAATTACAGTCAACGTTGCCACAAAAAACATTTGTATACTAAAACAAACACTTGAGCTGTGAACAAATGCAAATAACCTCAGCATTCATTGAAAATAACTCCTTTTCAGTTTCTACGGAAACAGCCATAGGCTACATGAAGCTAGCCTGCTAGCAGTTAGCCTACATTCTAGGAAGCCTTTGTCCACACAGCTAACAGCAAAACAGAAGTAGCTCACTTAAAAGTGAAAAAGCTTACTTACAATATTAATGCAGCTAGTCCAGACAGTCCTGTTCATCGTCCTCATTAACTCCCATAAAAAAAAAAAGTTTTTAAAAAAGGTGTCCCGATCGTCCAATAGGCCTTAGTCCTGACATGAGACCTCCACCAATCAAACGCAGGAAAACATCAAAGTTCAACCATCATCTTGAAATAAGATATAAAGAGATATAAAGATATAAAGAGAAACTCATTTCAGACACTTGCGATTCCATTTGAGCTTCATTGAAATCACAATGAGCTCTTCATGAGGACAGTTCTTTAAACTGTATGTTTGCTGACATAGGATGCGTGAAGTCAGCAGCAACAAAAAAATGATTTTGAATGGTAAGGTCTCCATCTACTAGTATTCCTTTGAACAGCAACAGAGACACATTTAGTCAAGTCCAGTTTATTTATATAGTACGTTTGAAACCGCTTCACCAAGTGCTTTACAGAAAATGAATGAAAACACCAACAAAGAAAGACATTTAAGATGAGGGAAAACAATAATAAAAACCTGTGTACATATATATATATAAATAGAGAGAGAGAGAGAGAAATGTATGTTTGCTGAGATAGGATGCATGAAGTCAGCAGCAACAAAAATGTGATTTTGAATGGTAAGGTCTCCATCTACTGGTATTCCTTTGAACAGCAACAAAGGAATTCTTCTGATTTGAGTGATCTCACATGAAGTAGTGCCAACTTAATCGGTGTATCTGGGATGGAAGAGGTGTTTGGGGGGTTAGAGTCGTCAGGGGAGGTGGGGGTGTGAAGAGAGGTGCTGGGGGGGGGCAGACACTAGCTGCAGTGGCCTGCTGGTCAAAGCTGTTAAAAAAACAGGTTGAGCTGGTTTGCTCTCACAGGGTCCCCATCTTCTGTGTTGTTACCTTTCTTCTTGCAGCCTGTGATGGTTTTCACGCCCTCCCAGACCTCTCTCGTGTTGTTGTTCCGCAGCTTCTTCTCCACCTTCCTTCTGTACTCCTCCTTTGCCTCTCTGAGCCGGACCTTGAGTTCCCCCTGCACGCGCTTCAGCTCTGCCTGCTCTCCTTCCTTGAATGCCCTCGACATTAATCCAGGGCTCGTTGTTCGGGAAGCAGCGCACAGTTTTTGTGGGAACTACAACATCCATACAGAAGTTCATGTAGTCAGTTGTGCAGTGTGTGAGACCCCCTCAATGTCCTCACCGTGTGGCTCTTGCAGGGTGCTCCAGTCAGTCCACTCAAAACACTCTCTTAGTGTCTCCACTGCCTCAGGAGACCACTTTGTGAAGGTGCCTCTGAATCTGTGGCTTGTACTTTGGGTTAAGAAGGAGCAGGTTGTGATCAGACTTCCCTAGTGGTGGTCGAGGGACGGCAGTGTAAGCTTCCAAGTCCTAGTTAAACTAATACAGCCTAACATGACAATCCCCCTCCAACTCCTTGTAGGCTGCAATGGTCACTTTTTCTTACACTTGTTTAGGGAGAGAAACGCTATAGCTGTAAAATACAGCTTTTTATCTTGTAGCATGTCTTTCACATTGGCTCTTTATTCATCTGGTGCTGATTCTGTTTTTGCTCATTCATATTATCTCCATCAGTTTAGCCAAATTAGAAATGATCTTGTGTCACCTTACCTGGATACTGACTATGACCATTCCACTGGAGCCTCCTATGGTACAGTAAATGGGGTGAAATGTGGTCTTTAAAAAGAGTAAAGAATTGATGAATATGGACACGTTTGCTTTGGCCTGTCGGGGTGAGAGACAGTAGGCCTAGTCAAAAAGATGTAAAACAATGATGTGCTGGTGCGACACACATTTATTGATAGTCACATTGCATCACATTAAACCCCACTTGAAAAGAAATGAAAGAATAAAGCTGTCCCAAAACAAAACGTCTATGCTAAAAGAGAGGAATACAAGTCAGATAAAACATGGGAGAGTTAAAAGTGCAGCACTTAAAACGTATGAGCCGAAAAGTCAGTTCCAACAAACTAAAAGAGTGAGGGAATTGTCCCGATCGCCTGCTGCTTCCCTCGCAGAGTCTCCTCTAGTGGCTCGACACGTACACACGCTGCAGGACGGGCACTGCCGAAACAAGAAAATACCGGCAGTATTGTGCCTACACACACAGCAACGCCGTACTCCTAAAAGCAGAGTGTTACTACTGTCCCAAAGGGATAGGCTACTTACGCGGCTTGCGGAGCTCCTCACTCTGCCGCTGCGTGTATTGCGCGTCGTAACACTCTCTCTTCGGTGTCGACTGGCTGGCTCTCTGTCTCGGCGTCTCTGTGTTCACCCTCCCCTTGGCCGCTGATTGGACATCGCGGCTCTGCTCTTGCTCCTCATTGAGCAGAAAAAGTGTCAATGAAATAAAAGAAAGCTGCACATGAGCAGCTAATCTGTCATCACTCACACGCACCAAGGCACAAAGTGAACTCATTGTAAAAACATGCACATCGGGCAATCGATAAGAAAATCCTAAATATCACAACATGAATTAAAGGCAAAATATATATTAAAAAAAAAAGAAACATGCGGAAAAGATTGTCAATATATGAATGATAAAAGCAAAAACAAATAAAAAATCACGCAGTGCCGAGTGAGGTGTCTTGCTGAGGGACACTACGGCTGTCGAGCTCTCAACCTTGATGTTGAGAGTCGAGCGCCCTACCTACCCAGCCACGGCCGCCCCGGCGAAATTGACAACGTCGACAATAAATTTATCTTTTCAATTTGTACTATTTGACAAAAACGCCAAGAATTACAGTCAACGTTGCCACAAAAAACATTTGTATACTAAAACAAACACTTGAGCTGTGAACAAATGCAAATAACCTCAGCATTCATTGAAAATAACTCCTTTTCAGTTTCTACGGAAACAGCCATAGGCTACATGAAGCTAGCCTGCTAGCAGTTAGCCTACATTCTAGGAAGCCTTTGTCCACACAGCTAACAGCAAAACAGAAGTAGCTCACTTAAAAGTGAAAAAGCTTACTTACAATATTAATGCAGCTAGTCCAGACAGTCCTGTTCATCGTCCTCATTAACTCCCATAAAAAAAAAAAGTTTTTAAAAAAGGTGTCCCGATCGTCCAATAGGCCTTAGTCCTGACATGAGACCTCCACCAATCAAACGCAGGAAAACATCAAAGTTCAACCATCATCTTGAAATAAGATATAAAGAGATATAAAGATATAAAGAGAAACTCATTTCAGACACTTGCGATTCCATTTGAGCTTTCATTGAAATCACAATGAGCTCTTCATGAGGACAGTTCTTTAAACTGTATGTTTGCTGAGATAGGATGCGTGAAGTCAGCAGCAACAAAAAAATGATTTTGAATGGTAAGGTCTCCATCTACTGGTATTCCTTTGAACAGCAACAGAGACACATTTAGTCATGTCCAGTTTATTTATATAGTACGTTTGAAACCGCTTCACCAAGTGCTTTACAGAAAATGAATGAAAACACCAACAAAGAAAGACATTTAAGATGAGGGAAAACAATAATAAAAAACCTGTGTACATATATATATATAAATAGAGAGAGAGAGAGAGAGAGAGAGAAATGTATGTTTGCTGAGATAGGATGCATGAAGTCAGCAGCAACAAAAATGTGATTTTGAATGGTAAGGTCTCCATCTACTGGTATTCCTTTGAACAGCAACAAAGGAATTCTTCTGATTTGAGTGATCTCACATGAAGTAGTGCCAACTTAATCGGTGTATCTGGGATGGAAGAGGTGTTTGGGGGGTTAGAGTCGTCAGGGGAGGTGGGGGTGTGAAGAGAGGTGCTGGGGGGGGGGCAGACACTAGCTGCAGTGGCCTGCTGGTCAAAGCTGTTAAAAAAACAGGTTGAGCTGGTTTGCTCTCACAGGGTCCCCATCTTCTGTGTTGTTACCTTTCTTCTTGCAGCCTGTGATGGTTTTCACGCCCTCCCAGACCTCTCTCGTGTTGTTGTTCCGCAGCTTCTTCTCCACCTTCCTTCTGTACTCCTCCTTTGCCTCTCTGAGCCGGACCTTGAGTTCCCCCTGCACGCGCTTCAGCTCTGCCTGCTCTCCTTCCTTGAATGCCCTCGACATTAATCCAGGGCTCGTTGTTCGGGAAGCAGCGCACAGTTTTTGTGGGAACTACAACATCCATACAGAAGTTCATGTAGTCAGTTGTGCAGTGTGTGAGACCCCCTCAATGTCCTCACCGTGTGGCTCTTGCAGGGTGCTCCAGTCAGTCCACTCAAAACACTCTCTTAGTGTCTCCACTGCCTCAGGAGACCACTTTGTGAAGGTGCCTCTGAATCTGTGGCTTGTACTTTGGGTTAAGAAGGAGCAGGTTGTGATCAGACTTCCCTAGTGGTGGTCGAGGGACGGCAGTGTAAGCTTCCAAGTCCTAGTTAAACTAATACAGCCTAACATGACAATCCCCCTCCAACTCCTTGTAGGCTGCAATGGTCACTTTTTCTTACACTTGTTTAGGGAGAGAAACGCTATAGCTGTAAAATACAGCTTTTTATCTTGTAGCATGTCTTTCACATTGGCTCTTTATTCATCTGGTGCTGATTCTGTTTTTGCTCATTCATATTATCTCCATCAGTTTAGCCAAATTAGAAATGATCTTGTGTCACCTTACCTGGATACTGACTATGACCATTCCACTGGAGCCTCCTATGGTACAGTAAATGGGGTGAAATGTGGTCTTTAAAAAGAGTAAAGAATTGATGAATATGGACACGTTTGCTTTGGCCTGTCGGGGTGAGAGACAGTAGGCCTAGTCAAAAAGATGTAAAACAATGATGTGCTGGTGCGACACACATTTATTGATAGTCACATTGCATCACATTAAACCCCACTTGAAAAGAAATGAAAGAATAAAGCTGTCCCAAAACAAAACGTCTATGCTAAAAGAGAGGAATACAAGTCAGATAAAACATGGGAGAGTTAAAAGTGCAGCACTTAAAACGTATGAGCCGAAAAGTCAGTTCCAACAAACTAAAAGAGTGAGGGAATTGTCCCGATCGCCTGCTGCTTCCCTCGCAGAGTCTCCTCTAGTGGCTCGACACGTACACACGCTGCAGGACGGGCACTGCCGAAACAAGAAAATACCGGCAGTATTGTGCCTACACACACAGCAACGCCGTACTCCTAAAAGCAGAGTGTTACTACTGTCCCAAAGGGATAGGCTACTTACGCGGCTTGCGGAGCTCCTCACTCTGCCGCTGCGTGTATTGCGCGTCGTAACACTCTCTCTTCGGTGTCGACTGGCTGGCTCTCTGTCTCGGCGTCTCTGTGTTCACCCTCCCCTTGGCCGCTGATTGGACATCGCGGCTCTGCTCTTGCTCCTCATTGAGCAGAAAAAGTGTCAATGAAATAAAAGAAAGCTGCACATGAGCAGCTAATCTGTCATCACTCACACGCACCAAGGCACAAAGTGAACTCATTGTAAAAACATGCACATCGGGCAATCGATAAGAAAATCCTAAATATCACAACATGAATTAAAGGCAAAATATATATTAAAAAAAAAAGAAACATGCGGAAAAGATTGTCAATATATGAATGATAAAAGCAAAAACAAATAAAAAATCACGCAGTGCCGAGTGAGGTGTCTTGCTGAGGGACACTACGGCTGTCGATCTCTCAACCTTGATGTTGAGGGTCGAGCGCCCTACCTACCCAGCCACGGCCGCCCCGGCGAAATTGACAACGTCGACAATAAATTTATCTTTTCAATTTGTACTATTTGACAAAAACGCCAAGAATTACAGTCAACGTTGCCACAAAAAACATTTGTATACTAAAACAAACACTTGAGCTGTGAACAAATGCAAATAACCTCAGCATTCATTGAAAATAACTCCTTTTCAGTTTCTACGGAAACAGCCATAGGCTACATGAAGCTAGCCTGCTAGCAGTTAGCCTACATTCTAGGAAGCCTTTGTCCACACAGCTAACAGCAAAACAGAAGTAGCTCACTTAAAAGTGAAAAAGCTTACTTACAATATTAATGCAGCTAGTCCAGACAGTCCTGTTCATCGTCCTCATTAACTCCCATAAAAAAAAAAGTTTTTAAAAAAGGTGTCCCGATCGTCCAATAGGCCTTAGTCCTGACATGAGACCTCCACCAATCAAACGCAGGAACACATCAAAGTTCAACCATCATCTTGAAATAAGATATAAAGAGATATAAAGATATAAAGAGAAACTCATTTCAGACACTTGCGATTCCATTTGAGCTTCATTGAAATCACAATGAGCTCTTCATGAGGACAGTTCTTTAAACTGTATGTTTGCTGACATAGGATGCGTGAAGTCAGCAGCAACAAAAAAATGATTTTGAATGGTAAGGTCTCCATCTACTAGTATTCCTTTGAACAGCAACAGAGACACATTTAGTCAAGTCCAGTTTATTTATATAGTACGTTTGAAACCGCTTCACCAAGTGCTTTACAGAAAATGAATGAAAACACCAACAAAGAAAGACATTTAAGATGAGGGAAAACAATAATAAAAACCTGTGTACATATATATATATAAATAGAGAGAGAGAGAGATGTATGTTTGCTGAGATAGGATGCATGAAGTCAGCAGCAACAAAAATGTGATTTTGAATGGTAAGGTCTCCATCTACTGGTATTCCTTTGAACAGCAACAAAGGAATTCTTCTGATTTGAGTGATCTCACATGAAGTAGTGCCAACTTAATCGGTGTATCTGGGATGGAAGAGGTGTTTGGGGGGTTAGAGTCGTCAGGGGAGGTGGGGGTGTGAAGAGAGGTGCTGGGGGGGGGCAGACACTAGCTGCAGTGGCCTGCTGGTCAAAGCTGTTAAAAAAACAGGTTGAGCTGGTTTGCTCTCACAGGGTCCCCATCTTCTGTGTTGTTACCTTTCTTCTTGCAGCCTGTGATGGTTTTCACGCCCTCCCAGACCTCTCTCGTGTTGTTGTTCCGCAGCTTCTTCTCCACCTTCCTTCTGTACTCCTCCTTTGCCTCTCTGAGCCGGACCTTGAGTTCCCCCTGCACGCGCTTCAGCTCTGCCTGCTCTCCTTCCTTGAATGCCCTCGACATTAATCCAGGGCTCGTTGTTCGGGAAGCAGCGCACAGTTTTTGTGGGAACTACAACATCCATACAGAAGTTCATGTAGTCAGTTGTGCAGTGTGTGAGACCCCCTCAATGTCCTCACCGTGTGGCTCTTGCAGGGTGCTCCAGTCAGTCCACTCAAAACACTCTCTTAGTGTCTCCACTGCCTCAGGAGACCACTTTGTGAAGGTGCCTCTGAATCTGTGGCTTGTACTTTGGGTTAAGAAGGAGCAGGTTGTGATCAGACTTCCCTAGTGGTGGTCGAGGGACGGCAGTGTAAGCTTCCAAGTCCTAGTTAAACTAATACAGCCTAACATGACAATCCCCCTCCAACTCCTTGTAGGCTGCAATGGTCACTTTTTCTTACACTTGTTTAGGGAGAGAAACGCTATAGCTGTAAAATACAGCTTTTTATCTTGTAGCATGTCTTTCACATTGGCTCTTTATTCATCTGGTGCTGATTCTGTTTTTGCTCATTCATATTATCTCCATCAGTTTAGCCAAATTAGAAATGATCTTGTGTCACCTTACCTGGATACTGACTATGACCATTCCACTGGAGCCTCCTATGGTACAGTAAATGGGGTGAAATGTGGTCTTTAAAAAGAGTAAAGAATTGATGAATATGGACACGTTTGCTTTGGCCTGTCGGGGTGAGAGACAGTAGGCCTAGTCAAAAAGATGTAAAACAATGATGTGCTGGTGCGACACACATTTATTGATAGTCACATTGCATCACATTAAACCCCACTTGAAAAGAAATGAAAGAATAAAGCTGTCCCAAAACAAAACGTCTATGCTAAAAGAGAGGAATACAAGTCAGATAAAACATGGGAGAGTTAAAAGTGCAGCACTTAAAACGTATGAGCCTAAAAGTCAGTTCCAACAAACTAAAAGAGTGAGGGAATTGTCCCGATCGCCTGCTGCTTCCCTCGCAGAGTCTCCTCTAGTGGCTCGACACGTACACACGCTGCAGGACGGGCACTGCCGAAACAAGAAAATACCGGCAGTATTGTGCCTACACACACAGCAACGCCGTACTCCTAAAAGCAGAGTGTTACTACTGTCCCAAAGGGATAGGCTACTTACGCGGCTTGCGGAGCTCCTCACTCTGCCGCTGCGTGTATTGCGCGTCGTAACACTCTCTCTTCGGTGTCGACTGGCTGGCTCTCTGTCTCGGCGTCTCTGTGTTCACCCTCCCCTTGGCCGCTGATTGGACATCGCGGCTCTGCTCTTGCTCCTCATTGAGCAGAAAAAGTGTCAATGAAATAAAAGAAAGCTGCACATGAGCAGCTAATCTGTCATCACTCACACGCACCAAGGCACAAAGTGAACTCATTGTAAAAACATGCACATCGGGCAATCGATAAGAAAATCCTAAATATCACAACATGAATTAAAGGCAAAATATATATAAAAAAAAAAGAAACATGCGGAAAAGATTGTCAATATATGAATGATAAAAGCAAAAACAAATAAAAAATCACGCAGTGCCGAGTGAGGTGTCTTGCTGAGGGACACTACGGCTGTCGATCTCTCAACCTTGATGTTGAGAGTCGAGCGCCCTACCTACCCAGCCACGGCCGCCCCGGCGAAATTGACAACGTCGACAATAAATTTATCTTTTCAATTTGTACTATTTGACAAAAACGCCAAGAATTACAGTCAACGTTGCCACAAAAAGCATTTGTATACTAAAACAAACACTTGAGCTGTGAACAAATGCAAATAACCTCAGCATTCATTGAAAATAACTCCTTTTCAGTTTCTACGGAAACAGCCATAGGCTACATGAAGCTAGCCTGCTAGCAGTTAGCCTACATTCTAGGAAGCCTTTGTCCACACAGCTAACAGCAAAACAGAAGTAGCTCACTTAAAAGTGAAAAAGCTTACTTACAATATTAATGCAGCTAGTCCAGACAGTCCTGTTCATCGTCCTCATTAACTCCCATAAAAAAAAAAAGTTTTTAAAAAAGGTGTCCCGATCGTCCAATAGGCCTTAGTCCTGACATGAGACCTCCACCAATCAAACGCAGGAAAACATCAAAGTTCAACCATCATCTTGAAATAAGATATAAAGAGATATAAAGATATAAAGAGAAACTCATTTCAGACACTTGCGATTCCATTTGAGCTTCATTGAAATCACAATGAGCTCTTCATGAGGACAGTTCTTTAAACTGTATGTTTGCTGACATAGGATGCGTGAAGTCAGCAGCAACAAAAAAATGATTTTGAATGGTAAGGTCTCCATCTACTAGTATTCCTTTGAACAGCAACAGAGACACATTTAGTCAAGTCCAGTTTATTTATATAGTACGTTTGAAACCGCTTCACCAAGTGCTTTACAGAAAATGAATGAAAACACCAACAAAGAAAGACATTTAAGATGAGGGAAAACAATAATAAAAACCTGTGTACATATATATATATAAATAGAGAGAGAGAGAGAGAAATGTATGTTTGCTGAGATAGGATGCATGAAGTCAGCAGCAACAAAAATGTGATTTTGAATGGTAAGGTCTCCATCTACTGGTATTCCTTTGAACAGCAACAAAGGAATTCTTCTGATTTGAGTGATCTCACATGAAGTAGTGCCAACTTAATCGGTGTATCTGGGATGGAAGAGGTGTTTGGGGGGTTAGAGTCGTCAGGGGAGGTGGGGGTGTGAAGAGAGGTGCTGGGGGGGGGCAGACACTAGCTGCAGTGGCCTGCTGGTCAAAGCTGTTAAAAAAACAGGTTGAGCTGGTTTGCTCTCACAGGGTCCCCATCTTCTGTGTTGTTACCTTTCTTCTTGCAGCCTGTGATGGTTTTCACGCCCTCCCAGACCTCTCTCGTGTTGTTGTTCCGCAGCTTCTTCTCCACCTTCCTTCTGTACTCCTCCTTTGCCTCTCTGAGCCGGACCTTGAGTTCCCCCTGCACGCGCTTCAGCTCTGCCTGCTCTCCTTCCTTGAATGCCCTCGACATTAATCCAGGGCTCGTTGTTCGGGAAGCAGCGCACAGTTTTTGTGGGAACTACAACATCCATACAGAAGTTCATGTAGTCAGTTGTGCAGTGTGTGAGACCCCCTCAATGTCCTCACCGTGTGGCTCTTGCAGGGTGCTCCAGTCAGTCCACTCAAAACACTCTCTTAGTGTCTCCACTGCCTCAGGAGACCACTTTGTGAAGGTGCCTCTGAATCTGTGGCTTGTACTTTGGGTTAAGAAGGAGCAGGTTGTGATCAGACTTCCCTAGTGGTGGTCGAGGGACGGCAGTGTAAGCTTCCAAGTCCTAGTTAAACTAATACAGCCTAACATGACAATCCCCCTCCAACTCCTTGTAGGCTGCAATGGTCACTTTTTCTTACACTTGTTTAGGGAGAGAAACGCTATAGCTGTAAAATACAGCTTTTTATCTTGTAGCATGTCTTTCACATTGGCTCTTTATTCATCTGGTGCTGATTCTGTTTTTGCTCATTCATATTATCTCCATCAGTTTAGCCAAATTAGAAATGATCTTGTGTCACCTTACCTGGATACTGACTATGACCATTCCACTGGAGCCTCCTATGGTACAGTAAATGGGGTGAAATGTGGTCTTTAAAAAGAGTAAAGAATTGATGAATATGGACACGTTTGCTTTGGCCTGTCGGGGTGAGAGACAGTAGGCCTAGTCAAAAAGATGTAAAACAATGATGTGCTGGTGCGACACACATTTATTGATAGTCACATTGCATCACATTAAACCCCACTTGAAAAGAAATGAAAGAATAAAGCTGTCCCAAAACAAAACGTCTATGCTAAAAGAGAGGAATACAAGTCAGATAAAACATGGGAGAGTTAAAAGTGCAGCACTTAAAACGTATGAGCCTAAAAGTCAGTTCCAACAAACTAAAAGAGTGAGGGAATTGTCCCGATCGCCTGCTGCTTCCCTCGCAGAGTCTCCTCTAGTGGCTCGACACGTACACACGCTGCAGGACGGGCACTGCCGAAACAAGAAAATACCGGCAGTATTGTGCCTACACACACAGCAACGCCGTACTCCTAAAAGCAGAGTGTTACTACTGTCCCAAAGGGATAGGCTACTTACGCGGCTTGCGGAGCTCCTCACTCTGCCGCTGCGTGTATTGCGCGTCGTAACACTCTCTCTTCGGTGTCGACTGGCTGGCTCTCTGTCTCGGCGTCTCTGTGTTCACCCTCCCCTTGGCCGCTGATTGGACATCGCGGCTCTGCTCTTGCTCCTCATTGAGCAGAAAAAGTGTCAATGAAATAAAAGAAAGCTGCACATGAGCAGCTAATCTGTCATCACTCACACGCACCAAGGCACAAAGTGAACTCATTGTAAAAACATGCACATCGGGCAATCGATAAGAAAATCCTAAATATCACAACATGAATTAAAGGCAAAATATATATAAAAAAAAAAGAAACATGCGGAAAAGATTGTCAATATATGAATGATAAAAGCAAAAACAAATAAAAAATCACGCAGTGCCGAGTGAGGTGTCTTGCTGAGGGACACTACGGCTGTCGATCTCTCAACCTTGATGTTGAGAGTCGAGCGCCCTACCTACCCAGCCACGGCCGCCCCGGCGAAATTGACAACGTCGACAATAAATTTATCTTTTCAATTTGTACTATTTGACAAAAACGCCAAGAATTACAGTCAACGTTGCCACAAAAAACATTTGTATACTAAAACAAACACTTGAGCTGTGAACAAATGCAAATAACCTCAGCATTCATTGAAAATAACTCCTTTTCAGTTTCTACGGAAACAGCCATAGGCTACATGAAGCTAGCCTGCTAGCAGTTAGCCTACATTCTAGGAAGCCTTTGTCCACACAGCTAACAGCAAAACAGAAGTAGCTCACTTAAAAGTGAAAAAGCTTACTTACAATATTAATGCAGCTAGTCCAGACAGTCCTGTTCATCGTCCTCATTAACTCCCATAAAAAAAAAAAAGTTTTTAAAAAAGGTGTCCCGATCGTCCAATAGGCCTTAGTCCTGACATGAGACCTCCACCAATCAAACGCAGGAAAACATCAAAGTTCAACCATCATCTTGAAATAAGATATAAAGAGATATAAAGATATAAAGAGAAACTCATTTCAGACACTTGCGATTCCATTTGAGCTTCATTGAAATCACAATGAGCTCTTCATGAGGACAGTTCTTTAAACTGTATGTTTGCTGAGATAGGATGCGTGAAGTCAGCAGCAACAAAAAAATGATTTTGAATGGTAAGGTCTCCATCTACTAGTATTCCTTTGAACAGCAACAGAGACACATTTAGTCAAGTCCAGTTTATTTATATAGTACGTTTGAAACCGCTTCACCAAGTGCTTTACAGAAAATGAATGAAAACACCAACAAAGAAAGACATTTAAGATGAGGGAAAACAATAATAAAAACCTGTGTACATATATATATATAAATAGAGAGAGAGAGAGATGTATGTTTGCTGAGATAGGATGCATGAAGTCAGCAGCAACAAAAATGTGATTTTGAATGGTAAGGTCTCCATCTACTGGTATTCCTTTGAACAGCAACAAAGGAATTCTTCTGATTTGAGTGATCTCACATGAAGTAGTGCCAACTTAATCGGTGTATCTGGGATGGAAGAGGTGTTTGGGGGGTTAGAGTCGTCAGGGGAGGTGGGGGTGTGAAGAGAGGTGCTGGGGGGGGGGCAGACACTAGCTGCAGTGGCCTGCTGGTCAAAGCTGTTAAAAAAACAGGTTGAGCTGGTTTGCTCTCACAGGGTCCCCATCTTCTGTGTTGTTACCTTTCTTCTTGCAGCCTGTGATGGTTTTCACGCCCTCCCAGACCTCTCTCGTGTTGTTGTTCCGCAGCTTCTTCTCCACCTTCCTTCTGTACTCCTCCTTTGCCTCTCTGAGCCGGACCTTGAGTTCCCCCTGCACGCGCTTCAGCTCTGCCTGCTCTCCTTCCTTGAATGCCCTCGACATTAATCCAGGGCTCGTTGTTCGGGAAGCAGCGCACAGTTTTTGTGGGAACTACAACATCCATACAGAAGTTCATGTAGTCAGTTGTGCAGTGTGTGAGACCCCCTCAATGTCCTCACCGTGTGGCTCTTGCAGGGTGCTCCAGTCAGTCCACTCAAAACACTCTCTTAGTGTCTCCACTGCCTCAGGAGACCACTTTGTGAAGGTGCCTCTGAATCTGTGGCTTGTACTTTGGGTTAAGAAGGAGCAGGTTGTGATCAGACTTCCCTAGTGGTGGTCGAGGGACGGCAGTGTAAGCTTCCAAGTCCTAGTTAAACTAATACAGCCTAACATGACAATCCCCCTCCAACTCCTTGTAGGCTGCAATGGTCACTTTTTCTTACACTTGTTTAGGGAGAGAAACGCTATAGCTGTAAAATACAGCTTTTTATCTTGTAGCATGTCTTTCACATTGGCTCTTTATTCATCTGGTGCTGATTCTGTTTTTGCTCATTCATATTATCTCCATCAGTTTAGCCAAATTAGAAATGATCTTGTGTCACCTTACCTGGATACTGACTATGACCATTCCACTGGAGCCTCCTATGGTACAGTAAATGGGGTGAAATGTGGTCTTTAAAAAGAGTAAAGAATTGATGAATATGGACACGTTTGCTTTGGCCTGTCGGGGTGAGAGACAGTAGGCCTAGTCAAAAAGATGTAAAACAATGATGTGCTGGTGCGACACACATTTATTGATAGTTACATTGCATCACATTAAACCCCACTTGAAAAGAAATGAAAGAATAAAGCTGTCCCAAAACAAAACGTCTATGCTAAAAGAGAGGAATACAAGTCAGATAAAACATGGGAGAGTTAAAAGTGCAGCACTTAAAACGTATGAGCCTAAAAGTCACTCAGTCAGTTCCAACAAACTAAAAGAGTGAGGGAATTGTCCCGATCGCCTGCTGCTTCCCTCGCAGAGTCTCCTCTAGTGGCTCGACACGTACACACGCTGCAGGACGGGCACTGCCGAAACAAGAAAATACCGGCAGTATTGTGCCTACACACACAGCAACGCCGTACTCCTAAAAGCAGAGTGTTACTACTGTCCCAAAGGGATAGGCTACTTACGCGGCTTGCGGAGCTCCTCACTCTGCCGCTGCGTGTATTGCGCGTCGTAACACTCTCTCTTCGGTGTCGACTGGCTGGCTCTCTGTCTCGGCGTCTCTGTGTTCACCCTCCCCTTGGCCGCTGATTGGACATCGCGGCTCTGCTCTTGCTCCTCATTGAGCAGAAAAAGTGTCAATGAAATAAAAGAAAGCTGCACATGAGCAGCTAATCTGTCATCACTCACACGCACCAAGGCACAAAGTGAACTCATTGTAAAAACATGCACATCGGCAATCGATAAGAAAATCCTAAATATCACAACATGAATTAAAGGCAAAATATATTAAAAAAAAAAAAAAAGAAACATGCGGAAAAGATTGTCAATATATGAATGATAAAAGCAAAAACAAATAAAAAATCACGCAGTGCCGAGTGAGGTGTCTTGCTGAGGGACACTACGGCTGTCGATCTCTCAACCTTGATGTTGAGAGTCGAGCGCCCTACCTACCCAGCCACGGCCGCCCCGGCGAAATTGGCAACATCGACAATAAATTTATCTTTTCAATTTGTACTATTTGACAAAAACGCCAAGAATTACAGTCAACGTTGCCACAAAAAGCATTTGTAAACTAAAACAAACACTTGAGCTGTGAACAAATGCAAATAACCTCAGCATTCATTGAAAATAACTCCTTTTCAGTTTCTACGGAAACAGCCATAGGCTACATGAAGCTAGCCTGCTAGCAGTTAGCCTACATTCTAGGAAGCCTTTGTCCACACAGCTAACAGCAAAACAGAAGTAGCTCACTTAAAAGTGAAAAAGCTTACTTACAATATTAATGCAGCTAGTCCAGACAGTCCTGTTCATCGTCCTCATTAACTCCCATAAAAAAAAAAAAAAGTTTTTAAAAAAGGTGTCCCGATCGTCCAATAGGCCTTAGTCCTGACATGAGACCTCCACCAATCAAACGCAGGAACACATCCAAGTTCAACCATCATCTTGAAATAAAAGTAACAAAAAAAAAGAGTCCATAAAAGGCATGCAATAAACACTAAAGATGTGAAAAATGAATGAATAAAACGTGTAATAATGACAGTAAAGAGGGGGAGGGGGGCACATCATGATAAAAAATGTGCAGGAGACACAAAATGAACCCATAGATGCCAAACCAGCACAAAGACAGAATATGAACTTCAAAGTGACACAAAGCCGCTTCATTATGTTAGCCTGTGGAAAATGTATGTGCCTACTGGAAGTGACTGTTAGTGTTGCATACTAAGATGGTAATTAGCCTACAGAAAGTGATGTTTTGTAACACAAAAGGACCTTGACACTTGGTGAAACTGTCTTCACGGATGGAATTGTCCGTACCAGGTGTTTCCATTTTATCTGAGCATAGCCACATTGGGTGCGTCATCACTTGGTAACTATTAGTGTATAGAGTAGGCTACAGAGAGGGACGGTCCTTCTCTGAGATTTGCTGTCACTCGCACTCTGCAGCTCTGATCCTTCTACTTGCAAGGGAATAGTAAAGGACAAAATGTGACTGAATGACTCAAAGATCTCTTGTTCAAACTCTCTTTTTGATACTAAACAAAAAGTGATGCAAAACGACTACTCAAGACAAAAAGATTCATCCTAACTAACCTTTCCCTCCGAAGTTTCTGAACCTTGTTGTGAATATTCAAGCGAAAATCATGCTGCAGCAACTAGTTCATGGGGATAATAATAATGTTCCAGTGTTATTCTTATCAGTTAATCATTATTCTGACATCATATATATATATAAGCTATTGTTCCATGTGTAATGTAAATTTCTCTTCACTCGGTGTTGTAGGGAAAGTCCTTCTCATTATGACATGGAAGGTGGAGCGAATCAGCCGCCTCTAGCTACTCAGGTGAAGTGCATCAATCTCTAAGCTGCCCCTTTATTACAATCTGCCACTTCCACAAAATCTCATATGAGATGAGATGTGGCATTTATGGCATGCTAGAGTTATTAATGCAGCCTCCTTTGCATGGACTACAACAGATGTGATGCGGGACTTAAAATGCATGGTCCAAAGTGTTAAATGTCAGTATGTTACATTTTGAGCGTCACTGTATTGTTATTTTTTTCAAGAGAAAGTCATTTCAGACACTTGCGATTCCATTTGAGCTTTCATTGAAATCACAATGAGCTCTTCATGAGGACAGTTCTTTAAACTGTATGTTTGCTGACATAGGATGCGTGAAGTCAGCAGCAACAAAAAAATGATTTTGAATGGTAAGGTCTCCATCTACTGGTATTCCTTTGAACAGCAACAGAGACACATTTAGTCAAGTCCAGTTTATTTATATAGTACGTTTGAAACCGCTTCACCAAGTGCTTTACAGAAAATGAATGAAAACACCAACAAAGAAAGACATTTAAGATGAGGGAAAACAATAATAAAAAACCTGTGTACATATATATATATAAATAGAGAGAGAGAGAGATGTATGTTTGCTGAGATAGGATGCATGAAGTCAGCAGCAACAAAAATGTGATTTTGAATGGTAAGGTCTCCATCTACTGGTATTCCTTTGAACAGCAACAAAGGAATTCTTCTGATTTGAGTGATCTCACATGAAGTAGTGCCAACTTAATCGGTGTATCTGGGATGGAAGAGGTGTTTGGGGGGTTAGAGTCGTCAGGGGAGGTGGGGGTGTGAAGAGAGGTGCTGGGGGGGGGGGGGGCAGACACTAGCTGCAGTGGCCTGCTGGTCAAAGCTGTTAAAAAAAACAGGTTGAGCTGGTTTGCTCTCACAGGGTCCCCATCTTCTGTGTTGTTACCTTTCTTCTTGCAGCCTGTTTTGGTCTTTTTATCTTGTAGCATGTCTTTCACATTGGCTCTTTATTCATCTGGTGCTGATTCTGTTTTTGCTCATTCATATTATCTCCATCAGTTTAGCCAAATTAGAAATGATCTTGTGTCACCTTACCTGGATACTGACTATGACCATTCCACTGGAGCCTCCTATGGTACAGTAAATGGGGTGAAATGTGGTCTTTAAAAAGAGTAAAGAATTGATGAATATGGACACGTTTGCTTTGGCCTGTCGGGGTGAGAGACAGTAGGCCTAGTCAAAAAGATGTAAAACAATGATGTGCTGGTGCGACACACATTTATTGATAGTTACATTGCATCACATTAAACCCCACTTGAAAAGAAATGAAAGAATAAAGCTGTCCCAAAACAAAACGTCTATGCTAAAAGAGAGGAATACAAGTCAGATAAAACATGGGAGAGTTAAAAGTGCAGCACTTAAAACGTATGAGCCTAAAAGTCACTCAGTCAGTTCCAACAAACTAAAAGAGTGAGGGAATTGTCCCGATCGCCTGCTGCTTCCCTCGCAGAGTCTCCTCTAGTGGCTCGACACGTACACACGCTGCAGGACGGGCACTGCCGAAACAAGAAAATACCGGCAGTATTGTGCCTACACACACAGCAACGCCGTACTCCTAAAAGCAGAGTGTTACTACTGTCCCAAAGGGATAGGCTACTTACGCGGCTTGCGGAGCTCCTCACTCTGCCGCTGCGTGTATTGCGCGTCGTAACACTCTCTCTTCGGTGTCGACTGGCTGGCTCTCTGTCTCGGCGTCTCTGTGTTCACCCTCCCCTTGGCCGCTGATTGGACATCGCGGCTCTGCTCTTGCTCCTCATTGAGCAGAAAAAGTGTCAATGAAATAAAAGAAAGCTGCACATGAGCAGCTAATCTGTCATCACTCACACGCACCAAGGCACAAAGTGAACTCATTGTAAAAACATGCACATCGGCAATCGATAAGAAAATCCTAAATATCACAACATGAATTAAAGGCAAAATATATTAAAAAAAAAAAAAAAAGAAACATGCGGAAAAGATTGTCAATATATGAATGATAAAAGCAAAAACAAATAAAAAATCACGCAGTGCCGAGTGAGGTGTCTTGCTGAGGGACACTACGGCTGTCGATCTCTCAACCTTGATGTTGAGAGTCGAGCGCCCTACCTACCCAGCCACGGCCGCCCCGGCGAAATTGGCAACGTCGACAATAAATTTATCTTTTCAATTTGTACTATTTGACAAAAACGCCAAGAATTACAGTCAACGTTGCCACAAAAAGCATTTGTAAACTAAAACAAACACTTGAGCTGTGAACAAATGCAAATAACCTCAGCATTCATTGAAAATAACTCCTTTTCAGTTTCTACGGAAACAGCCATAGGCTACATGAAGCTAGCCTGCTAGCAGTTAGCCTACATTCTAGGAAGCCTTTGTCCACACAGCTAACAGCAAAACAGAAGTAGCTCACTTAAAAGTGAAAAAGCTTACTTACAATATTAATGCAGCTAGTCCAGACAGTCCTGTTCATCGTCCTCATTAACTCCCATAAAAAAAAAAAAGTTTTTAAAAAAGGTGTCCCGATCGTCCAATAGGCCTTAGTCCTGACATGAGACCTCCACCAATCAAACGCAGGAAAACATCCAAGTTCAACCATCATCTTGAAATAAGATATAAAGAGATATAAAGATATAAAGAGAAACTCATTTCAGACACTTGCGATTCCATTTGAGCTTCATTGAAATCACAATGAGCTCTTCATGAGGACAGTTCTTTAAACTGTATGTTTGCTGACATAGGATGCGTGAAGTCAGCAGCAACAAAAAAATGATTTTGAATGGTAAGGTCTCCATCTACTGGTATTCCTTTGAACAGCAACAGAGACACATTTAGTCAAGTCCAGTTTATTTATATAGTACGTTTGAAACCGCTTCACCAAGTGCTTTACAGAAAATGAATGAAAACACCAACAAAGAAAGACATTTAAGATGAGGGAAAACAATAATAAAAAACCTGTGTACATATATATATATAAATAGAGAGAGAGAGAGAGAGAGAAATGTATGTTTGCTGAGATAGGATGCATGAAGTCAGCAGCAACAAAAATGTGATTTTGAATGGTAAGGTCTCCATCTACTGGTATTCCTTTGAACAGCAACAAAGGAATTCTTCTGATTTGAGTGATCTCACATGAAGTAGTGCCAACTTAATCGGTGTATCTGGGATGGAAGAGGTGTTTGGGGGGTTAGAGTCGTCAGGGGAGGTGGGGGTGTGAAGAGAGGTGCTGGGGGGGGGCAGACACTAGCTGCAGTGGCCTGCTGGTCAAAGCTGTTAAAAAAACAGGTTGAGCTGGTTTGCTCTCACAGGGTCCCCATCTTCTGTGTTGTTACCTTTCTTCTTGCAGCCTGTGATGGTTTTCACGCCCTCCCAGACCTCTCTCGTGTTGTTGTTCTGCAGCTTCTTCTCCACCTTCCTTCTGTACTCCTCCTTTGCCTCTCTGAGCCGGACCTTGAGTTCCCCCTGCACGCGCTTCAGCTCTGCCTGCTCTCCTTCCTTGAATGCCCTCGACATTAATCCAGGGCTCGTTGTTCGGGAAGCAGCGCACAGTTTTTGTGGGAACTACAACATCCATACAGAAGTTCATGTAGTCAGTTGTGCAGTGTGTGAGACCCCCTCAATGTCCTCACCGTGTGGCTCTTGCAGGGTGCTCCAGTCAGTCCACTCAAAACACTCTCTTAGTGTCTCCACTGCCTCAGGAGACCACTTTGTGAAGGTGCCTCTGAATCTGTGGCTTGTACTTTGGGTTAAGAAGGAGCAGGTTGTGATCAGACTTCCCTAGTGGTGGTCGAGGGACGGCAGTGTAAGCTTCCAAGTCCTAGTTAAACTAATACAGCCTAACATGACAATCCCCCTCCAACTCCTTGTAGGCTGCAATGGTCACTTTTTCTTACACTTGTTTAGGGAGAGAAACGCTATAGCTGTAAAATACAGCTTTTTATCTTGTAGCATGTCTTTCACATTGGCTCTTTATTCATCTGGTGCTGATTCTGTTTTTGCTCATTCATATTATCTCCATCAGTTTAGCCAAATTAGAAATGATCTTGTGTCACCTTACCTGGATACTGACTATGACCATTCCACTGGAGCCTCCTATGGTACAGTAAATGGGGTGAAATGTGGTCTTTAAAAAGAGTAAAGAATTGATGAATATGGACACGTTTGCTTTGGCCTGTCGGGGTGAGAGACAGTAGGCCTAGTCAAAAAGATGTAAAACAATGATGTGCTGGTGCGACACACATTTATTGATAGTCACATTGCATCACATTAAACCCCACTTGAAAAGAAATGAAAGAATAAAGCTGTCCCAAAACAAAACGTCTATGCTAAAAGAGAGGAATACAAGTCAGATAAAACATGGGAGAGTTAAAAGTGCAGCACTTAAAACGTATGAGCCTAAAAGTCACTCAGTCAGTTCCAACAAACTAAAAGAGTGAGGGAATTGTCCCGATCGCCTGCTGCTTCCCTCGCAGAGTCTCCTCTAGTGGCTCGACACGTACACACGCTGCAGGACGGGCACTGCCGAAACAAGAAAATACCGGCAGTATTGTGCCTACACACACAGCAACGCCGTACTCCTAAAAGCAGAGTGTTACTACTGTCCCAAAGGGATAGGCTACTTACGCGGCTTGCGGAGCTCCTCACTCTGCCGCTGCGTGTATTGCGCGTCGTAACACTCTCTCTTCGGTGTCGACTGGCTGGCTCTCTGTCTCGGCGTCTCTGTGTTCACCCTCCCCTTGGCCGCTGATTGGACATCGCGGCTCTGCTCTTGCTCCTCATTGAGCAGAAAAAGTGTCAATGAAATAAAAGAAAGCTGCACATGAGCAGCTAATCTGTCATCACTCACACGCACCAAGGCACAAAGTGAACTCATTGTAAAAACATGCACATCGGCAATCGATAAGAAAATCCTAAATATCACAACATGAATTAAAGGCAAAATATATTAAAAAAAAAAAAAAAAGAAACATGCGGAAAAGATTGTCAATATATGAATGATAAAAGCAAAAACAAATAAAAAATCACGCAGTGCCGAGTGAGGTGTCTTGCTGAGGGACACTACGGCTGTCGATCTCTCAACCTTGATGTTGAGAGTCGAGCGCCCTACCTACCCAGCCACGGCCGCCCCGGCGAAATTGGCAACGTCGACAATAAATTTATCTTTTCAATTTGTACTATTTGACAAAAACGCCAAGAATTACAGTCAACGTTGCCACAAAAAGCATTTGTAAACTAAAACAAACACTTGAGCTGTGAACAAATGCAAATAACCTCAGCATTCATTGAAAATAACTCCTTTTCAGTTTCTACGGAAACAGCCATAGGCTACATGAAGCTAGCCTGCTAGCAGTTAGCCTACATTCTAGGAAGCCTTTGTCCACACAGCTAACAGCAAAACAGAAGTAGCTCACTTAAAAGTGAAAAAGCTTACTTACAATATTAATGCAGCTAGTCCAGACAGTCCTGTTCATCGTCCTCATTAACTCCCATAAAAAAAAAAAAGTTTTTAAAAAAGGTGTCCCGATCGTCCAATAGGCCTTAGTCCTGACATGAGACCTCCACCAATCAAACGCAGGAAAACATCCAAGTTCAACCATCATCTTGAAATAAGATATAAAGAGATATAAAGATATAAAGAGAAACTCATTTCAGACACTTGCGATTCCATTTGAGCTTCATTGAAATCACAATGAGCTCTTCATGAGGACAGTTCTTTAAACTGTATGTTTGCTGACATAGGATGCGTGAAGTCAGCAGCAACAAAAAAATGATTTTGAATGGTAAGGTCTCCATCTACTGGTATTCCTTTGAACAGCAACAGAGACACATTTAGTCAAGTCCAGTTTATTTATATAGTACGTTTGAAACCGCTTCACCAAGTGCTTTACAGAAAATGAATGAAAACACCAACAAAGAAAGACATTTAAGATGAGGGAAAACAATAATAAAAAACCTGTGTACATATATATATATAAATATAGAGAGAGAGAGAGAGAGAAATGTATGTTTGCTGAGATAGGATGCATGAAGTCAGCAGCAACAAAAATGTGATTTTGAATGGTAAGGTCTCCATCTACTGGTATTCCTTTGAACAGCAACAAAGGAATTCTTCTGATTTGAGTGATCTCACATGAAGTAGTGCCAACTTAATCGGTGTATCTGGGATGGAAGAGGTGTTTGGGGGGTTAGAGTCGTCAGGGGAGGTGGGGGTGTGAAGAGAGGTGCTGGGGGGGGGCAGACACTAGCTGCAGTGGCCTGCTGGTCAAAGCTGTTAAAAAAACAGGTTGAGCTGGTTTGCTCTCACAGGGTCCCCATCTTCTGTGTTGTTACCTTTCTTCTTGCAGCCTGTGATGGTTTTCACGCCCTCCCAGACCTCTCTCGTGTTGTTGTTCTGCAGCTTCTTCTCCACCTTCCTTCTGTACTCCTCCTTTGCCTCTCTGAGCCGGACCTTGAGTTCCCCCTGCACGCGCTTCAGCTCTGCCTGCTCTCCTTCCTTGAATGCCCTCGACATTAATCCAGGGCTCGTTGTTCGGGAAGCAGCGCACAGTTTTTGTGGGAACTACAACATCCATACAGAAGTTCATGTAGTCAGTTGTGCAGTGTGTGAGACCCCCTCAATGTCCTCACCGTGTGGCTCTTGCAGGGTGCTCCAGTCAGTCCACTCAAAACACTCTCTTAGTGTCTCCACTGCCTCAGGAGACCACTTTGTGAAGGTGCCTCTGAATCTGTGGCTTGTACTTTGGGTTAAGAAGGAGCAGGTTGTGATCAGACTTCCCTAGTGGTGGTCGAGGGACGGCAGTGTAAGCTTCCAAGTCCTAGTTAAACTAATACAGCCTAACATGACAATCCCCCTCCAACTCCTTGTAGGCTGCAATGGTCACTTTTTCTTACACTTGTTTAGGGAGAGAAACGCTATAGCTGTAAAATACAGCTTTTTATCTTGTAGCATGTCTTTCACATTGGCTCTTTATTCATCTGGTGCTGATTCTGTTTTTGCTCATTCATATTATCTCCATCAGTTTAGCCAAATTAGAAATGATCTTGTGTCACCTTACCTGGATACTGACTATGACCATTCCACTGGAGCCTCCTATGGTACAGTAAATGGGGTGAAATGTGGTCTTTAAAAAGAGTAAAGAATTGATGAATATGGACACGTTTGCTTTGGCCTGTCGGGGTGAGAGACAGTAGGCCTAGTCAAAAAGATGTAAAACAATGATGTGCTGGTGCGACACACATTTATTGATAGTTACATTGCATCACATTAAACCCCACTTGAAAAGAAATGAAAGAATAAAGCTGTCCCAAAACAAAACGTCTATGCTAAAAGAGAGGAATACAAGTCAGATAAAACATGGGAGAGTTAAAAGTGCAGCACTTAAAACGTATGAGCCTAAAAGTCACTCAGTCAGTTCCAACAAACTAAAAGAGTGAGGGAATTGTCCCGATCGCCTGCTGCTTCCCTCGCAGAGTCTCCTCTAGTGGCTCGACACGTACACACGCTGCAGGACGGGCACTGCCGAAACAAGAAAATACCGGCAGTATTGTGCCTACACACACAGCAACGCCGTACTCCTAAAAGCAGAGTGTTACTACTGTCCCAAAGGGATAGGCTACTTACGCGGCTTGCGGAGCTCCTCACTCTGCCGCTGCGTGTATTGCGCGTCGTAACACTCTCTCTTCGGTGTCGACTGGCTGGCTCTCTGTCTCGGCGTCTCTGTGTTCACCCTCCCCTTGGCCGCTGATTGGACATCGCGGCTCTGCTCTTGCTCCTCATTGAGCAGAAAAAGTGTCAATGAAATAAAAGAAAGCTGCACATGAGCAGCTAATCTGTCATCACTCACACGCACCAAGGCACAAAGTGAACTCATTGTAAAAACATGCACATCGGCAATCGATAAGAAAATCCTAAATATCACAACATGAATTAAAGGCAAAATATATTAAAAAAAAAAAAAAAAGAAACATGCGGAAAAGATTGTCAATATATGAATGATAAAAGCAAAAACAAATAAAAAATCACGCAGTGCCGAGTGAGGTGTCTTGCTGAGGGACACTACGGCTGTCGATCTCTCAACCTTGATGTTGAGGGTCGAGCGCCCTACCTACCCAGCCACGGCCGCCCCGGCGAAATTGGCAACGTCGACAATAAATTTATCTTTTCAATTTGTACTATTTGACAAAAACGCCAAGAATTACAGTCAACGTTGCCACAAAAAACATTTGTATACTAAAACAAACACTTGAGCTGTGAACAAATGCAAATAACCTCAGCATTCATTGAAAATAACTCCTTTTCAGTTTCTACGGAAACAGCCATAGGCTACATGAAGCTAGCCTGCTAGCAGTTAGCCTACATTCTAGGAAGCCTTTGTCCACACAGCTAACAGCAAAACAGAAGTAGCTCACTTAAAAGTGAAAAAGCTTACTTACAATATTAATGCAGCTAGTCCAGACAGTCCTGTTCATCGTCCTCATTAACTCCCATAAAAAAAAAAAAAGTTTTTAAAAAAGGTGTCCCGATCGTCCAATAGGCCTTAGTCCTGACATGAGACCTCCACCAATCAAACGCAGGAAAACATCAAAGTTCAACCATCATCTTGAAATAAGATATAAAGAGATATAAAGATATAAAGAGAAACTCATTTCAGACACTTGCGATTCCATTTGAGCTTCATTGAAATCACAATGAGCTCTTCATGAGGACAGTTCTTTAAACTGTATGTTTGCTGACATAGGATGCGTGAAGTCAGCAGCAACAAAAAAATGATTTTGAATGGTCTCCATCTACTAGTATTCCTTTGAACAGCAACAGAGACACATTTAGTCAAGTCCAGTTTATTTATATAGTACGTTTGAAACCGCTTCACCAAGTGCTTTACAGAAAATGAATGAAAACACCAACAAAGAAAGACATTTAAGATGAGGGAAAACAATAATAAAAAACCTGTGTACATATATATATATAAATATAGAGAGAGAGAGAGAGAGAAATGTATGTTTGCTGAGATAGGATGCATGAAGTCAGCAGCAACAAAAATGTGATTTTGAATGGTAAGGTCTCCATCTACTGGTATTCCTTTGAACAGCAACAAAGGAATTCTTCTGATTTGAGTGATCTCACATGAAGTAGTGCCAACTTAATCGGTGTATCTGGGATGGAAGAGGTGTTTGGGGGGTTAGAGTCGTCAGGGGAGGTGGGGGTGTGAAGAGAGGTGCTGGGGGGGGGCAGACACTAGCTGCAGTGGCCTGCTGGTCAAAGCTGTTAAAAAAACAGGTTGAGCTGGTTTGCTCTCACAGGGTCCCCATCTTCTGTGTTGTTACCTTTCTTCTTGCAGCCTGTGATGGTTTTCACGCCCTCCCAGACCTCTCTCGTGTTGTTGTTCTGCAGCTTCTTCTCCACCTTCCTTCTGTACTCCTCCTTTGCCTCTCTGAGCCGGACCTTGAGTTCCCCCTGCACGCGCTTCAGCTCTGCCTGCTCTCCTTCCTTGAATGCCCTCGACATTAATCCAGGGCTCGTTGTTCGGGAAGCAGCGCACAGTTTTTGTGGGAACTACAACATCCATACAGAAGTTCATGTAGTCAGTTGTGCAGTGTGTGAGACCCCCTCAATGTCCTCACCGTGTGGCTCTTGCAGGGTGCTCCAGTCAGTCCACTCAAAACACTCTCTTAGTGTCTCCACTGCCTCAGGAGACCACTTTGTGAAGGTGCCTCTGAATCTGTGGCTTGTACTTTGGGTTAAGAAGGAGCAGGTTGTGATCAGACTTCCCTAGTGGTGGTCGAGGGACGGCAGTGTAAGCTTCCAAGTCCTAGTTAAACTAATACAGCCTAACATGACAATCCCCCTCCAACTCCTTGTAGGCTGCAATGGTCACTTTTTCTTACACTTGTTTAGGGAGAGAAACGCTATAGCTGTAAAATACAGCTTTTTATCTTGTAGCATGTCTTTCACATTGGCTCTTTATTCATCTGGTGCTGATTCTGTTTTTGCTCATTCATATTATCTCCATCAGTTTAGCCAAATTAGAAATGATCTTGTGTCACCTTACCTGGATACTGACTATGACCATTCCACTGGAGCCTCCTATGGTACAGTAAATGGGGTGAAATGTGGTCTTTAAAAAGAGTAAAGAATTGATGAATATGGACACGTTTGCTTTGGCCTGTCGGGGTGAGAGACAGTAGGCCTAGTCAAAAAGATGTAAAACAATGATGTGCTGGTGCGACACACATTTATTGATAGTTACATTGCATCACATTAAACCCCACTTGAAAAGAAATGAAAGAATAAAGCTGTCCCAAAACAAAACGTCTATGCTAAAAGAGAGGAATACAAGTCAGATAAAACATGGGAGAGTTAAAAGTGCAGCACTTAAAACGTATGAGCCTAAAAGTCACTCAGTCAGTTCCAACAAACTAAAAGAGTGAGGGAATTGTCCCGATCGCCTGCTGCTTCCCTCGCAGAGTCTCCTCTAGTGGCTCGACACGTACACACGCTGCAGGACGGGCACTGCCGAAACAAGAAAATACCGGCAGTATTGTGCCTACACACACAGCAACGCCGTACTCCTAAAAGCAGAGTGTTACTACTGTCCCAAAGGGATAGGCTACTTACGCGGCTTGCGGAGCTCCTCACTCTGCCGCTGCGTGTATTGCGCGTCGTAACACTCTCTCTTCGGTGTCGACTGGCTGGCTCTCTGTCTCGGCGTCTCTGTGTTCACCCTCCCCTTGGCCGCTGATTGGACATCGCGGCTCTGCTCTTGCTCCTCATTGAGCAGAAAAAGTGTCAATGAAATAAAAGAAAGCTGCACATGAGCAGCTAATCTGTCATCACTCACACGCACCAAGGCACAAAGTGAACTCATTGTAAAAACATGCACATCGGCAATCGATAAGAAAATCCTAAATATCACAACATGAATTAAAGGCAAAATATATTAAAAAAAAAAAAAAAAGAAACATGCGGAAAAGATTGTCAATATATGAATGATAAAAGCAAAAACAAATAAAAAATCACGCAGTGCCGAGTGAGGTGTCTTGCTGAGGGACACTACGGCTGTCGATCTCTCAACCTTGATGTTGAGGGTCGAGCGCCCTACCTACCCAGCCACGGCCGCCCCGGCGAAATTGGCAACGTCGACAATAAATTTATCTTTTCAATTTGTACTATTTGACAAAAACGCCAAGAATTACAGTCAACGTTGCCACAAAAAACATTTGTATACTAAAACAAACACTTGAGCTGTGAACAAATGCAAATAACCTCAGCATTCATTGAAAATAACTCCTTTTCAGTTTCTACGGAAACAGCCATAGGCTACATGAAGCTAGCCTGCTAGCAGTTAGCCTACATTCTAGGAAGCCTTTGTCCACACAGCTAACAGCAAAACAGAAGTAGCTCACTTAAAAGTGAAAAAGCTTACTTACAATATTAATGCAGCTAGTCCAGACAGTCCTGTTCATCGTCCTCATTAACTCCCATAAAAAAAAAAAAAGTTTTTAAAAAAGGTGTCCCGATCGTCCAATAGGCCTTAGTCCTGACATGAGACCTCCACCAATCAAACGCAGGAAAACATCAAAGTTCAACCATCATCTTGAAATAAGATATAAAGAGATATAAAGATATAAAGAGAAACTCATTTCAGACACTTGCGATTCCATTTGAGCTTCATTGAAATCACAATGAGCTCTTCATGAGGACAGTTCTTTAAACTGTATGTTTGCTGACATAGGATGCGTGAAGTCAGCAGCAACAAAAAAATGATTTTGAATGGTCTCCATCTACTAGTATTCCTTTGAACAGCAACAGAGACACATTTAGTCAAGTCCAGTTTATTTATATAGTACGTTTGAAACCGCTTCACCAAGTGCTTTACAGAAAATGAATGAAAACACCAACAAAGAAAGACATTTAAGATGAGGGAAAACAATAATAAAAAACCTGTGTACATATATATATATAAATAGAGAGAGAGAGAGAGAGATGTATGTTTTTCTGAGATAGGATGCATGAAGTCAGCAGCAACAAAAATGTGATTTTGAATGGTAAGGTCTCCATCTACTGGTATTCCTTTGAACAGCAACAAAGGAATTCTTCTGATTTGAGTGATCTCACATGAAGTAGTGCCAACTTAATCGGTGTATCTGGGATGGAAGAGGTGTTTGGGGGGTTAGAGTCGTCAGAGGAGGTGGGGGTGTGAAGAGAGGTGCTGCGGGGGGGGCAGACACTAGCTGCAGTGGCCTGCTGGTCAAAGCTGTTAAAAAAACAGGTTGAGGGTCCCCATCTTCTGTGTTGTTACCTTTCTTCTTGCAGCCTGTGATGGTTTTCACGCCCTCCCAGACCTCTCTCGTGTTGTTGTTCTGCAGCTTCTTCTCCACCTTCCTTCTGTACTCCTCCTTTGCCTCTCTGAGCCGGACCTTGAGTTCCCCCTGCACGCGCTTCAGCTCTGCCTGCTCTCCTTCCTTGAATGCCCTCGACATTAATCCAGGGCTCGTTGTTCGGGAAGCAGCGCACAGTTTTTGTGGGAACTACAACATCCATACAGAAGTTCATGTAGTCAGTTGTGCAGTGTGTGAGACCCCCTCAATGTCCTCACCGTGTGGCTCTTGCAGGGTGCTCCAGTCAGTCCACTCAAAACACTCTCTTAGTGTCTCCACTGCCTCAGGAGACCACTTTGTGAAGGTGCCTCTGAATCTGTGGCTTGTACTTTGGGTTAAGAAGGAGCAGGTTGTGATCAGACTTCCCTAGTGGTGGTCGAGGGACGGCAGTGTAAGCTTCCAAGTCCTAGTTAAACTAATACAGCCTAACATGACAATCCCCCTCCAACTCCTTGTAGGCTGCAATGGTCACTTTTTCTTACACTTGTTTAGGGAGAGAAACGCTATAGCTGTAAAATACAGCTTTTTATCTTGTAGCATGTCTTTCACATTGGCTCTTTATTCATCTGGTGCTGATTCTGTTTTTGCTCATTCATATTATCTCCATCAGTTTAGCCAAATTAGAAATGATCTTGTGTCACCTTACCTGGATACTGACTATGACCATTCCACTGGAGCCTCCTATGGTACAGTAAATGGGGTGAAATGTGGTCTTTAAAAAGAGTAAAGAATTGATGAATATGGACACGTTTGCTTTGGCCTGTCGGGGTGAGAGACAGTAGGTTTGAAACCGCTTCACCAAGTGCTTTACAGAAAATGAATGAAAACACCAACAAAGAAAGACATTTAAGATGAGGGAAAACAATAATAAAAAACCTGTGTACATATATATATATATATATATAAATAGAGAGAGAGAGAGAGATGTATGTTTGCTGAGATAGGATGCATGAAGTCAGCAGCAACAAAAATGTGATTTTGAATGGTAAGGTCTCCATCTACTGGTATTCCTTTGAACAGCAACAAAGACTCGTTTCATTTATATATAGATATATAATTGAGATAAGATATACTCTTATGATTTCCTATACGGGTAAGCAATTGTCTTAAATTAATAAACTTGTAAATTGTCTTTATCTGACTTCCATTCTGTGTGTGTGAAGAACTCAGCTATTAAAAACAACAGATTCCCAACTCAGTGTTTTCTTTCCATGTTGCAGACAGATCATCAGCCAAAGAAGTTTGTAATCAGTGTTATTAGTTATTAGCATTGTATTAATGTCCATGAGCCCCAGTGACATGTTTATTTTCTCTGATTTTGTAAAAAAAAAAATCTTGTCCTGTTAACAGATCAGTCCAAGATACATTAAAACCAATAAGTTCAGCTTGAATTTCTCAGGCTGGTTTTAATTTTTGCGATAATGCCTTTGACAAAAAAGAACAATACTTCTAAAGAAATCCTGACAGCTTGATTGTTTACGTTCCTTTCTCTTATTGCTGATTTAGAGTGAATACTGAATTGATTGACAGTAGAAGAGAAACATTTATTGCCAGGCAAAAAAACAAATAAGTTACATTTTTATACACCAACAGGTTTGCAACATTGGGTATCTTTCTGGAATAGAGCTGCTCCCAAAACACAAAGACAAGACCTTTTAATGTTACAAGTTGACCAACTTAAAGCAGCTTGAGCTCTTTGATCACAATACAGGCTTTGAGCTAGAAGTGATGACTGCCTTCATTTGACATTAAAAAAGGTGAATTAATGAATTTCTCAGTTATCTACCGCTGAACCTTTGTACAAATTGAGAGCTCATAGATTCAACATGTGATTTATAAATTCCTCTTCGGCAACAATGTGAGCACTGAAAAGTCAGCTAAGGAAAGATAAAAGTTGAATTCAGCAGTTAGTTCTGACAGAAAAAAAAAGACTTTACAAAACTGGTCGGACATTTAAGACTGGAAAGGTTTCATTATTTGACACTCAGTAGAGGGGCAGACCAAACCCCTCTGCCCACAGCTACATCACAACACTGGACTGACTAACATGGATACGTTAGTGGAGCTGAGATTGTGCATAAGGAGTAAAATATTCATCGCACCAGACGGAAATGCTGCTATGTGTTCCTGTGTGTCTCTGCATTTCATGCAAGAAACATTGCATCCTTTGTCTGCTCCTACCTCTAATTCAGGCCCCAACAAATAGTTTCTTTGTACTTCAAACTGACTTCATTACCTGTGTGAAGTATTCAAGCTTGATTTAAAATAAGTTCTGCACTGCATCTCCATTTGTGAGGCCTGTTAGAATCCAGTTCTAACAACTTGTCTCGTGTAACGTCTACTTTTACCGTCAAAATATGAAAGTACTTTTGATTTAAAACGACAAAGAGATGGTGTCTTATAGCCATATGACTGTCAAACCCTCAAGTGTCTTAGGCCGGAAAATGTGATCATGCATGTGTGTCATTGTTCTTCTGTTGAGTTAAACAGAATATTCCTTTCCCTGTCACTAAGGGAATGAAGAGACAATCTGTTCCTCTGTCTCCATCTCTGGCTTATAATTCATAACAGTGATAACCTCCTTTCCTAGTTGAAAACTAAAAGGTAATAAGTGAGAGAAAGATAAACCTCAGTTAAATAATTAACACAATATTTTTCTGCACAGTTGCATTTTTTCCCAAAAGTTGAGAGAAGTTGTTTAATGATTTCTAAGCTTTTGCAATGATGAAACATCTCTTCCTTCTAAACTATTGTTTTCTAGTAAAACCAACAAGGACGCCTTTGTGACAAAGGGCTCGGTTGAAGGTTTAAACAAGAGGAGGCTCAGAGGAATCAGAACAATGGGACTCTAAGTTTCCTTAATGAACGGAGAGCAATATGTCTGTCAGCTAACACTAACACATGTGTGGTGGTCCTCTCTCTGCTCCCAACATCCAGCTTTAGTAGTGAACTATATGTGTGGCTGACGAAAAGCAGTGTTGTGCCAGTGACTGCGTGGGGTTGTCACAGGGCTAGCTAAGGAGGTCAGGCTGCAGGTTGACCCTCTGCAGGACGTCCTCAGGCATGCACAGAACAGGATTCACCGGCTTTATCTGTTCGTCTCCAAGAAGAGAGAGACCTGCTACTCCAAACAGAGTGTGGAAAGGATCAACCTGCAGAGAAGAAGGGAGCAGCGGGGTAAAACACAAATTCCAACTTGGGTTGTAATCAAGCGCTGTAACTACACTGAAGTCGGTGGAAACAGCACGTTGAAAGGGCTGACAGTGGGAATGCTCCAAATAGGCTCGGCTTATTTCTCTGAGCTCAGCTTGTATTTGGATATGGAAAAAAAATCACCCCTCTGTAGAATTTTAAGCGATTGAGAAATTAGCTGTTGACTGAATTTTTTTTAAAAATTTTAACCAGGCTATAAACATGTTTATTTCTGCTGTAAAAATTGCATTTTAATATGGGCTTGATATGCATTCCTTTGATCTTGCGGACAGCTCCAAGTGGACAATGGAGGAACTGCAGTCCGGCATTGGATTCATTTTTCAACATCAGAGGTTGTTGCTTTGTTCTGTCTCACTCCTTCATAATCTCTGACGTTCATGTAAAACTAGGAAATAGTAAACCAGAAATATCATTTGCATATTTAATGCATAACCTTTATTTTTTTAGGTACATGTTTGAAACTATGAATTAATAAATAAATAAATTAGAAAATGGTCAAATCCACTCTCAACTTCTACTTCTTAATCTTTTCCTACTTAGCTTCTGCAAGGCTGTCTCAACCTGATACCTTCAACTGGATGATATGAGGAGAGAGACAGTTGATAGGATCAGTGAGATGCTGTTAAAATTACATAAGATAAATCAGGAAGCTGGATTTGCAGAAAAAAAAACAGTTAATAAAGGTTTCCTCTTTGATTTTATGCGTGCTGCAATTATCTGTGTTTGACAGCTCACCATGTCTCCTGGTCTGTCAGCAAAACCTCCTGTCTCCTCATCCTGACAGGCCAGAATAAACATCCGCAGCTTTGCCTTGTCGATCCAGTGGATCCTGCCGATGATTTTCAGCGACGCCAAAACCCACCACGAGTAGCAAACATCTGGAAGCTGAGAGAGACAGAGGCAAACAAAGCATAGTTGATATTGTGACAAAGTCATGGATTTCACTGGACAAGTTAGTCAATGATTGTTGTCATTTTGAGGTACCGATCAGAACCAGAACACTTGATTTATCACTGGGGGGAAACTCAGGCAGTGCTCTTATACAGTATAATATAGGAAATAGTGAATAGAAATTTGAATAAAATAAGAAATATGTATTAGAAATGAAGAGTAATGTACAGTGGAAATATTGCACAGAGTATTGCAGATTAATACAAAGTGCTCAGCAGCAAACAGCAGACAGACACAGTTAGCAAAGAGCCAGTCAAAACTGTTTTCAGAACTTTATATTGTTCAAGTAGATTTGCTGCAGTTCAAACTTTAAGCAGCTGAAATAAGTGTCATTGTTTCACTTCTGTGAAAGCACAAACCTTCTCTGGTCGTCCATTGAGGCCTCCAGACGGCAGCTGCCTCTCACAGAGCCACCAGCCCAGCAGGTCAGCGTTCACCTGGTGCAGCTGACCAGTGAGCGACAGGAAACCGGTGCAACAGTAAATCTGACAGAGAGAAGGGAGAAAACCATGCAATTGGAGAAAAAGGATTCTTACAGGTGCCTCTGCTTAGGAGGAGTGTAAATGTGATAACCTGCACCTTGAGGAGAGAGAATCTGTCAGTGTAGGGGATCGACAGTTATGTGTCAGTTATGAGTCAGATTCCATCCTTACACCGCCTTATAGCTTTGACGTGGAACACTTAACACCTGAATTCTTTCATTTGATATTCAATTTAAGGACAAAATATTGTTATGAAAAATGAGTGTAATAATAATAACAAACTTTATTTGTATAGCACCTTTTATACAAGTACTGCAGCTCAAGGTGCTCTACATCAGAAGACATAAAATGGGCATCACATGATAAAATAGCATGAAATAAATAAAATAGTATGAAATAATAATAGTAAGACAAAATACAACAGGGATTGTCATTTTATAAGTATGTTAGTGCACTCACCTGACCAGCATGAGACTCTGAACCCGGTCTGCAGCCAAAACCTCCATCAAAATTCATACAGGACAAGACGAACTCTACAGCTTTGTCAACATTTATTGTGTCCATCTTGCCCTTTGGAGGGAATGAAGACAAAGTCATCATCAAATGATAGAGTGTAGACTATGAATGTGACTGTATGAGTAGAGACACAATAATAAACATACCAGTAATGCAAGTGTAGCGACAGCACAGAAGGAAAATCTTGTATCTATTTCTCCTGTCAGGACAAACAACATTTTTTTTTATAACAAGACATTGTTGCAGGGTGAGTAGAATGCAGCTTTTATTTCTGATATCCCCATCACACTTGGTATCAGCTGACTTTTCAAACTGAACTATTGAAATAATTATTGGAAAGAAAAATAATTGATGTGTGAATATTTCTACATGTATCATCCAACACACATTCCAAAAATCACTATTTTCTGCACAGCCTGTGCAAAAGTATTAACATTTGCTTACAGCAGTTTAAAGAAAAGTATTTACATGTAAACCTTTGATTTCAAATGAAAACTATTTTTTGCTAAATTCAAGTGTATCAGTCCTTTCTTTTTTAAATACCATACCTGGGCTTGAAGAGCTGCTCTAAATTTCTAATCACCAGATGTCACTGCATGCTTGCATGTTTCAAGACTCTAATCTTTTTTGTATGAATGAACATATGCAGAAATTAAGTCACAATAACTCAGTCTTCACTCGCCTAAACGTACAGCCATCAATCTAAATAAATCTAGTCTTAAGTCAATACTGCTCACCCCATTTGTCCCCTGCAAATGAACCGTCTTCCTGCTGTAGTCCTTTAATGTATTCCACCACTTTGTCCACATCGATCTCATCCACACTGTCGTACAAGCACAGAATCTGAGGACGAGAATTCAAAAGCCCAGATAAGCCTAAATGTATGAGCTAAAGAGTGATCGAGCTCACCCAAAAAGGCACTTATTTAGAAGTTCCACTATCAGTTTAATGACAACATCTTTAAATCATAAAGGCCCTTTAAGAGAATTAAATACTGAAAAAAAGGCTACTTAATAAAAATGATCAACCACACAGGTGTTAAGGGACAAAATAGTCAAAACAGATTTGATCAAATTTTGAAATAAATCCAATAAGCCCAACATTTATTCTATATTTATATTTGACTTTCTGGCTCACGTTATAACAACGTTAGAACGTTATATAGATTGTAATATACTTTCCATTTTAAATAAAATAGCATTTAATCAATCTTAAATCACAGAAAGTATTTGTAACAATTCAACAACAATTTCAACATTTCACAGCCCAGACGATGAAGAGAAAACAGAATGAAGTTTGTCAAGTCCTGCTGACTGTTTAATGGACTTGAGTTTTCCATAGCACCTAATTAGACCTAAGTCTACTCAAAAAATGTTTTCCACTCCATGTAACATTCACCCATACACACCCCAATCACACAATGATGGCAGAGCCTGCTATGTAATGAAGGCCCTGACACACCAAGCAGTGTCCTACAGTATTAACTAATGCCCCAGGTCTAAGGAGTCACCTGAACGGCGCTGAGGGTGTAAAGCAGGTGGGGGTCGTGTCCGATGCTAGCACTGACGCCTCCACATTCATGCTGACAGGCTTTGATGAAGTCTATGATCTCCTGCCGGTTCATCCGGGGCAGCTGCGCCATCAGGTCCATCACTGTCAGACCCCAGTAGATGCCGCTCATCCTCAGGTACTCGGACAGCGTATATTCCTGAACAAAAACACAATCAGGACGTTTTCTAAAAGGAGAGCAGGACATGCTAAATCTACAGTTCGTGGATGGTTTTTACTACCAGTTTCTTTTCTATAAAGAATTAAAAAGTTTGTGAAGGATGCATAAAGGTGTACATAAAGGCTTTGCGTAATCTTTCTTATTGGTGGACAAATGATATGCAAAATCTACTCAAACTCAAGAAAATAATTGAGACTAGTGTGTGGCAGTAAAATATTATTAATGGGAAAAAAAACAAAAATTGAATAAATTGTGTTTTTTTTTTTCCTTAGGTGTACTCGGGGTGAAAGGGCAGCGTTTCCATCTCGCTTTAGGGATTTGAAACCTTTCAGCTACATGAACTCCAGTGAGGTTAGATACTGATGTTGGGGGATAATGCATTCTTACATCAGCTTTTCTTACTCATCAAAGCTGTTAAATAGGATTTAAGTCAAGCTGCTCAACACAATACTGGTCGAACCAAACCACGGACATGAGTATGAGTCAGTCTCAATATTCAGAAATGCACACAGACGGATTCACAAATGTATTTCAACGCACAAATACATTTCATTCTATATAAATGTGAAACAAATCCACAAATTAAAAAATAAGACAAATGTATTTCTGATTCACACTCAAATATTTGTAGTTTTGTATACATGTAATAGAAATCCAGAAATATATAAACGGTTCAGTCTGCTTTTAAAATAATAAGATAAGATAAGATAAGATAAGATATACTTTATTCATCCCAGCAGGGAAATGTAGGTGTTCCAGCAGCCAGCATACATACAAAACACACAACACAACACATATATACATACAAACACACAACACAACACATATATACATACAAACACACAACACAACACATATATACATACAAACACACAACACAACACATATATACATACAAACACACAACACAACACATATATACATACAAACACACAACACAACACATATATACATACATATCCCACCCATACAAAAAAAACATGAGCCGACAATACAGTTTGATACATGAATATATGCAACTCAGGCTAAAGTTTAAAAGTTTAAATTTTACAAACTGTTTGTCATTTGTGAACCTCATTGCAATCACAGAGACATAAGAATATTGTTTGTCTTTACTCACATAGTCGTCCTTTTTGGAGCCGTAGGCAGCGATGTAGTCTGCATGTTTGTCCAGCAGCAGTGAGTTGGGAGCGTCTGGTTTTACGATGACATCTTTCACTTGGGTGCCCTGTCATTAAACACATCAAATTATCACATTGTGCTGACAGTGAGCTACATGCTAACACCGGTGACAGCTACAGTTCAGCCATTCTTTTATCTTCTTTAACAGATTAGAGGTCAAAGTTAAGCTACATTTGGACACAGCAGGGACAGGCGGATATTTGCAATCACTTCGGCTTTAATGTTATCTTAAAATACATTGACTAACTGTAAAATAAAAAAAACAAGACTCCAGTTACCATCATGAGTACTTTCGCATGATAATTCCTTTTTCCTTCTTCTTCTTCTTTGTAAGATTCTTCTGAGCGCATACCGCCCCCTTCTGCTCCGGGGTGGGAAATAGTTTACTGAACCTTCAGCCATATAAAGCTGAAGAAAGTTTTTAGGAAAATAAAATAAAATAAACTTATGTTATGCTGCTTGATTATAATTCTAAGATATTTCTCTTCATTTGTATTTTCTGCTACTTCTACTGAACTCTTTACTCTAATGAGGATGGCTTCAACGTCCTCTTCCCCTTTCCATCTTCTGACTCTGCAACCTGCAAGTCATAACTGAGACTTTTACAATCAATGGAAAATCAAACCTGCCCTGTTTATGATATTTAGACAAAAGGGCTGAGGAGTACAAATAAAACAGAGATGCTTTTCCAACAACTCTTGAATCAGAAAAGAAAAAAACATTTTTGGTAAATTACCTCAACCCACCACTGCCCACCAATATAAGTGGGCCTTCTTTTACGCAAGTTCTGTATTCTGTTCCAGAACAAGTTCGGAGTACTTGTTGTTCTTTCCCCATATATTTTACTTTTCTATATTTTACTACTATATTTGTCTGAGGGCTTTTTTAGCTATACTTATCCACTAAAAGTGTTTCTTGGGAGGCGGCCTTTACCAATGGAAAGTCATGAACTGTTAATAACCATACAGTTTGGGTGGGATTGCAATCTATCATTATTGTATATTCAATAAAATATTCAGAGTAATTCCAAAATCAAATAGTTAAAAGGCGGTACATGCTCCTAAATATCTCACCCATACCCATGCAGTCCCTTAAAAATAATGAGTTAAAATATCTTAATCTAATCTTAATCTGGGGAATTGGTGGGATACTGAACAATATTCTTCCATTGGGTCCTGTTCCCCTCCTTCTGCTACAACTCCTATGGCCATCACAAACACATTAAAGACTCTTGTAGGGTTTTCTTTCACAAGTCAACAGGGGTAAAATAAAAGAGTTACAGATGGAGGTAAGCTTCCCTAATGGCAAGCTAATCAAATCTGCAACATGAGCATTTCAGCAGACAATTGTCAACAGAATCAAAAAATCCTTCATATCCTCAAAATGCACAAAAAAAAAAACCCAATCAGTTCTAGCATGAATTGAACCTTTTATTTTATATGGCTGGAATACATAAAAGCAGAAGTTTCTTTCTGTTACTGTGACAGCTTGAACATATTGGCCTACATATTACATCCAAAGTCCAGTCAAGTGGTTGAGAGGTGAAGTGTAACGCTTGCACCTCTCTATGTTGGATGGTGACAGTAACGTCTTAGGACCTAATTGCAAACCAGGCAGAAAACAATCTTCAGACAACATGCAATTTTACACTTATGAAACATACCGTTCCACACACGTTCCCTTTTTTTCCCCCCAAACATAGTCCAGAGATAAATGTTTTAGTCTCATGTAATAATTAAAACTGCATTCATGGTTTGATGTAGGAACTCAGTTACATTTTTCAAAGCATGTGTGGTAAGTCCTTAATGACAGCCAACAAAGTGTGATTTACGCCATGTTAGAGACAGATATGACAGTCTAAACGATATGTGCAGAAAAAAAAAAACGAACAACAATCCTTGCTAACTTTGAGTTTACTGAAATCAGATTGAAGACCAAAACACATTCTCAAACATTTAATATCATCAACTCACTTCATTACAAACCAATTTATTGTGAGATACAGTTTGATTTATCATGGACAACTGACAAGTAGTGTACCAGGTTGATGCTTAATAAATACACTATATATTTCATTGACATTAAACACTATACCCAGAGTGCTATCATAAGCTCAGGAGACCAGTCTGACTGCTATGTGCAACAAGCAGCAGCTGGAAGCAAGCAGATCATGGTCAATTTATTTAGTCAGAAAACACAAGGCCTCAGTTGAGCTTCATTAAACAGGTTTTCAAATTCTGTTGACTGGTGGACTGCCGTCTACAAAATCTGGGTCTGATTTAAAAAGAAAGGCAGGATGAATTGATGTTAAGGCAAGCAATATTGAACAACTTTGTACTGCGTTAAAAGACCTTTGTGTAGGATTCAGAGGCATCTACTCCCCCTTTCCAATTATGTAGATGAGCTCCGTAACCGTAGAAACATGGAGGGCTATGTAAGAGGACATACTCTATGTAGCTAAAAGAAGCTCATTTGAAGACATACAAAAAAAAAATAACATTTATTATGTTAAGTTGATTATAAACTGATGAAAACACATGTTTGAATATTTCACACCGATTTCTGTTCAAAGATACCCCTGAATCTTACAAACAAGTCCTTTAAGTTCTCAGATCTATTTCCATGGACACCCCTATGTGTACAAAAGTTACAACAAAGTACATTTCAATGAGGACAAGTCAGGTGAGCAGAGTTCATTTCTTGTGTCTTCCAAAGTGTTCTCGGGCGATGATGAGTCTTTGGATTTGAGCTGTGCCCTCGTAGATCTATGAAGGGGGAATGAGAAAGTACACATTAGAACATGAACGTATCCCAAAAACCTTTACAGAACAGAGATTGAGTGCACAATATCATCCCCCACCTGGTAGATCTTGGCGTCTCTCATCAGTTTCTCTACCGGATAGTCGCTGTTGAAGCCGTTGCCACCAAACACCTGGACGGCGTCAGTGGCCACCTGGTTGGCGATATCTCCAGCGAATGCCTTGGCGATGGAGGCGTAGTAGGTGTTTCTGCGGCCCTGATCCACTTCCCAGGCAGACCTCTGGTATGCCATCCTGGCCAGCTCCACCTTCATGGCCATCTCAGCCAGGAGGAAGGACACAGCCTGATGCTGTAGAACAGGAAGAGACAGAGGAACCTAATGAGTTGGGCCATATTTTGTACTTTTTACACTGTACAGCTGGCGTGTCACCCGATTATAAGCCAATTGCCCTTTAAAGAAAGCATCCCACAGTAAACTCTGTAATTCAGAGAAATAAAAAAGGACAGTTGATCAGTTTATAAAGATCAGGTAAATGGACTTCAGTTCATATACTGCTTTTCTAGCCCTTGAGCAAGGCACTGAACGTTGCAGAATGTAGCCGCCCAAATGCATGTCCAGAGGTCCTATTTGTGCACGAGTCGTGTGTGATGACACCGCATTGCCCACCTAACCATTCACTCACTAAATCCAGAAGCGGCTATGTAATGTGACCATCAGAAGTAACTAATCCCATTCATACGCTGCTGAAGAAGCACGGGGAGCAATTCTGGGTTAAGAGTCTTGCCCAAGGACACATTAGACATGTTGCTGCAGGAGCTGGGGATCGAACCCTCCCAACCTTCCGGTTGAGAGATGACCAACTCCACCAATTGAGCCACAGCTGTCGAGCAAAGATAGTTGCAACTTGCATTTTCAATGCACCGGTCTACAACAATCTTTCCCTTGCCAGTTTACACTAAAGAGACTTGGCGTGACATGGTCTGTTTTCTATACTTTTCATGGTTGAAGCTTTGACCACAGAGCTGAAGGTCTGCCTGCTTGAAAGAGCGAGTCAGAGTTGTGCATACACACACAGAGCAGAGGCCAGAGGGGCAGCTTCAAGCCTGCTCTAACGCAGACTTTTGGTGAATCTTTGTTTTTACTCTGTGTGTGCTAGAATGTAGAGTTTGAATGGCGTGTTGTTGGTTTACTCTTGTGCTGTGAAAGTTTGTGTGTAAACAATCAAGTTGATTAACAACAGGGTGTGCCGAGGTGAACGCTTGTTTGTGCTCTGGGATATAACTAACTATAACCAGAAATACCAGAACTTGACAAGATGAGTTGCAAGCAGGGAAACCAGAACACATCAAGTGCAGCGCACACTCATCTGGTCACATGCCTGGAAAGTTTGCAAACCGTTTTGTCTCTTCAACAAAACTTTGGCATATAGTCTTGAGAGAAAATAAAATTTGAAGTAGATAAAATGTTTTGCAGTGAAATCATACCTCAGCAATAACCTTTCCAAATGTCTTTCTCTCCAGGGAATAGTTGGTAGCTTCATCAAGTGCCCTCTGTGCCAGGCCCGTTGCTCCTGCTGCCACCTGCATTTCATTATAGCAACACATATTATGATAAACAAGTTCACATGTTTCTTTGTAACAGAATTTCTGTGTTATCAGTTTGAAGACTTACGGGTGGCCTCGTGCTGTCGAAGGCTCCCATCGCAATTTTGAAGCCTGATCCCTCTGCGATCAGGACGTTCTCCTTCGGTATCCTCACATCCTCAAAGGTAATGCCTCTGGTATCGGAGCACCTCTGGCCCATGTTCAGCTCCTACAAGCACAAACAATCACAAGGACATGATGGCATTAGGGCAGGTTTCTTTCCCTGAGTCATATGCCTTCTTTGTAAGATTTGAAATGTATAGAAACATCCAAACGGTAACAGATTTTACAGCTTTAAATTATTACCAGTTTAGATAAAACACAAAAAGCCTTTTTCCATAAAACTTTTCCATGGAGCTTAAAGATCCCAGATTATACTCAAATACACCTTTCGTGATGCCAGTCTGGGAAACCTAGTTGCTTTGCAGCCCCCCCCAAAAAAAAAAAAAAACTCATTCATCTTATATTGGCATCTGTAAATCCCCTTATTTCAGCCTCTGTCTGTAACAGTTTGTTTCAGCTGCTGTCCCTTTAAAACTCCCTTCCCATTGTGTCCAATTTATTATGTTTACCTCATGGGCTGAAACTATCCAACCACTTGATTTCCCTTTTAATTGAAATTTGATTTATTTGTCTTTTGACAGTTACACTTCATGATGTTTATAGGGAGCATGGGCTTTATAAAGAAAAAAAATGCTCTACTCAGGCTGAGGGAATATTTTGAACCACAAAAACAAAACCACATCAACTTTCAACACACCTTCCTTCCGACCATTACTCCCGGGGTGTCAGCGTCCAGAATGAATCCTGTAAAGGCTTTACCAGCAGGACACTTGGGATCCGGGTTAGTGCGGGCCAGGAGGAAGTACCTGGACATGTGAAAGACAGATAAAAGGTCAATCAGTACAAGATAGAGACCCAACTATTAATTATCAGTTTCCATTTTATTTGGCGTGTATAGTAAGAACTAATCGGTCGTATTCTCTCCTATAAAAACGTAAGTCTCTAGCTTAACACAAATAAAAGAAAGTATTAGATGTTGGAATAAAAACGGACAGACAGATTCTGGACTACTAACAAGACATGTAAACAAATGTCCATGTTTTTTGGGGGATTTTTATGCCTCTAGCTAGAGACAGGATAGGGGATAGAGTCAAAAACCTGGGAAAGAGAGAGGACTGACTGGGGGGAAAGGAGGTCAGATTCATACAATCTGCTTTAAGGACAATGGCCTCCATACAGGGGTCATGTGCACTAACCACTAAGCTACAGGTGCCCATTAAATACCCATATTTTTAGTACATTACATTTGAAATGCAGTATTACTGTCCTGTTTCAGTCACTGCATTTTGTCACAACTGACCAGTGATACAAAATGGGAGTAACTACATGTTAGGTTTAAAAAATAAATAAAAAGTAAGTTTGAATTAAAAGAGTAACATTAAGGAAAGCTTGAGCAGATCAGAAAACATGGTAAATGACCCTTATCAAACAAGTGGAATTAGAAATAAAGGCCTCCCTCAGATAAACAGTTAGTCTGCTTCAAACAAAAGACTGAGCCTATTTGATGGAGACACTATAATGTAGCTTATAAGATGATACATTAAATCATTTATTCCATCAACTATTTCTAATGTTCAGATTGTGTTCAAACTAAGGTGTTGTATCCGATGTTTAAGGAGTTGTTGAGCCAACTCTACAATGACTCCACAACAACCTGCAGCCTCCACACAAGTGTGTATAATATCATTGTACACATTAATAGTGAGTACATACCAGTTAGCTTTCCCTCCGTTAGTGATCCACATCTTCTGACCATTTACAACATACTCATCCCCCACTTTCACCGCTTTGGTCTTGATGCCGGCCACGTCAGAGCCTGCGCCGGGCTCTGTGACACAGTACGCCTGCCGAAAGAAGAAGTACACAGAGTGTTGTGATAGAAGCTGGAGCATCTTTGATTCTTTTTGCTGTGATAGTATCCAGCAGTAAAGTAATACTATGAACCATCAGGGCTAATAATCATTTACATTTCAGCAAACGTGTATGTATGTACAATTTCATTTAAAAAAGGAAACACTTACACACATGAGCGGCTCATCAACCAGCCTTCCCAGGTATTTCTTCTTCTGTGCGTCATTGCCTGCTAAAATGATGGGCATGGCCTTTGGGAGAAAAAGATAACGTGTTTATAACTAAGCTACAACCACTGCTATTAATCAGTGTTAGAACTCAGGCTGATGTGATGTTGACATCAGGTAATGTCCTGTATGAGGTACAGCCCAGTTACAACAAAATAGCATTTATAGCCTTACAGGTTCACTGAAGAGCTGTATTTTCTGCTTTTCTAGTCATACATATAATAGGATTTAAAAGATGCAACATGTTTCTTGACATGTGGGACTTACCCCCAGAGAATTTGCTTCGATAGCAGTCTGTACTCCTGTGCAGCCATAAGCCAACTCTTCTGTGATGAGGCAGTTTTCAAAGCTTGACAGGCCCATTCCACCTAAATACAAGAAGGGACAAACATTGAAAATACACTGCTCAAGAAAAAATAAAGGGAACACTAAAATAACACATGCTAGATCTGAATGAATGACATATTCTTATTAAATACTTTGTTCTTTACATAGTTGAATGTGCTGACAACAAAAATTATCAATGGAAATCAAATTAATTAACCCATGGAGGTCTGGATTTGGAGTCACACTCAAAATTAAAGTGGAAAAACACACTACAGGCTGATCCAACTTTGATTTAATGTCCTTAAAACAAGTCAAAATGAGGCTCAGTAGTGTGTGTGGTCTCCACATGCCTGTATAACCTCCCTACAACACCTGGGCATGCTCCTGATGAGGTGGCAGATGGTCTCCTGAGGGATCTCCTCCCAGACCTGGACTAAAGCATCCGCCAACTCCTGGACAGTCTGTGGTGCAACGTGGCGTTGGTGGATGGAGCGAGACATGATGTCCCAGATGTGCTCAATTGGATTCAGGTCTGGGGAATAGGCGGGCCAGTCCATAGCATCAATGCCTTCGTCTTGCAGGAACTGCTGACACACTCCAGCCACGAGGTCTAGCATTGTCTTGCATTGGGAGGAACCCAGGGCCAACCGCACCAGCATGTGTTCTCACAAGGGGTCTGAGGATCTCATCTCTGTACCTAATGGCAGTCACGCTACCTCTGGCGAGCACATAGAGGACTGTGCGGCCCCCCAAAGAAATGCCACCCCACACCATTACTGACCCACTGCCAAACCGGTCATGCTGGAGGATGTTGCAGGCAGCAGAACATTCTCCACAGCGTCTCCAGACTCTGTCACAGGTGCTCAGTGTGAACCTGCTTTCATCTGTGAAGAGCACAGGGTGCCAGTGATGAATTTGCCAATCTTTGTGTTCTCTGGCAATTGCCAAACATCCTGCACGGTGTTGGGCTGTAAGCACAACCCCCACCTGTGGACGTCGGGCCCTCATACCACCCTCATGGAGTCTGTTTCTGACCGTTTGAGCAGACACATTTGTGGCCTGCTGGAGGTCATTTTGCAGGGCTCTGGCAGTGCTCCTCCTGTTCCTCCTTGCACAAAGGCAGAGGTAGCAGTCCTGCTGCTGGGTTGTTGCCCTCCTACGGCCTCCTCCACGTCTCCTGATGTACTGGCCTGTCTCCTGGTAGCACCTCCACGCTCTGGACACTACGCTGACAGACACAGCAAACCTTCTTGCCACAGCTCGCATTCATTTGCCATCCTGGATGAGCTGCACTACCTGAGCCACTTGTGTGGATTGTAGACTCCGTCTCATGCTACCACTAGAGTGAAAGCACCGCCAGCATTCAAAAGTGACCAAAACATCAGCCAGAAAGCATAGGAACTGAGAAGTGGTCACCACCTGCAGAACCACTCCTTTATTGGGGGTGTCTTGCTAATTGCTAATAATGTAATTTCCACCTGTTGTCTATTCCATTTGCACAACAGCATGTGAAATTGATTGTCAGTGTTGCTTTGTAAGTGGACAGTTTGATTTCACAGAAGTGTGATTGACTTGGAGTTACATTGTGTTGTTTAAGTGTTCCCTTTACTTTTTTGAGCAGTGTATATTCACATTTAGAAGAAATGATTATTTCACATAAGATTTTTAGAGATTAATATTAAGCCTAGCTATTGTTTTTTTCATCATCTACAAGCCTGTGGGACAAGAGGTTAGCATGTCTTCCCACAATGGGGAAACTCAGGAGAGAAACTCTGATCATGGTGGATAACTCAAAAATTAAAAAGACAGAATTACGCACCGTACTCTTGTGGAATGTGACCATTCATCAGCCCGAGCTCCCATGCCTTCGTGATTAGAGGGACAGGATACTGCAAAATGATGGGAAGATTAACTGACTGTTATTCAAACTTTTTTTAAATAAAAAAAATGTTTGCTTAAAAAAAAGAAAAGACATTGAACACTAACATGTTCCAGCAGCAGAGAGTAAACAGATAAACACAAAAAAAAAACTCTATATGACGTAAATGAAATAAGATTTAAAAAAGGTGACATTGATGCACATTACGAGAGCCTTTGAAAAAAGTTAATAATAATACATTTTATTTATAAGAGCATGTCAAAAACACTTTTAACAATTGTTAAAAAGTAAAGAACAGCAGAGTAAGGACAGACTAACAGACATTGCAACATTACACAAATCATAAAGATAACAATAAAAGGTCAAACTACAGAAAATACATCACAATCATACATTAAAAGCTTGTTTAAAGAGGGGGGTTTGGTAAGTGATTTGAAAGTAGGAGGAAAGTAAAATATTTGGTTAATATAATATTAATGGTTCAAATATTTGTGCTAAAGATGTCCAGAGGTGTTATGCTGACAGCCATGATGTGTAAGCTCTATGGAGTATTCACACATGTGCTGAAGCACACCTTATTGCTCTGGGGAGGGATAAGTCTTAAAACTACAAAGTAAAAGGTTTCTAGTTTTTTGGATGACCCAATCTGCTTTGGTTCTAGTTGTTTTCACAAGTTCTTTATTTAAAAAGGTTTATTTTTTTTATTTCTTAATTCTTTGAAAAATTGAGACTAGGCAAGGGGGGGGGGGGGTGAAGCATGTGCAGGCACGGTAGCAAACACATTTCCTAGCGCGATTACTTTTCATAGCGCCTATATGATTTGACTGTTAAATCCAGCTTTATTTCACCTTTGATTTACACTTCCTGTTACTAATCTCTAGGCATTCTCACCTCACCACTTCTGTCATAAGCAGGCGCAGCAGGAACAATCTCCTCACGTGCAAACTTCCTCGCCAGCTGCTGGAACTCCTTTTGCTGCTCTGACATCTCTGTAGTTTAAAAAAAAAAAAGAAGAAAAAAAAAAAAAAGAGACAAAGCGATGAGTAACTTAAACACACTTTATATAGTCGTAACTTTTTTACATTGAATACTGTTTGTGTATTAAAAGAATTATTTGGAGCGGTTATAATTTCTTCCACTCGATCAAGTGTGAAGAAATTGTTTCCCAACTAAAGTTGGATGTAAATGATGAAGAACAAAACACACAGACCTGCTTCTGTGTTCAGCCCACAGTTTTATTAGGCTTCAGCAGTCAAATCAAGTTGGTATTTTCTTTCTATTTTTGTCAAATATCCTCAAAGGAAAGATTATTCCATAATGCAGGTATGGTTTTACCCTACAAAAGATTAAAGTTGCAATATAAAAGGCACTTGATTGGCAGCACCTTTTTTCCCCCCTTTGTTAATAATCACACTTTCAGTAGGAGGACATCTCTTACACCTAGTTAAGTTCAGAACATTACAATGAGGTAGAAGTCTTATTAGGTGCTGGGCTTGTGTTGATGTTATGAGGCAGATATAACAGAATGAACAGATCTTTTCAAAATAAAGTAAAGTGTTTACATCCTACTCACCAAATGAGAAGCCTTGGGATGCTGCATGGCCGCCGTGAGGGGCTGCAACACTGGCTGCAGCAGCATTGGAGCTCTGAAGCCGGATTCCAGAGCGCACACTGGCTCTGAGCACCTGAGCAGGTAGCGGGAAGATCAGCACAAACATTCAAAATAGGCCCAACAGAACATGGTAAAACCTTTTTAACCAAAGTTAAAAAAAAAAAAAAAAGGTTATGCTGGCTCTACTGCCACAGATACAGGTTCTAACAAGCTGCGAGGTGATTACACACACACCTGTCCTTGCATTGACTTTTAACTACACACAATCACGCAATTACTACACCCACTTTATAAAACATGAGACAGCTTCACAAAAGCAAGCAAAGGTTCAGTGGACTATTAAACCACATCTGTGTCACACAAGAGCCCTGCCATAACATCCAGACCATCAACAATAACACAAAGCTCTCCAATATCATCTTGTTCAATCCAATAACACCAACACAAACAATTACCTTAATGCAAACCCATCAACCTGAATAACATGCTCATGTAAAACGTAACACTGCAGGTTATGGTTGGTCTCATGACACAACAGTCTTGACTGCAGCTTTTACAATATTATTATGTTTAATAGGCTGCACATGTTTAATTTCAAGTTAGGGGTGAAATGTGTAAAACGACCTGCTTAGCTAGTTGTTTTTCAGGGAGACAGCACACACACACACACACGAGTAAAACACAAGATATTGCACACTTTCCGTCTTGAGGTGTTAAAATGTGCAGGTATCGTTGAACTTGCGTCAGCTACCGTTAGCCGCTGACGCAGCTACCAAAGCTTTCACACTCGATCAGACGGCCAACACAATCTGCCACGAACCATACAAATCACCTTAAACTACAGAGATACGCCGGTGAATAACGTTTTAATGTCCAATAAATGCGCTTACCTTGTTGAACAGCATTGTTTTCTTTCTTACAGCAGTGCGAACACAGACTTCACCGCAATCTTTGTCCCAGATCTTAATATACGCCTCTTCAGCCAATCACAGCTGCGGGATTTGATCACGTGTCACGTCTCGGGGTCCGGAAAATGACTTTTCCCCTAGTTTGTTACCCAATGTAACCTTTGTTTCATAATAGAGTTTTTACCTTACAGTCTCTGGTTTTTACACTCAAAACTTCCACCAATAAGAGACAAGTAGTGTACGACAGGTAAACTTCTGTTCATCTGTTAATGCCCAGTAGTTTGATAACAGACTATAACTAACTTTAACTATATTAAAAATACAAACATGGAATACATTCAGATGAGTAAAGGTAGAAATGCAAACAGAAATGCACTATACTCATTAATGCAACAACAATATTGGTCAAACACGGTTTTGTAGTAAAAAATATTACAATAACTTATTATATGGAAAAAATGATCACAATGTCATGATACAGCTCATCACCAGCAGGTGGCGTTACATACATTCAGTTTGTAGAACTACAGATCTGTGATGATGCTGTTGAAACAGAGCTGAACTCATGTGTAAGAGATGTATGCTGTTGGCATTTTACTCTTCTCCATTTCTATTCTTTATAAGAAAGGAAGAAAGACATTATTATGAAGCATTCTCAGAATACTACACAAATATATACCATGATTCAGACTCTGATAACATAGAAGGCAAAACACAGATATTCCTTTTAAAAACTACAACTGCCAACTTTGTCAAATGAAGAAGCCACTGACATGACACGGCCAATTTCATGTCAAGAAATATCCGACACTATAAAAAAAACTAAAAAATAATAAATCCTCTGGCACAGACGGGTTCCCAGGGGAATTTTTTTTATAAATGTCTCATAAATGAAGTCACGCCAGTATTATTTAAAGTCTTTAATTTTGCTCTAGCATCAGGTAACCCACCAACAACGTGGTCAAAAGCCTTCATTTCTGTCTTACATAAGGAGGGGAAGGACCCAACTTTATGTGCAAACTATAGGCCTGTTAGCTTACTATGTAAAAGATATTGACAGATATTTTAGAATGCAGAAAAAACATAAAGAAAATAATCAAACTGGACCAAACAGGGTTTATTCCTGAGAGGCAAAGTGCTAACAATATTAGGCGAACACTGAATGTTATAACATATACTAAGAATAACAGACAGAATACCATGTTACTCAGTCTAGACGCCCAAAAAGCTTTCAACCGGGTGAAGTGGAGTTTTTTATACAAAACTCTGGCAGAGTTTGGGTTTAACACAACATTTATAGATTGGGTAAAAATAGTTTACAATAACCCTAAGTCAAGAATCAGAGTAAATGGATGCTGCTCAGACTTCTTTTTCCTTAAAAGAGGGGTCAGGCAGGGAGATTGTCTTAGTCCATTACTGTTTGCTGTTAGTGTTGAACCCCTGGCAGAGTCAATAAGAATGAACAAATACATTACAGACAAAGACAAATTAAAGATGAGGGGGGTTTGGAACACAAAATATTGTTATTTGCAGACGACATATTAACCTGTATAAGTGAACCTTCCTCATCTATTCGAGCTCTATCAAATAACTTGGCTGAATATGGAGAAATATCAGGATATTTAATTAATGAGTCTAAATCCGTAGCTATGATGCTCTCAGGCAAATATTCAGCAGAACTAGAGAAGAAGGTGCATTTCAAATGGTCTAACAATGGGTTTAGATACTTAGGTATCATCACTGCCCCTATCATATCACAGCTTTTTGAAGCAAACTATGGAAAATTGATTGGAGAAATCAAAAGGGATATAGCTAGATGGGAAATCCTGCCTCTGATAGGGAGAATAGAAACAGTGAGAATGAATATCTTACCAAGATTATTATTTTTGTTCCAGTCGCTGCCTATAAGAGTTCCCAATTACATATTTAAAACACTAGACAAGATCATATGAAAATTTATTTGGCAAAATAAAAAAGCTAGAATTAAGTATACTGTTCTTCTTTGCTCGAAGGAGAAAGGAGATTTAAATTTACCAAACTTAAAAAAGTATCACTGGGCAGCACAGCTCAGGGATAATATTATGTGGATAACTAATGACACAGATTCTATTTGGGTAGGAATGGAACAGAACTCATGTCCAAGGTTACCTTTAGCTGCTCTTTCCTTTGTGTCAGAAAAGTCTCAGAGGGGAGTTAAGATTATTAATGAATGCACTAGAGAAACGTTGAAAATATGGTTGATTGTATGAAAGAAATTAGGACTGTCAAACTCCACTTGTAGAGCGACTAAAATAGCATTAAATCCAGATTTTGTACCCTCCACTATGGATACAGGATACAACAAATGGGCAAACAAAGGTTTGGTTTATATAGCACGAGTGTATAAAGGACAAAACATGAAGTCTTTTGAACAACTTAGAAAGGAGTTTAGTCTACCTGCATATAAATTTCTACAATTAAGGAGTTATCTTCAGAACCATAAGGAATGGGATAAAATTAGCAGGGCACCCTCTGAAATAGAGGAAGTATTTATGTCACTTACAGAAAAAGATACAAAGAAAGGTGTTATTTCAAAAATGTATAAAGCATTACAACATGAATCTGAAGATAACAACATGAGGGTTAAAGAAAAATGGGAACTAGAAACAAATATTATAATAAGAGATGAACAATAGGAGGAATCATTCAAAGAGGGACATAAATTAACAAACAGTCCAATGTGGAGGGAGTTCGACTGGAAAGTCAAAATGCGATACTTTAACACTCCATCCATCACCTCAAAATACAGCAGAACTTCTGAGTTGTGCTGAAGGGGATGTGGACTAGTGGGGGATTTTAGAACATTTTTTGGGACTGCCCAAAAGTTGTAGACTTTTGGAAAAATGTACAAAAAGAAATAAATCAGATTCTGGGTATCAATCTAATCTTTGATCCTTCACTCTTTATTTTCGGTATAGCGCCTGATATCAACATGGACAGAGACTTGATTTCCTTGCTTTGAATTTTACTGTGGCTGTGGCTCAGTTGGTAGAGTTGCTGCCTCTCAACTGGAAGGTCAAGGGTTTGATCCCCAGCTGGGCAACATGTCCAATGTGTCCTTGGGCAAGACACTTAACCCAGAATTGCTCCCACTGCTTCAGTGGTGGTGTATGAATGGCATTAGTTACTTCTGATGGATGATACTACATAGTACACACTACCATCAGTGTGTGAAAGGGTGTGAATGGGTAGGTGTGACATGGTGTAAAAGTGCTTTGAGTAGTCAGAAGACTAGAAAAGCACTATATAAGCTCAAGTCCATTTATTAATAGCAAAGAAAACAATAACTGCATCCTGGCTGAAACCACAGCCTCCCAACATAAATCAGTGGAGACAAAGATTGAGAAATGTTTTCATCATGGAAAAAATCACAACCAGATTACAGCTGAAAACAAATAGATTTGATGTAAAATGGGCCCCAGTGATGCAGGTAATGCCTGAGCTCTAGTCACCTCTTAATATTTTTATTTTAAATGTTATTTTATTTATTTATTTTACTTACTTTTACTTAGTCGTTAGTCAATCAAGGAAAAAGGATTGAAAAACAATGTGAAGGCTGCCATATGTGTAATTATATTAAGTTTGTAAGTTTATGTCTATCTAATGTAGGTATGAAGGAAAGGGTGTGTATATAATAAATGTATGGATATGGATGTGTTGAGTTGTTTGGTAAAATGACACGTTCAGATTTCATGAGAAAATGGACAAGTGTAACTGAAAAGCATCTCCTGAAGTTGTGTTTTATCTGTGTACTAATTAAAAAAGATATTAAAAAGAAAGCCAATATTATTCAACCTACAAGATGTATATCAAGGGATCGAAAAGGGTAACTGTTAATGAAGCCATTTATAAAACAAGTAAGAAATTGGCAAAGATCCCTACATTTAGTAATGAAGTGCTGCTTTAAATTCTACCTTTTAGGTGTTCTTTCCTGTCTTCCAAGTAGAGGGAGAAAATCATACACTAGACTAAACAATCTTATTTTATATTGTCGGAAACCTCTATTATTTGTTAAATTCAGATTTATTTGAAGTCATTGTATAGTGAACAAGGCTGTTGAGTTTATGTATGAGAATGGCAGGTTTATTGATCTAAAGTTGAACTACTTTCCTCAGTTCAATATTATTTGACCATCACGTCCTACTGCTTTCAACAAAAAGAAAACACTGATTGGAAGTTGCTCTTGAATTGGGACAAAGATATCTTATCAAGTAGCTAAACAGCTTTTTCCACTTCCAAATGTTTTTGAGTTTATCCTACTTTATAAAATGACCCTTTATCTTAAGGTATAGGGTCAATTGCTCTGATGTAGTGCGTTTCATTCACTATCAGTGGTCATTTAAACCAAGTGACGAGGACTCTACATTCAGTTCATATCAAACTGACAAAAAGTAAAGCAGACAGCATACAGTTTTGGGACGATCGGGATTTTATTGACGTATCAAACCGCTGTACATCTATTTGCCTTTCTTGGCCTTGATCTTCCTCAAGTAGAACTCGAGCTCCTTTCCCTCCAGGACGTAGCCGTCGGCTCTGCCACACTGGCCGGGTCTGGAGGCGATGCAAGCTGAGAGGGGAAGAGGACAGAAGTCAGTGAAAAATATAGATAAAATATAAAACTGTCTAAGAACCTCCTGAAATAGCCGAGGTTTAATCACTCATTTCCAGATAGATTCTCTCAAGTCTTTAAGACGTGTCATGTTTGTGCAACGATGAATGAACATTAAATGTCTCAGACATCCTCATCAAAAGAGATAGGTGATGTCGCTTTAAACTTCTAGACATCAAGTCCAAAAAAAAATGACTAATTTATGTTTGGATTGTTTGAGTTGACACTTTAGTAGACATCAGTGTGGGTACCAGGTCTTTCTCAGAGTCACGATTATCATCACTTTCATTCAGTAGCAGAACTGGACAAAGTTATCTTCATTGAAAGATGTACACCACACTACAATATGAATTAGTGACATGAAAATAAAAGCTTTTTCACTGGAGTAAATTAACATGTACCTAAAGCAGGATTTGCTATTTGAATGTATAAGAGCATAAAAACCTATTTGTGAGAATCTACAGATAAATGCATTAAGAAAATAAATATTGGTACCCCCCTTAAAATGTACTCTTCTTTCAAGAGAATACATAAACAAGTAGAAATGTCTAATAAATTGGGAGTGACTCAAACTCCTAACTATCCCAAAGGAATATATTTATTTATTACATCTAAAATGTCATTATTTTTTCAAATATTAATCTCACAAAAAACCATTCAATTGTGGTATAAGAAATCTTACTGGAGCTCGTCTGTATTCGTTGTTAATGAATGAGCAGACTTTCTCTAAAATGTATTCTGATTACATTACAGGTTTGCACCAATTTGTTTTTCTTCTGTTTAATATTCACTTGAGCTCTCTGGCTCATAAACTGGAGTGTGAGATCAATACTAAAATATAGAAGCTACACAGGTTTAGTTGCAATGTGGAATCCAAGCAAACAATGGCCTGCTGCAGAAATACTGCAGTGTGATCTTTCGTAGTTATTCCGATATACACGCCCTATAACAGCATGTTTAAATTAGTCACAGCTGAGGTTTTGAACTTCTGTGGTTCAATGCCTTAAATGTTTTCATTAATAAAATCAGAACTTAATATTTTAAAACCTAACCTGGCCAAGTTCAAACTCACAGCTGACTTTCAGGTACCAGCCAAGCAGTGGCCAAGTACATCTACCTCTATTAATGCATTTATTTTATTGGACAATGGAATTAATATGAAATCGAGGAGTCGGGAATGACGTGCAAAAAAGCCACAGGTCGGACCAGAACCTGGAGTGCCTTCTTGGAGGATTGTCCTCCGTACAGGGGAGACGCCCTAACAACTAGGCCAAATGCACGCCTCTGACCATGTCATTGAAGAGCTGCACATCAAACTTCAAGCCTTTACATGTTTAGACTCACCTAGCAGTTTTCCCTGCTGGAACTGCTCCTCTAAGAGGGTGCTGATCTTGGCAGTCTTTTTACGCTCATCGTACTTCTTCTGAGTCCTCTTTGACCTCTTCTTGTTCAGGACTTCTTCCTCCTCAGGAGTCTACAGAGAGAGGAGAGAATGTTATTCTTCAGAGATACTGAACACTTCAGTTCACAAAAAAAGAAAAAGTTAATTTGTATTTCAAAGTAACTGTGAAGTCAACATCAGTGTGGGTAACAAGGTCTTTCTCAGAGTCACGATTATCATCACTTTCATTCAGTAGCAGAACTGGACAAAGTTATCTTCACTGAAAGACATACACCACACCAATCCTCAAGGCCATCAATTTAGAATATAAATATCCTTGAGAGGATTCTCAAACTTGGTTCAGTTTGCTCGGATCCTGACTTAATTTTAACGTTTAAGCCTTTTGGCAGCAACTATCCTAGCACCAGAGTATATAAACAGATTGCAAAATGAACTTCGTGTGCTTCGGTGATACCGATCACATCTCAAGAAAATAAAGCTTAGAGGGAAATACAATTGCCCCACAACGTACCAGCTTGGCTCCCTTCTTGCGTCCCAGAGGAGTGGCGTAGTGAGCCTCGTACCACTGCCTGTAAGGAAGGCTGTCTACGAGGACTATGCAGTTCTTCACCAGGGTCTTGGTTCTGACCAGCTCGTTGTTGGAGGCATTGTAGACCACATCAATGATCCTGGTCTTGCGGGTGCAGCCTGTGCACAGAATGTAAAGTGTCATTAGTTAAAGAAAATTGAATTTCATTCAACCAGTAACATTGTTTTTATGAATCTGGAAAAGTATGCTGTGTATCAGTACATGTATTAAGTCTGTCACCACTTGCATTCACAGGCAAAAGGACAAATTAACCCCAATGCACTGCTCATTTAAGAGAGTTAAAAAATAAAACTCACACTCAGAGCCCCATGAGAAGTTACCAACATCCAGCCTCAGAGCACGGTACTTCTTGTTCCCACCGCGGACCCTCACTGTGTGGATGCGGCGAGGTCCAATCTAATGAAAGGAGTTACATTTTAGTTCTAATATTAGGCATGTTTAAGGTTCAGGTTAATTAAGAGTAAATTAACATTTAGAAAAAGCGTGTCAGAGTAACTATGACAAGTCCTAACATTGGCAAGTCCCAAGCATTTGAACCAAAACAGTCCAAAAAAAAGACCTACCTAAGGTCGAGTTTTCATCACTCACGCTAAATCATAGGAAGTCCAGCTAGAGTCAGAAACCAATGTTTTATTTACCTTTGTGTTTGCGGGAGGACGTCCGAGCTCATACTTCCTCTTCTTGTGGTAGGGCTTGCGTTTACCGCCGGTCTTGCGGCGTTTATGCCAGTTATCCCGTGAGATACCTGAATGAATGAAGGAGCACAAACAAAAGGACTTAGAACATCACTTAACACACACAGATCATCACTGTGAAATGAGTTAATGCTTGAGTAATCAGTTCTCCAAGGTTGGTTTCCGCAATGTAATTTGGATTCCGCTATAAGAGTTTCATCATTTCACTCAAGCACAGTTAGATGTCTTCAGAGCCATGTGGTCTAAACTTTAACATAATCTCACCTAAACACTTCAGAGCCATGTGGTCTAAACTTTAACATAATCTCACCTAAACACTTCAGAGCCATGTGGTCTAAACTTTAACATAATCTCACCTAAACACTTCAGAGCCATGTGGTCTAAACTTTAACATAATCTCACCTAAACACTTCAGAGCCATGTGGTCTAAACTTTAACATAATCTCAAACACCATAAATGACTTGATTTACAACCAAATTCTCAAATATATTAAACGACTTAGTCAAATGCTGAGATGAGGAAAACTATTCTTGTTTAAACGCCAGTTTCAGAAAATAACCTCACAACTTGTGTAGTAGAATAAACTGAAATGGGCAGACTGGTCTGAAGCTTCATGTAATACCACAGAGGCCCAGCATGGAGCCAGCAGCATGCACCTCAGCGGGGCAGAAATCTGCAAATTAACTCGTTTTCACCCACTTTAAGCATGTTACAGTCTGTGTGTACAGCTACACACACACACAACCTAGTATTAAAATCACAGAATTTCCGTTTTAGTGCTCCAGTGCAGCAGCGTGCATCGACCACTACCACCTGACTGCTAATGCTAATGCTAACACAACCCAACTCTCCTGCAAACTCGATTAACTTCCACTAATCTTCTTTAACATAACGCAACATTAGGACGAAGCCACATATCACAAAGAACAAGGAAATCTGCTTGTTTTAAAGCACATTTCAGCTTTCAGCAGGTAACTCCATGAGCAATAAAGAGCAGCCATCTTGGGAGCACATCAGACATCTTTTTTTCCAAATTACTTCTTTAAAGATAAATAATCTAGCTGTAGACCGAAAAGTTAACCCTGCATACAATCAAGAAGCATTAAGCTACAATTTGTCAAACCATTTTTTGGAATATATCTTCTTTAAAACACCAGATGGACAAGGATTCTCCCTCCAACCCGAGCATGAAAACACGTACCCATTCTCAGGCGCCGGCTAGAAAGAGGAATCGCAAAGGCTCATGGGGAGGTTTGAACCCATTTGCTCTCGCGAGAATTCACTACTAGACAAACGGGACTTTGTTCAAGTAAGTCCCTGACAGTGAATTTGTTGTTAGGAAACCCACAATAATAAATTAATCGAATACTGTATATAATGTTCTTCTTCAATTGGCACTGGATGGTACATAACATGAATAAACCCCATTTAATAAATTAAAATATTTTAATGTACATCATCGTAACAGAAGATAATCAATATAAATCAATCATTATTTACCAATCGCCAGACAAAAGCAAAAACAAAATCAACTTCACTAATACAATTAGCTTTAACCGATTCAATTATGCTTTTTTAAGTTTTAAAGATAACTTTCGTTTCTGTATTTTTAGGCTTATGTGAACAAGGAAATATAAAATGTAAATTTTATTTGTGCTATATTTTATTTCATATTCCTCCTGTATTCTACTATTATTTTTGTTATAATTGTTTTTTTTAATTTATTTTTTTATCCTTGGTTTAAGCAAGTGCAACCGACTTTTTTCAAGATCTCTTCTTTAGGGTTTTCCAGCAGCAGTTCAAGTAAAAAAGGAAAAGAAAACAACACCTGTTAATACAGAAACAGTTACACATCCTTTCATAATTACACTCTTTCAATTGTAAGTGCTTCTTTTTGAAGTTCAGACCATAGTCTTTTAGAATCACCATATGATACCTAGTGGGACAACTTAGCTGTCATTTGAAATATTATTATTAAAAAATAATATATTAGGTGCAGCAGTAATATTTATTGACATTATTGAAATGCACATTCATTACATATTTGGATTAGCTATTTATTCAAAAGATATTGAAACATAAGGCAAACATTATCAGAAGAATTAAAACCTGTTTATCAATTACATTTCATGTAAATAGCTATTGAAAGGTAATTCAATTCACTTTGTTATCCGCTATTTCAAAGTCATTAAGCTCTTGGGTCATCTTTAGAATTATTTTATTATTTATTATCCAGTTTAATAATTAATGTAAACATTTCTCTTAATGGTGTAGCTTTAAATCTTTTCAGTAAGTCAATGCCACTGATTCGTTCAACACAGTCTCTAATATGAAGTTTCATAGCAGTATTTAATAAACAACAAACAACAATATCCTCTTTCCATATAGTTCTTTATTATATACAGCTAGGATTAATTGGCAGTTGTGCAGATATCGTGATAAACTTGGCAAGCTTTCTCCATTCAACAGTGATTTGCAGGGTTTGTTCTGTGAAGCAGCAGAGAAATCACTCTTCCCACGGGCTCATGTCTGTGTCAATGGCTACACAGTTGTACGCGGCATAACGAAGCTTCTCCTCACAAACCTTTGCACTGCAGAGGAGAAAAAAACAAGAAGAAATGAAGGGATTTAAGTTGATTCATGCAACATGTCACTAAGAAGAAAAATATACTTCATAGGAGTTAAAAAGATTATATTTTTTGGCTTTCACATCATGAAACCAAAATCAGATGTGTGTGGCTCTATAAACAGTACATTTACAAACAACTATATTTCACATGTAAACCATTATTATCACACAGTAACAGATTCTGCATATATACAACAGAACAGTAGCGTACCTTGGGTAGTTAGGTAAATAAAGAGTACTGGAACATGTGGAGGACTGTGGAAGTGCATCTGTCGTTTCAGAGCTAAATCAAGAAAAAGACATTTAAACCAAAAGACAAGAAGTGCTTTGTGAGTTTTGTGAATGAGGTATTTTTCTACATTTCAAAAGTACTTTTATTCTGTGATCATTTCCATTTTTAGGGACGCACTCACCCTTGTTTGTCAGGGAAGACATATATAGGAGCGGGAAGACGACTTCTACCAGTTACAAACCTCAGAAACCTGCTGCGATCCTCTGAAAACAAAATTCATCGTCTTTGTTAGTAACTTGGTGCTCTCTATTAAAATCAGAATTACGTAGATTGGATATGTTGTATTTAGTAGACTGACCATTGGTGAAGTTCGTCAGTGCCTCCCATAGGTATTGCACTCTCACATCACTTTGTTCAAGGTCCTCATAGCGTGCTGGTAGAAGACGAGAACGATATTAATGCCATTTAACGACAATCAAGCTCCTCTGACAGCTTTACCTCTCACCACTTAGCTTCTTAAAAGGCTACCTTCTTCATATTGGAAAAAATGGCAATACACAAGTGGGACACTCACTGAGTCGTTTCAGGGCTTCCACAGTGATCTCAGGATCTCCACACACTTTCTTCTCCACTTCCTGCCAGGTGAGAAGATCCAGCACCGCCTGAGGGACCACCTTCAGCAGCCCCGCCTGCATGGCTGCAATCTGTAGCACACCATCAGATAATCAGGCACCATAATAACCTGATATGTTTATACTAAAGAATGAAAAAGCTGGAGTGAAAGAAGTTCTAGTCTCACCTGCTGCCTGCTCTCCTCCAGCCGAGCCTTCTGCACCAGACGGACGAACTCGCTGCGGTCCTCGTAGCGGACGGCCACATTACTACCACCGGGGATAAGCTCCACCATCTGGCCATCGCTCAGCAGGGTGGTGTACACCAGCTCCTCGCCAAACCTGAAATCAAATGTCTCCTGGTCCATGTTCTCCATGGCCTCCAGCAGGTTTACCTAAAGACACATCCAAGTTTGACTTGAGAAATGAGGAGGTTAAGCAAATATTGGGGCTGACGTGCAGTAAATGACTCAACTATTTAAGCGCCAAACAGAGACATTTTAAAATACCAATAGTAAAAAAGAATGGCATTATTTTAAGAAAGATTGTGTAGATTCAAAGTGCTGTACATGTTTGCAATTCTCTGCAGTCAGAGGAGAGGTTAGATATAGTTTACTCTTGGTTTCATAATTTGAATATCCTCACCAGCACAGAGTCTACAGCATGGAAATCTTTACTCCAGCTGACTGCCTCTCCTGTCAGCTGCTTCCACACCAGCCCAGGCAGAGCCAAAACCTGCACAGCATAAAGTCAGAAATTCAGGTTTCTAAATCCACTTAATCTCACTCAATAGAAAGGTTAACATTAATCAAGAGCTGTTGGGAGGCAAGCATCCCTCACCAAGAAGTCTTTTCCTCTGAGAGCAGCTCCCATGAGCTGACCGATCCACTCGTACTTGTGGAACTCTTTACAGGACGGGTTAGGGACGTAATAATCTCTGGCCTCTAAGGAGCCCTGAGACACCGACATAAGACAGATGAAGATAAACAGATGAGAAAGATGAACAGCAGTCTACTTCTGACTGTGTGCAGGCAGTGCTTGGGGTGTTTACCTGGTTGGACGTACGACTGAAAAATGGCAGAGGCATGGGACACTCAGCTGAGCTGGGGCAGAGCTCCTCAGACATGTCTGCCAGGCTGTCCCGAAATCCCCCTCCCTGGTCAATGATTCCCTCTGCAATGAACTTACATTCCCACCACTGGTCATACCGAGCCGGCCACCTGAAGGAAAGATGGAGGATTTAAAGTTTAATGTCCATCATAATCACGTAACAACTATCCGGCATAAGAGCCTGAGACACAATCTAATATTACACACCTGTAATCCAAAGTCTTCTCGAATTTGTCAGATGGCTTAAGACCTTCATAAACCTGAAAGAGGAAAAATGTATTTTTTATAAAGAAACAGTAACAGCATCCAAAAGGCATCAGAGCCTGTTGGATGGACAAACAGATTGAATCTGACTCATGTCTGTCCAAAATGTAACTTTCTTGTCATATGGAAGTTTTTTTTTTTTGTGAATTTTGCGTGTTATATCAGAAATAGAATCATCAGGACTAGCAGTAGTACCAGAAGAAGAGATTTTTTTATTTCAGAATAATGCTTGTAGAATTATTGGATAATAGACCTTATACTCATTTTGCTTTTGTGTGTCTTACATGTAACACTTACATGATATCACAGAAATATTCATAGTTGTATTAATACCCTGAATCTGTACAGCAAATAATAATTTAAAATACAAAGACATGAAGTAAAATAGAAGTGCAGTATTTGTAGTAAAATAAACGTCTGGCGAAACACAAAATGTAAAACGAAGGTAGCCGCTAACTTGTACTCATACAGTAATATACTCGGTTTCTTTCAAGCACTGCTAGTAAATAAAAAATATTAAAATAGTGTCCCACTTCCATGTAAGAGCAGGAGTTTGGTTGTTGTACCTGATTTAAGACTGCATTCTTGCAGCTGGGGTCCAGAGACGGGTTGTCTCTGTGCTCCATGGCCAGACGTCGGTTGATGTAGAGTCGGGGCATGAAGTTGGGCTTACTGGTCTCAGAGTCCTTCAGGCACTGTGTGATGAGGGCTGAGCGGCGTTTGGACAGCAGGAGGAACTGCTTAATGCTCTACACGACACCAAAAGACAAGTCAAATACTGTGCACTCCAGAGCACTGAAACAATTCAATTTCACTCGGCTGTATACTGACCACTGAATATAGAGAGAATGGAAATGATTCTACTTTGACTTGAGGGTTTGGAAAAGAGCAGAATAAAGTTTTCTGAGGCTCTGATTTTAAACCAACAAGCACTTTTCCAAACACTGTATTTTAAAAAAAGCCCCTAACTGTTCAAAAATCTTGTAAGGGCGGGACATATTTAACATCAGTAAATAATTTGCCTTGTTTAGCCTTTTAGTGCTGTGCTTGATAGATATAGAACAATTCTTAGAAATATGATATATACATACACAAATACATGTTGACTTTTAACCGATATTCAATGCCACTATTGTATCCTTGGACTCACTTTGATCTGGTTGAAGGTGCCCAGACTGTAATCCCAGGCAGGTACCAAGTGAGGAAGCACAGAGTCCAGGAGACAGATGAACCTGCAGGTGAACAGTAGAGCTGATTGGTTTGGGAAATTGTAAAAGTTGAAGTAGTAGACTGTTAGAATGCAGTGAGATGAAACCCACCTCTGGATGACCAGCGCTCTGCGGTACAGGACGTCAGGCGTGTTTCCCTGTAGACGGGGGTACCGCACCAAGTTAGTGGACTGGAAAACATCAGCGTTCAGACCCAGGTCTCTCTCACAGGACGACTTGATCTTCAAACCTCGGATCCTGACGTCTATGCCCTCATCTTTAGAGCCAAAAAACGAGAAAAATAAAAAAGTTTTTAAAGTTCACTTTGAAAGATTTGGCAGCCAAAGAATTTACTTACATGTTAAAACCCACAAGAAATATCCACTTATATATGGAAAAATATGGAAACACATGCTAAAAAGCCTCACCCCTACATTCTTCGATCCGGACCTCAATCACAGACAGATGAGATGTCATATCCTCCAGCACACACACCTCTCCAATCAGGTTGCTGATAACAGGAAAAAAAAATTGTGTCACGTAAAATACTTCAATCTGTGGTATGTGGAGACTCAATAGAGACGATATGAGTGTTATATGATATGAGATATGAGAAGGGGATTGTAGTTGATAACAATATGAAGGGATATCTTGGATAAAAGGAACTTGAGTTAGGATCATATATTTTCTCTTATTGAAGAGAGTTTTAGTCACTCAGCCTTGATGAGCGGCTTCAAACATTAAACATTGAGAATGAACTGTTCCTGATGACAGCTTTAATACAACACCAGTTGTATGATCTCAAATTCTACAAACTGAAGCTTAACTGTGACACTCTGGGACTTTTTTTTTTTTTTATTGGAAAATGTTGACAAAAAATAAAAGAAGCCCACTCATCAATGGTGACATCACTGAGCTTCTTCAGGTTGTCTCCCTCTCCTCCAAACACAGTGACCCTCTTGGGCATGTAGTTGTCGTCTGTGGAGTCCACCGTCAATATCAGCTTACTGCAGAGCAAAGAGAAGCATTATAATAAAAGACCTATCTTCTATAAATGTTTAATCTTTTTACACAAGATACTTTGAATAACCAAAGTTGGATGATTGATTTTTCTTTTTCACGGTATGTAGTTCTAAGTTTTCTCGATCACAGAGAACCGACATCGTGATCAGCATCTAAGTTATATTTAAAATCCCAAACAGCTGAAACATGTTGCTGATGCCTGAAAATGATGAGGAAATAAAAGTATTGGTTTCCAATTGTATGTTCCAAAACATACAAAATGACATGTTTGTTTTTTTAATTCACATTGTCTCTCTGCAGCTCCTTACTTGACCACAGTGCCTCTCTTCATGTGCAGGCGGATCCAGTGCTGCCCCTGCATGCCGTCACTCTCCCAGTAAGTTTCAGTGTCGCCGTCAGTCAGACAGCTCGCCCCTCCACTGGGATCCTCCTATCAGCAAATATATACATAATTCAACCACTGACAAATGTAATTAGTTTAGATTTAGTTAAGTGTTAACTGAGAACTTTATTGCCTCCACTAAAAACAAACATTTATACTTACAAATCTGACTAGACAAAAACATGGAAACAGAAGCATATTTCAAATCGCTAATCACAAACAAAATCTTTTCACACCATGATGAAAAGTTAAAGCAAAGACCTACAACGAACCATGTGACTCACCGAACATGAAGAAACATCAATGCTTGTCACACATTGCTTGACACTCCCCAGGTTTTCATCCTCTTTCCCTATGTGGTCGTAGAAGTAGTGCACCAGGTCCTCGTCACATTCATATGTCCAGGTGGGAGGAACAAACCTCGAAGATTTAAGGGGCAGAAACTTCTTTTAATAACTTACTGCTGTCCAAAGCACAACTGCAAAGAGTTATCTGGCTCACTTTTATTGCGTCGATACAAGCACGCTCACCTCAGCTTCTGGACGGCGGCGTCATCGCACTCAGCCACTTTGGGTTTGGAGCCGATGTAAAGGGCGTTCTCCACGTTCACCACCTGCTCCCACCTGTTGCAGGGCTTGTGGTCGTAGCCGAAGAGCTGCTGTTGTCTGCTCACCGTCTCTGGAGACTCTACCGGCACCAGCCTGTCACCTCCCTCTGTGTGTTTGCACACCAGGATCCAGCCCTCCTGCAAGTCCAGACCCGGACGGTGCTCCTCCAGCTGATCCTGGAAAACAGACGTGATTCATTTCGGCAACATGACTTTTCCTGAACAAACAAGTCATGCAACAGGAGGAGAACCACCGTACCTTATTGATTTTGACCCACAGGCCCTGACTGTTACAATATTCCTCCCCTGTTGTCCGGATGCAAGTCCCTTTCTTTGGTTCAATATTGTACTTGCATAATTTCTTAACGTGTGGGGTCTGGTGCGGGCTTTCAAACACGGAGACGAGCGTTTTCCCGACAGTGGAGCCTCCTGTAGTGGCTCCGGAGGATGCGGATGATGAGGACGAGGAATCCTTGCAGATTTTGTAGCACACCTCTTTAGAGACGTAACAGAGGCACTCCGGCACCGACTCGCTTCTCTTGAAACACTCAATGCACCGGTTCAGGAAGCGGATCCGACCGAGCAGCAGGTGAGGGTTGTCGCCCACAGACATGATGATGATGATGATGATGATGATGATGATCGGGGTGAGTCAGCAGCTAAAGAGGGGCGTCAGACATTACAGGGTCTCCCTTTGTTTTCCTGGTCCTGTCAAAACAACACAAACAATGCAGAATATTCTTCATTGTCACATTATTCAACACAAACCCCCTGAATTAAATGTTATTCCAACTCACTCTCACAAGCTGCATGCCGATTTTAAAAGGTTAAAGAGTCCGCTTATCAAGGACCAAAGTTCACAGACTAAAGTATGGACAGGCTATAAACCACAAGTGAGCTAAAGTTAGCATGCTAACTAACCTGTTTATGTGAACAACAGAAACAGGTTTCAAGTTAATTATATTACCTAGTTAAAGACAGCAATGTTTTCTTTTTGTTATAAGACAGAGGGACACATACACACAGGTGGTGTTAACGTACCGTTTCTGCCAACAATTATTTTCAAACGTGAAATTCGCCTATCGGTGAGGATTTCTTTCCATTTCTGACAACGCGGAAGTGATAAAAAAAAAAAAATCACTTTTGACCCTTCCGAACATCCGTCGCATGTGCTTCAAAATAAAAGTCTTACAAATGGACGCCTTTGTTTATTTGACTTTATTATAGGCTACTGTACATGTTAAAAGCAAAGCAGCGCACTGTTTTAACATATTTACCAGTTGTTATGATTCTTGATGTTGAAAGTCTCCCTGAGCTGAACACTGAGGTTAAAGGGGCTAAATGAGGATTTATTGTCATATTATTATAAAACTGATTTTCTCTTGAGTGATCTATATTTACCAAAAGACGCTATCATATGTTCAAGTGTAAACTGTAATGATACATCTCATGGGAAATCCCTCTGTTCCTTGTATGATGGAATTATAGGAGCTATGCATGAGGCCAGTAGATCATACCTTACTTGCTCTAAGAAGGCATTCAACATCAAACCAGGCTGGAATAAACATGTGCCTATAGCCTACATCATGCAGCAGCAAAGGAGGCTTTCAAGGCTTGGAATCAGGCAGCTCGACCCAGACAGGGGCCTGTCCTGGATCACAAAAAGCTCACTAATGCTAGATTTAAATATGCTGTCCATTTTGTGTGTAAAAATGAGCAGCTAACGAGAGTAGACTCATTGCTGGCAAGGTTGAGAGCCTGGATAACTACCGGCCTATTGCTTTAGCCAGTGTGGTATCTAAGGACAGACAGTGTTAGGAAAAATCTCTTCAGAGCACATTGTACTCCTCTTTATACTGCCCCCCTGTGGGCCAGGTTTTAAAAAGGCAAGCTTACAAAAGCTTAAAGTTGCATATAATGACTCCCTGAGAATGCTGTTAAAAAACCTCAATGGACTAGTGCAAGTGAGTTATGTTGTAATGCAGGAGTTAACACTTGTGAGAAACTTAATGTACAAATGTATATGCCGATTGAAGGATTCTCAGCATTCCATCATTATGCTGTTGACCAATCCCAGTCATAGTTCTGTGCGATACCAGTCATCCTTGTGGCGACACTGGTACAGTTGTCTTTTATGATATTGGTGATGTTTTATCTGTCTGTGTTTTTACCCTGTGTTTTTATTTTGCTTGTTTTTTTATATGTTTTCTAATGGACTCCTGAGTCTGGCAATAAAGATGATGATGATGATGATAGGTTCTGTGTATCAGGGATCTCGTATTTAACCAGAAGAACATCGTTGTAATCCTAGAATACGATATAATAACAGTTTTACACTTGCTATAATCAGTTTTTCAGTGTCCTTTTTGGTATAAAGGAACTATGAGTCTACAAGTAAAATACCCTCCTGCAAGTGTTCAATGTTTCCTAAATGCTGTAGGCTACTTTCTTATTATACAAAGGCAGTAGATAACATGAAACAACACGTTATTTAGTTCAGTTCAGAGTACAACTGTTGAGTAAGTTATTTTTTACTTCAATATTTATTTCTGTTTGCACAAAAACGACAATAACTTCATTATTTGACAGGCAAAGTTGCGTAGTTAGCCTAGGCTACTTGCAGATATTTATTAAATGTATGATTATGAAGTGTTATTAAATTCAAAGGGGATATAGCCTAATTGTTGTTTCTGCACACCTTGTTTTTGAATAAACAAGTATGTTTCGAAGATAAAACTTTTTCAAATAGAAAAACTGAACTCATTACAACTACTTTTATTTGTATTGAAACAAAAAAACATGTAACAGAATAATCAGAAAACCTTTGAACACAATATGTATTTTCATCATTTTCATAGGTTTTGTTCCACCACATCCGTAGGTGAACCTGCGGAAGGATCATTACCGGTTGAGATCCCCGCACCCGAAGGCCGCGTGGCCCCTCGGTGCTGGCGGCGGATCGTCACTCAGAAAACTCTCCCTTTTAGCCTCAATGGCTTTTCTTGTTCTTTGTGTTTGTTGGCTTCAACGTTACTCTCAGTTGGAGCCTCATCATCGTCATATTCCTCATGTGTGTGAAATGAGACATCAATCAGAGATGGGAGGCTCCCACCTTGCAGGATTCCTCTGCCTCGCTGTAGAAGACTGTTGAGACCATCACCCAGAGAGCCGTTAAGAGATAAAAACTGTTTCTTTCCAGAAGTGTCTGAAGGCTGGTGAATCTCAAGATCCTCTGCACTCATCCTGCAAATATGGCAGACAATTTAAAATCAAGTCTCGGCAGTGGGTGGGATTCTACTGGACTGTTCTGAAGCAACAAAAGGCATTGAAACACTTAATGGGAATTCAGCTTATACTTTACCTCATGTCAAAGGTGGAACCTTTGAATGTGGGGTTGAGAGTCTCTGCTGCTGTTGACAGAGTGTAGGGGATGGAGAAATTACTCTGTGCCCAGTTCTTGTCTTTAATGATTGGAGCCAGGTTCTGGTACATCTCATCTACAGCCAGCATTGAAACCTACAGGACAGAGAAACAGAACTAAAAACTTCAATATGTATGAAAGGGGATTCTAGGCGCCCTTTCAGTGGAAAAAAGGTAATCAGTTGTACACCTGTTTTCAATGTAAAGACCCAATGACCCTTCTATGTTTGTTCCCCCTGCCCCTCATTGGTGGAACGAGCTGCCAAACTCCATTCCCTTTGCACCTTTAAGAAAAAGCTAAAGACCAAGCTCTTCCATGAGCACCTATGCTGCATGATTTTGATAATGATGATGATTTTGTTTGGTAATGAAGATGACAATATTTAGGATGGTTTTGATTCAGATTAGAACTCTGAAGAACAGCTGTCGATGTTGTGCTCTGCCTCTGTGCACTTCCTGTCAGTACCTGTGTGTCCGATCAGACTTAAGGCTGTTTGTTTGGATTAAGTGATGTTGTTGCTCCTCTCTAGATCCTTGCTTGTGTTGTACTTGCTCTCTGATCTACATCGTTTTTGATAAAAGCCTGAATTGAATTGTGGTTGTTTTTATGTGAAGCCTCGAGGCCACAACCTGAATGTTTCTGTCGATCAGCTGGTTGGTTTCAAAGTCATCATCGTCCTCGCCAAATGGATTGATGATCAGCTCCCCCACCTACAAACAGAAAAATTAACATTATTCCTTACTGAAAAATGTAAAACAGTTTTTTTTCTTCTATGAGAGATAGAAGAATATGTCCGCTTACTTTGAGCCAGCCAGTGTAGAAGAAGAACTGCAGCAGGGTGAAAACTGGTACATACAGGTCCAGCTTGTGATCCTTGTATCCCTTCTCAGGGTTCAGAAATTGGCGACCAATCACACAGAAGGCAAAAAAAGAGTAAACTGCTAACGTAACTACCTGCACAGACAGAAAAAACAAGGATGTGATCAAATTATATTTGTATTGAAATAGCCTTTACATTTTATTGATGATAGTTTATCTTGTTTTAATTGTACCTGAGTGTAGACCAGAGGGATGCTTATCCAGTCATAGTGGAACAAGAGGCTGCACTTGGCTCTGTATTTGTTCAGCTCCTATATAATATAAATGTATGAATATACCAGTTCTACAATATCTGCAAACACAGCACTTAACTGAACTTTCACATTTCTTATCTCAACATGATGTATGAAGTAATTGTAAAGTTGTTCTGTTTTAGCAAATGTTGGGGGGAAAGGACCCACTCACATCCATTAGCAGTCTCAGAGCGATGTCGTCCCTTACTCGACCCTCCTCTCTCGCTTTGGCTGCCAGGTTGGAGAACCAGGTCAGCGGAATCCAGTACTTGTTGAAATCCGAGTGAAGAGACTCGTACTTTTTCAGCTCGTGTGTCGTAATAAAGCCTGCACAGAAATGAGAGAGTCTGGTTTCACATTGATCTGAGAAGTTTTATTGTAAATTTATAGATAATAAAAAAAGGTAGACTATCTTTTAAAAGGCTCTTTATTAATGACAGCAAACCATTTTGTTAATAGCATTATTTTTTTTCTCTTGTTACTTTAAGTTTGATCATAAATTACAGTTTGTTCCAGCTTACGTTTGTGTCATTCAACCAAAAGATGTAAATCACTTATTATTATATTACATCCAAGCACCAGTAAAGCAGGTTATAAATAAACTCCTCTAACATCACTTAACTCAGTGTGTTACCAGTAGAGGAAGAAAAATTAAAATATTTTACAAATAAAAAAAGTAACATCTTAATATAGTGATAAATACTCAATAAATACTTCTGTTTTTCTCCTCTATTTATGTCTGGAAACTAAATATCAACAGGTGATCTAACTGAGTCTAATAACAACATTTAAAACTGTCTCTGATTTAAAAAGCATGTGGTAACTGTTTCATCTTTTTGCTTGATAACTCAAATTTCTACAATATTCCCTTCAATAGCTTTTCATATGATAACTTATTTCTAAAACACATCCAGAGACAATGCAATTAAAAGAGCCTTATTTAAGTTTAAATTGTGTGAAGTAAAATACAAATCCTCAAGTTCATATTATCAAGTAAAGTGTGTTTTTAGTATAATTCATTGAAAAATGTGTTTTAGTCTCTTCCCTGATGTTCTTACCAGCCTCCACTAAGTGCTCCAAAGTTGGGAAACGCTTGTGAACTCTTGTGCTGATGGAGCGCAGAATAAGAACTGAGGATAAATTAGCATATCTCATGAGAGTTCTTCTCAGCAGACGGCCATTCTCGTCTGCCCCGTGGACGTTTCCCGACACCACCATCATCAGGTTATCAGGCAGCGGGAAGCTGGTGTACTGACCCCACCAGCGGTTAAAGGCCAGGGTCACATAGAAACCTGGGGCAAAAAAAATGAATGATATAACTTCAGATTTGATGTGTGTACAACATAAACCAGTTCAATCTGACTTACCCAGTACAAATAGAACTGGGATGAAGTTGGTGTTGGTGAATTGATCACAGTAAAGGACAACACGCTCAAACAGGTCCTGCTGCCTCGCTGTAAGGAAGAACCTGTGAGGGAAATCAAACTTGTGACCTTTCATTGTCCAGCAACCAGCAGAATCAAAAGTTACAATAAATGGATGTACCTGTATAACATGCTGAAAAACAGATACACTCCACAGAACACCAGCAGCTCTTTGTACAGCAGCTTGTAGATACTTCCCTTCCACCTGAACAGAAGCTTAGAGAAGCCTCCAAATTTGGCATCAGCCACTTCAAAACTGTAAGAAACTGTCATCTCTTGGTCTGTTCTGATCCGAGACAAATCCTGTAAATGAAAAAAAATAAATGTTGTAATCTGAAGAAACTTCTCAATCATTGTATATACATTTAAATATCACCATTCCCTTATCTAAAGATGAGTCTTACCTGTGAACGCAGGTGTATCACCTAATCCTCTCTGCTGTCCTGAGAAAGAAACGCTCTTCCTCTGGTCCTGAATTTAAACCTCTCGGTTGTGCTGTCATAAATTAACATTTTGAATTTATAACCTGGGAACTTGGAGTCCATGAGACGTATACACCAAAAGTGATGCAGTGACAGAAACTGTCAATAAAGTGAGCAGTAATTTTTCCGGAAATGACAACAGTTATAAACTTCAGTTGTCTTTTTATTCAACATTGCTTGTAATATTTAACACTCACGCTAATAATATATTGTTGTTGATTACTGAAAATACTTCAACTCTTAAGTAACTCTAGTGTTGACAAAAAGTAGATTACGTAGTAGACCTGGTTAGATAAAGTTTAAATAGTAATAATTTCAAAAACAGTTACTTGATTTGTATCTGTTCATAGATCTTACGTGCTCTGTGAATAACTAAGTTAACCCTGCTGCGTGTTGACATGTTGGAATGTTTATTCTTCTTCTTATGAATTTCTGCAGATTTATAATTTGATCAGAAAATGTGTTTAAATATCAGAAAATGCTAAAATTGCTAAAATATAATGATAAGTCTGACCTAAGTATCAGATAATATAAGCTAATAGTAATTAAACTAAAGAAAATAAGTAATTACATTACATTACATTTATCTATCATAAACAAACCAACCTTTACATACAGCTAGATACACATAAAGGCAAATTAAAAGGTTTGTAAGTTTAGGCATTTTGTTAAGTTTTTAAGTTTTTAACATAAGTTTTTGATTAAAATATAATCAACCAATCTTTATTTGTGTCGCGTCAATTACAAAAAGTTTCTCAAAAGACATAACAAAAGGAGCAGGTCTAGATGGTAGTCTTTGTCATAAAGTGAACTACATTTCTGTTGATTAAATAATTGATTATTAACTTCATTATTATTACATACATGTCCAAGTTAACGTCATTAAGCAGAAAATCACAAGATGCCTTCTATGTATCCTGAAATGCAATTTCTACAAATAGAATGAATGCAACCCATAAATATGAAAAATAAATACACTGTCTTCAGAGGCCATAATAAAACATTTACTGGTTTTTAGACAGGCGTAAAGTCTAAGAACCACATTGAACTTAATATATTTATATACCGATCCAGCAGCTATTATCTTTGGAGAAAAGTCAATCTAGCTGACAGTGTTTCAAATCATTTATTTGAAGTTATTGTGATTTATTCCTGATACTTAATCTTATGACACCCTTTGGAGCTTTTATAAATCTATATATTTATCTAATTTGTTCTAAGCTTGTTTTGAAATGTCTACAAAGAAATGAACACCTTCATATTAAAGGTTTCTAAAAATCCACATGATTTCTATTAACATGACTCTGTGAGATGCAAAATAAATCAAAGAACTTTGGACCTGTTATCAGAATGAAACTAATGCTAACTTTAAGTTACATAACACACAAAGATTGATTGCACAGAACAGGCTTTTCTCTGTAATTTACTGCTCTGTCCATCAGCAGCAAACATCTTTACAGTGTGATGCAGACAGCCCATCCGATAGGTCCATCCCTCCTGTCTCTCTGCCCTTTTCATTGGCTGCTGTACTCTCTCTGCTGTTTGCTTTTCACATCGTTACAGCTGCTCATTGTAAATCAGAGTGTCTTGTCCAGCCGTGTTTAATCCTCTGACTGTGTTTGCTCTCCTCTGACCGGATGTTTATGAGGCCATCAATTCTCCATCACAGCCTGGACAAGTGATCAACTTTAACTTCCCTTTTCTTTGTCTGAATTATTACAACTCCCTCAGCTGCAGCCAAAGGATGAGATAGACTTTCTATGTACTTTGGTAGTATTACAAACAAAATTTGCTTTTGGTGTGTACACAGCTTTAGTGTTATAAATTGATAAATTGATTCATCACAATAGTTTTCACAGTGTGTTAGTTTCCATTCCTGTCACTAGGTGGCACTCTTGTAATACATTGGGTCTGCAGCCACAGCCCTGAGGCCTCGCTTTCTGTATTTAGCTCTTGAACTAAGACATCCAAATTATCTTTTATTGACACAAAATAATAAAATAACTTTTGATATATGTAATACCTTGTATAGGTCCATTAGTAATATTTAGAAAGGACAGATGTGTGGTATTGCTGCACACTTAAACTTCTTTTCTGTTGTTTATGCTTGTATTTTTCATTTTATTTCATTTCAGCTCTTTGGTTCAATCATTTGTTTTTAATTTCATAAGAAATTAGTTAAGTTAGTATATCGTCCAATGTAAATCTAGTTAATCTGTGTTTAGATTAGATTAACATCCCAGTCATTTCCTGGCTCCATAGCTACTGGAGCCACTGGTCGGGGCTAAGACCTCTGAGAACAGGACAGAGAGAGCAGGCTCAGAGCTGATCGTTTGAGTAACCCAATGCGGTAATTACAACTTCCCACGGTGAGTGAAATTAGAGCTCAAAAGAAAAGAGGGATTTCAGGTGGCTGAGGCCACACTGGGTCATTGTCGGGGCAGAAAGAGCTGAAGGGGGCTGCAAAAAAACCTTGAATGAAAAGATCTAGAGCAAGTTGTCCAAAAATACAGAGAGCTAATGACATAGTTTAAGTTTTGTTTGTCATCAAATCATCATTGAACACAATCTTGAGGCAGACATATCAATCAAACACATTTATTGTTGTTCAACAATTATCATATTTTTGTATAAAAAACAATTGAATAGTGCACCTGTCTGTATAAACATGTTGAAATCAGTGCTTTGAGAGGTACAACACTTTATACCCATTTTGTTTCACAAAGAAGTAATATTTATGCTAATACCTAGGGTGAATTCGCCTAATGTTGGACAATTTTTGCATTTAAGACTTCTAGGATGTATTGCAACATGAAGCTATACATTAAATCCACACCCAGTACCACTCTGAAATCCCCTGGATGTCCCCTAATCAAACCCAAAGAGAAAATCCAGTTAGCACACTCATTAAAGAAATAGTATACACATCAGTAGTCTTTGTGTGTCGTGCCAAATTGTCTCGGACAATCTGCATTTCCTAATGTGGGACAGTGCTGTTCTAAATGTGGGACACTGAAAAGTCTATGTTAAAAGGCCTAAATCACCTTATTTCAAGTATGAAAACCTCTCAAGTCTGTCACACTCAAGTCTAAAATGTGCAATCCAGTGTTCTGTAATTTTACCACTTACAATGATATTGGTGTTACAAAACACTAAAAAAGGACAATAATAGTTTTGATGCATTTAGTAGAAAGACAATAGGCTATTATATCACCATATCTGACATACAGAGAAAGCAGAATGTAATGAACATTTTATGCATTAATTTATTTAAAGAATTGCAATGTTACTATGTTAAAATGTTAAAATATTTTCTATTCCATACGTTTGTCCTGAATAAAATAAATTCTTAGCCAACTAACACCAATACTATTTTGTTGACTAGTTGATTAATTGATCGACAAGTCTTCAAAACTGGGTTTTTCCACATAGAAATATGCAACATAACCAATTTAATCATATCTTCACCAGAGATGTACTAAGGTTTCTTAAAAATATGTCATTCAGCAGGGAAAAACGACCAATAAGTCAACAAATAGCTCCACTAAACAGGAAACGCATACAATCATAATAAGCATATTTGAATGCAAAAAACTGTCCCACATTAGGCAAGTCATACTGTCCCACTTTAGGAAACATGTTTCCTAAAGTGGGACAAAGGGAATTTTAATTGAAAATAACAATTATAGAATTTATTTAAAACAAAATATAATATTTTTTGATGAACAAGCATATCATAAAAACATCCAGATAATAAAAAGTAGGATTGTTTTATTTATAAGAAATGTATATCCTTAACATTAAGTTTGTCTAAACAGTATGTCCCTGACCTTTGGGTGGTCTTTATGCTGTGTACTTCATATTTGAAGCTTGTATCATTCTAATCTCTGATTGGACATTTGAGAAGTCATGTTATTTTGATCACATGATATCACAACTTGTGTTAACCCTTAGTTTTATTGACTTTCATTTGTTGTAGGAAGACCTACACCCACCTGAGCTTAGGTGTCCCACATTAGGCAGTGTCCCACATTTGGCTAATTCACCCTACTATGTTACAGCAGTAGTCTGAACTTTTGGTCTGAAATGTATAAAACTCATTGGATGATTATTCTATTTTTAACCATTGACACAACCAGTTACAACTTTTTAAATTTGAATAGTTCCTAATTTCTAAAATTTGTTTCACAGCCGTTTTCATACTATATATCAACTTTTAATCAATGTAAAATTAATGTTGAAGTAAAGAGGAAGAATGTATTATGCCCGCTTAAAAAGCCTTAGCTCAACCCATTTTGGAGTCAAGTATTTTTTTTCCAAATGTATTTGATGCTAAAGAAGGAGAAATATTTTGTATCTAAAGATTTTGTAGGATGGTTTCTTTTTTCTTTGGCCTTTTTTAAACCAAAAACACAAACAAAAGTAAAACTGCTTTAAAGGCGTTCTTCTGGCATTAGCATTTTCTGCTAACTAGCTTAAACAGCTAGAGTAGAATTTCTCCCTCAAAAGTGTATCGACAACTTCATACATTAGTGTGTGGGGTTACAGCTAAGCTTGTTAGCAGTTCTTATGGCTTATGTTTCTGGAAAACATTAGGCTACTAATAAAAGCCTCTGTATTGGTTTAAGTAAAATATAGGCTACACTATAGATATCAACATGTAGGCCTAATGTACGTATAAGCTAACATAACATAGCATACTTTTTTAGCTGTATGTTATAGCTAGCTAACAATTCATCTTAATTAAAAAATATATTTTTCAATGTTGAAAAGCCAGCCTGAGAAAGTGTTTTCAGCTAACTTAGCCTGCACAGCTCATGAAATCTGCCAGTAATTTAAGCATATGTGACTGAGTAGAAACAAGAAGCTTGCTTTAGTTGCCTCTTCTTTGCCATATAAAAAATATAAATGTTACTGTTTTCATTGTAAACTGCTCATGTGGTGAGCAAAACAGGGAATCTCAGTTGTAACAACAACAATTAAACATCAGAGCCTATATAATGTAGCTAGAGATACACAAATGAAGCAAACATGCTTTTAATAATACAATGTGAGTGCAGGAGTTGTACAAAATACAACTTGTTGTATTTGTTTGTGGCCTCAGGGTTTTTTTTGTTTGTATTGTGGCCTCAGGGTTTTTTTTTTTGCATTTGGAAAGTAGTGAACTTTACAAGATAAATGAATAAAGCTTTGATGGAAAGTATGTGAAACTCTTGTCTGGAAACAACACCTCAGTTATTTAAACTCACAGGAAGGTCCCCACCCTCAAAGCTGCACCCTCTCTCACTGAACACAAACAACTTAACATTCAGAGCCAGCAAGAGGGAGATGTTAAGTCTCTTTTCATTGTCTTAGATAATGATCAAGTGTCTACAACTTGCATCTCCTCTATGGCCTTTAGTGCATTGTCCTTTCTGTCTGCTGAACAAGCAGAGATTTTCTTTATCTGACATCTGCATTCACCAGCATTAGTCTGACCACGCTGGTATTTTCAAACCTATGCACAATTAAGCATGTGATGTAGTGCACTAACAAGCATATGTCCTTAACCCTTGTTTAACAATGACATCATTTGATACTTCTCATCTTGGTTTTACTATCCACATTTCATGTTGAATTAACAACAAGCATGGCAATGGGATTAGTCATTGTTTCAGCACTTACATTTCTGGATGTGCAGCATAAGGTGAGTTTGATCCAGAGCATCCTGTTTTTAGCATAATAAGTAACACGTCAAACTGGAATGCATTTAACAATTGCACTTGGGTGAGGTAAACGAGCAGATACAAAAGCTTGCTTGACCTAAAACAGGTAGTCATTAAAATGTGTGGTTCATGGTTATGGACGTGAAAACATTGTTGAGAGTACATTTGCACTGAGTGCAGCATAAATAGAAAAAAATGCCCTTTTTGCATTTGTCTTTAAAATAGCTTTTCCAGAGAGAGAAAAAGAAGTGCCTCCCTTTCAAGCCGTCACTGCGTTCCTCAGGTCCCACAGGAAAAGCTCCGTATTAAATCACTTCCTCTTACATTGTGATACTACAGTGGTTGGACCATGCTATCCTTGTATCAGTAGATAACACATACACACAAACACACCACTAACACACACACTTAAACACACAGTGTCTCCCTTTGGTCCATTTAAGGGAATCATTTGATATTTGGGGAAACATGCTTTTAAGGTTCTTACTGAGAATAAGATAACAAGATAAGTACACCGCTTTTGTGAGTTAAGGATAAAGTTGGAGCCAAGAGATAGTAAACTTATCCTAGCATAAGGGTTAGTGCAGGGATAATGTGCAAGTCTGGTCATATTCAAAGTTGAATACCTGCCTTATACAGTAAAAGGCCAATGTGATTTAGCTAGCTGCTGCTGCGGTGCTAACCTATAAGGAAAAGGGAGTTCAATAGAGGACAACATCCTAGCTAATTAGCTTGTTCAACTTCTTTATCTCTACTGTCAGAATAGGCTCCAAGAGATGGTTTACAGGCAGTTTATGAGACAAGACTTGATTTTACAAATTCATTTCAAACACATGATGTCCCACCTGCTGAGTTAGCCTGATGCTACCTTAGGAGTAAGCTATGTAGCTCAGCTGAATGCCCCCCCTTTTTGATGAGTGAAATGAATCGACAGATGGTGAATGACTCAAAATGTCAGGCGGAAGTAAACAAGACATTTAAAAAAAGGTTAGACAACTGTTGTCACTGACAAGTGTTACAGTTAGCAGTTATCTCACAAGCTTTAAATATTCAGGCCTCGCTCAGGCCAGTGAGAAATGCATGGATGAAAATACAAAGTCTTTTACTACTTATTAACAAATAACAACTGACTCCGTCAGAAAAATGGTTGTGTTCATGTAAAACCTGTTCATCCCCTTGTGGTGGATTCAAACGAACAAAATTGGTCCATATGTTCTTATCTAATTCTCATCCAAAAAACAAAACAAAAAAACGAATTCCCTTAAGATGGTGTCATGAGAGACTGACGTTCTCATACTCCCCGTGATCCGAGTCCTCCAGTTCAATGCCCGGCACCAGGCTGTAGTATTCAGTTGACTGAGTCATGTAAGCCTTCTCTCTGTCTGCTGAGTCTTTCATCACCTCCGTCACACTGACTGTGTCCAGCTCTGTCTTACTGACCCCATCAGGCTCCTGTGGACCCTGCTTCCCCTCTGTGGAGGAACAACATGAGCGTTCTTTGTGAAGAGACTCCACTGAGCCTAGTTTAATCACCACCTCTTCGTAAATGTCCCTGGTGCTTCCCAAGAGGGTGGATGCCGGGCGTAGCAGCAGCTGGTTCTTCAGGATCCCCTCATTTCTGCAGAGTCCATCTTTACTCTGCACTGTAACCACAGGTTGTTGCTTTTTGTGATGCTTTTGGCCATTGCTACTTGAACTGGAAGCTCTCTTTTTGGAGTTGCTTATAGGTGTCGCTTTTTTCTTCCTCTTCCTCCCACAGCACCAGCAAAGAATCAGAGCGGAGAGGATGAGAAGAGGGAGCACGATGAAGAGCGCGGTGAGACCAGCTGGCCGGCACACGTCAGCTAGTTTTACAGACAAGACAGTCATGCCAGCAAGATGTCTCGGAGACACGCAGGTCAAGTTCCCCACTAGATCTTCAAACTTAGTGGTCCTGTTAACCTTCCTGCCTTCCTCCAAGCCTTCGAGTAACAGGCAGGAGCAGTCCCAGGGGTTCCCATCCAGAACAAGTGTCTGCAGGCTGGGCTTCTGCAGCATGGAGCCTGGGAGGTGGTGGAGCTGGTTTCCTTGCAGATACAGCTTCTGGAGATTCTCTGAGTTCTGGAGAAAACCTTCAGGAAGCTGCCGAATCAAGTTCCCACTCAGATCCAGCTTCGTCAGGTATGGCTGATTGGCAAGAAACTCCCTTGGTAAGTCTTTTAGTTTATTATGACCTAAGTATACCTTCTGCAAAGATGAGGTATCCCTGCCAGTAGTATTAACAGAACTGATATTACAGGAGGAGAGATCCAGTGTCTGTATGTTTGTATCATTTGTAAACACAGTCCAGTGCACGTGGCTGAAAGTGGAGCCAGAGAAGTTCAAGCAACAGACGTCAGCGGGAACCTCAGAGGGAAACTGGGACAAAATGGTGGCTGCTGGACACACACATCCACCCACAAGTCCCATCCTCAACAGCAACATGGAAATCAGAAGGGGGACCCACTGGCTAACCATCTCTGAAACAGAAAAACACAAATATAAAGCTTCATCATATTACTACAATGGTTTTCTCACTTCTTCCTCAAGAGCCTTACCCACCTGCTAACTGAGCGTATCCCTCACAGATGTTAATGTGCTCGTAAACCTAACAACTTCTCAAAGGACTCAGGTTGCTGTGAGGATTGTGAGAGTTGGCATGGTAACAGGTCAGTAGGGATCAGGAGTTCAGTGTTTGGCTGTTGGAGAGGAAACAGATGCTAGTAAGACTTTCATCTAAAGGCTAACAGACAGATGGGAGGTATAAACAAACACTATTCAAAGATAAAGCTAAGGCCTTTTTCACAAGTCTACATTGTATCCTCCCAATAAATGTGATGTACAGACGTCAATATAATAAAAAACCTGCTAATTGGAAAAAGTCATTGAAAAAAAATTAACATTATGCTAACTGTATTTTGAAAAGGGACTAAAAGATTCAATCATACCCCTGATAATCTCAATAACCTGATTTCAATCTTTCTTTTCTGGTTAAAAAGTAAATAAAATATTTATTTCAGAATTAAAAAGTAGGATGCTTCACTATTATTAATTTATATATATATATATATATATATATATAACAGCTCAGTACACTTTAACAAAGTATTTGCACTGCAGTTCCTATAACACTTATCAAGCCAGTTGTACAAATGTGATAAACAATGCTGTTGTACATTAACAAAACAATCCTGAAGCCCATTCTGTCATATTCATGCCAAAGTGCATTTTATAAGTAGGGGTTCAGAGATTTCTCCAATATTCTTTTAAAAAACCAGTATACAGTATCTCCACTTATGTCGCTTCAAGGGGTTGGGTATAGTTCCTAGTTGGCATAAGAGTGGGCCTGTCTTATCATCATGCTTATTTCTCCAAATATTGCCTTCCAAAATGATTGAATTTTTCCCAACACTCCCAAAGACAATGTATTGGAGCTCCAGTAATTGCATTGCATTTGGGACAAATATATTTTTGCCTCAATGTACATAAACATTGAGGCAAAAATATAGCATTTTATCATATTATAAAGCTAATTTGGCTAAGTCTATTGCACAAATGTCACAACAAGCACAATTTGTCCCTTTCAGTATTTTTATGTTTTTATATGTGGTGCCAGATTTAGCAACCAAGATGCTTTAACATGATACAACACAACAAACAGCAGACAGCATAAACACACAAGTGAATATAGAATAAATGATCCTGACAAGGTTTAACAAGGTCCATAAAAATAATGTGCAGCTATGAAATTTCCCTGTAATTTTTAGTTGTAGAAATTACCCCTCTATGACTAAGTCTAGTTGGGAGTTCGTGACACGACAAAATTTGGAGAATCCTCCTCTTTATGACTTAAAAGAAGTAATTGCTGGTCCATACCTTAAACTCCTGTATACTTTGTGTTGCTGCTCGAAAATCAAAGCATGTGTGGTCGACAAAAACGAGGGATGTGTTTAAACAATAACAAAGTCTGACATGTGAAACAGGCAGGAAGAGACAGGGCAAGAGGGATAGGGAGCGTGTTTGGCTATGAAGTCAGACTTCCTCACCCACCACAATAGAGCTCAAAGCTGCTCTTATAGGAGGGGCAATGTGCTTACTTCCCAACAACCACAGTTCATCACCAGTGGAGGGTTTAAACTGGACCAGTGTTACTAACTGGAGCTCAAATGTTATAATCCAAAAGTCCCAATAAAACAATAAAACCTCCCTTCACCCTCTCATTAAAACAGGGCACTTTCTAACCACAGCTGAAGCAACAGCGTACCGAGTCCAGCAGAGATGGGCAGCAAAATATCATATTCTTGAACAAAGTTTGACAAGACGTCGTCAAAACCAAAGAGCTAAAAAACATTGTTCCTTATTCTAAAAAGTTTTTTTTTTTCATAACCATATGCAAAAACTGGATATCTTTAGTTTTTAGACTTTTGATACAGATGAAATAAAGCAACAAAATAGCTGTATTTGTATCTGGACCTAAAAAAGAATCAATGGAGACATTAAAAATAGAAGAAATCAATATAGGAAAAAAATATTATGTGCAACATAAACAACATAGAAGTACCTGAGTGTGGTTAAGTCGCTGTAGGACATTAAATGGGACTGAAAAAATAGAAAATGTCTAATTGTGTTTCTTCTGCTAAATTTCCATATCGTTCTTTTTTTTTGGTATGAAAAAGTGACTAAACCATATCTTGTTGTTGTAAAATGAACCTGTGTTTAGTTGACAACCTCAACTACAGCCTTCTGTTCTTTAATGTCTTGAGCTTAGCTTTACTTGAAATGTTAAATATGAATCTGCTAACAGCTAGGCTGCACTATTTCTGTACTTTTGGCTACATGCTAACATGAGCATGCTAACGAAACGATGACACTAAGATGCTGTTTTTCTTTTTTTGGTAAGCCTAGTTAATAAAAATCTCAAGTTTTAAGCTTTTTCTTTTAATGTTACATTATAGATTAACCCGCTAGCAGCTCTGTCAGGCTTGCTGATAACATTTGCATGCTAACTAGACAAGTTTTAAAAAAAAAATGTCCATGAGTGAGTTGTAAAGGGTGAAAGTTTGAGGTCTCCACTGAGGGATGAAACAGAGAGTTTCAGCTTTCATGCTAGTAAAAGGTAACCAAGGGTAACTGCTCTTAAACCAGCTATTACTTTTTCTTTTTTTTGCCTAAAGGGGGCAGCAGAGACAAGTTACAAACACAACAATGACATATTGTCAACTTTTCTGTTGATATCACTCATAATAATTCCAACAAGATTAAATGAAGCTCTAGCGTAAGTTCAGTAAGGAAGACTCTATAACTGTCTTTTCTCATTCATCTTTTTTTTATTGCACGCTTACTCTCGTTTCCGCTGTCATTCTTGATCTGTCATCTTCTGGGGGCTGTCATTGGTTAATCAGCTGTCTCGTCAGCGGTACTCATCTAACCAATGGCATGGTGTTCCGCCCTTATTTTCAACCTATCATCGTACTGCTCCCCTTTTAAATATGGTTATTTCTCTCCCTTAGTCCCTTCATGCTGATGTTTCGTGCACCCCTCCACCTCCCCAACACCGCCATCTCGCAGAATCATCATCCATCATTTCTTATCCCATCTGGTCTCATCAAGTCATCAGCTTCACCACCACCAGTGTCTGGACTCCATGGGGGGGATCTATTCTGACGTTGCTAAGAATTGTCATTCTACACATCGCCCACCCCATAGAGTCCAAGCGCCAAAATTATTTCTGTCAAGGAACATTTCTCTCCTGAATGAACTATAATAGGCCAACTCTGCTATTGACTTTATTGTATCTTTATTGCCTCTAACCACTGTCTCAAGGTAGGTGTCAGACAAGATAAAGCATGCTGAAAAAAAGGCATTTTTTACATTTTACACAGGAAATACTCACAATTATTGATATATTTGACCATTAAAAAAGCTGGATAAAATTACTTTTCAGCAAACACTACCCATATGCATGGGAAGGATAGGATCAGCAAAGAAATAAGATGTAACTGCTGATTCTGATTCTGATTCTAACGCCTGGCATAAGCCAAAATCGACACAGATGTGAAGTTTCTCAAAGGACCTTTAATTTTAAGAGCTTTTTTTTCAATGTAAAACAGCTTTGACCTGCATGAGATGTAGCTTGCATCATGAATTTGCACGAGGAGTCTCAACAACAGCCACAACATAATGCTTAATTCGACATTATTGACGAATATAACATTAAATATATTTTCCAGATAAGGAGGTGCAGCTAACTTCTGTTAAAGTGGTCTCATATTCTATCACATGAATTAACCCTTTGTAATGCTCTCCGTTTATTTGTAGTACATAGCCCCTTTCCTTTGATTATTTGCATGCTGCAGTAAAAAAGCTTTTGTTCTAACTGATCACTATCAACAGGACATCAATTCAAAGCTCCATCAATCTGAAGAGGAAAAGGGAAATTGCATGGTCGCATGAAGGTTATAATTTGCTTAAATTTGGATGCAGTAGTCCAAATTCTTCACACTGTTGTAGGGGCAAAGTTTGGATGAGGTAAGTCTGCTTATTCCACACAGTCACCAGTTAAGATAAAATGATGCCTGAGAAGGCAAATTCCCATCTCAGTCTGATAAAAGAAGGAGTCTAAAGGTTAGAGAAGACTGATTGTTAGGTTAAAGAACCTCACATCCGGAGGTCTGCACTCTTAATATTGACCCAGAAGTTGATCTTTGGATCTTAAGGTGACACAAAACACAAGAGACACTGGCTGACTTTCACAGGGAATGAAATGTGTGAGTGAAGGCCCTTTAACCAAACAGGAGGATTTTTCCTGGACCCTCTCCTCTCTGGGTGTGAGTGGCCATTGAGAGGAGGGAGGTTTAAATCTGGGGATGGTGGATGATCTCACTCGCTAACAATGTGAGCAGCTACATCCTCTCTGGCAGCGAAGCTTCCTCTGAAATAAGGGTCTCCATTCTCCCTATCATAAAATATTCCTACATTAAACAGAGACTGCAGCTGAAGTTACTCAGAGGGGGAATCTTACAGGGACAAGAATTCAAGGATCTTGATGATTTAAAGGCAGATTCTCTTAATTTTGATAGTTTAAATTTGAAAGAATTTTACTTTGTACTGCATAGTTCAGGTGTGTAGAGGTCTTTTTTTTAAAGAATAGTAAATCATCTTAAAAGAACTTAATCTTACAGTTGACTGATTTTCTGTGAATTTGAGGTTCTAATTGTCATCGAAATGGTCAAAGGCAGATTCATTTTTAAAGTTTTTATCTCTAAAAATTGCTAATTCAAGGTAGAAATAATAAAAAAAAAAACAAGACTCAGTTTGCTATTGTTTTCTGTGTAGAAACATTACTTATTACTACAAATGTATTGTTCATTTATTGATAATTCATTACAAAAAAAAATCCATACATTCCATAACTGTACTTTTGGGGTTCTATGTGGGGTCTTAGGCTCATTACCTTAAGATACAGTGTCTGTCTAATGATGAGCAAAAACACCATAAGAGTATCACTTCAAGTAAAAGCATAACTGCACGACACTATTAAGATAATCAAGACTATTTAAATGTGCCCTAATGACACCTTCTTGTGAGTGAGATGAAGGATACCCAGATGTAAATAATCTGTAAAAATGTGTTTACTTACCTCTGTGTTTCATGTCAGCTACAGCCCTGTGTGTCTACTAGAAAGCTCTTCAGACCTGCTGAGGATCCAAACATCAGCAGCAGCGTCTTTCTCTCCTCTCTGCATCCCATCAAGTGTCCCGCGTGAACACACCTCTCCTCCTCCTCCTCCTCCTCCTCCTCCTGCGGGTCAGAGGGTGTGTCTACCTCCGAGCGGAATGTGGAAAAACTTCCTTCTGCCAGTAAGCGCGTGTGTGTGTGTGTGTGTGTGTGTGTGTGTGTGTGTGTGTGTGTGTGTGTGTGTTAATTAAGTTTATCCATACAGATTGTTGAGTTTAAATAGGCTACGTTCACCTGCGACTTCAGGTCACGGATTGACCCTCACTAACTTTAGTGCAATGCCGCAGCGCCCTCTGGTGGCTGATTCATGGACCTGCGTGCTTTTCAATGCACTGTTCTTCAAACAGTGATGTTTTGCTTTGGTATTTCAATGTCATGCTCCTGCTTGGCTTACTTTTTAGTTAAAAAAAACAAGTTATCAAATTCTGATTTTGTTCCAGTTAACTAGAGTTAAATAGAGTGCACTATTATGATTTGAAATTCTGTTGCTTCTTTGGCTTAATGAAAAAAAAACTTGTCAAAGACAGAAATGTATGGAGCCCCTGAAGTCCTAAAAAGTAAAACACAAAATCTTGTGTGCACATGTTAAATATATTTTCGGTAAAAATAGGCATAATAGTATAATTAGGTATAATATCTTGTTTTTTCCCCTCCTTTTTGGGACTTCAGGGGCTCCGTAGAAATGAGATCTCTTTCTCTAAGCTACTGACAGGAGGCCTTTTCAGAGATATTCAGGCTACATAAATGAAAGTCCATCCCCATTTGAAAAAAAAGAGTGATTCTGCACAAATGTCAAAGCCCCAGTTATTGCGTTTGGTTGGTACTCTATTCTACTCAAGAGGAGAAAAATGCACATGTTGCTTTTTACTGCATAGCAGAACTATGATTATGAAGTTAGGAAGTTGTTGCATTTGAATTTTGACCTTAATCTGATTTGCTCAGTATGGCCCTTATAAGGTAGGTAGCAAAATCATATTAAGATCATAATTCATGTACAACAACTTCCTAACTTCCTTATTAGGAGGATATTAAGGACAATCTCTTAAATTAATGGCCTATTAGCTATAGACTATGGTCACTTAGAATAAGGTACTAATAAGCATTAAATGATGACTAATAGGCAGCCAGAATGCTGCTAATTATCGTGCTAATGAGCAACTAGTTATTGGTGAATATTGTGACCTTAATTTCAAGTGTTACCAAGATTTTATATTTTTTAATGGGATATAAAATATAAAATACAATCTTTAATTAACCGTTCTTAGAGGGTTAAAATATGATCTTTTAACTTTGAAATCAAACGAGAAACAATTTAACATCAGAAGAAGTCAACACTCTGTGCTTTTTCACCCGGATTAATGTACTGCTTTTTCATTTAGGGATACAATGAACAAAAAGGCATCGGTCAATCTATTCCTGCATATTTTAGAATGATTTAGATTTATCCAGGAAGCCGGAGGCCCTGAAAACAAGCAACACAAACATACACAAACAGATTTTTTTATTCAGATATAAAAAAGACAGGTATACTTTCATACAGTCTATATACACTGTTAAAAAAACATTTATAAGAAATCTCTGGATTGCTACAAAAATCAGTGTAAACATTTTCTGGTTGGTCATTTTCTTAAAGTCTCTGTGACGAGACAGAAAAGAGTGCACAGAACGTATTGTAAACAATGCACACCTCCCTCTCACTGAATATAACACTGATAAAAAAACTATACAAAAACACTGATAGACACATATAGAAAAATGTAAAGGCATTGTGATGAAATGACAAAAGACAGTATTAAAAAATGAGATTATGCTACTGTCACTGTTTGATTACACATATTGAAACATATTTGTTGGCAGAAAAGGTACATACTACATGTTTTAGTTCAGTCTTATGTGTCAGTTTGTTTGTCCCAAGAGTATTACAATAGCACACACTGCATACCCAAGTGTACTGTACCGTTCAATACAGTCCTTCAGACACTTGGTGGCAGCACTGCTACAGTTTACTTGACGTTCCACCTTCCTGCAGCTGCACACGACCAAAGGAGTCATGAACAAGCTGTTGGTGATTTTTCAAAGGCACTTTGGTTAGAAGGTCAGTTTCCTGCTGATAAACACACAACTTTGACATAAACCTTTGACAATACAAACTTATTTAAAATTAATACCATGCAGGAGCTGAGTCCAGATGATCCAGACTAAGGCACTCGTCTTAAGTCATCAGGTTTAAGCGTCCTTGCACTGGTTATTCATTTATTTTTTAATTTAAAATGTCCCACTTTTTAACTACAATGCACAAAATCATGAGGCACATCAGTGAAGTCATTTGCTTTTTTTGAAACAACAATGTCTTCCTTGATTACTTGGACTTCTTTATACAATATTCTAACCATAATAACATAATTATTCAGAACGTTTCCCTTTGTAACACCTTAAAATGAAGTTGCTTGCCAAAGAAAATGAAAAAAAAAGTTAGAGACGATTGAAACAAAAATGATCATAATTTCTGTTCACCAAAATATTTCTTCTTTAAAAAAAAAATAAATTACTTGTAGGCCCCCGTAGGGAAATACCACATTTGAGTTTGTCATTCTGACGAATATAGATTTTTAAATCTTAAGGGGACTTGAGGCTTAGAGTTGAGCACACTGGAGCAAGAGAAAAAGCTTCTTGACTTTTCAATAGATCAAACATTGAAAAAAGTTCATCGCTCATTCTATCCAGGTCATAAATGCTGGTCATCTCTGAATAAAATAAATCACTGCTATTAACAATAATACACTGACCAGAAGTCTTCTTTGACCGTCCATGTTCACAGCTAAGCCTTTGGCCAATTTTGCACCTCGTTCTGTAAGGACTCCCTTTTTTTAAGTTTTTTTTAAAAATTCTGACAACTTCAGCCCAGGATAAAAAGTATAGTGTGATAGTCTGCAGCCACAACATACACATGCTGCCTTTTGGTCTTCAGAGTAATTCTAATGCACTTCTTTGGTTTTTCAGGAGTCCAGGTAGATGGAGTAGATCTGGTTGAGGCAGCGGTCGACACCTCCTGTCTGAAAGAGGAAGCTGTCATCTGAGCAGGGAGACATGAAGTAACCGCCCCCGGCCTGGCCCTGCAGGTCCTGCAACAAGTCAAACCCTGAAGACAGGAAACATAGAATTTATATATATATACCTCAGTTAAAGAGCCAAAAGTAATATCCACCTTGTTACATCAAACATTGAACTTTTTTACTGTTCTTTTTTAGCTGTTTTCATTTCCTTGGTTAAGTTTATATCGTAACCTTTGATCTACCAGAAGGGCTTTACATTTTTTCAAAATAAAAGCTGGGTTGAATTCAAACAACACGTAAAGAACCCTCAGCTTAAGACAATACACAAATTCAAAATAAAAGCCCAACTATTTTTATTTTTAATGCAAAATAAAGGAATTTCAAACATGCAGTTAAAAATGTGATTAACTTTTGAAATTTGAGAGTAATCGTGATCAATATTTGAAATCCTTTGACAGCCCTAACGTATATTCGACAGCACTCTTCTTTTCATGCAACACAAAAACAAGTTTCATTCAGAAGACATTTAGCTATTGTTGTAATCATTGTAAATCAGGTTTGTACCATACATGAACACAACAAGCTTCTTTTAATATTTGCTTTGCAGTAGTGGATGGAAAAGCAAATACATTGCAATGATCTCTTACAGATACAGTATGAAGGTCATGTCTTACCTATAGAGTGAGAGGAGGAGTTTGTGAAGTAACTGGTGGGTTCAAAGCCTCCGTCACTGGCTGGTTGAACCACCTTTCCCTCTCCATACACACATCCTTGGAGAACCACAGAGTGAACAATGGATTTCAAGGACAAAACCAAAGTAAGAAGTAAATGCCGTGCTTGTAACAGTAAACTTACTTGTGTTGTCAGAACATTGCTGCTGTGAGAGTACTTGTTGGTGGCTATAGATTTTGTCATAGATTTTGTCGTAGCCCTGCAGCTGGACGTTTGCTTGGTCTGACGTGGAGCTCACCGGGCTGACATCAGACATGAACAACGATGCTGGTCTGTTCCTGTTGACGACATACAGTCAATTATTCAGTACCCCAAAACTGACACTGACACTGAACCCCAAATTGCTCCCACTGCTGCGTGGTGTGTCTAAATACTTGTCTGGAAATTCACATTTTCTATTTTTCGATCATGCTACATACACACGTCAGGAATACACACACAGATGAACAAACAGGATCCTACAGACGAGCATTAACGGATGACAGAGTGAGGGGCTGCACATGAACGATTGCCTGAACAATTAGGGGTTAAGTGCCTTGCTCAAAGGGCATCTCGACTGTGCTCAGGAAGTGAACCGGCACTTTCAAGCTACCAGACAAATCTTTATACTTTGGTCCGTCCTGGGACTTGATCAGGCAACCAATCACTTCCCATCCCCAAAGAATAGGCTACTGCCACCCCCCACATTTACCTTTTACCTTATAGCTTCTAAAGGTGAAACAGACACTAAGATTGAACAAGAGAAGATGTTCTGTTAGCATGCTCGGCTAACTAGCTTAGTAATTACCTTTTCGTGTGTCACTTTTCACACCAGCTCTTCATATTGTGGCTTAACGAGTCACTTTTAAAATGAAGCAGTTCACAATAGCATAGCAACAGCATATTGTTTCCTTGCATTATCAGAGTTGCTGCTCTTTTTTCCGTTATGTATTATTAATCTTTGAAAGATCTTTCTGTTCACCATCTGCTGTTTATCTTTTTTCTTTAACCCCTTAATAACTTCTATCTGAATTAATTTGTTGACCATTTGTTGCATTTTGTTTTTGGATTTGTTGAAATTTTTAGACTACTCGCTGTTTGGCTGAACTATTTTATGTTTATTCTGTTAACCTCCCAAGTTCCTGCCTTTGCTTAGTCTTTCAAATCACCTTTTAAACATCTTTATATAAGTTATTATTATTATTATTTATTTATAAAGGTTGGTGAAAGACAATGAAAGCTCCATGAGGATTCATATGTGACTAGTCGCATTATTATAAAAATACCTGTGTTATTATTACTTGCATTTAATCGTTTAACACTGTTTCCAATCTACTGTAGGTATTTAATCGAGCTGTCACTGAAGTATTTTGCAGTCATTCATGCTGATAACTGTCTGACATTGTTGCAGCAGCTGTGTTATCACACACAAACTACTTAAACCCGTGCACAAACAGAGCAGTTTAAACATGGAAGTGTTTCTGTCTCATGGGGGTAATGTAGGCGGGCTTTATGTGGAGCTGTAACCATCGTTACGCTGAAAGAATGTGCTGACTGTGCAAACAGACTGACTCAATGTGGAAACGAATGAGTCAGTGGAGCCAAGTCGACAAGAAGAAAGAAAGGCAGCTGAATATCTCTCCAAGGATATGCAGCTGAAATCCCCCCAATACAGTATTTAACCCCCCTCGTCCTCCATCAAAGAGCTTGCTCTCAGCATTTCATGCGCCCTGAGAACTCTCCTGGATGATGTACCGGAGAATATTGGTCCCCCGAGAGCCAAATGGCCTTGGTTTCTGCTGGACGGGTTTTACTGGGCTTCATAAACAAGCCAGGCCTTGTCACAGACACTGATGGCTGCCGGCCCGAGCGCCTTCTATATTTGCATCTGACAGCTATAAAAAAAGGAAATGTTTGGAGATTTCTTTACATATCTATCATTTATCATCCCCAGGTCTCTTTATTACCCATTTCCCATGTCAAATGCTATTATATTTAATTTAACAGTCTCTGCTTTCAGAGGAGAAATACAATAAAAGCCAAAATTAATCAAAAGGACTTTTTTGAAACCCAAACTGATATAACTTACAGATGGCTGTGGCTTCCCAAGGTAATAAAATCCAGGCTTTGTATAAGATTATGTAAACATGGTAGGCTTTGATATAGTACGACTGTTGAAATGAATGTGCCGCGATGACTGCGAGCCCCAAGAATTCAGCAGTTCTCTGGATTCCCCCTCATTGGCCCCAGAATCATCAGAGCTGACCTTAACTATAAACAACCGCGTCTGTTCCACGGCTTACATTCTTGCGACAGTGCAACAACATAGCTGAGATGTTTGAGTCGATCTGTCGTTTTGTGGGCCCGGTATGCCCAAAAGTTCCCTGATGCATGAGCTTAACAGAGGGCCCGCGCATGAGGGAGAGGCTGTCAGCACCACCTCAGGAAACTGTTCCTCTGATCATATTTTATCGTCTAAACCCCTCCATCGCTCACTGATTTTTTTCTCGTACTTAATACTAGCTTACCACAGCCAGCTGCCCTTCTCGTATCTGGAATGAAAAGAATCCTGCACGCAGAATATGAGCTCTCTTATTTATATGCATATTATACATCATGGAACCTTGCTTTAAATCCATGGCTGCTTTTTAATAGCAGCAAACTCTGACTGGATCAGAGGAGGGGATGAGTGGGTTTTCCAAAGGTGCCAGCCTGCGCACACTAAACTGATCTGCTTTCAGTTTTGGCAGAGGAAAGACGCCAGAGTACTTCTGTGATAAAGATCACAGGGGATCATGTTAAATGTATGTAACACATATGGAGATTTAATGTGATCTAAGCACTACCAATCAACTACTTAAAGAAACTTAAGTACACTTATTGCATGTTAGGGATACAGTAAAAACAAAAATGTGTGGCCATGCCAAACATTTCAGTTAAACTGGCTCTTTGGATCCGGTGTCACTGGGAGCTTCTGAAAAGTAAACTTCATTTCTTCTCTTTCCTTCAAATTGAATAAAGTGTTTCTGTGTGAGAGTCATCATAGTTTCTGAGAGACAGGCGGCTCCAAAAGCCAATCCATCTTCCCAACACCCCTCTACCGCAAAATACACAAACACTGCACATCACAAATACTCGCTGATGGACATGCCTGAGCGCGGGCCTCTGAATCCCTCAAGTATTAAATAATTAAAAGACGTTGAAATGGCTCGTCTCGGCCAGAGTAAACACCCGCCTGGCTATGAGGTCAGAGCTTGATGCCTGCTCTGCTGTGGAGCAAAGATAATTGACTTTCACGTGTTTAACGTCTCGCTAAGTCGTTTGGGGGAAAAACAAGTGCTCGTCTGGTATTGGCTTTGGCTGGCCGTCTGTACTGCGGGCACCCGTGGGATTCTATGACATCCTCAGTCGCTATAAAGAGACGTCAATGGACGGATTGTGCAGAACTTTATGGAAGCTCAGGCTGAAAACTCGGAGGAGATGGAGGCTTTGAAATGCTGCAAACTGTAAAAGTGACTCATTATTTACCTAAATAAGAACCTTATAATGGTTAGTTTTGCATTGTTATCATCTTTGAAATGTCAAAAAAAGTCCAGATGCATTAGTCCTTGAGATATTTTATTAAATTTATAACACTTTACTAATCCGGGAAATTAAAACTTTTCACTCTGACTTTGTGACACATGCTAAACACACAGGCCGGAAAGTGCAAACATGTTGTTTAGACATGCACTAATGACGAGACGTCAGAGTGAGAGAGAGTGAGAGGAATCAATTATTATTATTTTTTCTTCATGAGCAGTTTACGGCAAAAAACTCATCTCAAACCAAGATATACTACTGACTATCCACCAACTTCCAAAAATGATAAAGGAATGTTTGACAACTTACCCATAAAGTGTTATATTGAATAACAGAATGTACATTTTCAATATAAGGTCACAATGCCACTTATACACCTTAGCAAAAAAAGTCATGAGCACAAAGTTAACTTACTGGAAATGTGTCCACTGCATGAATACCATAGGATGAGGCTTAAAGCTTTAAAAGTCAGGCGATATCTGCTTTTCCAGTCAGTGGACCCTGTGCTGAGAAAAAACCTTCAAACTTAAACCTATAAGTTTGAGGTTGAACCCATCTTAACATCTCTGCCAAAATCCAAAGCCCATTTGAAAATAAATTGTGGAAACGCTGGACAATGTCATGTGAAACTATGTACAGTATACACAATGTGAAGATTCTATATCATGTATTAAACCACAGAAATGTTATGTTGGCCCTTATCAGCTCTCTTTTACTGGACAGACGGCCTTTGTTGTTTCTTTTGTGCCAATAAAATCTGGTTTACGGGCAGTTCTTTAGTGACCAATGATTTGAGGCAATATTATCCAAAGACTGCAGGCCTAGAGGCTGTCAGCTGTATCTTTTTAGTCTCACATCTACTTTTACACTGGGCTAGACAACATTTGTCTCAGTTTACAGAACACTAAGTTCTGTGGCCACCAAGTCCCCAATCACTGCAACCACGAAGCCAAAACTCCATCACTGGTGATAATGTCTCTGGTCCATTCCAGCAAGCATAAGCTGCCAATTCTTATGCGTGTGCTTTCCAGACAAGAGGAGCAACAAAGGTTCTAGCAGTTTAAAAAATACTAATAATACAAAATCCATCAAATGAAGAATGATTTTTGAGTGAATGACCAATAGATCAGTTTTCGCCAAGAGGAGCAGAAATCTGTGGTCAGTTCTTGCTATTTTTATCTTTCGTAGAAAACTTCTCTGGATGAAAACTGCCAAATACAAACAAATTCTCATTCAGGTCCATTGTATTGTGTTGGCAGGAAAAGCCCAAGCAGCAGATAACTCAAAACTCTGCCAAACACACAAGTGGTAAGTGGGAAAATATGTTTTTGTACTGGATGAAATGACCATTTAGGTTTGCCTGTGGGCACATTGTTAAGTAAAATACCCTGACTTCCAAGAAATAAAGGCAAAGCCATTTTTAAATGATTGTTGAACAGCGTTATCCCTTTTTTTTTTATTGTGAACTTACTCCATGAAACAAGAGCAATTCCCTGAAGCAGAGTGAAAAAGGGGAAAAAGCTGTACCAACTGCTGTGTTGCCCATGAACACGGCACTTAACAACTCACAGTCCGTTTTATAAATCTGTTTGAAGGAGTGAACGTGTTCAACTGCAGGATTGCTCAAGAAGCCCATGTGTTTACAGTAATGTTTCCCTGCATGGATAAATAAAAAGCCTAATTGACTTTTTGGATGCAACACGTTTAACTTCATTGATCTGCTTACATTACATCGTACACTCACCCTTCTCTGATGCTCCCCGGGCTTGCAAGTGAAGACATCGGACTGTTGGCGTCAAAGTTTCCCTCTAGGCCTTGATACCTGGAGCAAGTGTCTGCTGATGGAGGAAGAAACTCTGAATTTCCCCTGTTGTGGACGATGCTGCTGTTTGAGTACACACCTGAAAGAGAGACAAAGATTTATGAAAGTTTAACATCATTAAAATAAAATCTTTTGAGTATCCAACATCACATGTCAGTTTGAAAGGTTGCTCCTTAGTGAAGGTTTAACAAGCTTCAGTGACCGAGACAATCTTTTAACAGTGAATCACTTTATCTTTAAGTCAATAAAATATCTTAAGAAAGTACAATTTTAATTTCTCAAACATCCGGTGACATCTTAAAAGTCTAAATAAAATGATAAAACCACACATGATGATTGGCAAAAAACAAAACAAAAAAAGCAAACTTCTTAAAAATAGGGGGTAAATCTGGAGTTTTTAATAAACTTCTAACATGTTATGTGTGAATTATTTGTTGATTCAACTGCTACATTAATAGAGTAATCTTTTCAGCCTTTCAAATTCAAACTTCTATAAAAACATAAGGCCAAACACAAAGCTACAGTTTGTGACTACTTGTCTGTCATTTAGCTTAAGTTGTTAGCCACCAATGTTAGCTAGCTAGGGCTTCACCTAACCTACAAACCCTTAAATCTAAAGAGTCACAGCTTGTTTTATAAGAAGAGATTAACTTATACAAATCTCGTGTCATGTACTTCTCCGCTGATCCATCAATAAATTGGGCTAATTATACACATGTTATAGCACAACAGTAAACTAAAGCGTTGCTGATTAATCGTTAGCTATGCAGCGAACTATGCTAGCAGAAGACAGAAGCTATAGCCAGCTATTTAACAAATGTCTATAATATTTGGAAATATCAAGTGTTTTAAACATACTAAGCATATACCAGGGCAAAGAACAACTATAAGAGTGGTGGTTTGAAAAATAAAGAAAGGAAAATTGTATCCTATCTTCAAAAAGAAGCTAATGGATGTTGACACCTACAGGAAGTTCAGTGTTTGATAATGACATATTTTTTAGTTTGCGTTAATTTAAAGCAGAAACAAAAATACCTGCTTCAAATCAGCAGGACTTTCAACACATGGCTTTGACTTTAGGTTTCAGGGCAGCTGACGATGATAGCATGTGTCACCATAATGCATCATACATACAGAAATGTACATACACAGGTTTATATACTTAGCAGTCGGAAATTTGTCTTCAGGCTAAAATGTTTGGCCATTTTTTGATAAGGAGAAAGTTCTCTTGGGACATTTTCAAAATGAAACACTGACATACTTGTTTCACCCTGAATAAACATAGTGCAGTGTGCCGTTTGAGGTTTCTCCCTCAAAGTCTTCTGGGTAAAACTGCAAGTAGTCTGAAGTAATAGATGTGGACAGCTCTCCTGGACACTCTCCCCTCTCCTTTGCCAACTGAGCCTCAGTGTACCTGACAGCTTCTTGATCTCAGTTCAGCCATTGAAAGGGAAAGAAAAAGAGTTTGGCTGGAAAACCGGTTTGGAGAAGTTGAAGGACGAGGGGAGAGAGGGCCAACATGCCCGCAGTCAGTGCCCGGTAATTGGACAAGGTAAACACTGGCATGATGAGCTATCATCGAAGGAATGGGAAGGGAGGGAGAGGAAAAGGAGCAAATGAGGCCATGGGTGCAAATGAAAGAGACAGTTTAACAGCCCAGGTGTTTCAGCAATTTTCTTTGTTTTGAGCAACTGACGGCAGGTTTCCTTTGCTTTTGCTACTGTTTCATTGGTGCATACCTGTGAAGTCATCTAGACTGGGTAGTGGTGAGCTGCTTCCTTGGTGAGAAGAGGCGGAGCTGTGGAGATGCTGCCTCGCCAGGCAATCACTCAAAATGTCAGATTCTAGCAATGTGTGCACCTGAACCTGTAAAACACACACATTAAACATGTTCATACAGATGACAACAGCATTTTGTGGTATATTTGGTGTCATGTTTTCATGTTGATGAGCATGAGAAGATGCCTGCCCATGTGTAGGGATGAGAGTGATTATGTTAAATCTTCAGCTTAGTTGTCTAACAATTGGGTTTTTGCTCTTGGGCAATACAACTCCCATGGAGCTAAACACTGAAAGGATTCACTTGTCTTTTGAGGACATACAGTAGATCAATTGAAACCAGTGAGTTTTCTGCGGGCACTTTTCTACTGTTCATTTTTTCAGAGAATTGAAGCTTGAACCAGATGCCTGGTTCTTGTTTCGTGTTGCGATCCAGCTTTTCAAAGTACAAAATCCAGAAATCTTGTTAGGCAATTGTATTCCAAAATGTTCTAACAAAGTTAAGGCAAGACAATTTACTTTATTATCCAGCATTAACAGAGCTTCCCTGAGGACTATCCAAAACAGTTTATGGACATCTCCGGGACCAAGAGGAATCCAGTGAAGGACACCCAGGAACCACAAAAGACGAATGAATAATCAGGGAAAAATGTTTGCCCGAACCAGTGTTTATGAAGATGCAAACTTCAATAGCTGTGACAAATCCGCCTTCAGACATGTATAACCGTGAGGAGTTTATGATGTGCATGTTTAATATTTCAAAGTCCTTCTTAGCCCCACAGGGTTTGCTGCAGCGCAGGGCGTGTTAGCCATGTCACAACTTACAAGCACACGTGGTTCCGTTTAAAGCAAACAAGCCATGGGAATACACACAAAGCCCCGTGTCACTCATGGTCCATAGAAAACAAACAAGGCCCAGATAACAGTGAACAATAGGCTCCCTATTCCGACTTCCAGGGAGTGTGTGTAATACAGTGTTTTGTTGTATTTCATCCTACTGAATCATAAACATGCTCACTCTCTCCTCCTGTGATTATTCATGTCTTTCTCTCGAAAAACAAGCAGAAACAGGGTACTAAAAAACAACCGTAGACCTATCAGAAAACCCTTTTCTTTGGAAAATGCAACAGCTATTCACTTTGTCCTTTTATCTAACAATAGATGAAGAAATCTCTGTTGTTTCTGTTTTGTTTATTAGAGTAGCATTTTTTTTTATAGACAGGACAGTAGATAGAGTAAGAAATCAGGGAGAGAGGGAAACGACACGCGGCAAAGGAGCCACAGCTCAGATTCGAACTCTGGCGGCCTGCTTGAAGGACCACGCCTCCACGCCTCTATGTATGTATGTATGTATGTATGTATGTATGTATGTATGTATGTATGTATGTATGTATATGCTCAGTTGGTAGAGTCGTCGCCTTTCAACCAGTAGGTCGAGGGTTCGATCCCCAGCTGAGCAACACGTCCGATGTGTCCTTGGGCAAGACACTTAACCCTGCATTACTCCCGCTGCTTCGGTGGCGGTGTATGAATGGATTAGTGTTGTACTTACTCTCTGATGTATGTCGCTTTGGATAAAAGTGTCTGCTAAGTGAATTGTAACATTTGTATGTATGAATATGTATGAATGTATGTATGAATATGTAGGCGTATGTATGAACATATGTATGAACATTTGTATGTATGTATGAATGTATGTATGAACATATGTATGTATGAATATATGTATGTATGTATGTATGAATATACATATGTATGTATGAATATATGTATGTATGAACATATGTATGTATGAACATATGTATGTATGAATGTTTGTATGTATGTATGTATGAATATAAATATGTATGTATGAACATATGTATGTATGAACATATGTATGTATGAATATATGTATGTATGTATGAACATATGTATGTATGTAGGCTCTGTGTTGGGGCTAAATGGCCATATGAATTATTTACAGTTAAAAAATAGAGCCAAACATTAATGAATTTAGAATTATTTGTTTATATTATTTTTTATTCTGGTTTATTTTGGTTTTAGCTTTTGTTAATTGATTTGTGTTAGGGTTATGGTTAGGGTGACTTTCTCCCTCTTTGGGGCGGAGCCGCGGCGTATCAGCAGTGTAATTTAAGTTGATATTAAAGACACTTGGGGTGAGAGTGGGGAAGCGGAACAGTTTTTTGACTGCAAAGGGCCACGTGATATAGCGATCTGATTTGTTTATTTTATTTTGTGGAGTTTAGTTTTTGCTGAAAAGTTTTCTATTAATAGAAATGTAGCTTATAAATTGACTTTGGATCCGCGGCTGCCTTTTGTTTTGATTTGATAGCGTGTTAAACCCGCTCAGCAATGGCTTACCTAATTGATTTTGTTTGAAGCCATCACATTAAGTCAAAAAACTCCGCTACGATCAAAAAAAACACACACTGTGAAGAGGACAAGACGCCGGAGAGGAAACACTGGTCTGGTCGTGAGTAAACAAATAAATGATGAATGGATCGGCGTTCAACGCTTTGTAGGCATGACATATCGGAAATGTTGGATGAGAATTAAAATACAAGAGACGATATGAACAGACTGAAGAAGAGTGCAAATTAACGTGTTTATGGATGTGAGCTGTGTTTAAAGAGTTGACGGACGGCGCTGATCTAAATGCAATGCAATGGCATGCTCCATAAGCAAGGGAGCGTCACGAAATGACGTTCCGCAAAAAATAAATACACAAAACTGTCATAATAATAACGAGTGATAAATAAAATAAAACATGGAAATCCCCAAGACCTGTTAAAAGCTCTCAAAGCATCCCGTAAAGGAAAATAATGAGCGTGCACAAGGATATGGGGCGCCGATTGTAAAGTTGCGCATGCTACAAATAGCAACAACATTTCTCCACATTTAGCCCTAAAAAAATCACTTTTTATTCACATTTAGAGAAATATTTGTGGACTTTGTCATATTTACTTTTGTGAATAAAAATGTAAGCTAATTTCATTGGCAAATATAAATGTTAAATATTATATCTAAATGTTGAATGTTTTATCTAAATGTTATATATAAATGGTAAAAATACATGTCCTGATTCTAAATATTTAGCTACGTTTCTAAACATTTAGCTTACATTCTAAATATTTAGCTTTGATCCTATATATTTAGCTAAGATTGTAAATATTTATAATCAAAGCTAAATATATAGGCTATAAACTAAATATTTAGCAACAACTCTAAATATTTAGCTAAGACTCTAAATATTTAGCAACGACTTCTAAATATTTAGCTAATATGCAAATTCACTCTACCGCCCACCGGAAGCACCAAAATAAAAGTTCAAGGAAGCAATCCAAGCCATTAGAAAATAAATGTACCAAGTGCTGTGATGGCGCTGTGGAAGATCCTGTGGCTGACACTGAAGAAGTAGTGCTTTGAAAACCCTAAATTGCGGCCAAAACGGCTCTTCCAATATTCTCCGCTAATTCGTTCGACATTTTCAAAATTCTGCCAGTCTCCTGTAGGAAACAATGGTTGGATCGCTTCCTCAAACTTTTATTTTGGTGCTTTCGGTGGGCAGTAGAGTGAATTTGCATATTAGCTAAATATTTTGAAATCAAAGCTAAATATTTAGAAATCGTTGCTAAATATTTAGTGTCTTAGCTAAATATTTAGAAGTCGTTGCTAAATATTTAGAGTCTTAGCTAAATATTTAGAAATCTTAGCTACATTTTTAGAAATCGTTGCTAAATAGTTAGAGTCTTAGCTAAATATTTAGAGTCTTAGCTAAATATTTAGAAATCATAGCTAAATATTTAGATGTCGTTGCTAAATAGTTAGAGTCTTAGCTAAATATTTAGAAATCATAGCTAAATATTTAGAAGTCGTTGCTAAATAGTTAGAGTCTTAGCTAAATATTTAGGGTCTTAGCTAAATATTTAGAAATCATTGCTAAATATTTAGAGTCTTAGCTAAATATTTAGAAATCGTAGCTAAATATTTAGAAATCGTAGCTAAATATTTAGAAATCGTAGCTAAATATTTAGAAATCATAGCTAAATATTTAGAAGTCGTTGCTAAATATTTAGAGTCCTAGCTAAATATTTAGAAGTCTTAGCTAAATATTTAGAGTCTTAGCTAAATATTTAGAAATCGTTGCTAAATATTTAGATTCTTAGCTAAGTATTTAGCAACGACTTCTAAATACTTAGCTAAGAATCTAAATATTTAGCAACGATTTCTAAATATTTAGCTAAGACTCTAAATATTTAGCTAAGACTTCTAAATATTTAGCTAGGACTCTAAATATTTAGCAACGACTTCTAAATATTTAGCTATGATTTCTAAATATTTAGCTACGATTTCTAAATATTTAGCTACGATTTCTAAATATTTAGCTACGATTTCTAAATATTTAGCTAAGACTCTAAATATTTAGCAATGATTTCTAAATATTTAGCTAAGACCCTAAATATTTAGCTAAGACTCTAACTATTTAGCAACGACTTCTAAATATTTAGCTATGATTTCTAAATATTTAGCTAAGACTCTAACTATTTAGCAACGACATCTAAATATTTAGCTATGATTTCTAAATATTTAGCTAAGACTCTAAATATTTAGCTAAGACTCTAACTATTTAGCAACGATTTCTAAAAATGTAGCTAAGATTTCTAAATATTTAGCTAAGACTCTAAATATTTAGCAACGACTTCTAAATATTTAGCTAAGACACTAAATATTTAGCAACGATTTCTAAATATTTAGCTTTGATTTCAAAATATTTAGCTAATATGCAAATTCACTCTACTGCCCACCGAAAGCACCAAAATAAAAGTTTGAGGAAGCGATCCAACCATTGTTTCCTACAGGAGACTGGCAGAATTTTGAAAATGTCGAACGAATTAGCGGAGAATATTGGAAGAGCCGTTTTGGCCGCAATTTAGGGTTTTCAAAGCACTACTTCTTCAGTGTCAGCCACAGGATCTTCCACAGCGCCATCACAGCACTTGGTACATTTATTTTCTAATGGCTTGGATTGCTTCCTTGAACTTTTATTTTGGTGCTTCCGGTGGGCGGTAGAGTGAATTTGCATATTAGCTAAATATTTAGAAGTCGTTGCTAAATAGTTAGAGTCTTAGCTAAATATTTAGAGTCTTAGCTAGATATTTAGAAGTCTTAGCTAAATAGTTAGAGTCTTAGCTAAATATTTAGAAATCGTAGCTAAATATTTAGAAATCGTAGCTAAATATTTAGAAATCGTAGCTAAATATTTAGAAATCATAGCTAAATATTTAGAAGTCGTTGCTAAATATTTAGAGTCCTAGCTAAATATTTAGAAGTCTTAGCTAAATATTTAGAGTCTTAGCTAAATATTTAGAAATCGTTGCTAAATATTTAGATTCTTAGCTAAGTATTTAGAAGTCGTTGCTAAATATTTAGAGTCTTAGCTAAATATTTAGAAATCGTTGCTAAATATTTAGAGTCTTAGCTAAATATTTAGAAATCGTAGCTAAATATTTAGAGTCTTAGCTAAATATTTAGAAATCGTTGCTAAATATTTAGAAATCTTAGCTAAATATTTAGAAATCGTAGCTAAATATTTAGAAATCGTAGCTAAATATTTAGAAATCTTAGCTAAATATTTAGAAGTCGTTGCTAAATATTTAGAGTCTTAGCTAAATATTTAGAAGTCTTAGCTAAATAGTTAGAGTCTTAGCTGAATATTTAGAGTCTTAGCTAGATATTTAGAAGTCTTAGCTAAATAGTTAGAGTCTTAGCTAAATATTTAGAAGTCATTGCTAAATATTTAGAGTCTTAGCTAAATATTTAGAAGTCTTAGCTAAATAGTTAGAGTCTTAGCTAAATATTTAGAGTCTTAGCTAGATATTTAGAAGTCTTAGCTAAATAGTTAGAGTCTTAGCTAAATATTTAGAAATCATAGCTAAATATTTAGAAGTCATTGCTAAATTTTTAGAGTCTTAGCTAAATATTTAGAAGTCTTAGCTAAATAGTTAGAGTCTTAGCTAAATATTTAGAGTCTTAGCTAAATATTTAGAAATCGTTGCTAAATATTTAGAGTCTTAGCTAAATATTTAGAAATCGTTGCTAAATATTTAGAGTCTTAGCTAAATATTTAGAAGTCGTTGCTAAATATTTAGTTTGTATTCTATATATTTAGCTTTGATTATGAATATTTACAATCTTAGCTAAATATATAGGATCAAAGCTAAATATTTATAATGTAAACTAAATGTTTAGAAACGTAGCTAAATATTTAGAATAAGGACATGTATCTTTAACATTTACTGTATATATAACATTTAGATATAATATTTAACATTTATATTTGCCAATGAAATTATCCTACATTTTTATTCACAAAAGTAAATATAACAAAGTTCACAAATATTTCTCTAAATGTGAAAAAAGGCTAAATGTGGAGAAATGTTGTTGTTATTTGTAGTGTGCGCAACTTTACAGTCGGCGCCCCATACAAGGAAAATGAACAAAATAAAAGCTTTGCTGCATGATGGTGGATGTATTGAGGATGTCAATAAAAGTTTTAAAACTTTTCATGAAACTGTGGATAATTTCAATGATGTGCACAGTGCATAACTCTGTGCAAATGCTGTTATCAGAGGAGGAGAAAGAGGAGGATCATGAAGACTGGTTTGAACTAGGACGATAAACTTTAAATATTGTGTGAAAGAGGTTGAAATATGGAAAAAGGAATAAATTGCACAGTTGAGGATTGAACCTCAGGACAGCATCTCTAATGTGTAAGAAAACCAACAGGATCAATGGCTTCTTCCTCAGCATCATTGGCATGTAGGAAGGCAGCTGCTGAAAATGCTGCCCTACTGACCAAAACTGCTGCATTAAAGGACAAACATGCACTGTTACTGCAGCTTTGCTACTATATTAACAACAGACTTTCAAGGCAGTGCTTCACACCCAGGTATGGGACAGCACTACACATTCAAACAGCAGCCAGCAGGTGGCAGTCCTGCTTCTCAATGCACTTTCTGTAAAGACAAGCATGTACTAACAGATTGTGTACAATTTTAAGTCCTTCCACACAAGAAAAAGGTTGATTTCCTAAAAACAAATGGTCACTGCTTTGGATGTTTAATAAAATGACATATAAGCAAAAACTGCAAATGAAGGCTGCCATGTCAAAAGTGTAACAGGAATCACCCAACAATTTTACACATAGAAGGCATAGGAACGACATATCAAGAACCCAAACCCAATGCTAGCCCTACCAAAACAAAGGAAACATCCGTCAGCAGTTCTCTTGTTTCAGCTGATGAAGTAACTGGTAGGGACTGTGCATTAGCCATTGTGCCAGTCAGAGTAAAGGTTGATAAAGGAAATAAATTCATCTCAACTTATGCATTCCTTGATCCTGGCAGCTCTGCATCATTCACATCATAAAGTGTTTGGATGGGTGGTAAACGGGCCACTTTATTCTTGTTCTGCTGTGGAATCTGGACCCAATCGAATATCAGTTGGTCAACTAAAGGATCTCCTGATAAGACAATATAATCAGGACTTCCCTGAAAAGGCATGTGAAGAGAAAAATAAAATGTCAGATGAGGACAGAAGATACATGAAGATAGCATCAACCTCAGTAGTACAAAAAGATGGACACTATCACCTACCTTTGCCTTTTCTGCAACAAAGAGACTGTAATGCCTGACAACTATGAAATGGCAGAACAGCGCACCTTAAATCTTCTTAGGAGATTCAAAAGGGATGAAGGTTATGCTATGGAGTACAAAAGTTTCATGGATGATGTGTTAAAGACAGGATATGCAGAGAAAGTGCCAACTGAACAGCTAGATCGGCGAGACGGACAGGTATGGTACATACCTCATCACAGTGTTTACCATCGTCAGAAAGGAAAACTAAGAGTTGTGTTTGACTGTGCTTCATCCTACAAAGGCACATCTTTGAACAAAGAACTCCTCCAAGGTCCTGACCTGGCAAATACTGTCATTGGAGTTCTACTCAGGTTTCACCAGGAACAAATAGCTTTCATGGCAGATATTGAGGCAATATTCTATCAGGTGAAGGTTAATGACAACCATAGGGACTTCCTCAGGTTTCTGTGGTGGCCTGGTGGAGACACCAACAAACCCTTGGAAGCCTATAGAATGAAGGTTCGCCTCTTTGGTGCTGTTTCTTCGCCTAGCATTGCCAATTTTGCTCTAAAACAAGCAACAGAAGACAACAGCTACAAGTACGAAAAGGAGGTAACTGAATCAATCCAACACAATTTCTACGTTGACGACTGCCTCAAATCAGTGGCCACAGTAGATCAAGCCATCAGGCTTATCAGAGACCTCAAAAAAGCTCACTCTCAGGGAGGCTTCTCATTGACCAAATGGGTCTGTAATAGCCACCAAGTTCTGAGGAGTATTCCTGAACATCAGAGAGCAAAGAATCTCAAGGAACTAAACTTGGACAGAGAGAAACTGTCTTGAAAGGGCTCTTGGGATCCAATGGAATACTGAATGTGATTCTTTCACCTTCAAAATGGCCATCAAGAACAAAGCCCTCAGGAGAAGGGGTATTCTTTCCATGGTTAGCTCAGTCTATGATCTGTTGGGATTCCTTGCCCCTTTCATTCTTAAGGCCAGGCAAATACTCCAAGAACTCTGCAAATTAAAATGTGGATGGGATGAATCATCCCAGGAAAACTGGCTAAGCAATGGCAGATCTGGGTTGTAGGTTTGGATCAGCTCAGCAAGTGGACAGGTGTATAAAACCTGGCAATTTTGGCCCAATCAGGACTACAGAACTCCATCACTTCTATGATGCGAGCGAATTGGGTTATGGAACTGTGAGTTACCTCAGGTTTACAAATGTTGCTGGACAAGTACATGTCGTATTCATTATAGGGAAATCCAGGGTCACTCCTCCCAAACAGATTACGATCCCCAGGTTGGAGCTGACAGCAGCGACACTTGCTGTAAAGGTGGACAGGATGTTGAAAAGAGAACTAGAACGTGTAGAAATCAAAGACTCTATATTCTGGATAGACAGCACCTCTGTGCTAGGATATATTCATAATCATACAAAGAGATTCCACACTTTCGTTGCCAACAGACTTTCAGTGATCCGTCGCCTATCTCAAGAAAAACAATGGAGACATGTGGGCTCTAAAGACAACCCAGCAGACGTGGCATCACGTGGGCTGCATGCATGAACCCTTCCTAAAGTCAAGATGGCTCAAGGGTCCCAAGTATCTGAAACTGCAAGAAACAGCTTGGCCAGAGACCCCTAAGGAATTGGGACAAATTCCTCCTGATGATCCAGAGATAAAAAAAAAACAACAAGGCATCTGTTAATAGTCTAAGCACGGTGGAGAAAAATCCAACCAGCAAGTTGATTGAGTATTACTCATCATGGAACAGACTACATAAAGTTGTTGCTTGGATCTTAAAGTTAAGAGAACTTCTTTTATTAAATCGAAGAAAAAAATCTGCACAAACTGACCTAAACTCCAGCTGGACATCTGCAAAAACCCTGAAAGACAAAATGAACCTGTTAAAGATAATCTGTGAAGTACAACATCTGTCTGTAGGAGACATGAAAAATGCTGAAAGGTCAATTATTCTGATGATTCAATGAGCAAAGATGCTTTTTCTCACAGGAACTCACACTCTTAGAAAACAGAAGGAAAGTGAAAATGAGTAGCGCAATCTGTAAACTGGATCCAATGGTGGATGAAGGCATGCTGAGAGTTGGAGGGAGAATAGGCAAGTTAGCAATGCCTATAGACTTAAAGAATCCAATTATACTACCCAAAAACTCTCACATATCCAAACTACTACAAATATCCATCTGCAGACTGGGCATTCAGGGAGAAGCCACATGCTCTCCAGACTACAGCAAAGATTCTGGTTGCCTCATGATAACTCATCTGCAAGACGGATCATTAAGAACTGTGTCCTCTGCCGACGCATGCAAGCGAAGGTTGGCGAGCAGAAAATGGCTGATCTTCCGGAGGACAGAGTGTCTCCAGATCTACCACCCTTTACACATGTGGGTATTGATTATTTTGGACCTATAGAGGTGAAGCGGGGCCGGTCAAATGTTAAACGCTGGGTGTTATCTTTATTTGCCTGGTGAGTCGAGCTGTACACTTAGAAGTGGCAAACTCATTGGACACTGACTCCTGCATTAATGCTCTGCGCAGATTCATGTGTTGCAGAGGAACAGTGACAAGCATCCGCACAGACAATGGGACACATTTCGTGGGGGCACAGAAGGAGCTTAAAGACACTCTGAAAAAAAGTGATCATCACAAAGTGATAAATGCATTACTGAAGGATGGAGTAAAATGGATATTCAACCCACCATTTGAAGCCCATCACGGTGGAGTGTGGGAAAGGCTAATCAGACCTGTGATTCTTTACTCTGTCTTAAAGGAACAAATACTGGATGATGAAACTTTACAAACAGCACTATGTGAGGTCGAAGCAATAATGAACGATAGGCCGATAACAACAGTGTCAAGTGATCCAAACGACCTTGAACACCTTACACCAAACCACCTCCTTCAACTCAAAACGAAACCAATCATGCTGCCTGGACTCTTTCAGAAGGAAGACCTGTACTCCCGGAGAAGATGGAGACAGGTACAGTACCTAGCAGATCTATTGCGGCGGAGATGGATTAGAGAATATCTTCCAATCTTACAACAGGGAAACAAGTGGCTCCACCCCAAAAGGAGCCTTTGCCTGAACGACCTTGTCATCATAGTGGACAACACAGCACCAAGGAGCTCTTGGCTCCTGGGCTGTGTTGTAAAGACATTCCAGGGGTCCAAAGGGCTCGTCCGGAGCGTCTTGGTGAAAGCCAAGAGCAGCATCTTACAGAGACCTGTTGACAAGCTCTGCCTGCTCTTGGAGGCAGTTAATTAATTACAAAGGTGCTGGTAACCTCTTGCCCCCCGAGAAATGTATACAAACATAAACACACACACCCTGACTCTCGAGCTCAAGCCCCCTTACATATATACATAAATGCTTCTTGCATATCTTAATATCCTAAAGTTGAAGGATCACATGAACCATTATGAACTATTATGGACTATAGAATGTTTGAATGTATGTTGATAATGTATGCAAAGTATTTCTAATTCATGTCTTTTGGCCCAATTGAATGTATGATAGGTAATTGTAGACAATTAGGGGCCCCTAATTGTAAACAATTAGGGGCCAGTATGTTGGGGCCAAATGGCCATATGAATTATTTACAGTTAAAATGTTTATATCATTGTTTATTCTGGCTTATTTTGGTTTTAGCTTTTGTTAATTGATTTGGGGGTATTTGTGCTTAATTTCTCCCTCTTTGGGGCGGAGCCGAGGCTTATCGGCAGTGTGGTGAGGACACCTGGGGTGAGAGTGGGGAAGCAGAACAGTCTTTTGACTGCAAAGGGCCGCTTAGGATATACGTGATATAGCGATCTGATTTGTTTATTTTATTTTGTGAAGTTTAGTTTTTGCTGAAAAGTTTTCTATTAATAAATGTAACTTATAAGTTGACTTTGGATCCGCGGCTGCCTTTTGTTTTTATTTGATAGAGTGTTAAACCCTTTTCTAGCAAATGCCACCCAAGTAGAGAACATCTCAGGACCACGCTACAAAGACTACATACCAGGATGTTTTAAACTTTTGAGTGGGTGTCTGTATAAGGACATTGACATGACCTGATGTAATCGACGATGTTTGTTCTAATTTAACCTTCAATTTGTATTGTTATGTGATTTATTTATATCTTTGGAAAGCTGAATCTCCTGCTGCACAACACATTTACCTTTCTAGGTACCAAGAAAGGAACCGTGAATCTTGAAGAGTAACTTTTTAATCTGTTTGATAGCTAGCCTTCAAAGTTTATACCCCAAACACATGTGGTGAACATGTGCAGATGAAATGTCTGAGTGAACATTAAAAATGTTGTGAAATTTGCTGTGACAACATAAGATTATCAAATATAATCTGTCTTTCTATGTGTGTGAATAACTCTTCTTGGCATATTTAAGGAACTGTACATCTGATCCATCATTTATCAGATCTTTGACCTTAAGTTTGGACAGTGTTTTGCCTAAAGGAGTAAAGTGTAAATCTGATGAGGGGTTCACAAAACTGCCAGAGGCAGCCATATTGTTATTTTCTCAGCACCTTCTGGAGACAGTTGGTCTGCTCCAAACAGACCAAGTTAAACTTAACTCTGAGAGGGGGAATAAACTTCTCACAATCACTAATAAACTTTCAATTAACATTTCAAGAAAACTGTGTTCCTCAAGAGAGTGTTACAAAATGTGTTTATGTACCAAAAATATCAGCTGGGAAATTGTAAATTAAAGCGGATTTAGTATTATATCTATAAGAAAAAAAAGTCAAACAAGGACATTGATGATAGATTTTAGGTTGGAAGTTGTTCTTGTCATGGCAGAAAACCGTCTCAAACTGTATTTCGTACATACTAAAATACTCAAAACAAGATTATTATCTACTCTTTAACCGTTGGATGAAAACTGAAGTGATTTGTGTAATGGATACCATTCCCAAACATAATCAATTTCAACAGGATCATTCTGTCCCTGTCCAATAAAATGACCCAAAAAGTAAAAGTAATACTGGTTGTTAAAAAGAGAGAAGACAATCTTTGCAGAGACACAGGGAGGTTTTAGAGATGTTTGTTTCTAATGCTGCAGATCAGAGTAGTAATCATATTCTGCCCTCAGCTAAGTTCCTAATATGTAAAAACATAGCTGCTGGTTTTACCTTGACCTCTCGCTCTTGAAGGCCTTTGGCTGAGTGAGCTTTGACGTGCTTTCGTAACGAGCTGGGATCAGTGTAGCGTTTGGTGCATCCCGGGATCTGACAGGCGTACGGCTTCTGTGAATGAACAGTAACGAGAAGAGATCATGTTTCAGCAAAAAGACATGTGACGCACAACATGAAAAACATGAACCTCTCTCTTTGTGTTCACTCCATAGATACTATTATCAAGGTCATTTATATACCATTTTACAACACAATGTTGCAAAGTGAAGTGCACATTCCTTTAATGCTAAAACCTTCAATAAAGTACAAAAACACAAGTGAAAACATGTATAAACATCCATTGATACATGATATGTCTATACACAACCGCAATATAACAATTCTGTCCTGTATTTCTTCTTTTCAAGGTCATTTCTGAATATCAGGCCTTTATTGATATAGCAGTGGATAGAGTATGAAACTGGGATGAGAGAGCGTGTGAAATGACATGCGGGAAAAGAGGCGCAGGTTTGAGCCGAACCCGTTTCATCTGTTAACATGGAGGAGGTGGGTTCAATGACCTGTACTGCGGCCAGTCAGTAGTGGGAACTCTAAATGTTTGACTTCACTTTTTGTTTGGAGCTGAAATGTTGTCCATCTTTTTATACAGTCTATGCTCTATATACCTACTCTGTACACTGACACATGTTAAGGTCAAAACACTCACCCCACAATACTTTGTGGTTTATTCCGTCACACTGGATATGATGTCAAACCCAAAATATGTGTTTACAAATATAAGCACAAGTTCAGTTGAGTCACATCCAGAGTGTTTGCATGTGTGATGCTGAACACAGTAGTGCTGTGTATTATACACCCAAACATTTAGGATAAATGCTGCAGATGTAGTTTACTTAGTGTGACATCTGTGCTCACAGAGAAAGGAAGCACATGTACATTGTGTCAACATTTTACATAATCTACTCTTGAGACGAGAGTAAAGTATATTTACCTATCATCTGCAGGCTTATAGAGGAAGAGAGAGAGAGAGATAGAGAAAGAGAGGAGAGTTAAGAGGAACAGCTCAGTGCACAGACATTCTCCAGTTAAGTGTAAATACATATATATAAAACAAAAACATGCATTCCATATTTAAATGAAAATTAAATGACAAAAATTCCTCTGCTTTTTCAGATTTCCTTTATTGCTTAAGTGTGATTTTATTTGAAAAGTAAAGACATTATGAAAAACCTCTTGGAACATGCGTTTGGGAAAATCCTTAAGGTCTTATATGCAAATTCAAATGAGTAAAGAGAAAGTGGTGAATTCAGGGATCAGCTGTTGAAAAGAAGTGAAACCATGATACGCTGATTGTTGTCAATAATAATTAAAAAGTGAGAGACAAGTGACATGTTGTAAAGCAGTAAGTCTGACATCTTGTCTGTGACACTTAACAACAAAAAGATAATTTATTCATAGAAGTGATTTCCAACTTTTTTTATATGCTCATTTGTCTTTTTTTGTAATTACCTACAGATGTGAATATATTTCAAATTTGAGCTCTTTAGCTACTCTTTCAAAGATGTGACATCGAAGAGAGTAACCTCCTGCAGGGTCTTACGTCACATGCAAAAGTTGGGCAATGTCTTCGTCTTATGAAATATTCCCCGAGAGGTGATCTGCATGCTCTAAAGGGAAAAGTCTGAATGAAACTTTAACCTTGACGATCCCTGTGTGCACATCTCAGTGCTGTCAGCTGCTAAAAATTAAGACATAAATTAATGATTAATGGCACGTCAGTCGGCATGTTCTGTGTATGTCAAAATTATACAAATATTGAAAGTGATAAATGGACAGGGATTAAACAAAGCCTTCCTGTTCAATGTTGCAATTCAAGATGTTACGAGTGTGAAGCTTAAACTCAAAACAGCAGATTAAAATGTTCTCTTTAGCTGCTTCATCGCTAAAGTCAGAAGAGAACATTTAAATCTGCTGTTTTCTTTAGTCACATACACGCATACAGCATTGGTTAATTAGTTTTCAACAACTGCTTAGTTATTCTAAGTAGTAAGCATGTAATGTAAAGGTAAATAACCTGCAGGAAATGGTGTGCAGTAATTGTTTATACTCATTAAAAAGCTCCAAACATGCCACATGTTGAAGTACTGTGAGCTGCAAATGGTAGTTTAGACATTCCAGCATTAGAATTCATTTGGGGAACAAATCCTTCATAACAATATTATTCATAACATTAGTAACACAATACAAGTTATTTAGTCAAACCTAAACAGCTTGAACAGACACCAGTCTTTTCCTGGCTGGATGTTATGCTATATTCAGCAATTATTTACATTTACTTCTCCACTGGACCTCAGCAATGGCGCCAAAAGTGTCCGATTCTTGATTTGTGACGCATCTGCAAAGCCGCTATTAGCCAGCGTGAAACCACAAAAAGGAGAAAATAACTCTCTCCTCTCGTTGTAATAACACTGGAGTGCATCTTAAAGCTCCATCTCACCCGTGTAATGAGAGATCTGATTTGCTGGATTAGCGCTAAGTCCCTCGTAGCTTGTCAGCAGGAGTAAAAATAACTGTGGTTTTTGTAGAATAAATCCGCAGCAGGTATGCAGTTTCACAATCCTACAGAAAGCTCAGACTGTATATCAGAGAGCTTGCAGAAAGAGGGGGGAAAGAGTGGAGCAGTGGCACTTTAAATTAAAGTGATTTGATGTGTGTTGAGTGCATTGCGTATTCCCGCTCATCACAAAGCAAATAGATTTATCATCGGGGTATCTACGTTTTTAAAGCCTGCAGGAGAATATGGTTTTATACCCTAACAGACATAAAACATATCTTGGCTTCATCTATGTGCTCAAGTGATAGATGTTTATCATTTAGACATAGAAGAGATGAGGTAAATGTTCCTAATGCCTTTATGCAGACAGGGCCCTTAATGGGAAAAAAGCACCACCTCCCTTTGGCATGGCACTCCTTCAACATGTTAAGACCCACAGTGCACTTTTTAAAAAAGAATCAAAATGGACTAAACATGAATAAATGATACTGTGTTTCTAATCTCCATCCTTGTAAATAATTTACCCATAATGGACCAGATCATTTTGGTTTTGTTACTATAGCTTCCAGCTGGTAGTCTCAAACACAGATGAGGAGCAAGCTAAAAAGTCTGTCTTTACATGACTTTCTTCACAACTCAACATACCCAAGATTTATAATTTCCTAGCATGAAGGTTTAGAAGTCACTTTTCAACACCTGTGCTTCTGAAATACTTACAAAGACCCATTTATGGACTTTAAGGTTTAAGATAGTTGTTCCTCCTTGAATAAAAGCCGCAATCCCACAGTGTCAAAATACCATATTACATGTAAAAGTACAGCATTTAAATTACTACCTATGCCTAGGTGTTGATAGATTTATAAGTTTTTCTTGTACATCAAGAACATTTATTAGCTGCTCACATGGCCATTAAAAACAAGTTTGAGTGTAAGTAATTGAGGACAATCCGTTTAGCAAATTATCTTAAATGTAATGAAAAAATAAGCACAATAAAATGAAAATACTATGTACTGCATACTACATTCAACAGCAGTATGTAGTAAGACTTCCGGTTGGTTGTTATTTTGCAGTATGCCAGCCTCGACTATGCTGGTTTCAGGTCTTGGAATGCCATTACAGTATAGCATCCACTGACGGTCTGAAAAAAGTGATTCATTTTGATTTTCATGATTTTGAGAATTAAAAAAAGATATTTGGTGGTATCTGTGTGTGGTTTGGTCTGATTGTGATTATTTCCCCTGGTATTATGGTCGTTGCTGTCAGTCACTTCCATCTCTGACACGGCGCTTTGAATTGTGGGAAACAGTACGCGAGAGTGGTCTGATGCTTACAGTAACTTTTTTGACTATTTTACTTATCTTTGGCATACTGTGGATCCTGCATTTGTTCTTATACTCTCATGCTGCATACTGCATTTTGGCCAAATGGACTAGGCGGTTTCGAGAACAGCCCAAGAGTGTGTGTGTGTGTGTGTGTGTGTGTGTGTGTGTGTGTGTGTGTGTGTATATATATATATATATATATATATATATATATATATATATATATATATATATATATATATATATATATATATATACATACATACATGCTCCCCACAGATGGTCTTAATCAAGGCCAAATCAGCCAGAAACACACCTGACTCTGCACTGAGTTGATTCCTTCAACAACCTCAGTGAGAAGCAGAGAGAATGATCTCACACACGTCTACATCAGTTTCATCATCTAGACTACTTCATTTTAAATTCTGCTTCCTGTTAAGCAAGGGCAAAAGCATACAATGACAAGAAATTGGGTTGAGTCTCAGTTTAATTCATTTAGGCATGCATGCTGTATATACACCAATAACTAGTTTTTGCATTTGGAATAAACCATATTTACTTATTAAGTGAAATTCACCATTGAGTTAGAAAGCTACCCTCCACTCCACACTATAGGTTAGCAGCATACACTCCACACTAGGTCAGCATAGATGTAAATATAATATGGAATAAGACATGTGTAGTGTGGATGGCTGTATGTGCACTGACCGTGTCCAGATGTGTGCGCTGGTGTTTGGCTCGGTCACTGGAGTTACTGAAGGCTTTCAGGCAGCCGGGGTGCTGGCAGATGTACGGTTTCTCTCCTGTGTGGCTCCTCAGGTGTATCTTCAGGTTCTCCAGACGTGAGAATGCTTTGGGGCAGCCCTCAAACTGATGGGGAAAATATATAATAACAACAACATAAGGGTGATGAATATGTACGTTAAGTTTGATTACTTTATTGTCCTTTACTTTTCTATCTTCCTTTATGTTCATTTTAAATGTGTTGTTAATGTAGGACTGTTCTTTCTATCTGGACTGTCACTATCTAGAATATAAGTGTGTGTGTGGGTTTGTGTGTGTGAGGGGGGACCTGAGAATTATTAACTCAGTAGTTGCCGTTAGCTCTATGAAGTATTTTAGGGTTTTTCAGCTCATTATTTTGTTTTCCTAACACACAATTTTTCTTTTCTGGTCACTGGTGAACATAGTGAAGCATTTAGAAGCTAAGAAGACAGATGTTTCAGATTCTTCACCAGATGGTAAAGATCAATACAGAGTTAAAAGTGAGTGCTACTCAAAATGAATGATCCTGTTGTTCCATAACTCCTGGAGAGTAAATAAGCATCTGGTTGCTTACACGCTCACCATTTCTACTTAAATGGTGACGATACGTCAGTATTGTGTTAACAGCTTGTATCTGCTGTCCCCAATTGCCCCTAAAAAAGTGGCTTTCTATAGAAAGGTCTGTCATGGACAAGAATATGACTATCATTAAGACATGTTTGACAGCTCTTTACTTTAAGCACCCCATGTTTTTGGTGTAAGTTTGAGTATGCACAATATTCAGCCTACTACTGTTTAGTTCAGAAAGGAGTAAATGCTTGGTTTCTTGCTAAAATGAGGTAGAGAAGCTTTATTTGTAGTTTGTCCCATGGGTGGGTTTCACAGCTGATGATAGCAATGGGCTAGCGTACCGCTACAGCTTGACGTAGTGGTAGTTGGTTTTACTTTGTTGGCATGTGCTCATTTGTTGATATCAGACAGGTTTTCATCTAAATGTATCACAAATTTTAACCAAAAATTGAGAAAATGTGAATTTAAATAAATGACTGTTATGCAACTACTCAAGCATCAAGATAAAATGTAGAGGACATTTATACTCCAATGAGCTGAAAAAGAGGTCGTTTGGGACACAGAAACAACTTTTAGCCTTCATGGTCGAGTCAACACATTTTATAAACCACCAGTCAGTGGGGATTACTTGCTTGAACTTTGATTTCATTTTCTATTTTTTTTATGGTGACACATGTTGATCTTCTGAGCAGACCCCTTGGCATTAATATGAAACTGAAGAGTCTGCCACAGCAGTTTAGCCGGAGCAGATAATGTGAAGATGTAAGGCTGGTTTATACTTTGGTGAGGTGAATAGCAGCTTTCAGGACTTAAGCCTCTGTACATGGGGCACACACACTAACTGCTAGGCTACTAATCATTTCATTGGACCTTTAATGGCACAGTTAGTATATGGGTGAGTATTAAAATATATATCAACATAAATTTTAATAACCAAAAGAAATAAAACCATCAATACTTTTATCTTGTAATACAAATCACATTTAAATCCTCTCCTAATCTTTAATGTGTTGGCCTGTACCTAACACATAATAGATAATAGATATTGCTGTAGATCTGTGATCCAACAGAACTCGCCGCTGTAGAGGTAATTCATCACATTTATATTTATATTGAATCATAAACTTCAGGTAATAGCTGATTTCCATATAGCAAAACCACCTACACTTGCTCTCACACACACACACACACACACACACACACACACACACACACACACACACACACACACACACACACACACACACACACACACACACACACACACACACACACACACACACACACACACACACACACACACACACACACACACACACACGCTGTGGTAGGTTCAAGCAAATATCAGAGTGAGCAGGAAATACAGCGCAGGCTGAACACAAAGCTTTACAGAAACTACCTCTTTTTAGTTTTGGGTTTTTGGTCAGTAGATAGAGTCTGAAATCTGGGTGAGAGAAAGTGGGAAAGGAGCCACAGGTCAAATTTCAACCTGGCCCCCTGCCTGGAGGATTACAGCCTCTGTACATGGGGCGCGCAAACTAACTACCAGGCCACTAGCGCCCTGAAACTTCTATTTCAATATCAGATCTTACAGACTTTCTGTTAAGTGTTTTTGTGTTTAAACAGAAATATTTTTCAAGGTTTGATTTCAATCCTGCTGGAGTCCCGACGAGATGATCACAAGAAAAGATATTAAACATTTTTACAACTTCAAATCTTTCTTAATTCACTTTTTGTGGTGAATAAAATCTCAGATTTAGAGTGTTTTGAGGATCAAAGTGAAAATTATCCAATTTGTCCACCAGTCACTTATAAGGAAACAAGGCTAATCTTCAAACACTGAGTCATTAAGACCCAAGATGAAGGCATTGGTGTTTTTTTTAAAGGATAGCATGACGTTTAACATTAGGATAACATTAATGCCTCGTATTTAGATTTGAAAGTAGTGCAGATTGGTTTCTGAAACGGATGTTTTGCAAATCTTCAAATGAGAAACATGAGAACAGTGTGTTTGATCCAAACTAATCCAAAGGAAAATATGGAAACATTTCAGGCTTTTATTAGGTTGTGCTAATGAGTCAGTAAATGTCAGTCACCTCATTTAGTTTAAAAAGTTCATACATAAAAAAACACTACATCATTCTCACTAATTAAGCCAAGGTTTAAAATCGCCCTGAATAAACACAAAACAAACAAGAAAAAATGAAAAGCAGTGACTGATAAATCCAGCCCTCAAACTCTTTTTAATACACATCTCTGAGTGTTGGCACGCACAGATTATAGATTAAGTCTCTCCATGTTGTGGGAAACAAAATAAAACAACAGGTTTAACAATGTGCAGCTTTATATGAACTCAGTAGTGAGGACAAACAGTTTGAGTTGTTTCAAAGGAAGAAAGACTTAATTCCCCTCTAATCTGTCTTTTCGGATTAGCCCATGGCTACTGTAGTTAAAATATTATTCAACAATCAAACAAATGTAACCCTACCCTCACCAATAAATATGGCTCCTAAATAGAAACAGATTTAGAGAAGTCTCTGACAGAGGAAGCCTTTGAGAACAGATTAATTTCAGCTTGGTAACTTTATGTTCTTTGTTTCCTCACCAAGACAGTTTACAGAACAGTCTTTATTAATCCAGGAGAGTAATGTTTCCCTTTGAGATTAAAAAGGATTAAAGTTTATTCTGCACTTCAAATGCGTCAGTAAAGCCACTTGTCATGTTTCCAATTCTAATCTTTTGATTCTTGATGGGTTGATGGTCCATTTATAGAGGAGAATTAGATTGTGCCTTTGCTGTATTGTTTGCTCCTCTCCACAGGGACTACAGAGGGACATTAGTAATAAATCAAATGTGGTGCATGCAAGACCACTTTCCTACTTTTGAGCTCAAACAGATTCTTTTATTACACTAAAATCAATCAAATTAGATGTGTTCAGTACTTTCGGGAGGACGCTGGCGATTATTTATGGCATCCTCAACAAACCCCATGAATACCTCAACACCAACAATGACAGGTGACATTAACTCCTGCAATTAATGTACAGGAGAAAAGTATGTGATTTATGTTTTCTCCACCTGACATAAAACCAGAAAAAGAAAATAAAAAAAACATTTGGTTTTAAAAGCATTACAGACAAACAGTTTAACACTCCAATCAAACCTTGTCGTCTAGTACACCATATTTTTTACCTGCTCAACTCATGACACTTAACTCACAACTTGATAGGATAGGACGGGATAGGATGGGATGGGATGGGATGGCTTATCACATTCACAAATTCTCACCATGTTCACACACTGATGTCAGAGGGTACTATGTAAAGTCAGTATTAACTAATGAGTTAACTTGACTCATTGAAAAGCTATGCTATCAGGAGTGATTTGGATTGACCAATGACACTATGACTTGGGAATTGTAAGAGCTGGGATCGGACCACCAACCTTCGATTATAAGACGATCAACTCTAACATGGAACCACAGCCACCCTTTTAACCTTATTCATGTCATAAAGGCAGGGAAATCTGTCATGGGCCCTGTAATGTCCTTAATTAAAATATCGATATTTGGCACCAGTGATTCTATTATTTAATCACATGAGTCAGGAACAACGATAAAGTGCTTCAAAGAAGCTCAGCAGGACACAATGTGACTTTGTTGTGATAAAATGGGATATCACGTCACTAGATGTTTAATATTTTAACATGCAACATAAAGCTCCCATCATCTTAACCAACTAGACCTATTTTAACCTCTTGTATAAACCTCAAAACCAGCAGAGGCTTTTTTGTACCCAATCTTACACAAACCTTTAGTTGAGAGTTTTAAAATTGTCAAACTTTTTTATTCTAATACTTCTGGCAAACTTTGACAAAATAAGCTGTCCTGTCAAATGTAGCATCAGTTAGAAAATGCATTCATGTGTTGCTCTAAATCGCAGCCATCCTGAAAATAGTCCCCAACAAAAGGGCTCTTTACCTCTGTTTGCTAAATCAACAGTGCCCAAATGTTAAAGCTAATTACAGAATCTTTTTACAAACATGACATTTTTGACCCTCTTTCAATAATGTGCAGCTTCAGGAGCGATTGACTTGAAAGACAGACATAGTGGAGTAAATACCAAGAGAAAATAAGACGCTGTTGGTTCTGGTCTTTTAATGGGATTTGTTGACAGAAAGGAAAATATACAACATCCAAAGATTTATCCTTAAATGTATCTAGAAGTCATTTCAGCATCATAAATTATGAATGATTGCTCTACCACTGGGATTTCAAAATGCTTTGGGAACATGTGTTTATAACCTGAACAACACCTGTCTGATCTGAGGCTCGACATTACGAGCTGGTAAATACAGCTGAATTCATTAACCAACACTGACTGCATTCATGAGAAATACAGTTTCCATTGCAGCACCAGAATGACTTAATTTACATGTTTTGGCCTGAGCACATTATGAAAAATGAAATGACGTGACTCACATAGTTCAAGTGTGTCTAATGACGATGTTTTTGCGAAGATGTTGATTTAATTTTATTAATCTGTTTGAGAGCAACTCGCCACAGACATATATTTACAAGCTGGCAGCAGATTAGGTCATTTTAATGAACTAATTCAATTAAATAGGAAGCGTGTCTTTGAGTGCAAATTTCTGAATTATTAATCGGAGTCTCGAGTTGCTGACAGCAGCCTAGTCGCTGGGGAATGACACAGAGAGAGTTAGTCACTGTCAGGGATGTGGATTTGGAAACAAACTGAAAGTCACCAAGGGATGAACGTGTTCAAACAGCGTAAGAGGTGTTTCAAAAAAATCAGTCGGACTTCATCTTTTGTTGTATTCTGGTGTTTTGAGTGTTAGTGTAAATTTCCTTTGTACAACTTGTTGGTTTGAAAGGAAAGACAGTGAATTTATATATGAATTTGAAAAAGGAAAAAAAAAGTGATGCCAAAGGGTTGTGCTGGCCAGGTGATACTGTATGTTAAACACACTTAAAGCTACATTGAGAAGTTTTTTAGCAGGTTATTAAACTTAGTTAGGTTAGACAATGATGTGCTGCGTCCCTATGCAAAGTATCGCAGTAGCAAAGTTATGTTAGTCTTCTTCGGTTCTGTTCTAATAAAATATGTTATCTTTGATTGACGAGACAAAGGCAGAGAGACTCACCATGCATTTGTTGGGTTTTTCTCCGGAGTGGACCCTCATGTGGATGAGCAGCTTGTAGCGAGCGTTGAAGGGTTTGTGTTGTCGCACGCAGCCAGCCCAGAAGCAGGAGAACTCTTCCCCTTTTCGCTGATCGATGTGCACCTTCTCGATGTGCCTCACCAGCTCCTCCTGGCTGCCGTAAGTAGCACTACAGTCGATCCAGTGACACATCTGCTCCTGTTGGTCCGCTGCGGGTTCCTGTCTTACAGGTCTGTTGTGTCCTGGGTAATGCAGCGGCGTGCTGTCCTGACTGTCGTGGCCTTGGAGGGGCTGGCCTGCTTGGAACAGCTCCCCCTGCTGATGGTTCATTTGAAACGGTTCCCTCTTACATGGTGAGAAATCATCTGCAGGCTCTTGTTTGATGGCGTGATACTCGTCCTGTAACTTTTGTTGTTGATGAGGAGTCTTGTTGCCTCTGGGTGCATCAGAGAGAGGCAAAGATGATGGGAAAAATAAAGAGGAAGAGGAGGAGGAAGAGGATAGAGAGGATGGTGGAGATCCAAAAGGAGGAGATGTGGCACAGCTTGTGAGCATGTAGGACAGAGGGAGGGATGGCTGGGGGTAACAGCTGAGTCTCTGGCTGTCGTTTTTAGGTTCTTTATGTGCTGTGGTAGCTAAGTCCTCCATAGTCTTATCTATGTGGGGTCCTGCTGTTTTACAGCTGAGCAGGGAGGTGAGGTCCCTACCCAGCGAAGACAGGGACATGGAAGTCCTAGGGAGATAACACATCCCCAGGCCACCTGAGTGTATCGAGGACTGACAGAAGCCACCAGAAGACAGCGGCGCCTGAAGCTCCTCAGCATCCTCAAACACACTTCCAAAACCAGGAAGGGTCAGCTGGACGTCTGGAGGCCCAAGGTCAGGGGGCCACATCCTGGGCCCTGCTTGCTGGCAACCACCAAGAGATCCTTTTAATAGAATTCTTGATGTGATAATTTCAGGGATCCATTGGATGTAGCACCATTAACAGCATCTTTCAGTTCACAAATGGGATATGTTTTCAGCAGCTGGCATCTTCTCTTTTGTATCCCGGGGATTTGTAGTCTTCTGTCATTTGTTCCACACTAAGTCAGTCATCGCTCATGCACTGTGGGAGACAGAAACCAAACCCAAATGAGTCACCTAAAAACAAAAAATGATAAAACAAAACACTTTCTGCAAAAGATCAAAAAACAGCTTTTATAACCAGCGGCGAATAAAGAGCCAGAATCATTGTAAATGCACGGATACAAAAGCTAGTTTGAACTACTTTATATAAATGTTCATAGTTTATTCCAGTGTTTCACAACTTAGTGTGACTCCCTCTCCTTAGGGTCACAAGAAACATATGGGTCTCTTCAGATGATTATTAGGAGAGGCTTAAAAAATAAAATGTAGTACTACACCAATCTGCATCCACCCCGCACCTCACCCGCTTAGCATTCCTCCCCCTAATCAAAATCTGGTGCATGCATTACCCATGATGCAACTAAACCGCCCATCGATCATTCAGAGACTTAGGTGTGTTGTGGTCGTAGCAGCTAACATAGGATTGAGATGCTAGCTTCAAGCAAAAATGGAGCGAGTTAGAGTTCTAGTGAGCTCACTTCTTAATCACTCCACACTTCTAAGACTTCTTTTTCAAGCTTGTAGTCTGACAGAGCGTGACTCAGATGACATCACCTGAGGCAGTTGATCACAATTTAAACAGCTATCCTTTGAGCCACAAAAGCATTTACATAACTTTGCACATATTAGTATAATTACTCCCCTACACATGTTGACAGTGACACATTTGAATGTAAAAAGTAGTGGGAGTTCTGTTTAAGTGTAGCACCAGAGTAAACTTACCACACAATGTGTCCCACCACTGTCGTCAACTGGTTTAAACTGAACCCTCTCTGGATTGATTTACGGCTATTTTGCGAAACTCTAGTATGACTCAGCTGCTGTGACAATTTGCCATGCTGCGTGAAGAGTTGAAACACACAACTCCAAATGTGTCACACTCAGTTAAATGTTTTCCCTTATTTCCAGTCATCCCCAACACTGTGTTCAATCATCAAGAACGAACTAAGCAAGATGACCAGCAGAGAAGGTCCCAGATGAAGTCAAACCAAAACAGTGTGTCCGACCCCCTTGTCAGCAGGCTTCAATCACACAACTCTTTGAGTGCGAAGCTGCTGCATTTGTTTATTTTGTTTCCTTTGAGCTGCTGTAACATTGCTGCAGGCATTACGGCCACCCCTGCAGCAAACAGCCAGGCGTTGTGTGGCAACTGATTGCCTGGAACCTTGTCCAGATGCCTGTTCACAGAGAAAGAGTAATGGAGCATATCTCTCCAGCGGCCCTGTGATGCAGGACAGGGTGGCTGGAAAGTGGCCGGTCAAATATAAACTACTCCTGTCACACACATACACACACACACACACACACACACACACACACACACACACACACACACACACACACACACACACACACACACACACACACACACACACACACACACACACACACACACACACACACACGGTAGCTGTACTGAGAAAAAGTCCTTGAGTTTTTATAGTGGCAGACTTGATTTCCTCTGTTCTCTGCCCTCTGCCAGATATTGATGATCTAATTTACAACAGGATTCTCGTCCCGTGTAATTAGACACAGGAAAGGTTCAATGAAATTTTTATGTGGATTTATTTTTTATTTTTTTAATGAGACATGGCTATGACGATGAGTAAGTTCACTTCCGTAGTTATATTAGCTGATGAAGGAGTCACTAAGTGTAGGTTCATGCCCGTAGTTTCCTGGTATAGTCTGGTTTATAGTTTTACGATTCTTCCCGTAAATTGCTGGAGTTCCCCCCCTAACCCCCACCAAAGTCATGTAGCAGAGCATTCATGGGAACTGTGGTTGAATCTTAATTAGAGAGGTTGGGATGTGTGTCTGTGTTGACAAGTTCACCAGTAATAATGATACTTGTGTAGCAGAAGTGGTTTGGTATAGTTGAAATATGATAATTGCAGCTTAGTACCTGTTGGATGTGAGAGCTAAAACCTTTATCAGAGTTTTGAGACTGTGGCCACAGTTGCAAACTAAATATTAGATTCACAAGAACACATAAAAAAACAACTACTTCTGATCAATGATCCACAACTGGTTCAATTTTAGCATCACACCAGGGCTCATAAACATCCAGCAGAGTAAAACCCAGCAGCAAATATAGCAAAAAGGGGGGATGTTTTTCAGCACTGTCTTCTCACAAACCACCCTGGTCATCTTCCAGAAAGAAGAGTCAGACAGTAAAACTAAGAAAAGTGTCCCACAAAGCCTCAACCGAGCATGCAAACTGTATAAAATAGCAGGCGCATCTCATGTGGTGTCTTTTAAAGACTCACTTGCTGAGGCTAGCTAAACACAGCTGTGGCATTTCAGGACAAGCAAATGTGTACTTGTCTCAACAATAAGCACTCTGCTTCTTGAATTACAAACTTTTTGTGCGCTTTTTGGTTCAGCTGAAACATGAGGGGGGAAAAAAAAGGATCCTCATTGAAACAGAAAATGTGAACACACAGACAACCTTCAGTTTTCTAATCCAACCTTCCTGAATAATCCTTGATGGTGTTACAGAGGCGTCAGGGAGGATCATCTTAAACATGTGGGCTCAAACAAAAATCGCACTGAATCACAGCTGAAATTCATCACAGGCTAACATCAGAGTCTCTCACATGTATCTTTGTCAAATTAAACGTTACAGAGGAAGATGTTGCTCTTTTTATCTTTTCCTGATGAAGTGCACACTAGTGGTACAAATCAAATTGAAATATAAAAATAAAGTGGAAAAACTTCAATATGAGTTGAAGTCCTACATTCTAACACATTTTCACTGGTTTATATAATTCAAGAGTTGAGTGCATTCTGCAATCATCTCCCTAAAATCAGATGTTTATGTATTTTATTTATTTGTAATAAATGTTTCTACAATGTTTTGTGTTGTATGTATCAATATTTCTTATCAATAAGGTAGTCCGCAGGGAATCAGGGACAGTGTACAGTTTATGCCTTATAGGTCACACACTCTCTTTACTGAATGAACATTATGAAGGTAAATTAGTCTTTGTATGAAAGCATGTACAATAGATTTTCAGCATGAAGTAAACGCTAACATTAATAAGACCAATCAGACATATGGATATATGACCTTGTGTATGCAGGTTCATCTAAAAACTGATTTGCAGTGCTGAAATACTTTTATTACATTTTTTATAAAAATCATATGAGGGTTTTACGAGTTTAGAAATGAGAACAAGCGTTGTAATGCCAAGTTTTTAGATTTTTAAATACATGGGGCACATTTTTGAGGGGTAGGAATACCCTCAGGTGCAGTATATCGGAGGTTAGTACAATATGTTTGCAACAGAACAAAATCTCATAAATGTGTGCCTGGCTGTCCTTGAAAGAAAACATGTGGATTACCAAACTAGATTCACAAGTGTCACTTTTGTTTTTAAAGGTGACATGAGAACTGTGTATCCCGATGACAGGGAAAGTTGGCTGCAGGGGGAAAGTTTACACTTCACTTCATAATTTGTGCCTCAGGGCCTCCACTGTTGAAAAATAGGTTAATCCTGTGAAACCAATTTTGAGAGCTGTGACTAAGCCAACAAATCACATTTTACTCTCCTCTGGTTATGCACCTTTTTTTTCATCCACAGGAAACTGAATTAGTAACACATACTTTTCTTCTCTGCCGCCTCCTTTACATTAGAACAGGCACACATTTAGATAAACACCTTTGGACATGTTCAGAAAAACAAGAGTTTGCTGTAGTGAAGCACTATGCAGGGGGACATTAGAAGAGATACATTTTTAGAGACAACTAAGTGTCACTTTTTCAAGCTGCCTGGCCAATATTTCTCAAATACGTCAGGAAAATAATCGGCAACCCTTGCAGACACCACACAACTTTCTACAAATGGCTCAAAATCTTTAATGTCAGACACAAGACGCATCTATCCATACATTTAGTCACTATACTAATTATATTAGATTCCTCTTTATTGTCAATGCACACGGACAAATACATTAAGTTAACATCTCCCTCAGCCTTTGCAAAACACTAATAAATCTGTTCGCAAAATCCAGGATAATTTAAGTCCAGCTTCAACAGATGTCTTGAAAATATGTTTTGCATACCGTCTTTGTTGCAACATCTATATCATCAATATTTCAGTTCTATACCTATGTGTCCAAACCTTTATTTTTTCGTGTTCATAGTATGCAAAATCTACCAAATCATGCTCCATATAATGTCAAAATGACTAAGAAATGAAATTGGCGATGATAAATTATGGATTGCAAACACAATATGTCAATACAGATACATTTTAGGATGTTGGCCTTTAAATTACAAGAAATCACACCGCAGAAACAACATAGAAATAAGAATCTTTTTTTCTACTAAATGTTAATGCCTGAAAGTTTTTACAGGTTTGTGGTTTTTTCAACTGTTTATCTCTTCTTTGTTGTTATCCATTTTTCCAGAAATTTAAAATTGTGCTACAATCTTCATCGGTCTTGATAACTCAAAGAGGAAACAGAGGTAACCTGTAGAAAAGGCTCAGCTCAGGCCTCGCTTTAAATAACAGTCCTGAGATTTAAATCCAGCTACCCACAAGTTATACAGAAGTGACAGTAATCATATTGTAACATAGAGCCCCTTTAAACATTTAACAGCTTAAATTAAATTAAGTTATTATTGTCTTTGTATGACATCATACAATAAGATTAAGTTCGCTATAGCTGTGGTTTTGGACATTTTACACAAACAACCTTTTCTGTGTCAGTTTTTAGGAAATCAGTGCACACTTTCATCATTTCACAGCTTACATATAACACACTCATCTTCAATAAATATTTGAGAAAAGGACAGATCCAAAGCAGAGGTTTTTAAGTCTTTCCACAGTTAGGATCAAACACATTGCTGAGTTACTGTTTGAACACATATCTGCCTGCTGTGGGACTAACAGCTGGTATTTTCTGTTCATACTCTGGGAGTTCAATCTAGGTCTGAGTCTTCAAGGACACGCAGAAGAGTTTGTCCGCTTGAAAACATCATGTACTTTGCGATGATGGATATGCACAACAACTCTACAAAATCTCCTGTTTTTGTTCTGCCTTTCGACCACTGTAAAAATATCGATGTGAGCGTTCAAACAGCTTGAACTGAGAAACTTAAACAAGAGGATCATGTGGTGGAGCCTTCTGAAACTTGTATTTATACTGAGTGAAGAGGCCCAACCTGAAGCTGCTGACCCGACACTAAAAGCTATACACACTTCTTACACTCAAAAAACCTCACAGACGACAAAGGAGATTCATGTGAATAAAGTAAAACAGGCTGAAGAAAGCCTGAAGCTGTTATCAGAAGTATACAAAGAAATGAAATATTCATACTCTGTGTTGACTGTATATTTTTAAAGATATAAATTGTTCGTTGCTATCCCGGCTTGCAATATGTGATACAACAAATTAAAATACAGGCAGCTGAGTTCATACGGCAATCATCACTGTCCTAACCCTAACCCTAACCTAATTGTGCTGACCTAAATGAAATATGATAATTTTATTCACAAGTGAGGGTAAAATGGATTGTGAGATTGACAGACTGGTCGGTGCAGCATCGGCAGTAATGCAGCCGTTGTACCAGTCTGTCTGGGTGAAGAGAAAGCTGAGCCGAAAGGCAAAACTTTACCAGTCAAATCTTCCAGCTTCTAACCCTCTCCTGTGGTCATGAGCTTTGATAGCGACTGAAGGTAAAGGATCGCAGATTCAAGCGTCTGAAATAAGTGTCCTCCGAAGGGTGTCTGGGCTCAGATTTAGAGATAGGGTAAGGAGCTCAGACATCTGGAGGGTGCTCGCAGTACAGCCGCTGCTCTTCTGCATCAAAAGCATCCAGTTGAGATGGTTCGGGCATCTGATTATGCCTCCTGGTCGACTTCCTTTAGAGATCTTCTGGGCATGTCCCAACTGGGAGGAGACCCCAGGGTAGACCCACAGCTCTCTGGAGAGACTGTATTCATCTCATCTGGCCGGGGATAGCCTTGAAATCTCCCAGGGGGAGCAACAAAATGTTGCTAGAGAGAGGGACATCTGGGTCAACTTGCAAACCGGCACAGGATAAGAGGAGATAGATTGGGATTTTTGTATATCATGTCGTTTTCTCTTCATGTTTTTCTTACTCAGATCTAAATTCTAAACTTATTTGTAATGATTTTGAGGGCACGAAGTAAAGATACCAAAATATGCATAGTGTTCATTTTTGTGACTCGTCTGTTGATTTGAAGCGTACGCTCCCAGTTGCGGAAAGTTCAATGACTCTTGCGTAATAGTCTGTTATGTTCCCCCTCACAATTCCTCGATTACTCTACTGATATGATGTATACAGCTCTGCAGGCCACGCAATTCCCCACAGAGCTGTCAATCATGGCTTTTTAAACGTTTTTATAACATCAAATCACTTATCAGAACTACGTTTCTCAGAAAAATGAACACTTGAACATAAACGAGCATGATAAGACTTCACTTTTTAAGACAGAAACCATGTTTGAGAAAAACTTAACATCCTTTTCTATCTTCATAATTGACCCATGCCTCATCTGTTAACATATTGGAGGCAGAAGTTGTGACCTATCAAAGCCAATCATTTGGGGGAGCTCCAGATGTTTTGCCTTCACCTTTGGGGAGCTGTCATGTCACCCTGTTTTTTATAGTCTTTGTTTCAAATTAGATTTATGTCCACTCTGGCTCCAAATGATGTCACCAGCTAGTTTGTCAGTGTCACTGCCTCAGGGGGTATTTTGGCTGAGATGAGTCGCCCAATCTTTATATACAGTCAATGTTTGCAGTTACTGAAGCCATTAAATTGTTTAATATTTGCTTCATCAATTTCTCCACACCATTCCAAAGAAGCTGTCACATCTCACACGGTGTCAGCACTGCTGTAAAAATCTCCAGTTCTTTTTGGGGATAGATTTGAACATTTGCATCCTTCACATGAAACACTCCCAATTCCACAACACTGCAGGCTACTTTGTTGTGCTATTGTAGCCAGAAAAATGCTTTGGCACGGTTCACATTTTCTGAGTCAGTTTGGGTCGCAGTGAACTCAGTGGGAGCAGGTGAATAACACAGTCTCATGTTGCTCAAAATAAGAACTGTTATTGGATCAGAATTCATGCATGTCATGTTAGAAAGAGGCTTGAATTACTGTTAACTTTAGACACAATGATCCTCCAGAGGCTCTTCCTCTCTGGTGAGATTATTCGTGCTCCAAACTGTGCTGTGAGAAATCTGTACCATTGAGCAAACAGCAGAGTCTGGGTACCCATATTGGGTTCTTGACTTGTATTCTCTTGTGCTACTTTGTTCTTGTTCTCTGGTACATTTCAGGGGGTAACATTGTATTTTTTACTCTATAAGTAGCAGCATGCTATTGGAAAAAATTGCGATATCTTTTCTATCCAGGATTTGAAAAAATAAATACAGAAATGACAGAAAACCAAACCAGAAATGTAAAAAAAAAGCACACTATGCACTTTTCTACATTTTAATAATAAAATAAAAAGTATGCATATTAGCTATAACTCTATTTCTGTGCCTATCTGCTGCAATGTTACAATCTCTGTGTTGGCAACATGTCACTTCTGTCAAATAAATCCAAAAAGCAGTTTGCAATCTGTTATACTGCAAATATGTACGAGTTACTGGATGTTTGCATGGGTCCCTTGCTTATAATTTTTTTTTTTTTGCATTTATTTTCAGCTAAAACTATACTTTAGTATATTAAGCACACTTTTAGATAGTGAATAAGTCCTGAAACAAAGATGTAAACAAAAAAAAACCGTCAATATGAGCCACAATTAAAAGGGGGGAGAAAAAGTGAGTCCAGGAGTGGATACAATTCAGCAATTGGACTCAATGCCCATGTATACAGTCTAGTTCTCATCGCAGCGGATATGGGTTCGACTTAGGTGAATCGGCCATTTGCTGCATGTCATCCCCCACTCTCTTCTCCCTACATTATCTCTCTCTTCAGCAGTCCTAGCCAATGAAGGCAAACAGTTGTCTAAAATATATAAATTAAATAACTTAAGAGCAAGAAAGTTCACCTTGTGCATTTACTGCTTGTTACTTCATCTCCTTCAGCTGAGAGCATGCAGCCTGTAAGAGCACAGATACAGCTGCCTTGAATGGCTGTGGTGGTTGAGACTTTGGCCACTAATGTGGTCATTGTGGTAACATCTCAGATGCTATAGACATGGCTTCAGTTAATGTATTGTGACTACTGTTTACTGCGCCTATTGAAATCAGCCATGATAGCCATTGCTATGCCACCGAGAAACTGAATCACACAATGCTTCTATCAAATTAAGACCTAAGAAATGTGATCACATAGCTTGTGTTCTAGCATCATTACACTTCTTTATTTTAGGATACACTTTTCTGTTTTTGTCTTACACCTGAGGATTTATTACTTTTCTGTTTTATTTTGCTGCCTTTCTGAAGCCCTTTGTGACGTATGAAAAAATCCCTTCAAAAAATCTTAATTATTTTGTTTCATTATTATATTCTCATATAATGTTGGTGTAAATTCAATTTAGGAATACAGCCGCTAAACACACTGCACAGCAAGTAAAGCCAGGCTACATCACTGCACTTGTATTCAGCTTGTGCATTAACAGTAGTCATTGTCAGACGCTTTTTAAACTAATATATCACTACATGAACAAACAGCCAACACACAGCTATATGTCTACAGCCACAGCCAGCAAGAAAACAACGACAAAAGCTTTTTCCTCCCATAGCTATAATCATTTCAGCAGCTAAGGTGTGTCCGACCGGCCACTGCAGCATCCAGTTACATTATACACACCATCTGAAAAAACAAATCAACCTTTCCCTTATGATCAGAAATGTATTCCAAATAACATTTCACAGGGCCCCTTCATCGGTCCCGTCCAGAAGTATGAAACTACAGCCAAGTGAAGTGCAGGTTTTCTAAGCTTAGCATAGAGTTTTGAAACAGGGAAATGGCTCTTTCCATCTGTAACAAAATCAGCCTACCAGCATCTCTGAAGCTCTGTTTATAAAATATTACATATCTAAGTTATCTAAATATTCATTTTGCATGGGGTATGGGTTTGCATGACCATTTCTTGAACAAGCTAGCACAGTAACTCCCATAAATGTCTGCTGGTAGACACTCCTAAAGAAAAACTACAAATTTGTATTTTTACTCTTCCTTTATTGTGCAACTTTAGCAAAGATTATACAACGTGATGACCCCTAAACTTTGGTGCTAGTGGACAGATTTAGGACCTATTGAGAAAGTCAGGTGAGATTTTTCTCATTTGTCTCTAGTTTTAATGAAAAGCTAAAGCTAACTAGCTAATGGCTATCTTTGCTAATAGCCTGAATGATCTCAGATAACCTTTTGCAAGAATTTGTTTATTTCCAAACTTTTCACCTTATTGAGACTTAATACTCGTACATGTTTTTCTACACTGACATATGATCTACTCAAGCAAAGGGTGTGAAAAACATATCCCTTTTCACAGCTTCAAATTTTGATGGACTTTTCAGACTTTTTTTAGAGCTTCATTACTTTTCGAGATAAAAGATTGAATCCTTTAAAATGTGTGTTATTTTACAGTATTGAAGGAGAAACTTCTGTAATGGAGGTGAGTTTATAGCAAAGTCTCAGGGTTGACTGAATCTGTGGTGGAGGGACCCAATGTGATATCTCTCATGGGTCCCAGAAATCCTGGAGACACCCCTGTAGAAACATCATCACCCTTACCCAGTCACTGTGAATTTTTTTAAATATTTCCTACATGCGTTCACACACCAGCACACCCAAACTTCTCACAGAAATGTCACTATGGAGATGGCAGGAAAAGATCCAGATAAAGTCATGGTGAAAAATGTTGATGTTTGCCCTCACACATACAGCTCACCCAGATAATTTTCAGTTTTGTGCATGAATAAAAAGGGCTCATGAGCACCAGAAATTGGATTCCTTTTCAGTTATTTTCTCTGGTTATTATTAAAATAAGCCACCTCATTGTCCTGTCTCTACATCGTTTAGAGTGCGGTCACTAACAAATATTACGTTTCATTTAGAGACAACTACGGTTTTGTTTAATTACTTCTAAACTCTGGCCAAAATGAGGGCGTGGATCTCTTCCTCTCACTCCATCATGATTACCTACCGATCCCTCCATCCACTCCTCCTGGCAGACCCAAACATTTACAAGCAGGTGTGGATCTGTGAGAAACTTTGACTAAGCGCAGATGGCAGGAAATTCCAGTGAAATGACAGTTGCTCGGCCCAAACCACAAGACAGTGTGAGCAGAGCCCATGAAGCCGATACAGCAGGCTTCATGGGCTCTGCTCCTCTATGGACCCGATGTGCACTTTTTGGCCTGCTAGCGTCTTGTAACAGGAGCAGCTTCACAAGACGTCTGTTAAACCTCTTCTGCTATGGCCTGAGTCTGGTGTGGAGGGTACTGACTGACTCCAAAATGTCTTTCCAAACAGATTTTGGGTGGTATATCTGGTCAGTGAAACCTTGTTAAAACAGATTGTGTTTTACATCTAATGCTTTTTTATAGCCTCATGTTTTGTGAAACATTAGTATTCCTGCCAATGTATGGTTGAGCAACATCAAGCTACACTTTTCCAGCTCTTCATGCTGCACTCCTTCTTGCGATGGAAAGTTACTCTCTAAACAACTTGCAGACAAGACGGTGTTAATGAGGGCAATTAAGAATCTGAATACCCAGCGAGGTCCAACACAAACAAAAATGCATATTTTTCCTACATTGTTAACAACAATTGGGGCTGAAAAATGCTTTGACTGACATATCACATCAAAAAACAAGGCAGCTTCACGTGCCTGTCCCCCTGTGCAAGGTGGACATATAGTTTGTCTTACTACAACTAGCGCTGAAACACAGGGCTTCAGGTTAGCTTCAAGGCATTCAAGGCATCTAAAGAAAGGGAAATTTAGACTTCTAAGTGAGAAATGTAAGGTGAAAATCATACATAGGGATTACAGCTGTTTTGAATATTACCAGTTTTCATTCAGAATAGTTTAATACAGATCTGTATCATTGTTTGTTAGCTATTAGCTAAAGTTATCGTGTTAGCTTGTTTATTAAAGGGGCAGTACTGACTTCAGTTTAGGAGACAGCCACAGAGAGTGGACCAGCAGCAGGTCTTTTATTACAGTCTGCTCATGTTACTGAAAACGTCAGACCAGATAAAGTCATAAAAACTCTAGTAAAGGTAAGCTATGGTAGTTTACACTTACAGGAGATTTGTACAAACAAGAAGCTGCTGTTAAGATTGTAAAGCTCCTACATTAAACTGGGCTAACGCAGGGACAGGCTGAAATAATACTTCCTCCGGGACTAGCTGGGCTTCATAGGAATGGGTGTATTTGACGTCTTTTGAGACCTGTGAAGTCAAACATAATTGTATTTGTTTCAACTGACTATAGTTTAAAGATAGAATGAAAAGCTGGTGGTCATAAAAAAGTGATGAAAATGCAATATGGTTTTAAAATGGTCTCTATTTCTTACATAAATGCTGCTTATGGTGTTCATGATGTTAAAAGTGAACTTGGTAAGGGGGCAAAATGAGGTATAATCGTCTCCTCTTATGTACCAGCACGAGTGAGTGCAAAAGTAAGTTGAAAAAAATAAATAAAGAGGAGGATACAAAGAAAGCTATGACTGTTACAATCGTTTCTCCACAACCTGTATTTACTGCCAAAACATCACTTTTCTCTTTCAGTAGGTCCTCCTTTGTAACCCTAGCTTGTATATTTCTCTACTCAAACTTTGAAATGCAAATCTGTTTTCCTCTGGGAGTGTGTGAAACGAAGGGAGCCATTCGTGTGTCTCCTTCGTTGATTCTGTGAGGCGTCATTAATCTTGACGGATGCCTTTAGCTGCTATATTTGTTTGCTTTTTATGTGACTGTAAGGTGGCTCCCAGTAATAATATTTAAACTTATAGCAACAAACTCTCTCTACATTAAGTTGAGTCCTCTTTTAAGGGTCCAACACTAACTCATGCAAAAAGTAACATTTGCTGCTACTGTGACCTCATGCTTAGTAAGACATACACTAAAAAAATAAATAAAAAAAGTTCAGGACTGTTTCTCTCTGTTACTGTTTTAATTAACCAAAATGAATGTTGTAATATTTTGTATTGCTGTTATACTTATTTAATCAGTCTTCTCCTTTCCTGTGTTGCTTCTGCAACTCCAACCTCCCTCTGAAGACCTCATGGGAAATAAACTCATTAGCTCTATTGAATTATTCTTAAGAACAAAAAAAAAAACAGCATAATGGTTTAACTTTAAAAAAGGGGGACAAAACGAACTACATTTTTCACAATTTCATGACACACAGCTTTCTTTTAATAATATTAACAGTAGAGCCTGAACAATTAATCGGCTGATATCAAGTGACTATCGGTATCGGCTAATTTAATCGCAGATTTGCGTTGTTATCACTAGATTTATTCACCAGTCAAATATCATTAGTGTGAGAGCTGGCAGCTTTCTTTATTTTTATTTATTTATTTATTATTCCTCCGTTTTTTGGCTGGTATCTATGCCTATACTGATTGTGCTAGAAACATGGTTCAAACTGGAAATGGTAACGCTTGGTTAAGAGAAGTGTGCTATTACTTTTAATGATGCTACAATGTTCCAGTGATTTAATATTAATATTTTAAACTATTTGCACAGCGTGTTCCTTGGATGGTACTGATCATTTCCCGTGCTGCAACACTATGGTCAATTCAGAAGTTTGTCACTCTATATATTTCAAAATATGCATACTACTGTAACTCATCAAGCCTTTACCCAAATCATACCAAAGAGAGAAGATACTGGGTTCAATTCCCGAGATAACACATAAGCTTCTCACTAACCCGCAGACTCCAGTTCATGCGTGTTGTTAGGGCTTTTGCTTTTCTCAACACTAAAATGATTGACTGATTTTAGATGAACTTGAAATGTTAAATATTAAATGGAGCAGATATCTCAAAAACTAAAAGTGCTATAGTATTCAAACTTGGCCATGTGGTTACTTATAAAATGCTCAACATACTCATAAATGATCCTATAGCGCCACCATCTCGTCAGTCATCAAAAATGTTGTGTTCAAGGCTCATAACTCATTTGCTGCAAGTTATATTCAATTTGTAAATTCATTTTACTATATTTTTTTACATTTATGTTCAACATTTTGAAAACAAAAGTGTTTAAAGTCCAAGGTCTAGAAACAAAAGTTTTTCCAGTGTTTTGTCACTGCCCCATAGTGTGGCATTGTTTGGTGGTGTCTTGTCTTCTCTGAAGCCCGGTGGGTAAAACCGCTACCCAGATAATCTGATGATTATGGGTTCGATTCCTGAGAGTTCCAGACTACCTCACTTATTATGGAAACTTGTTCCTGTGGTGACAACAGTCACCAACAGTTGACCTACAGGTGGTCCTCCAGTACTTCAAAAGTGTTAGCTGCTGCTTGGAAGTGGAAAAAGCTGTCAAACAGACTGTGGTAGCGATGGCTGCCAAGGCCATGGCTGTAATCGTATAGTTGCCTCCGCTCCCAGCTCTGCCAGCTCTCACACTGAAATTTCTTAAGGAATTTCCCATTCTAGTTTCATTTGAGTTTCATGGTATAATACTAGCAGTTCTCTTTCACCAGCAGAGGGCGCTATATGGATTAAAACAAGCATTATCACCCTACAGAGTGTCGAGTGTAGACGCACGTACATACGCTGTTATTTTACAGTTGAGGAACCATCTTGTCTTCATTGTTAATCTTTTCCACTAGTGTGTGATCACTGCATTTAAAGGATCAATACAATTAATGTTTGCATCTATATCTATCTCTCCAGATCGAAGATTAGTCTAAGAAAGATATTGAGCGATATATCGGTATCAGATTTTATCTGACGCCCATCTAGCTTGTTAAACTAGCATAATCTAAACGGCAAAAATACAAAGCGGACAGATCAGCAATTTGGCTTTGGGATTTGGCTGAAGTGAAGTCTATAGTGTCGTGGCAAACAGCAACAACATACCTACCTGTAAGTCAAATCAACCCCTTGATATGCCTATTTATAAACTATCCTTGATATAAAAAACACCCAAGTGCAGTTTTTACCAATAAAGAATTGAGCTATAGAAATCAGAGCTGTTCTTTTCACCAAGCTGTAAATAAGATTATTCCTGCAATAAAAATAGACATTTTAATGTTGGACCTAATGGGGATTCATTGGCTTTTGGGGCCAGCCTCAAGAGGACACTTGAGAATCTTTCACACTTCAATATTGGCTTCATTTTCCAACAATGAAGATTGCAGTTTGACAAGATTGTAACCAATAAAGAAGTATTTTTTCCTGAGTTTAAACAGTGTTGGGAACATTAGGAATATCAGTTCACAACGCAACATAACTTACATCACATGTCTATATGTTTTATGTTTGAATCATAGTGAGTACTTTTGCTTTCCTTTAAACATTTGGCTACATCTACATTGCTTTTAAATGCTGGACAACAACTTTTTATGTTATGATTCTAGTACTGCTTAATTTGAAGAATGTAAATGATTATCCTCCCAAAAAATAAACAAATCATTCAGACTGATGAACGCTTCAGCCTGCAGCTAACTATAAAATCTAATCAAATCCAAAGGGCCTTGATACATACACAAATGTTTTTAATACATTTGTTTTCTTTCAAGTATTGTTAGAAAAGCCCCGAACAGGAATCTGGAGTTTATAAGCACCATGTAAAGATAAACTACCCCTCAATGTAATAATTGGTGCATTTATAAAACCACTTATTCACTGGACAAAGAAGAAATGCTCTCAGAACTAAGATGATTTTCCAAGTTAATATGATTTAAAAAGACACTGGCCTACAGTTAATACACCCCAGAAACTATGTTGAAACAGTTACCTCTGATACTTGCAGCGGGTCAGATTACCCAGCTGTGTCACCCTTGGGTGTTGCAAAAGAGCACGCACCTCTAGCCAGGAATAATATTTCTGAACCAAACCAAAATGAGCTCTGCTCGTAGGGCAATCACAGTTAATGTCCGTGAAAGGTATGTGGGGACCGGGCAGATGTTTAAAAAAAAAAAAAAAGACAAAAAAAAAACAAGTGACGAAATATTTCATCAGCATGCTATGAACACAGGCAGGGTTGTCATAAATGTGCAGGTCTAACTAGCATGAGATCGGATGTGACAAATTCAGACTGCGGGCTGTTTTTACAAAGACATGGCTACAAATATTTATGTAAGAGAAAGCAAATTTGTTGTTTTTTTTGCCGCACACTAATACGTCCCATATGATCAGAGTTTCTCAGTGACTTTGAACCTTTAATTAAACATTAGGTCATCTTGTTGTACGTAATGTAAACAGGAGTATTAAAGGGGTATTATAGTAAGCTGTGACTTTGAATGACCTCTATTGGCCACCAGAGGGATGAGCAATAATAAGATGTGTCTATCCAAATACTGCTTAATTGTTTAGAGCAATTTCCACAAGTTTCCATCAGCATCTTTAATGCCAATAAAGATGCAACCACAGCTAAAAAGAGACACAATGACTCACCTGCTTCCAAATTGACCTGCTTTAGAAACTTAAGATATGTGTCTGTTTACTGCCATTTGTGCCTTTCTGGTAGTCTGCCTGTAACAGGGAAGGCTTAATATTTTTGTGAGAAATTTGCATTCCTTCAAAGAGATATGAACCAAAAGGCAATCAGCTTACAGCTTAGATTTACACAAAAACTGGACACTTAAGGTAACACATGTCGGTTTTACATTGGGAGTCTGAAACCGTGCAGTAACAAGGCTCCGCTTTCACTCCGTCTTTGTATTTTTACATTGAATCCACAACATCATAATATTGGTGTCACAATGTGTTGATTTACTTTGTAGCACAACGTCAGCAGGAGATGCATACAGCGGGGGCTTCACATGCACACACACTCAGATGTGCATACACAAACACATGGCTGGTCAAAGCATAACAGGGCCATACGGTCCCAACTTCAACTGGCAAGGTAGCTTCAGTTGGGAAGCTTTGCTCTGTCCATATAGAACTTTGTACATGTTTCAAACTTTGCAAAGAAGACAAAAAACAAGAGGCACGTTATTTGCTAGTCCTGCTCAGTCTGAGCTCTGGCCTGTCGTAAACTTTTTAACACATTTGTTTCTCTTTACTAACTATACTCAACTGAGATGATGAAATAGAGAGAGGTGAGGACACACTGACTCTTCTTCAATCATAATGCAACAAACAGACATTTTTAGATTTCTTGTAGTGCACAAAATAAACATTCAAGATAAATTGAAGGTAGAATGCATTTTTTAGGGGGCAAAGCCAGGCTATTTCCCCCCCTATTTACAGTCTTTGTGCTAAGCTAACTGTCTGCTGGTTGTAGCTTTTAAAATACTTTATAAATGAGACAGTAGTCAAGTAATTCTCACAGCAAAAAGTAAAACTATTTGCAAATAATTACAGTTTTTTTTTCATTAAGCTTCTGAGCTTTGTCCGCTTTGTGTTGATTTCAGCGCCCCCTGTGGACAAGACAGTAGGCCTATCTATTTTTTCTCTTTCTATCTGAACTGTACTGAACTCAGTGAGAATCTTTTCCATGGAAAATGTAAAAGTAAAGTTTTTGAAGCATGACATTTATTCCTTTCCTCTGACACCTACACCACAACAGCTTTAGACATTAAATATAGTTTTATAGAAACAGTCACTCTCAATGCTGAAGGTCTTGTCTGCTTTTTCAGGCCATATAGAGGCATCAGTATTAATATCAGCGTGTTTCTCAACTAACCAAAAACTCAGCAAAATATGACAACACATTATCTTTCTATATAACTTTATCTTGCATTTCTTGTAGTACTGCAAATCCTAATCGACTTTAAAATATTTCTAAAGACATGAGATCACCCATTAAACTGCAGGTTCCAAACAAACACATTTTACCTAAGTGTGTGTGTGTAACTGTTCCTCTACTGAAAAAGCTTTTAATAATGTAAAGACTCGAGCTTTTTGAGTAGTTTTAATCTGCTATTTTCAAGGTCAGTTTTAACAAAATGTCCACTAACTCACCTGTTTGGGATCTGACCTCAACACGCAGCCACCTCTCTTTCTATCTTACAAACATACTGTAGGGAAACTGTCAAGCTGTAAAGACGAGCATCAAAATCTGAACATCTAAACTTTGCTTCTCCTAACCATGTAACCTCATTTTACCCAAATTATGCATACATCTGCTTGTCAAAACATATTGAATCCCTAAATGAAAGCCAAGTGATCTGTAAACTGTGTAAACTGTGTTTTTGGGTTCAAAATTTCACTTGTAGTCAAATATTTTGAAACCGTTGTTTACATTTTTATAAAACCCACTAAAACTGAAATGCTTTTGTTATTTTCTTCCCCTGGTGCAAATTCAAGGCGAATGTACACTGCCAGGCCAAACAAATGGTTCTGATGCGAAACAAATCTTGGCTCACTTTTTTGTCCATCTGAGCACTTGAGCAAACAATCCGAGCATCTGGTGAAATAATTGCTGACTCACTGGTGTTGATCAACAACCTGATCTGCCTCCCAAAGGCATATTAGTGTCATTTTGAGCTTTAGGAAACAGTACAGATCTTTTTATTACCTCACATATTTAAGATGCAATGAGGTTAAAAATGATCAAGTTTACTGTGATTCAGCACTTTCTGCACACACCTCTGAGCAAAGGGAACGCAGGCCGAGTCTTGTGCATATAAACCATGATTCCCCAACTCAGGCTCTGTGCCAGTGATACCATGAGACTAATGATTAAAACAAGCCTTCTCATCTGTTTGACTTCCAGAAAGCCAGATTTCCACCCCCTGCGCAGCACTTTTCATTCCAGCAACATTACATAAATCAGTGCACTGCAGAGGAGTGGAAAGGAAGAATCCCCTAAGTAATGAGAGGGGGAAAAAATATCACAAGGAACCATTTGGGTAAAAGTTTACTACAGTTTGGAGGATATCTAGGCTATTAATTGCCTTCCTCAAATACTTATTGCACAATCAAAACAAGTTCTTGTGTAATCCATGATATAGACGCAAAATCAGACCTGATTATAACATTAAGCACAAGTGACCAACCATGTTAAAATATTTTCCTCTAGCTAAGGAGAATTTCCCCAATTTATCATAAAGTACTGACAGTTCAGTGGTTGTAAAGCATTTCTGCACATCCTGAATCCACCAACAATGCTTCATAATTTATGTCTCGGCTGGATTTACTTTCAGCTGTTGACATCTGCACTTATATATATTTCTCAATTTTTCCACCATTCTCATTGTCAATAGAAAAATGATGTAGTTCTAGCTGAGTAAGCAAACTTTTAGATGATCTCAGAAAACAGAGCCTGCAAATTAAACGTTGCCTATTTTTACAAACTGAAACACAGCATAGCGTCTGCAAAGTCTGCATGACAACACGTTTCTACATTTCAAACACATTCAGAGTACAGGCACGTAATATTAAGTGTGATATTCTTACTTTCTTTTGCGTCCAGTCATGCTTCACTCAGCTTGTCGGTACGTCTGTGCCTCGCGCTGGCTGCACGCGGATTGTGCTTCCCCCTGTCATGAGCTCTCTCTAGCTGCGCGAGCTCACTCTCTGCTTTGCTTTGCTGCGCACGCGCACACGCACACGCACAAACACTCAGGCAGAAACTTTATACTCTTAATAAACACAAGATGTGACGAAGCTAATTACATTAACTCAATGTAAGTATTTTTACTACTCAGCGGTGTTTGTTTTTATCAATGCAAACCACGATATTTCACGCTGCATTTATATTTTCTGTCATGTTGCTACAAAGAGTTCACTGTAACCTTAAACCTACTTTTAGGTAAAACTATCATCTGTGACTTTACAGGGAGATTTTCTCACAATATTCCAACAAGGATTTTCCATACAAATCTCATTAATTTTTTTTTACTTTAGTAAGATTTTTTCATTTGTTTCTTGATGTCATATTTAGCCTTTATTTTTCAGCAGGTTGGTCCCGTTGAAATAAAGAACCTCCTTTCCCAGAGAAACCTGGCCAAGACAGTCAGCAGCACAAACACACAGTTACAGACAGAGACACAAAGGGAGACAAAGTACAATTTACAAAACACTAAAATTTTCATTGAAAGACAACCATCTGGGAGTCAAATCTGTGAGTCAGCGGTTGAAGCTGAAAGCATCGACATCTAGAATCTGCTCACAAGTCTTTCATTTTAGATCTACATCAGACATTTAAGGACACCAGCTCCTTGAGTTTCAAGTCAGTCTGCAACCAATTGAGGGTGCAGAATACCCAAAAGCCCTTTCTGTCCAAGCATTTGGGACAGAGAGAATAAAGAGGTCCTAAAACTCATCGATAGTGTGGGAGCAGACCAAGATTTTCCTCATATGTAAAGGTGTACAGTGTATGAGCCTATAGGGTGGGTTAATGATGTGTGAACAATTTATACAAGTTTGATAAACGTGCTGCTAAAAAAATAATTTCAAAATGATATATTACTGAACCTTTTATCATTGACAAAGTAACACTTTTTACTGTAAATAACAGGCTTACTTTTGCTCTGCATTTGGCCCTACCCTTGAACTTTTGTGCCATTTATAATCTCAAATTTAATGATTTCTTTCCTTTTGATTTATGACTTCCAAATGTAACAACTTCTAATTTCACGGCTTTTTGCAAAGAGGAAAACATAAAAGTCCCTTTACTCGCGACTACTCAACAGAGATTAAGATTATAACATGAAAAACCCCAAATATTTATAATTTATGACTCGTAACTGCTCAGCATTATTACATGATTCATTAAAGATGTTTCAAGACATTAAATATTTTGCTATGGACAGGCTTTGTTTTGACTTTTTTAAAAATAAAATTAAACAAATAATAAAATCTTAAATTACTTTTTTCTTCCTCGTCATAGAAAACCCCAGGATCTCAGAGTATGCTCAAGTTGTTTATTTTAAGAATTTAACAGCTGGACAAAATATGACTCTTACTTTACTCCTGTTTAGTTTGTTAGAGGTTTTCAGATCTCTATCATGAAAGTAATGCCATCGATCAGTGTTTGCTTCAAAACTTGATTAGTAACCCTTGAGTGACCCTGCTCATACATTCAGATTTCAGATCAGTAAACTCAGCAGACATATTTGAAAGCAGTGAAGATTGATTAGATTGTTACAGTAGATTTAAATGCTTTTGATATTTAGAGGTTCTGTAACAGCAAACTTTCTCACATAGCATTTTGATCTCTTGTTATCAGAGTCAGCTTCATTGTTCAAGCATGTAAATACAAGGACTCGGGCTGGTTTTAAGTTGCTCTCCATGTCTTCACAAACAGATCAATTTAAAGTGTGATAGAAAAGACTGATGGCTAAAAACAAATATATGTAAAAAACAATATACATATGATAATGAATGATAATATGATGTACATACCAGTGGGTCAAAAACAGGAAAAGCAACAACAAACAAATGTATATTTTTAATAAAAAAGATTGACGACATGACAGCACCCCAAAGGTGAAGCCAAACATTTTGGAGCTCCCCCTACTGACTGGTGACAGGATAGTTATATATATTGTCTATAAGCAAGTTAAAACACTTCTGTAAATCATAAAGTATCAAAAAAGATATTTACAGGAGGACTTCTCCGGAGATTCTCCTGAACTAGCTGTTCACATATGCTCCTCACAGCGGGGGACTTTCCCTGTCAGAAGGGAGGGGGATCGGGGGATTTCCCGAGGTAAGACGTGACGTAAAAAAACAACGCAGAAGTAGCAACAGAGTCGCTATAACAACGCTATAATGAGAATATTTGCCTTTATATCAATGCTATGTGTAATCCAATGGAATGACAACATCCACAAAAGAGAGGAGAACAACATACTGACGAACAGAAAACATAATGCAGCCGTTTAATTACGTGCACGGAGATCGAAGTGGTCGCGTGCAGACACTTTAGGCAGTCACTGTATGTAAACATCATTCTCTTTCCATTGGCTGAAATTGAAATCTCCGGAGTATATGCTGACGCGTTCAGACATCAGCTCACTCGTATTTTCTGCGGAAAAAATACTAGGGGTCTGGCCGGAGAAACTCCGGGAAAAGTCTGCGCGAAAAATGCGGCTGTTTGCGTTCACACATAGCCTAAAGTACCTTCGGGTAGACAAATCTCCGGAGTTTTTCAGGAGATTTCCAGATATGTGAAAAAGGTTTATGATGTTGATTCAGGTTCAATAGTTCAATGACTAGTCAAACTGGAGTCCTGATAGAGGCATTCAACCCTTACACCTTTATTGTGTTTAGAGTAAATTAACATATATAATGTGTTGTTTTTATAAGGATTAGCAGTGGTGTAGTTGTGCCTGAGCAGTGGGTATACACTTAATTTTTATCCAAAATGTGTTTTTTAAGGTGGCCCGTCCAGCAGAGGATAAAAGGCCTCTGTTATAAACAATGACATGTAACACTCCTCTTACATATTTAGTTAGTGCGCACTAGCCAATTAGAGACAGGGAGTAGGGAGGATCTTTCATTCACCATCCCCCCCAAAAGAATTGCAGCAAACTACTGAATATTGTCAATCAATCAACATTGTGTACCATAGGGGTTAGAAGTGGGTATACCCTAAGCAGACTTAAAAATAAGTGGGTATACAACATATACCTTGGTATACCCTGCACTACACCATTGCCCATCAGATCATCCTAAATAAATAAGAGAAAATAAAAATGCAAGCCCAACTCTACAGGTTAAATCAAATTCTATTGGGGACTCCACTGGGTGATGTCTCAAAAGGTATATCTCTAATTCTTATTATAATTTTGTTATCGAAATAAAGTATGATGATGTCATCTGTCCTCAGGTGTCTACCTGAAAGTTGTTACTTTTTCTAACAGCACCAAAGTAATCTAAGTAGCCCACAAATGTGTTGCTTAAGTTCTTATGATGTTTGGGTTGATTATATTGGTTGGGTTCTTTTTGGTATTGCAGTTTATCTAAGTTGTTATGTTGTTCTTTTTATTTTGGTGTTGTTTGGCTTGTTTTATATTTGGGCTCTTATGCTTTGTCCTTCTGTTTGTTTTGTAAACCTTTGCTTTCTAAAGGTGCTGAATTAAAGTTATCTATCTGTCAGTCTGTCCACCTACCTACCAACCTACCTGGCTACCAACTTCCTGTAGTTACCTACCTTCTTATCTAATGATCTAATGTTACTTGTGTAAATCTCAATTGGGAGAAAAGGTGTGCTTAAAAGTCTCCTTCAGCAAGAACCTCAAATTGATCCTAATATCGGCAGGAACCCTGCATGCATCTGCCAACACAAGATAATATAGTTTTTCAAAACTTCTTCTCCCTGCTGTTTTATTAACATTACAGCTGACAGCGCCTGTAAATAACCTCCTCATCACACTCCCGTCACACTCCTTCTGTCCTTGTTTGTACCGATCACATGAAAACGTTGACACACTGTACTGCAGCCTGTCAAACATCTGGCCCTCTGATCTGTGAAGATTGACATAAATACACAAAAGACACAAACAAGCAGAGGAACCTTTTATCTGTGTATCTGGTTACACAATGCAACTGCAAGTCCGAGTCGTATTTCTGATTCCCGAGATTCTGTACAGGGCTGTAAACAAGTCCTCTGGGATGGTGCTAAAAACCAAACCAGATGGGTGAAAACAATTCACAAAAGAACATATTCTCCATGTGAAATTGGGACATTGTTTGGGGTTTCATCTCCTATAACTGAATACAGAAAACAGCTGGTTTTGGTCTCTGTTGCTTGCCATCCTTTATGTTTATTCTTTGTATTTCTCCTCAGGTGCAATAAAATCATTCAGAAATATATAGGGGTCTTTTTCCACAGTTGTGTTTTTTGCCTTTTGGGCTGAACTTACCATAAAAGAAGAGGCACAGGTATTTCTAAAATCATTAATAGTGGCTCATTGATTAAATTAGTTTTATTCTGTTTTATTAAGTACACATGATTTCCACATTTTTCACTTCGATGCTTTAATGTTCATATTTTTGAATTAGGACTTTTTACAATAGAAATTGCAGACGTTTTGAGTTTATAATAACACTGTGGTTAGGTTTGAATCCAAAACAATCTGAGGAGCCGCAGTTGATCTAACCAGTCAGGAAATGTTCAGTGTTTTCTCAATTTTATAGTCAAGTACTGAACATTTGGCTTTTCGAGACTTCATAAAAAAATCTTTCATATGAAATAATCTGGGCAGGAAACTTGATGCTTTGCTGAAGATGTACAATTTGTGAGGATGTCTTTTTAATGGCTCTGTGGAAACTAACACAACTGTTGTTCATCACCTATGCACTAGATGTCCTCAGCGAGTTTCCCACCTCTTTGGATCATCTGACTTTCTTTGCCATCAGCCACCTGCGTGCACACCTATTGGTGGTTTTCTCCTTTTTTTCCTGTGTGTGGTAAATGTGTAAGGAGATTATTCTGATTGTCCTTTATCTTAGCAGCCGCACACAGTTTGTTTAATGTAAGATTAGAGCATATCAGAAACACTGGCATTGTATGAAGTTCAACCACACCTTTGCACACGTGTTTAAAAATTGTCTGATTAGGCCTGTGTGTCACTTGAAATGAACAGAGTGATTATTTATTACATGAAAATCAGACTCAGTGTCTTAATAGAGTTGTTTGTTATCCCACCATTACAGCTTTCACAGAAGGGAAAGGATCAAATCAGGGGAAATAAATGAACAAAACCAGTGTATAGAGGCTGAGAAAAACTTGAATGTCTGTTTAAATAGTTTTTATTCATCTTACGAGATGAGAAGAGCACCACATGTCCATACAGCAGTTTTGTAAATCATTCACTGGACTTTAAAATTCTTGTTTAGTAAAGGTGGAATTAATCAGGGTCTCTATTCTTTTATTTTCTACACAGCAGTGCCACCTTGTGGTCAGAAGTGGTAATTCACCATTGAAGCGCAATAATTTAGAGTGAGACTTAAATAAAATAACTTAAACACTGTCACAAAATAAAATGATCATGTAAAGGTTGTAGTTTTGATGAATACATTTGCTGTAATCTGCCTTTTTTTTAAACTACTTTTACCATGTAAATGACGTTTGTAGTTTATCTTAGTTGTTTCTTGGACTGGTGGTTTTGTGTCACATTAGCGCCCTCTGTTGGGGCCCTTTAGACTTGGCCTGTGCAACCTGTGTGTCACTGCTAATCTGCACTCCTGTCCCTCCTTGACTTCTAATAAAATCCACCTGATGCTTTGAAATGAGTTCGTTTTTTTCTTAGTAAAAGTGTTATTATCCATGTGTTATGGTTCAAAGTACTTCTGATATCAGTATCTAACCCTTGTGTGATGGTATTGATTTAAACTCGACCTGTGGTTATGCTTTGCCAGCTAAATCTTGGCTTCATCGTTATTCTGTCTTCTAGCTATTATGCTAATAAAAAATCTTTGTGGAAGTAATAGTATTAACTGTTTTCTTTGATCCAATGAGCCCATTGATTGGTTTTGTGTGAAATGTTTTACAAAGAGGAGGGCAGATGATGGAAAATTCTCAGAATGTTGATCAGAAATTCATTTTGAGGTAAAACGCTATAAAAAGAAATGCTGATGTTCTAAATCATATAGTCTGACCAAATGGAAAATCACTCTTCTTTTTTTTAGTAATTTCAAAGGTGTGTGTATGAATGTGTGTAAATGTGTGTGTGCGTGTGTGTGTGTGTGTGTGTGTGTGTGTGTGTGTGTGTGTGTGTGTGTGTGTGTGTGTATGTTTTACAACTTATTTCATAATTGCTGCTGACAAGAGATTATTTATGATGCATTATCAAATACAAATCAATACACAGCACTTGAAAAAGAATACAAATATAACATGTAAAAGAAACATGTACTTCAAGTAAAGGTATTTACTTTAAAACATATTTTCTCATGACCTCTGAGGTGTTACGCTGATAATAAAAGCCGTAGTAGACATTTACTGTGAACTATTCAACATTTTGCCATATTTAGAATATTTCACTACTTTCAAATATATCTATAGCTGCTGATTTGTTTTGTCTACTGCTACTTAGCAACAACATGTGACAGTTTCTAGAAATAAGGTAGTGGTTTTATTCTGCAATGATTTCCCCAATAACATTTGAGCATACCTGTTACATAACTGCAATGTCCAAACCTGAAGTGCTGTCGTCTTCATTGGTCTACTTACTGAACATCTACAACAAAACATGCAAACGTTTGAGATTAATGGGTGTTGCATGCAGCAAATGTGAGTCAGGGTCAGAAATCTCAAAAAGACGAAGCACACAAACCTGTAATGTCATACAATGTGGACAAAAGAGATGGATAACCTAATCATTTTATCATTTCTCATCGAGAATTATCAGTCATTTTTGAATGTTAACCTAATGGAGCATCCTCTTTGATTGAATCACTTATATTTGTGAGTCAAATCCCTGCAAAAGTGCAGACAAATGTAATAACAGTTGACGTCAGACCACACTTTCTGTCAAAGAAGTTTAACGCTTACAACATCCTTTACTTCACCAACATTACCCAAGTCCAGACCATTTTATTTATACAGCCACATATATATATAAAAAAAAGGTAAAAAATGTTAACAAGTTTTAGTAACACATTTTGAATGAACCATAAACCAAACAAAAATCAAAAACCCAACGTAAACATACACACACATACACATATACACACACATACACACATACACACATATCCACACACATCCACACACATACACACATACACACATATCCACACACATTTACACCTGGAGAAGTTTCTCTCAACAGCTTGCCAAGGACACAAAAGCATACAAATCATTACACATCATCCACCTGTGATTTTTAAATGTAGGCAGTCCATAATGGGAAAATGGTGACAAGAAAATCTAATGTTGCTTTGAAAGTATCCATCAATATTAACTACTCCAATCATACACATTCATACGCTGCTGACAAAGCAGCGGGAGCAACTTGGGGTTTAGTGTCTTGCCCAATGTGAAAACATTTATTTTAAGTTTGAATGTAAAGTCATCAGTGGAGTCAGACTGTCTGATATCAGCAGGCATGTTTAATAAGAGGCAGAGAGAATAAAGAAAGAACCTGCAGCAGCCCTCTGACTTCTGTTGAACTCTTGGGAAAGGAGCCCTGTGGGAGTGTAGGATGGAAAACAAGGTTGAAAGTGTTCAGCGGACCAACGAGTCCCTTACCATATATACTTATCTATGCTTTATTAAGGCTAATGGTCATGGCTTTCTTTCATCTTTACATTTATTTATAATTCTCTGACAATATTTCTCAAGCCTTGTTGCTGCTGCTCTTAGCTGTTGTGTCTATTTCTGTGTTGGACAACTGAGAGCAACTCAATGATTCAATGTGATTGAACACCTTTGCAAATGTGACATATTCTGGTGAGACAAAGGCAATAACAAGGGGCTGTCTATCAGTTTAGGACAGATAAGAGATCATCTTTAAGACTTATTTAATGCACAGATCACAAGATTAAAAACAACTAAATTACTGCCTGTCATTTTGGAGTTCTTGTTACTTGACCAAACTGGAGTTCATGTTGAGCAACTGATAATCAGCATTAGCTTTATCATCAGGTGTGATCTCAGGGCGCGGTCACACTGGCCATCTGTACCGTGCCCAAGCACGCTTCAACCCTAAAGTCCAGTTTGTTTGGCCAGTGTGACCCCTCCGTGCCGTACTCAGGCACGGTACACTTCCTTGTCTTTGGCACACTTAGGAGAGGTGTGCTTCGGCATGGTACAGTTCATGAATGAGCACAAGCACGCGGATACACAACGCTGACAGCCTTCATTATGGAGAAATCCAGAGTTTCATGGCTGTATCTGACTAAAATGACACAATATAAGCCACAAAGTAGCTGTCATATTCTCTGCCACGGAATCGGCCGCGCGTCTGAGCAGGCTTCATAATAACATAAAGCAAGCATGCGTTGAATTACGACGTTATTCCCAGCATGGGAATGGTGCAGCGGGGGGGCCAATCATGATTGAGTATGGCACGGTACAGATGGCCAGTGTGACCGTGCCCTCAGTATCTGTCCCCACAGTCTGACACTTTGATTTACACATTTGTGCTTGGTAGTTAATAACAAGGCATTATTTCATAAAACATGTAATTTCTGTGATTATTACAAAGGTAAGGCTTGAAAACCTTCCACCAGATGTCTCTCTGATGATGTAAAGTTGTGGTATCCTGTTGTTGCTTCCTCTTTAAATACACGCACGTGTAAAGCAGAAAGAATATAAAGACCTGCATGTGTTTCCAACTCTTCACTTTATCCATCATGGACAAAACTGTGCTGCTGATTGTGCTGAGTCTGCAGACTCTGCTGCTCATCTCAGCCTTCACTTCTACTGATGCAGCCGCTGTGGTGACAGATGATCAACAAAAACAAGTTCTGCAGCTGGTAAGAGGATCCACAGCCGGTCATTGAGTGTGGGGAGTTTCTTGTGGTTGTTTACTGATAGGGCTGTTTAAGTTAAAATTATAATTTAATAGAGATGTGAAACAAGCATTTTAGGTTATGTTTTAATTTGCATTTAAAATATTCGTATGAGTTTGGAAAATGAACAATAGTGGAGGTCGCTTTCTGCGTTCAATCATGATTTGTTTACTCTCTTTTTTAGAAGGAAATTGGAGAAAAGGAAGTCAAGCCGAAATTTCGGTTCTGGGGAGGATGTCTCAGAAGACCAGGAGGATGCAGCCCTTTCATAGCGGTAAGCCTGATTTCCCTTAAATTAAATGTTCAAATCTCAATGTGCTGATCACCGGAAAAAGAGAGAATGATTGTTGCATGTGAGCCTTTCACACATACGCTGCACTCCTGAAAATTCCCCGTAGTTTTCAGGGTGGGATGCATTTGTGAATATAAATATCAATATTTTTCACCCCAGCTTTATCCAGACTTTTCATGCCAGACCCCTAGTAAAAAATGTCAATGAGAAGTTGGGTTGAGCTGTGTACAACAGGTAATAATCAGGAAAAATCACTGAGCGAGGGGTTGGCTAAGGAATGATGTGTCTGTAATGCTACTGGTGCAAATCAGGTGGGATTTTCATGCATGTAATGAGGCATCTTTATACTCTTCTCTGCTTGCCAACATGTTCTCCTCCACTTGTTTGATGACACTGTGAATAGGTTTAAATACACGTAGCATTGATATAAAGGAATTAACTGTCATTATTGTGGCTGACTGTAATTGCTTCGTCCTCCATCCTGAATATGTTCAAAATATAGCACTGATCTCTGTGTCGTCCTTTTTATGTCATATCTTGCCTCTTGATACCCCCCCCCCAATGAAAATCTCAGGAGAATGTGAAAGGGGTTTTAGTTTCTTTTTTTAAATTCAGTGCATCTTACTCTCTCTTTCTCTGTTTAGAAACCCACTCCTAGTGCTCCAACTCCTAGTGCTCCCGACTTCAGACAGCTTCTTCAGAGGAGACACAGAGCTTAGACATGATGGAAGCAGACAACTTCACTCCTGTTTCCAACGAGCAGAAGTTTAAAAACAAGCTTTTAAGGATCTGCTGTGCTAATTTGAAGATTGGAAATATTACTTGGATTATGCTAACTGTGAAAATGTGTATTAAAATAAAAGCTTTGCAATCAGATGTTGTTTTGGGTCGCTTTCTTTCCAATTACAAACACTTGTTTATCCTTTTGTGTGTAGGTATTCTTGAATCTCTTTTATCCTATTTTAAGGTTTATATAAATCCACCAGGATTAAATTATAGCTGCTGCTAAGATATAACAAGATTCATAATATCACAAAGGTCATTGGTGTAAGATCTAAATTCAGAATTTAGACTTGGCCTGTGCAACCTGTGTGTCACTGCTAATCTGCACTCCTGTCCCTCCTTGACTTCTAATAAAATCCACCTGATGCTTTGGAATGAGTTCGTTTTTTTCTTAGTAAAAGTGTTATTATCCATGTGTTATGGTTCAAAGTACTTCTGATATCAGTATCTAACCCTTGTGTGATGGTATTGATTTAAACTCGACCCGTGGTTATGCTTTGCCAGCTAAATCTTGGCTTCATCGTTATTCTGTCTTCTAGCTATTATGCTAATAAGAAATCTTTGTGGAAGTAATAGTATTAACTGTTCTCTTTGATCCAATGAGCCCATTGATTGGTTTTGTGTGAAATGTTTTACAAAGAGGAGGGCAGATGATGGAAAATTCTCAGAATGTTGATCAGAAAATCATTTTGAGGTAAAACGCTATAAAAAGAAATGCTGATGTTCTCAATCATATAGTCTGACCAAATGGAAAATCACCCTTCTTTTTTTAGTAATTTAAAAAGTGTGTGTATGAATGTGTGTAAATGTGTGTGTGAATGTGTGTAAATGTGTGTGCGTGTGTGTGTGTGTGTGTGTGTATGTTTTACAACTTATTTCATAATTGCTGCTGACAAGAGATTATTTATGATGCATTATCAAATACAAATCAATACACAGCACTTGAAAAAGAATACAAATATAACATGTAAAAGAAACATGTACTTCAAGTAAAGGTATTTACTTTAAAACATATTTTCTCATGACCTCTGATGTGTTACGCTGATAATAAAAGCCGTAGTAGACATTTACTGTGAACTATTCAACATTTTGCCATATTTAGAATATTTCACTACTTTCAAATATATCTATAGCTGCTGATTTGTTTTGTCTACTGCTACTTAGCAACAACATGTGACAGTTTCTAGAAATAAGGTAGTGGTTTTATTCTGCAATGATTTCCCCAATAACATTTGAGCATACCTGTTACATAACTGCAATGTCCAAACCTGAAGTGCTGTCGTCTTCATTGGTCTACTTACTGAACATCTACAACAAAACATGCAAACGTTTGAGATTAATGGGTGTTGCATGCAGCAAATGTGAGTCAGGGTCAGAAATCTCCAAAAGACGAAGCACACAAACCTGTAATGTCATACAATGTGGACAAAAGAGATGGATAACCTAATCATTTTATCATTTCTCATCGAGAATTATCAGTCATTTTTGAATGTTAACCTAATGGAGCATCCTCTTTGATTGAATCACTTATATTTGTTAAAGAGTATAACATGCTACTGAGTGGAACATTTGACATATAAAGTTAAACCTCAAATTAAAAAACACAACAAAGACAAAACAGCTGAACATTTAAGAACGTAAACATTAGGAGAATTTCAAAGTTTTGCAAAGACGAAGAGGAAAATTTCAATGAAAGATGTAAATCTTAGCGGGAATGTGGAGGATGAGACAGAGAGGTTAGCTATCAGAAGGTAGAGAAGGTGTTGAAGAAGGATGTGTCAGGGTGTTTCATTTTTACTTACATCTTGTTGTTGTTGTGATATTTCTTTCTGCTTCCTCATTACTGATTGGTTATGAAATACGTCTGATGCCAACACCCGTACATGTGGTCAAATCCCTGCAAAAGTGCAGACAAATGTAATAACAGTTGACGTCAGACCACACTTACTGTCAAAGAAGAAGATAGAGCTTACAACATCCTTTACTTCACCGACATTACCCAAGTCCAGATCATTTTATTTATACAGCCACATATATATAAAAAAAAAGGTAAAAAATGTTAACAAGTTTTAGTAACACATTTTGAATGAACCATAAACCAAACAAAAATCAAAAACGCAGCGTAAACATACACACACATACACATATACACACACATACACACATACACACATATCCACACACATTTACACCTGGAGAAGTTTCTCTCAACAGCTTGCCAAGGACACAAAAGCATACAAATCATTACACATCATCCACCTGTGATTTTTAAATGTAGGCAGTCCATAATGGGAAAATGGTGACAAGAAAATCTAATGTTGCTTTGAAAGTGTCCATCAGTATTAACTACTCCAATCATACACATTCATACGCTGCTGACAAAGCAGCGGGAGCAACTTGGGGTTTAGTGTCTTGCCCAATGTGAAAACATTTATTTTAAGTTTGAATGTAAAGTCCTCAGTGGAGTCAGACTGTCTGATATCAGCAGGCATGTTTAATAAGAGGCAGAGAGAATAAAGAAAGAACCTGCAGCAGCCCTCTGACTTCTGTTGAACTCTTGGGAAAGGAGCCCTGTGGGAGTGTAGGATGGAAAACAAGGTTGAAAGTGTTCAGCGGACCAACGAGTCCCTTACCATATATACTTATCTATGCTTTATTAAGGCTAATGGTCATGGCTTTCTTTCGTCTTTACATTTATTTATAATTCTCTGACAATATTTCTCAAGCCTTGTTGCTGCTGCTCTTAGCTGTTGTGTCTATTTCTGTGTTGGACAACTGAGAGCAACTCAATGATTCAATGTGATTGAACACCTTTGCAAATGTGACATATTCTGGTGAGACAAAGGCAATAACAAGGGGCTGTCTATCAGTTTAGGACAGATAAGAGATCATCTTTAAGACTTATTTAATGCACAGATCACAAGATTAAAAACAACTAAATTACTGCCTGTCATTTTGGAGTTCTTGTTACTTGACCAAACTGGAGTTCATGTTGAGCAACTGATAATCAGCATTAGCTTTATCATCAGGTGTGATCTCAGTATCTGTCCCCACAGTCTGACACTTTGATTTACACATTTGTGCTTGGTAGTTAATAACAAGGCATTATTTCATAAAACATGTAATTTCTGAGATTATTACAAAGGTAAGGCTTGAAAACTTTCCACCAGATGTCTCTCTGATGATGTAAAGTTGTGGTATCCTGTTGTTGCTTCCTCTTTAAATACACGCACGTGTAAAGCAGAAAGAATATAAAGACCTGCATGTGTTTCCAGCGCTTCACTTTATCCATCATGGACAAAACTGTGCTGCTGATTGTGCTGAGTCTGCAGACTCTGCTGCTCATCTCAGCCTTCACTTCTACTGATGCAGCCGCTGTGGTGACAGATGATCAACAAAAACAAGTTCTGCAGCTGGTAAGAGGATCCACAGCCGGTCATTGAGTGTGGGAAGTTTCTTGTGGTTGTTTACTGATAGGGCTGTTTAAGTTAAAATTATAATTTAATAGAGATGTGAAACAAGCATTTTAGGTTATGTTTTAATTTGCATTTAAAATATTCGTATGAGTTTGGAAAATAAACAATAGTGGAGGTCGCTTTCTGCGTTCAATCATGATTTGTTTACTCTCTTTTTTAGAAGGAAATTGGAAAAAAGCAACTAAAGCCAAAATTTCGGTTCAGGGGAGGATGTTTCAGAAAAACAGGAGGATGCAGCGCTTTCAGAGTGGTAAGCCTGATTTCCCTTAAATTAAATGTTCAAATCTCAATGTGCTGATCACCGGAAAAAGAGAGAATGATTGTTGCATGTGAGCCTTTCACACATACGCTGCACTCCTGAAAATTCCCCGTAGTTTTCAGGGTGGGATGCATTTGTGAATATAAATTTCAATATTTTTCACCCCGGCTTTATCCAGACTTTTCATGCCAGACCCCTAGTAAAAAATGTCAATGAGAAGTTGGGTTGAGCTGTGTACAACAGGTAATAATCAGGAAAAATCACTGAGCGAGGGGTTGGCTAAGGAATGATGTGTCTGTAATGCTACTGGTGCAAATCAGGTGGGATTTTCATGCGTGTAATGAGGCATCTTTATACTCTTCTCTGCTTGCCAACATGTTCTCCTCCACTTGTTTGATGACACTGTGAATAGGTTTAAATACACGTAGCATTGATATAAAGGAATTAACTGTCATTATTGTGGCTGACTGTAATTGCTTCGTCCTCCATCCTGAATATGTTCAAAATATAGCACTGATCTCTGTGTTGTCCTTTTTATGTCATATCTTGCCTCTTGATACCCCCCCCCCCCCCCCCAACCTGTCCGACAATGAAAATCGCAGGAGAATGTGAAAGGGGTTTTAGTTTCTTTTTTTAAATTCAGTGCATCTAACTCTCTCTTTCTCTGTTTAGAAACCCACTCCTAGTGCTCCAACTCCTAGTGCTCCCGACTTCAGACAGCTTCTTCAGAGGAGACACAGAGCTTAGACATGATGGAAGCAGACAACTTCACTCCTGTTTCCAATGAGCAGAAATTTAAAAACAAGCTTTTATGGATCTGCTGTGCTAATTTGAAGATTGGAAGTATTACACATTACTGTATGTTGCATTCAATAAATGTTGGATTATGCTAAGTGTGAAAATGTGTATTAAAATAAAAGCTTTGCAATCAGATGTTGTTTTGGGTCGCTTTCTTTCCAATTACAAACACTTGTTTATCCTTTTGTGTGTAGGTATTCTTGACTCTCTTTTATCCTATTTTAAGGTTTATATAAATCCACCAGGATTAAATTATAGCTGCTGCTAAGATATAACAAGATTCATAATATCACAAAGGTCATTGGTGTAAGATCTAAATTCATATTCTACTCCTTGATAAAAAAAAAAAACTAAAAAACATACTGACTTGCACCTTCCTGTTTATCTCTTGTCTCGTCTCACAAACCTGCAGGGCTCTAAAATCATTCGATTCTCAAAATCAATTAAACCTGTTAGAGTCTCTCACCCCTCCTAAGTGTTCACATCCAAAGACATCACATTGAAGGAACTGGGGATGTTGACTCATAAGAAAGTGATCTCACATAGATTTTACTTCACTTTGTTTTCTGAGCTCCACAAGAAGTCGGGGTGTCTCAAAAGATAGAAGTCGAGGATACAAAACATTTCTCAAATCCTGTTCACAAATACGATGTAATAAGACCCTGATGCCTTTTGTCAAATATTCAATTCAATATTGTCTAACTGCAAAGTGCATGAAAACAAAATCACAACGTGATTCTATCAAGAGCAAGAAATGTAGTTATGTAATGTCTCAGTAAATCTCAGAGGAGGGACTGCAGCAGAGGAATTTATCAGTTTAACATACCAGATGTCAACATTGTTGGTTTAATTTGTCCATGATTGAACAAACATTCTCTATTTTTTCTTGTGCGTGCAGTATCTTGCATCTGCATCCACCCTTTTAATTGCCTTTCCTCCATGTGATTGTTGTGTATGGCTGTGAGAGTATAAAGAACCTGTGTGTTTCTTGGCTGTATCAAAGTCTTCAGGTCTTCAGTCATGAACAGAACTGTGCTGCTGGTCGTGTCCTGCTCATCTCAGACTTCACTTCTACTGATGCAGAAACACTGAGGACTGATGCTGAACAGAATCCTGATCCGGTAAGAAAGCCCTCTAAATGTGACAAGCTGCTGATATTTATAAAGTGAAGATCTTTTACAGTTTGGAGCCCTGTGGGAGTGTAAGGGCGCGGTCACACTGGCCATCCGTACCGTGCCCAAGCACGCTTCAACCCTAAAGTCCAGTTCGTTTGACTAGTGTGACCGCTCCGTATCGTGCTCAGGCTCGGTACACTTCCTTGTCTTTGGCACACTTCGGAGAGGTGTGCTTCAGCACGGTACACTTCATGCACGAGCACAAGCACGCGGGTAAACAACGCTGACAGCCTTCATTATGGAGAAATCCAGAGTTTCATGTCTGTATCTGACTAAAATGACACAATATAAGACACAAAGTAGCTGTCATGCTCTGTGTTGTTCTCCGATGTGCGGGCGTCCGCGCGCGCGAGTCCGTGCGTGAGTCCGCGCGGACGCCCGAACATCGGAGAACAATTCATTAATTTATTGCTGTGTCTGATTAAAATGGCTTAAAATAAAGCTGTAAAGTCAGAAAAGTAGCTGTCATGCGCTGTGTTTTTCTCTGATGTGCAGACGCGAACTCGACTGCGCGTCTCTTTTTCTCTCTCTCTCGTCCGCCTGTTTGTAAACTGAGCACGCTTCATAATAACATAAAGCGTGCATGTGTTGTATTACGACGTTATGTACAAGAGGTAATCGTGCTTAGGCACGGATAGTCCTGTGTAGTGTGACCGCGGGCTGCGCTGCGGGGAAGCAATCATGCTTGGCTACAGCACAGTATGGGTGGCCAGTCTGACCGCGCCCTAAGATGGAAAAAAAGGTTGAAAGTGTTCAGCGGACCAACAAGACCCTTACCATATATACTTATCTATGCTTTATTTAGGCTAATGGTCATGGCTTTCTTTCATCTTTACATTTATTTATTATTCTTCGACAATATTTCTCAAGCCTTGTTGCTGCTGCTCTTGGCTGTTGTGTCTATTTCTGTGTTGGACAACTGAGAGCAATTCAGTGATTCAATGTGATTGAATACCTTTGCAAATGTTACATATTCTGGTCAAACAAAGGCAATAACAAGGGGCTGTCTATCAGTTTAGAACAGATAAGTGATCATCTTTAAGCCGTAGTTGATCTAACCAGTCTGGAAATGTTCAGTGTTTTCTCAATTTTATAGTCAAGTACTGAACATTTGGCTTTTCGAGGCCTCCAAAAAATCTTTCATATGAAATAATCTGAGCAGGAAACTTGATGCTTTGCTGAAGATGTGCAATTTGTGAGGATGTCTTTTTAATGGCTCTGTGGAAACTAACACAACTGTTGTTCATCACCTATGCACTAGATGTCCTCAGCGAGTTTCCCACCTCTTTGGATCATCTGACTTTCTTTGCCATCAGCCACCTGCGTGCACACCTGTTGGTGGTTTTCTCCTTTTTTTCCTGTGTGTGGTAAATGTGTAAGGGGATTATTCTGCTGTGTCTGCTAGGTTTGGGTTAGAAAGTTCTCAAAATGTTCCTTTATCTTAGCAGCCGCACACAGTTTGTTTAATGTAAGATTAGAGCATATCAGAAACACTGGCATTGTATGAAGTTTAGACTTAGACTTAGACTTAGACTTTCTTTATTGTCATTCAAACTTGTACTTTTACAGTGCAGATAAGAACGAAATTTCGTTGCATTTGGCTCGTTGTAGTGCAGGATAAAAACAGCAGCATGTATTTACATATAAAAATAAGGTGCAGATATAAATAGATATAAAAAGTAAAAATATATGAATAAAAATACTATACAGATAAATATATTGCACGTTATATAGTGTTTTACAGTCCAGTGAGGTAGTCCTGTGTGGGGGTTTAGAGGGGGAATGGAGGGATTATTTTTTCCTGTTCAAAAGTCTTATGGCCTGTGGGAAGAAGCTGTTACAGAACCTGGAAGTTCTGCTTCGGAGACTGCGGAACCTCTTTCCAGAGTCCAGCAGCGAAAACAGTCCTTGGTGGGGGTGGGAGGTGTCTCTGCTGATTTTCTGAGCCCTGGTCAGACAGCGGATCTTTGCGATCTCCTGGATGGGAGGAAGTGGAGTCTTAATGATCTTTTCCGCCGTCCTCACCACTCTCTGCAGGGACTTCCAGTCGGAGCCCCGGCAGACTCCGGACCAAACAGATATGCAGTTTGTTATGATGCTCTCTATAGTGCCTCTGTAGAAGGTGGTGAGAATAGGAGGAGGGAGGTGTGCTCTCTTCATCCGACGCAGAAAGTGCATGCGCTGCTGCGCTTTTTTCACAAGAGCGCCGGTGTGAAGGGACCAGGTCAGAGTGTCTGTTATCTGCACCCCCAGGAACTTTGTGCTGCTAACTCTCTCCACTGCTGTGCCGTTGATGAGGAATGGTGTGTGGCTGGGCTGGCGCCTCCTGAAGTCGACGATGATCTCTTTGGTTTTATCGACGTTCAGGGTCAGGTTGTTGGTTCTGCACCAGTCAACCAGATGTTTCACCTCCTCTCTGTAGTCCATGTCGTTGTTGTCACGGATGAGGCCCACTACTGTTGTGTCGTCTGCAAACTTCACGATGTGGTTAGTAGTGGACCTGGCGCAGCAGTCATGGGTCATCAGGGTGAACAGCAGTGGACTCAGGACGCAGCCCTGAGGGGAGCCGGTGCTCAGGGAGATGACACTGGAGGTGTTGTTGCCCACCCGCACAGACTGGGGTCTGTTTGTGAGGAAAGTTCAACCACACCTTTGCACACGTGTTTAAAAATTGTCTGATTAGGCCTGTGTGTCACTTGAAATGAACAGAGTGATTATTTATTACATGAAAATCAGACTCAGTGTCTTAATAGAGTTGTTTGTTATCCCACCATTACAGCTTTCACAGAAGGGAAAGGATCAAATCAGGGGAAATAAATGAACAAAACCAGTGTATAGAGACTGAGAAAAACTTGAATGTCTGTTTAAATAGTTTTTATTCATCTTACGAGATGAGAAGAGCACCACATGTCCATACAGCAGTTTTGTAAATCATTCACTGGACTTTAAAATTCTTGTTTAGTAAAGGTGGAATTAATCAGGGTCTCTATTCTTTTATTTTCTACACAGCAGTGCCACCTTGTGGTCAGAAGTGGTAGTTCACCATTGAAGCGCAATAATTTAGTTTATTTTTAGAGTATAATATTTACAATTAATAGGAATAAAAATGTAATCATGTGTATGAATGGTACACAGATTTTGGAGGAGAGTGAGACTTAAATAAAATAACTTAAACACTGTCACAAAATAAAATGATCATGTAAAGGTTGTAGTTTTGATGAATACATTTGCTGTAATCTGCCTTTTTTTTAAACTACTTTTACCATGTAAATGACGTTTGTAGTTTATCTTAGTTGTTTCTTGGACTGGTGGTTTTGTGTAACATTAGCACCCTCTGTTGGGGCCCTTTAGACTTGGCCTGTGCAACCTGTGTGTCACTGCTAATCTGCACTCCTGTCCCTCTTTGACTTCTAATAAAATCCACCTGATGCTTTGAAATGAGTTCGTTTTTTTCTTAGTAAAAGTGTTATTTATCCATGTGTTATGGTTCAAAGTACTTCTGATATCAGTATCTAACCCTTGTGTGATGGTATTGATTTAAGCTCGACCTGTGGTTATGCTTTGCCACCTAAATCTTGGCTTCATCGTTATTCTGTCTTCTAGCTATTATGCTAATAAAAAATCTTTGTGGAAGTAACATAATAGTAATAACTGTTCTCTTTGATCCAATGAGCCCATTGATTGGTTTTGTGTGAAATGTTTTACAAAGAGGAGGGCAGATGATGGAAAATTCTCAGAATGTTGATCAAAAAAACCTTTTGAGGTAAAACATATAGTCTGACCAAATAGAAAATCACAATTCTTTTTTTTAGTAATTTCAAAGGTGTGTGTATGAATGTGTGTAAATGTGTGTGTGTGTTTGTGTGTGTGTATGTTTTACAACTTATTTCATAATTGCTGCTGACAAGAGATTATTTATGATGCATTATCAAATACAAATCAATACACAGCACTTGCAAAATAATACAAATACAACATGTAAAAGAAACATGTACTTCAAGTAAAGGTATTTACTTTAAAACATATTTTCTCATGACCTCTGAGGTGTTACGCTGATAATAAAAGCCGTAGTAGACATTTATCGTTAACTATTCAACATTTTGCCACATTTAGAATATTTCACTACTTTCAAATTTACCTATCGCTGCTGATTTGTTTTGTCTACTGCTACTTAGCAACAACATGTGACAGTTTCTAGAAATAAAGTAGTGGTTTTATTCTGCAATGATTTCCCCAATAACATTTGAGCATACCTGTTACATAACTGCAATGTCCAAACCTGAAGTGCTGTCGTCTTCATTGGTCTACTTACTTAACATCTACAACAAAACATGCAAACGTTTGAGATTAATGGGTGTTGCATGCAGCAAATGTGAGTCAGGGTCAGAAATCTCCAAAAGACGAAGCATACAAACCTGTAATGTCATACAATGTGGACAAAAGAGATAGATAACCTAATCATTTTATCATTTCTCATAGAGAATTATCAGTCATTTTTGAATGTTAACCTAATGGAGCATCCTCTTTGATTGAACCACTTATATTTGTTAAAGAGTATGTCTAGTCAAACCGGAGTTTGATCTGTTAGAAAATAAATGAATTAATAGATCAGATAAATAAATGAAGTTTGATTATTTCAAGGAAGGAAAAGACAAGATTTGAATCAAAACCAGAAGGGGAAGATTAAATTAGCAGCATAAACATTTAGATTAATTTAATAAATAGGTTATGTTATTGAAAGGCATTGTTTGCTAAAATTGGAAATAAACGGGTAGTAGAGAGTAGAGTTCAGTTGATAAATAAGTTTTAAAGAATCAGACCTAACCGGAAGGGATCAATCCTCACGGCATCGGAGTCATTAGAGCAAACGCACAGACAGCATGAGAAGGGAGGAGAGGCAGACCGACAGGTAGCTCGCGGAAACTAAAAACCAGCCCAAAGAACTGAAGTGTGCGAAATTGTCATCATCTACGACAAAACCAAGGAGGCAGCCGGTAAGGTGCTGTAAGAACTTTAAAAACACTGTTTGCTGGCGTTAAAAGGTTAAAACACAAAATAAGTTAAAGGGTGGGCCGAAGGCATTAATTTAATTTAGCGTGTATTCTGCTTGAATGATGGAGGTGCATGGTTTAAATTAAGCACATATTAACTTGCATTTGTTTGATTGTTTTATTTATTCTTTTCAATAGGTTTTTCACCTCAGCAGCTAAAGCTGACAGCTAAATTGAAAGCCTAAAAATAAAAGGAACTGAAAAGGGAATTGTTTAAAGATTTATTTTTTGGGGGCTTTTTGTGCCTTTAATGTAGAGATAGGACAGTGGATAGAGTCGGAAACCAAGGAGAGAGAGCGGGGAACGACATGCGGGAGGGGGGCCACAGGCCGGATGCGAGCCCAGGCCACCCGCTTGAGTTCCAACTCCTTGACAGTGTGGACGAGAGAATATGCAGAGACCTGCGCCTGTCAACATACAACAGTGCTGAAGACATATTTAGAGTACTTCAAAACAGGTATGGAAACAAGGCAACAATTGCCTTGGAAATAATTGAGGACCTGGAGAGGATCCCCCCTTCACACCAGCCAAGGAAGGTGATTGACTTAATTCAAGCTGTAGAAAAGGCCCTGAATGACCTCACCAAGCTTGAAAGCACTGGAGCCATCAAGAATCCCCTGGTGATCAGATCCATAGAGAGCAAACTGCCAGACAATATGAAGAGAGACTGGCTCACATTCATGGTCAATCCAAGAAACGGAGTCACACATGACAATCACTTCGACAGCCTTCTTACGTTCTTAAAGACTCAGGACGACATTCTAGAGAAACTAGACCAACTGGGTGTAAGTGGAAAGTCTGAAAAGAAGCCTACTTACCTGGAAAAGAAGTATGCCTCCACAAAGTCCACAAGGAAAGGAGGATGTGTTGTCTGTGGAGACGAAAGGCACAGTGAGAAGATCTTCTTTTGCAAGCGGTTCAAAGAACTAAAGCCTGGCGAGAAGCTAAATGCTGTTGAAAAGCTGGGAGCATGCAGAAGATGCCTCATATGTCATGCAGAGGATGAGGAATGTATGGACACTTACCTGTGCAGGAATAGAGACTGTAGGAGAGGAGGCTCCTCAGACCACCATTTCTTTCTTTGCCTGAAAGGAGGATTCAAAGGGAAAGAATCCGAGAAAGTGGGAAAACCCAGCACCAGAAGGCAAGCACTCACGAAGTAACAGGAGAAATTAATATCTGAGCTCACCCCAGGCATGGCAGAAAAATTCAGGAAAGCTTTCACCAACATGGCTGCAAAATCACACTGCACTGAAAAGGACCTACCTGGAGTGATGGACTCAAATACATGTGAGTTACCAGTTATTCTTATGCTTTTGGAAGTAACTGCCAATGCAGGACAGAAAATTGGAACTCTCATTGACTTGGCGTCAGATACAAACTACATCACTCACAGAGCTGCCAGAAGACTGAAGCTACGGAGTGAAAAGATCACGCTTGTTGTCCATGGAGTCGGAGGCATGGCCATGAAGGTAAAAACCAAAAGATACTCACTCAAGGTGAGAGTGAAGGCACCTAGAGGCACGGAGAGAGCTCATGAGCTTATCTGCTATGGCTTGGATGAAATTGCAAAAGTGCACAGAGTAATCAAACCACAACAGCTCAAGAAGTTCTTCCCTGACACCAACCTGGAAGACCTTCAAAGACCAGAGCACATTGAGCTTCTCATCAGCCACCGTGAAGGAAGACTCGCTCCACAAAGAGTAAAAGTAGTAGGAGATGTCATCCTTTGGGAAAGCCCTTTAGGAAAGACTGTTGGCGGAGCACATCCAGACCTCTGTGAAGTAGTGGACATGGCTCTGTACAATTCTGAGACTCACTTTGCACGTTCAATGAGAACCACAGCAGTGAAGTATCAAGAAATTGCTGAGATGCAAGAATTCAAAGCTGAAATCAAAGGCACAGTTGCTGGCAGAGAGTTCTTAGACTGGTGGAAATAGGACAGCATTGGAGCAGCCTGCGAACCCATGTGTGGAGGATGCCGGTGCGGCAACTGTCAACCGGGAGGCAAAGACATGACTCTGAGTGAGGAAAGAGAGCTGGAGATTATCAGGCAAGGCCTCACCTATGTGAAAGCGGATGCTCACAGTCAGGAGCCTCACTGGGACACAAAATATCCCCCAGGGTCCAAGTTCCCTGCCCAACAACAGGAATGCAGTGGAGGCCACCTTTCTGAGGACAGAGAGACAGCTCAAGAAAGAACCGGACTGGCGTGTGGCATATACAACTCAAGTCCATGAGATGGTGGAGAGGAAAGCAGCAAAGAAACTCACCAAGGAGACCATGTACGCTGACTGGAAAGGCCCAGTATGGTACGTCAGCCACTTGGTGGTGCCAAACCCACACTCCATTACAACACCTGTGCGACTGGTATGGAACAGCAGCCAGAAGTTTAAAGGGCTCAGCATGATTGACCTCCTTCTGAAAGGGCCTGATGTCCTCAATCCCATCCGAGCAGTGCTACTAAGGTTCAGAAGAGGAGTCCATGCTGCCCTTGGCGACATCAAGAAAATGTACAATTCTGTGTGGCTTAAAGGCCTGGAGATGCACCTCCACAGATTTCTCTGGAGAGACAGTGAAGATGGAGAAATTGAGGAATACGCCATCACCAGAGTCAACATTGGCGATCAACCAGCAGGGTGCATCGCACAACTGGCCATGAGAGAGACAACAAAGCTGCCCATGTTCACTCACCTGGAGGAGGAGCGTAGGATCCTTGAAGAGGATCCCTATGTAGATGACATCCTGGCATCCCACAATGACCTGGAAAAGCTAGACGAAACCACCAAAACAGTTGAAGAAATCCTGAAGGCAGGTGGATTCTCCCTCAAGCCTTGGGTCTGGTCAGGCCAAAGTGGGAGGCAGAAGGATGCATCAGAACATCCAGGATCATCAGATCAGGTCTTCATTCTTCCCAACCAAATGAGAGAAGGAGACAACAAAGCCCTTGGAGTTGGCTACCTGGTCGAATCAGACAAACTGTACCTTATGACTCCTTCTCCTTGGAGAAGAGGTGAGAGAAAAAGCTCCAAACCCGCTGACTAGGAGACAACTGCTTAGCCAAGTAGCTAGCTTGTATGACCCAATAGACCTCGCAACACCTGCCAAACAGAAGGGAGCCATTCTAGTCAGAAAAGCTTTTCAAGAAGCTGGAGGCAAAACTCTGACCCGAGATACATGGGACAAACCTCTGTCTGAGAGACTGAGAGAAGAAGCGATCCACCTGTTTGAGGAATACACACGCCTCAACCAAATAACCTTCCACAGAAGCCTCACACCAGTCAAAAGGATTGGAGGACCCTGGGGAATAACATTCCCCAGAAGACCTCAAAGGGGACTCTGTGTGGCAAAATGGACCAGAGTTTCTGAAACGGCCTGTGGAAGAGTGGCCGACAAAGTCAGCCAAAGCCGTCATTGCGTATGCCAAAAAAGGTATAAACGAGCTCCAAAGGAAATGTTTCACTGCAGCACAGGTGAAAATGTTTCCAACCTCTGCTCCAGCCAAGACTGACCAAAGCAAGGACCTGCAAAGCAGCCCTCGTGGAGAAGAACGCCAAATCCAAGTCCGGAGACCACCTGCTGGTTCTGCAGTGAGAAAAATCCTTGACAGCAGCAAGTTCAGCAGTTTAACCAAGCTGACCAGAGTCATTGCCTGGGTGTGGAGAGCTGCCACAAAATGAAGAAAAGTGCTGGCCAGAACCAGCCAAAGGGGCAGGGAATTCCTTCAGCCCAAAAGATCAGGTCCAGAGCCAAAGAAGCTGCACTTTCCGTCAGGGAGTGTGAAGATGCGCTCAGGGATCTCTTCCTTGCGGCTCAAGAGGAGGTAACCTTTCCAGACATCACACTCAACAGACTTGCTGTGGTCAGGGATGAAAACACTGGACTTTTGCTCTGTGGAGGAAGGTTTCAAATATTTAATGAAGAAAAAACTGCAGTACCAATCTTGCCTTGCACATCATGGATATCCACCCTTCTAGCTCAAGAAACCCACAATGCAAATCATGAAGAGATCGCAGGCACACTCCTCCGGATGAGAAGGAAAGCCTGGGTGGTAAGGGGCCGGAAACTAGCTCAAAAGATTGTTGACAACTGTGTGACATGCAGAAAAGCCAAGGCCAGAAGATGCCAGCAGATGCCAGCAGATCATAAGTGACCTTCCATCTAAGCGAATAACACCAGCCAATCCATTTGAGTACACAACAGTGGACTTATTTGGACCTTACGAAGTGAAGGATGAGGTGAGAAAGAAGGTGAAGCTCCAAGTGTGGGGAATTGTCTTCTGCTGCATGGCATCCAGAGCTATGCACACAGATCTTGTCAGTGACCAGTCAGCTGAAGGCTTCCTGTTGGCCTACCAACGATTCACAGCACTGAGAGGGCATCCAAGGAAACTGTGGTCGGATCCTGGAAAGAACTTTATTGAAGCCAGACCTGCCCTCAAAGAGCTCTACATGTTTCTGGACCAACTAGAAAAGTCAAAGCTTGAAAATGAAGCCTCCAAACACGGCACAGGATGGAGCTGGAAAATTCATCCAGCAGACTCGCCTCACAGAAACGGAGCCGCTGAAGCTGCTGTCCGCACCGTGAAGCTGGCTTTGCACAATCTTGGAGGTAATGGAGTCTTCACATGGGGTGATGAAAGCCAATGAAAGACCTATTGGTGCCAGGACTCAGAGCCGGGAGGACTGTGTAGAATACGTCATGGAAATGGAACAACTGAATCCAGTACATTACGCAACTGGTGTGGGAGGTGTTGTGTCAAATCCCAGAGAGCACATACAAGAGCACATTCACACTCTGATGCACTCCAAACCTGCAGAGGGCGACCACATGCAAAATAAGTTGGTGGAACCCAAACTCTTGGAAAGTGCTCCTAGAGGGACCATATTCACCTGCGCACCCACTGGAAAAGCATGGCATGAAATGTTTGGAGGTAGCTCAGTTAGCCCTCTCACCTGCCCTTGGAAACAGGGCACGACCACAGCTCCTGATCAATCAGAAGATGCAACTGGTAGGAAAAAACAACTTTGAATGTGGATGATGTGTTGAGGGCATGCTTCTCCATGACTGTTTGGTTGAATCAATAAGTAAAATGCAGTTTAAGTTGGACAATTTTGGTTATGCTAATTTAAGCTTATGTATTTTGTTGAAACTTTATGTGAACTTAATGATTAAGTATGTATATTGTTACTTTAATCATTACATTGGTTTGAGATCCTAGGTTAATTTGAATGACTTTGTTTGTTTGAGAATCAAGTAACGGTAACATTTATTCTTTAGGAAAACTTTGAGAGAAAATGTTTATTGGAATTTATTTGAGACTAATGAAGGTTATCAACCTATTCCAGTCCCTCATATTCCATCATTCTGTTTACGTCCATTGAAACCATCAAACCCAAAACCATCTTCAAGAAAATAAAAATCAAAGAATAAGAAGAATTGAGTTGTCCTTTGCATCCTTCAACAGTTGATCAAGCAGTTTTTCAAGTTTGGGCAGAGTTGTGGTCACAAAAACACACAGAACTTGACAATGGGGATGATGAGCTGCCTACAGCGCTTCAGGTGGCTGAGGCTGAATGTGATCGTGTTGCTGCTGTGGAGCCAAATGCTAACTGTGAAGCATTTGAGTACATGCTAAATCACCTGCAAGGTCTTATGAAATCTGCAAAAGAAGTTCATGGTCGTTGGAAGCGATGGATCCCAGCAGAAGATCAAAAGGGAGTTCAGAGCCACGTTAAAGGACTGGAGCTTTACATCCCAAAGTTAATCTCCAGGAAAGCAGACTTTATGCAGGAACGGTTCAAAAAGGAGGAACCAAGACCTGATCGACCTTGGAGACACCGGGGCAATTAAAAATCCTCTAGTGACAAAGTCGATTGAAAGCAAGCTTCTGGAGTCTCTAAAGAAAGAATGGCTTATCTATGCAGCCGACAAGAAGAATGCTGTAGTACTGGAAAATCGTTTCGACAGTCTTTTGGTTTTTCTCAAAGCACAGGAGTCCATATATGAGCAGCTCGAGCAACTAAGGGAGGAGGAGCCTCATAAAAGAGACACAAGAGCTGAGCCAAGATATGCCAGGACAAAGTCAACCAAGTCAATGGAGGACCAAGCAGGTTGTGTTGTCTGTGGGGATAGTAAACACAAAAAGAAACTGTACTTTTGCAGGCAATTCAAAACTCTGAAGCTGGCTGAAAAAAAGGCTGCAGTGAAGAGGTTGGCATGCAGAAAGTGTCTCGAAGTCCATGAGTACAGTTCAGACTGCAAACCAGGCTTTTTGTGTAAAGACCAAGACTGCAGAGATGAACATGCCTTGGAGCATAATTTCTATCTGTGCCCAAATGCGGAGGGAAAAAGGAGCTTGGCAGGTCAGAAAAAGACTCAGTTCGGTCCAGTGGAGGATAAAGGTCGAAGGAAGAAATCAGAGGAGCAAGAGTATTTCCTCAAAAAACTTCCTCCAGAGTTAGCATCCGGCTTCAGATACCAATTACATTACTCACAAAGCAGCAAGTCAACTGAACCTCAGAAGCGAGGAAATCACTCTTGTTATCCATGGAGTAGGGGGAATGACGGTTCAGGTTGAGACAAAGAGATATCTTCTCCTGGTCCACTAAACATCACTGATATAATCACCAGAGGTGCAAGTCCGGAGAGCCTGGATGAAGACGGGGATGAAAAGAGCCAAAGTTTCTGAGTTTTTCAGTAAATGAGTGGCCGATAAAAGCGACCAAAGAGATAGCCCTGACTGCAAGAGAGAGCATCAACAAGTTGCAGAAAAAGGCATTTGTTGCTGTACAAGAGCCAAACCCAAGCAAAAATGGTTTACGAAGGACACCGGTAGGGTCAGGCATTAAAAGGCTTGTAGATGTGAGATGGTTCAGTGTCTTAACCCGGTTTGTTAAGACAGTTGGATCTGGAGGGCAGCTAAAAGGTTCTATACACAAAGTCAATCCATGAACAGCTCAAAGTGGGAGGCAATTCCTTTAGCAAGGGTTATCTCTGTGAGGGAGCGAGAAGATGCTCTAAGAGACATATTTCTTGTAGCACAAGAAGGTGCAACCTTCCCAACCACTGCTACAGACAGGCTGGTGGTCTACAAGGATGGCGACACTGGGTTGTTGGTATGCGGCGGGCGAGTGCAAGTCTTCAAAGATGACAAAATTGCTGTCCCACTCTTACCCTATAATGCTTGGGTGTCCACTCTGCTTGCCCGTGAGGCCCACGATGACAGTCACGACGGCGTGGCTGGTACCTTGCTCAGGATGAGAAGGAAAGCTTGGATAATCAGGGGAAGGAAAATAGCCCAAAAAGTTGTTGATGGTTGCGTCAGCTGCAGGAAGGCAAAGGCAGTGAAATGCCAACAAGTAATGGGTGACTTAACACCAGAGCAAACTGAACCTGCTGCACCATTCCAGTATACTACAGTCGACCTCTTTGGACCCTACCAAGGAAGGAAAAGATAAGATTTGAATCAAAACCAGAGGGGGAAGATTAAATTAGCAGCATAAACATTTAGATTAATTTAATAAATAGGTTATGTTATTGAAAGGTATTGTTTGCTAAAATTGGAAATAAACGGGTAGTAGAGAGTAGAGTTCAGTTGATAAATAAGTTTTAAAGAATCAGACCTAACCGGAAGGGATCAATCCTCACGGCACCGGAGTCATTAGAGCAAACGCACAGACAGCATGAGAAGGGAGGAGAGGCAGACCGACAGGTAGCTCGCGGAAACTAAAAGAAAACTGGCCCAAAGAATTAAAGTGTGCGAAATTGATCATCTACGACAAAACCAAGGAGGCAGCCGGTAAGGTGCTGTAAGAACTTTAAAAAGACTGTTTGCTGGCGTGAAAAGTGCCGCAGCGGTGCCGGCTCGGGCACAATGGAGAAAGATGAAAATATGTTTCAAATACAAAATAAATGTTAAAATACAGAAATATTAAAATGTGTTTCAAATACAAAATAAGTTAAAGGGTGGGCCGAAGGCATTAATTTAATTTAGCGTGTATTCTGCTTGAATGATGGAGGTGCATGGTTTAAATTAAGCACATATTAACTTGCATTTGTTTGGTTGTTTTATTTATTCTTTTCAATAGGTTTTTCACCTAAGTAGCTAAAGCTGACAGCTTGACACATGATCAATCCAAGATGGCAGCACATCTTTACCTGTCAGTGCGTCTTTGTGTCATTTTGTGTATCTGACTGAGTGATAACCCGTTTCATCTCTGTAAAGTCTTGTAAAATATCGGTAAACTTTAATTCTGTCCACCACGCTGTGTCTACTGGGACTATCGGCTGTGTGAAATGTGGTTTATATAACCTACCAACTCAACCGTTCTGGAGGACCTGGATCGCCCCTTGTGCTTGAAGCCTGACCACCTCTCGGAGACGGAATGCCGACACGCCGAGTGATTCTGATGGGCCTAAACCTCTCATGATAAAAGAAAAGTGCTTCTTTCATGGTTTTCATGGTGCTTAAAATTAGGTTCCACCTGCTTTTAAAAACCGACTGGTCCTGATTTTACTGTATCTGTCCACAGCATTGCTTTGCCGAGGTTGATTTCCTGTTTATGTGAGACGTCACACAACCCAACGACGTCATCTGACTCGGGAGAAGAAAAAACAAACTTTCGGAGCGGATTATTACTGAACTGACCTGGATTTCTAAAATTCTACTTCAGCCAATGAACTTGGTTTTGATTGACAACCATATCTCCGTTGCTCTTACGAGTTTATGCCGTTTTCATACGGGAATGAAATGAAAAATGCTGTTGCTCTTTACTGTACTGAGTTTGTTAATTTTGTGCGGCACAGGAAGGACCGACAACTCCCGTGCAGTGCTCATAAACTCTAATGCAACATACGGGGAACGTGTGCATCTGGCTGTGCGCTGGTTAAATTGTTACCCCTACACCCTTTTTTTTCATCTGACACTGTGGTCTTGTCCCGTCTTATCAATATAATGGCTTTGCAAGACAATTTTACCATTTCCATAAACTGTGCTTGTGATTTTGTATTGGAGGACTCTGAGAAAGATACCTCCTCCAAATCACTTAAACAGAGGTGTCTTATTGTTCTGTTGCTGCTGATTTCAGGGAATGTGCAACCCAATCCAGGTCCAGATTCTGCTATAAATTTTAACACTCCTGCCGACTTTAAATCAAGGTCTGGTCTTGGTTTCCTCCATCTGAATGTGTGCAGTTTAATAGCTAAAATGGACATGATTCGTATCTGGGCGAACTCAACAGATGCTGATGTAATTGTTCTATCTGAAACTTGGTTGAGTAAATCCGTTCTGAACAAGGATATTAGTATCGATGGTTATAATATATTTAGGACTGACCGGGGGGAGGGGGAGGGGGTATTGCAATTCATATAAAAAGTAAGTTTCATGCAAATGTGCTTCTCTCCAAGTCAGAGAGTAAGCAGTTTGAATTGTTGGCTCTTGATCTTGAGATATCGAAATCTCTCCATATAACTGTTGTTGGTTGCTATAGGACACCTTCAGCTGTCAGCAGTGCACTATCCACCCTGATGCAGCTTTTAACAGAATTGAAGTTCAATGAAATTGTCATTATTGGAGATTTTAACTGGAACTGGTTAAAACCAGTATCTGATGATTCTAAAGCTTACTGTGACTCGCTAAACCTCTTTCAAATTGTCGATAGCCCCACTAGACCCAATCTTAAATGTCCGGAAAAATCATCTCTAATAGATCTTATTCTAACAAACACTCCTCATAAATACACAACCGCTTCTGTTTTTGCAAATGACATTAGTGACCATTGTGTTAATGCCTCAGTGAGAAATACAAAAATCCCAAAACCAAGCCACGCATCATTATAAAGCGTGACATGAAACATTTTAATGAACAAGGGTTTTTTCATGACTTGTTTAATTTTGACTGGCAGAAAATGCATCATATTCCTGATGTTGAAAGTGCATGGAAATTCTTTTATGATGGTTTCACAAAAATTGTGGACAAGCATGCTCCCCTCAGAAAGTATAGAGTTAATGGCCAAAATAACGTATGGTTCACTCCAGAGTTATCTAACTCACTTCACGAGCGAAATATAGCATGGGCAAAAGCCAGGAGATCAGATCTGGATTCGGACTGGCTGCTTTACAGGCAGATGTGCAATGCTCTCACAGTTGCAATTAGGAAAGCCAAAGCTGATCATTTCCTCACAGAAACCTCAAGCAACCTAAACAATCCCTTGAAATTCTGGAAGACAATTAAATCCCTGGCTGGAAATAAAAATGGAATTGAGCTTCCTCCATGCATTGTTAAGGACTCACTTAAAGTCACTGATAAGTCCAAAATGCTTAGTGTCTTTAATTGACATTTTATAGCCTCTGGGTCCTTATTTGACTCTTTTAGCAATAGGCATATAAATTCCCCTACTGTTTTTTCTGACTGTCATGTTACAGGTAGTCAATCCTTCAGTTTTCAAGTCATTACAGTCTCAGAAATGCTCAAAGCCCTCAAACTGCTCGACACAAAAAAATCTGCAGGTCCTGACAACTTAGAACCTTACTTTTTAAAGCTGGCAGCTGATTTTATCGCACCACCTTTGACACATCTTTTTAATCTCTTCCTGGACACAAATGAAATTCCTCTTATATGGAAATCTGCACTTGTTCTTCCCTTGTTGAAAGGGGGGGACCCTACAGTTTTAAATAATTATAGACCCATCTCTAAATTGTCGGTCCTGGTTAAGGTTCTGGAGTCCATTGTGAGTGAACAACTGAAATATTTCCTACGATCAAACAATATCTTATCTGACTTTCAGTCAGGTTTTAGGAAAAAACACAGCACAACTACAGCGGCCTTAAAAGTGGTCAATGATTTTATAGAATTTTTAGACAACAAACACCACTGTGCAGCGCTTTTTATTGATTTATCAAAGGCTTTTGATACTGTGGATCAAGCAACACTAAAGCAAAGACTTAGTAGTGTAGGACTATCAGACAAAGCGGTCTGCTGGTTTGACAGCTAACTTTCTGGAAGATCTCAGTGCGTGCAGGCAGAAGGCATCACTTCTAGCTCCCTTGAAGTATCCAAAGTCGTGCCCCAGGGATCAGTCCTGGGACCACTACTCTTCATTTCATCCAAATCAAAGCCACTGAACCTTCCTGCTATCACCACCTCGCAGGGCTTTGAAATTGAGTCTGTAGCTCAATACAGATATCTGGGATTTGTGATTGATGATTTTCTCTCTTTTAAGCCTCACATTCAACAATTGGTAAAAAACTCAAGTTAAAATTCGGATTTTATCCTGAAATGAAAAGTCTTGCTTTTCATTTAAGGCCAAAAAAACACTTGTTGCTGCCACTTTTATGTCAGTGCTAGACTATGGCGATGCTCTTTACATGCACGCATCCTCGCAAAGCCTACATGCGTTGGATACTGTCTACCATGGGGCACTGAGGTTTATCACCAATCTAAAAGCCCTTACTCACCACTGCTCCTTGTATGCTCGGGTTGGTTGGACTGCCTTGTCTGCACGTAGACTAAATCACTGGCATATTTTTTTATTTATAAGGGTATTCTCGGTCTGCTTCCATCCTACCTACAGAGCTACATACTTCAAAAAAGTAATGGAAGTTACCATCTTCACTCGCAGGATTTACACCTTCTAACCATCCCTAAAGCCCGTATCGAATTAGGAAAAAGGGGATTCAAGTATGCTGCTCCCTCTTCTTGGAATCGGTTGCAGGATACTTTAAATCTTCGGGAGCTGGTTTCCTTGAATGTTTTTAAAGGTCATCTTAAAGATCTGGAGGCAAAAATATCTGACTGTAGATGTTTTAGCTAACTCGTATTGTCCTTTTTTGATCGCTTTGTTGCTCATGACTTATGACAGATTCTGATGAACTGGTTCTTTTTGTGATTCCTGTATTTATATTCATTGTTGTTAAGTGTTTTATGTCTGAAACCCTATAATTGTGCTGCTGCCTGTCTTGGCCAGGACGCTCTTGTAAAAGAGATTTTTAATCTCAATGAGACTTTTTCCTGGTTAAATAAAAATAAAAAATAAAAATTGAAAGCCTAAAAATCAAAGGAACTGAAAAAGGAATTGTTTGAGTTTAGTCCAGTCCTTTTTGTGTAGAAGATCATTCCTCTCAAGTTGGGAAGTAGAAGAAACTTGACAGAGTATAACATGCTACTGAGTGGAACATTTGACATATAAAGTTAAACCTCAAATTTAAAAACACAACAAAGACAAAACAGCTGAACCTTTAAGAACGTAAACATTAGGAGAATTTCAAAGGTTTGCAAAGACGAAGAGGAAAATTTCAATGAAAGATGTAAATCTTAGCGGGAATGTGGAGGATGAGACAGAGAGGTTAGCTAACAGAAGGTAGAGAAGGTGTTGAAGAAGGATGTGTCAGGGTGTTTCATTTTTACTTACATCTTGTTGTTGTTGTGATATTTCTTTCTGCTTCCTCATTACTGATTGGTTATGAAATAACTCTGATGCCACACTTTCTGTCAAAGAAGATTAGAGCTTACAACATCCTTTACTTCACCGACATTACCCAAGTCCAGACCATTTTATTTATACAGTCACATATAAAAAAAACAAGGTCAAAAATGTTAAAAAGTTTTAGTAACACATTTTTGATGAACCATAAACTAAACAAAAATCAAAAACCCAACGTAAACATATACACACATCCACACATACACACATATCCACACACATACACACACCTGGAGAAGTTTCTCTCAACAGCTTGCCAAGGACACAAAAGCATACAAATCATGACACATCATCCACCTGTGATTTTTAAATGTAGGCAGTCCATAATGGGAAAATGGTGACAAAAAAATCTGATGTTGCTTTGAAAGTGTCCATCAATATTAACTACTCCAATCATACACATTCATACGCTGCTGACAAAGCATCATCATTATCATTACACAGCGGACCAACGAGTCCCTTACCATATATACTTATCTATGCTTTATTAAGGCTAATGGTCATGGCTTTCTTTCATCTTTACATTTATTCATTCTTCTCCGACAATATTTCTCAAGCCTTGTTGCTGCTGCTCTTAGCTGTTGTGTCTATTTGTGTGTTGGACAACTGAGAGCAACTCAATGATTCAATGTGATTGAACACCTATTCAATCACATATTCTGGTCAGACAAAGGCAATAACAAGGGGCTGTCTTATCAGTTTAGGACAGATAAGAGATCATCTTTAAGACTTATTTAATGCACAGATCACAAGATTAAAAACAACTAAATTACTGCCTGTCATTTTGGAGTTCTTGTTACTTGACCAAACTGGAGTTTATGTTGAGCAACTGATAATCAGCATTAGCTTTATCATCAGGTGTGATCTCAGTATCTGTCCCCACTAGGGATGCAACAATACAGTCAGTTCAATACGTACCTCGGTTTTTTGGTCACGGTTCACGGTTCTGTTCGGTTCTGACGGGCCGGGCCGTTAAAATGTTTCCAGTGTTAAGTGTTTTAGGCAAATTTTACAGAACAGCAAGGGATTTCGAAAGAGAGCTACTTTTTTTCATTTTAAAACTATTTATTTTAATTTGAAGCAAAAACAAATTCAGGTGCTCTCTTTTCAGCCTATTGCAAAGGTCAGATTAGATTTGAACATGAAGTAAACTACAATTGAATGTCAAGAAAAAAGTGCATTGGTGGCATACTGTCATATTTCTCTTTTAGTTACGATTATCGCTCCTCTCTTATTCTTGTAATGTTCAGTATTGTAAATATTTTGAGTATTAACAGCAGCTCAAACGATTGAAGAACACTTCAAAAGACATCAAACCTCACACTGAAGGTTCAGACGTGTTTTATGACCAGTTTAGAGTTTTTAATAAGAGCAGTGAGGGTGATGCGCAGACACACAGAGGAGCACTCAGTTGATGTTGAAAGACATCAGTTAGTTAACAGACAGCAGCCTGCCATGTAGTTCACACACTTCACTGGTTAACACGTAAACCGTAGAGCAGATGATCAATTTCACTTTTTGTTTCTTGTCCGTCCACGTATATGCGTAATGGCACGTTCCCCGACTCTCACTCACCCGTATAGTTCTCTCTCCTTCTCACGTTCGCGGACCCACAGTTTTCTTTTAATGCATGTTTTTGACATAATGAGGGAGAGAGGCTTTTGAAAAAAGGGCGTTTGCGGCCGTTAATATACCTGGACAGTGGGAAACACTGCGCAATGCATGTTTTCCAGGCGCGCACGCTCGCTCCACACTATCAGAAACCGGTCTGTAGTGTAACGCTACTTGAGCAATGACTGCAGCCTGTATGATCTATAGACTGTCCTTGTACCGGCCCTGGCGGTCCTTCAGGCAGCACCGGGAATTGTCCCGGTTCTCCCGATTAGCCACTCCGGGCCTGTCTGCTCCTCACTGCTTGTCATGCTAAAAGTAATGTTGTTGTCAGCGTCGCCAAACTTTAGCGCGTGGTGATTGGCTATTTACTCACTTTGTAGACATGGTTTCATCATCCCTGCGCGCTGACTCACAGGCACACACAGACAGAGCCAATTTAGAGAGAAATACAACGTGCAGAAACTAGTTAAACGCCAAACCGTTGAAACCGCAATTCACAAGTCAGTATTGAACCGTGGATGCCGTACCGAACGGTTCAATATTTTATTGAGAGTTGTTGCATGCCTAGTCCCCACAGTCTGACACATTGATTTACACATTTGTGCTTGGTAGTTAACAACAAGGCATTATTTCATAAAACATGTCATTTCTGAGATTATTACAAAGGTAAGGCTTGAAAACCTTCCACCAGATGTTTCTCTGATGATGTAAAGTTGTGGTATCCTGTTGTTGCTTCCTCTTTAAATACACGCACGTGTAAAGCAGAAAGAATATAAAGACTTGCATGTGTTTCCAACTCTTCACTTTATCCATCATGGACAAAACTGTGCTGCTGATTGTGCTGAGTCTGCAGACTCTGCTGCTCATCTCAGCCTTCACTTCTACTGATGCAGCCGCTGTGGTGACAGATGATCAACAAAAACAAGTTCTGCAGCTGGTAAGAGGATCCACAGCCGGTCATTGAGTGTGGGAAGTTTCTTGTGGTTGTTTACTGATAGGGCTGTTTAAGTTAAAATGATAATTTAATAGAGATATGAAACAAGCATTTTAGGTTATGTTTTAATTTGTATTTAAAATATTTGTATGAGTTTGGAAAATAAACAATAGGGGAGGTCGTTTTCTGTGTTCAATTTTGTGAACACAGAAAAAATCTATTTATAGTTGATTTATGTTTTGTATGGGAATCATTTGACGAAGACAGTATTGTAGGAAGTTGATCCGCACTTCAGACACATTTTTTTCCACAATGTAATTTCCCCAAATAAAATCATTTTTAAACCAATTAAACCAGAAGAAATTTCATTACAAATTAAGAATGTATTGTTACAGCATGTAACGAGAGATTCTGAATGTTTTTTTTTTTTTTTTTTTTGAAGATGGAGGGAAGAGTACAACGCAACAGCAGAAAATACAGACCCTCATCTAACTGTAGCTGGAGACCAGGAGGGTGTTCACCTGCATGGCGTCTGAGTAAGAGATCATTCCACATGCCAATTCAAAGATACCTAACATCATGTAGAGACATTATATACATTAAAACAATGACTTAATAAAGATGTGAAACAAGCATTTTAGGTTATGTTTTAATTTGCATTTAAAATATTCGTATGAGTTTGGAAAATAAACAATAGTGGAGGTCGCTTTCTGCGTTCAATCATGATTTGTTTACTCTCTTTTTTAGAAGGAAATCGGAGAAAAGCAAGTAAAGCCAAAATTTCGGTTCTGGGGAGGATGTCTCAGAAGACCAGGAGGATGCAGCCCTTTCAGAGTGGTAAGCCTGATTTCCCTTAAATTAAATGTTCAAATCTCAATGTGCTGATCACCGGAAAAAGAGAGAATGATTGTTGCATGTGAGCCTTTCACACATACGCTGCACTCCTGAAAATTCCCCGTAGTTTTCAGGGTGGGATGCATTTGTGAATATAAATATCAATATTTTTCACCCCGGCTTTATCCAGACTTTTCATGCCAGACCCCTAGTAAAAAATGTCAATGAGAAGTTGGGTTGCGCTGTGTACAACAGGTAATAATCAGGAAAAATCACTGAGCGAGGGGTTGGCTAAGGAATGATGTGTCTGTAATGCTACTGGTGCAAATCAGGTGGGATTTTCATGCATGTAATGAGGCATCTTTATACTCTTTTCTGCTTGCCAACATGTTCTCCTCCACTTGTTTGATGACACTGTGAATAGGTTTAAATACACGTAGCATTGATATAAAGGAATTAACTGTCATTATTGTGGCTGACTGTAATTGCTTCGTCCTCCATCCTGAATATGTTCAAAATATAACACTGATCTCTGTGTCGTCCTTTTTATGTCATATCTTGCCTCTTGATACCCCCCCCCAATGAAAATCTCAGGAGAATGTGAAAGGGGTTTTAGTTTCTTTTTTTAAATTCAGTGCATCTTACTCTCTCTTTCTCTGTTTAGAAACCCACTCCTAGTGCTCCAACTCCTAGTGCTCCCGACTTCAGACAGCTTCTTCTGAAGAAAGACAGAGCTTAGACATGATGGAAGCAGACAACTTCACTCCTGTTTCCAATGAGCAGAAGTTTAAAAACAAGCTTTTATGGATCTGCTGTGCTAATTTGAAGATTGGAAATATTACACATTACTGTATGTTGCATTCAATAAATGTTGGATTATGCTAACTGTGAAAATGTGTATTAAAATAAAAGCTTTGCAATCAGATGTTGTTTTGGGTCGCTTTCTTTTCAATTACAAACACTTGTTTATCCTTTTGTGTGTAGGTATTCTTGACTCTCTTTTATCCTATTTTAAGGTTTATATAAATCCACCAGGATTAAATTATAGCTGCTGCTAAGATATAACAAGATTCATAATATCACAAAGGTCATTGGTGTAAGATCTAAATTCAGAATTTAGACTTGGCCTGTGCAACCTGTGTGTCACTGCTAATTTGCACTCCTGTCCCTCCTTGACTTCTAATAAAATCCACCTGATGCTTTGAAATGAGTTCATTTTTTTCTTAGTAAAAGTGTTATTTATCCATGTGTTATGGTTCAAAGTACTTCTGATATCAGTATCTAACCCTTGTGTGATGGTATTGATTTAAACTCGACCTGTGGTTATGCTTTGCCAGCTAAATCTTGGCTTCATCGTTATTCTGTCTTCTAGCTATTATGCTAATAAAAAATCTTTGTGGAAGTAATAGTATTAACTGTTCTCTTTGATCCAATGAGCCCATTGATTGGTTTTGTGTGAAATGTTTTACAAAGAGGAGGGCAGATGATGGAAAATTCTCAGAATGTTGATCAGAAAATCATTTTGAGGTACAAAGAAATGCTGATGTTTTAAATCATATAGTCTGGCGTGTGTGTGTGTGTGTGTGTGTGTGTGTGTGTGTGTGTGTGTGTGTGTGTGTGTGTGTGTGTGTGTGTGTGTGTGTGTGTGTGTGTGTGTGTGTGTGTGTGTGTGTGTGTGTGTGTGTGTGTGTGTGTGTGTGTGTGTGTGTGTGTGTGTGTGTGTGTGTGTGTGTGTGTGTGTGTGTGTGTGTGTGTGTGTGTGTGTGTGTGTGTGTGTGTGTGTGTGTGTGTGTGTGTGTGTGTGTGTGTGTGTGTGTGTGTGTGTGTGTGTGTGTGTGTGTGTGTGTGTGTGTGTGTGTGTGTGTGTGTGTGTGTGTGTGTGTGTGTGTGTGTGTGTGTGTGTGTGTGTGTGTGTGAGAATTTATTTCATAATTGCTGCTGACAAGAGATTATTTATGATGCATTATCAAATACAAATCAATACACAGCACTTGAAAAAGAATACAAATATAACATGTAAAAGAAACATGTACCTCAAGTAAAGGTATTTACTTTAAAACATATTTTCTCATGACCTCTGATGTGTTACGCTGATAATGACAGCCGTAGTAGACATTTACTGTGAACTATTCAACATTTTGCCACATTTAGAATATTTCCCTACTTTCAAATATATCTATAGCTGCTGATTTGTTTTGTCTACTGCTGCTTAGCAACAACATGTGACAGTTTCTAGAAATAAAGTAGTGGTTTTATTCTGCAATGATTTCCCCAATAACATTTGAGCATACCTGTTACATAACTGCAATGTCCAAACCTGAAGTGCTGTCGTCTTCATTGGTCTACTTACTGAACATCTACAACAAAACATGCAAACGTTTATGATTAATGGGTGTTGCATGCAGTTTTGTTTGTTTAGTTTGATAACGTGACTTTGGCAAGCCGTTCAGGAAATTAATATATTGAATGAAGTCTGAATATATGGAATGAAACTTTGAATATATTGAATGAAGTCTGAATATATTGAATGAAACTCTGAATATATTGAATGAAGTCTGAATATAGTGAATGAAACTTTGAATATATGGAATGAAGTCTGAATATATGGAATTAAACTTTGAATATATGGAATGAAGTCTGAATACATTGAATGAAACTTTGAATATATGGAATGAAGTCTGAATATATGGAATTGAAGCTGATTTCAATTCTCCAAATCAACCAGTTCATTGTTGTCATCAAAAAGACACCCTGTTGAATATGCTGGTTTTGCAAAATGACATCAGCTGAAATATACCAATAATGTCTTGAACATCAAAACTTTTTTGAAAAGTTGTTGAGCATACTCAAAATGATATGAATAATATGGACTGTAGAATGCGTCACCTCGAAGATCATAGTTCAATTATTGGAACACTTTTACTGCTTATGAGTAGTAATGTTCAGCAATCATTGCTGAGCGCACTTTGTGCATCCATCTTTAGGGATTTTAGTCTATTGAGTTGTTAGCTGAAATAACACTACAGACTTTCATTCAGTATAGTCAAAGTTCCATTCCATATATTCAAAGTTCCATTCCATATAGTCAAAGTTCCATTCCATATATTCAAAGTTCCATTCCATATAGTCAAAGTTCCATTCAATATATTCCAAGTTCCATTCCATATATTCAAAGTTCCATTCCATATAGTCAAAGTTCCATTCCATATATTCAAAGTTCCATTCCATATATTCAAAGTTCCATTCCATATATTCAAAGTTCCATTCCATATAGTCAAAGTTCCATTCAATATATTCCAAGTTCCATTCCATATATTCAAAGTTCCATTCCATATATTCAAAGTTCCATTCCATATATTCAAAGTTCCATTCCATATAGTCAAAGTTCCATTCCATATAGTCAAAGTTCCATTCCATATATTCAAAGTTCCATTCCATATATTCAAAGTTCCATTCAATATATTCAAAGTTCCATTCAATATAGTCAGACTTCATTCCATATATTCAAAGTTTCAGTCAATATATTCAAAGTTCCATTCCATATATTCAAAGTTCCATTCCATATAGTCAAAGTTCCATTCCATATATTCAAAGTTCCATTCCATATATTCAAAGTTCCATTCCATATAGTCAAAGTTCCATTCAATATATTCCAAGTTCCATTCCATATATTCAAAGTTCCATTCCATATATTCAAAGTTCCATTCCATATAGTCAAAGTTCCATTCAATATATTCCAAGTTCCATTCCATATATTCAAAGTTCCATTCCATATATTCAAAGTTCCATTCAATATATTCAGACTTCATTCCATATATTCAAAGTTTCAGTCAATATATTCAAAGTTCCATTCAATATATTCAAAGTTTCATTCAATATATTAATTTCCTGAACGGCTTGCCATACATGCCTGTTTATGTTTAATGATTTGATTGTTTGTTATTCTCTACTGCGAGATAAATTTAATTGATTAAGAGGATGTTTATAAACTGTCGCGGAAGCATATGGTGAGGACAGGCTTTTTGAATTGATTGATTGGGCATATCCTCACGAGTGGGTATGTTAGAATAAGGTGAGGGGTTTGTTAAAAAGACATGAGTTTGCACGGGTGTAAATTGATATATTAAAGTAAAGAAAGATGAAAATGTGTTTAAAATACAAAATATGTTAAAATACAGAAATATTAAAATGTGTTTAATACAAAATAAATGTCAAGATGCAGAGAGATTAAAATGTGTTTAAAACACAAAATAAGTTAAAGGGTGGGACGAAGGCATTCATTTAATTTAACGTGTATTCTGCTTGAATGATGGAGGTGCATGGTTTAAATTAAGCACATATTAACTTGCATTTGTTTGGTTGTTTTATTTATTCTTTTCAATAGGGTTTTCACCTTAGCAGCTAAAGCTGACAGCTAAATTGAAAGCCTAAAAATAAAAGGAACTGAAAAAGGAATTGTTTGAGTGTAGTCAAGTCCTTTTTGTGTAGAAGATCATTTTTCTCAAGTTGGGAAGCAGAAGAAACTTGACAGAGTATAACATGCTACTGAGTGGAACATTTGACATATAAAGTTAAACCTCAAATTAAAAAACACAACAAAGACAAAACAGCTGAACCTTTAAGAACGTAAACATTAGGAGAATTTCAAAGGTTTGCAAAGACGAAGAGGAAAATTTCAATGAAAGATGTAAATCTTAGCGGGAATGTGGAGGATGAGACAGAGAGGTTAGCTAACAGAAGGTAGAGAAGGTGTTGAAGAAGGATGTGTCAGGGTGTTTTATTTTTACTTACATCTTGTTGTTGTGATATTTCTTTCTGCTTCCTCATTACTGATTGGTTATGAAATAACTCTGATGCCACACTTTCTGTCAAAGAAGATTAGAGCTTACAACATCCTTTACTTCACCGACATTACCCAAATCCAGACCATTTTATTTATACAGCCACATATAAAAAAAAAAGGTAAAAAATGTTAACAAGTTCTAGTAACACATTTTTGATGAACCAAAAACCAGTATTAACTACTCCAATCATACACATTCATACACTGCTGACAAAGCAGCGGGAGCAACTTGGGGTTTAGTGTCTTGCCCAATGTGAAAACATTTATTTTAAGTTTGAATGTAAAGTCCTCAGTGGAGTCAGACTGTCTGATATCAGCAGGCATGTTTAATAAGAGGCAGAGAGAATAAAGAAAGAACCTGCAGCAGCCCTCTGACTTCTGTTGAACTCTTGGGAAAGGAGCCCTGTGGGAGTGTAGGATGAAGTGTTCAGCGGACCAACGAGTCCCTTACCATATATACTTATCTATGCTTTATTAAGGCTAATGGTTATGGCTTTCTTTCATCTTTACATTTATTTATTATTCTTCGACAATATTTCTCAAGCCTTGTTGCTGCTGCTCTTAGCTGTTGTGTCTATTTGTGTGTTGGACAACTGAGAGCAACTCAATGATTCAATGTGATTGAACACCTATTCAATCACATATTCTGGTCAGACAAAGGCAATAACAAGGGGCTGTCTATCAGTTTAGGACAGATAAGAGATCATCTTTAAGACTTATTTAATGCACAGATCACAAGATTAAAAACAACTAAATTACTGCCTGTCATTTTGGAGTTCTTGTTACTTGACCAAACTGGAGTTTATGTTGAGCAACTGATAATCAGCATTAGCTTTATCATCAGGTGTGATCTCAGTATCTGTCCCCACTAGGGATGCAACAATACAGTCAGTTCAATACGTACCTCGGTTTTTTGGTCACGGTTCACGGTTCTGTTCGGTTCTGACGGGCCGGGCCGTTAAAATGTTTCCAGTGTTAAGTGTTTTAGGCAAATTTTACAGAACAGCAAGGGATTTCGAAAGAGAGCTACTTTTTTTCATTTTAAAACTATTTATTTTAATTTGAAGCAAAAACAAATTCAGGTGCTCTCTTTTCAGCCTATTGCAAAGGTCAGATTAGATTTGAACATGAAGTAAACTACAATTGAATGTCAAGAAAAAAGTGCATTGGTGGCATACTGTCATATTTCTCTTTTAGTTACGATTATCGCTCCTCTCTTATTCTTGTAATGTTCAGTATTGTAAATATTTTGAGTATTAACAGCAGCTCAAACGATTGAAGAACACTTCAAAAGACATCAAACCTCACACTGAAGGTTCAGACGTGTTTTATGACCAGTTTAGAGTTTTTAATAAGAGCAGTGAGGGTGATGCGCAGACACACAGAGGAGCACTCAGTTGATGTTGAAAGACATCAGTTAGTTAACAGACAGCAGCCTGCCATGTAGTTCACACACTTCACTGGTTAACACGTAAACCGTAGAGCAGATGATCAATTTCACTTTTTGTTTCTTGTCCGTCCACGTATATGCGTAATGGCATGTTCCCCGATTCTCACTCACCCGTATAGTTCTCTCTCCTTCTCACGTTCGCGGACCCACAGTTTTCTTTTAATGCATGTTTTTGACATAATGAGGGAGAGAGGCTTTTGAAAAAAGGGCGTTTGCGGCCGTTAATATACCTGGACAGTGGGAAACACTGCGCAATGCATGTTTTCCAGGCGCGCACGCTCGCTCCACACTATCAGAAACCGGTCTGTAGTGTAACGCTACTTGAGCAATGACTGCAGCCTGTATGATCTATAGACTGTCCTTGTACCGGCCCTGGCGGTCCTTCAGGCAGCACCGGGAATTGTCCCGGTTCTCCCGATTAGCCACTCCGGGCCTGTCTGCTCCTCACTGCTTGTCATGCTAAAAGTAATGTTGTTGTCAGCGTCGCCAAACTTTAGCGCGTGGTGATTGGCTATTAACTCACTTTGTAGACATGGTTTCATCATCCCTGCGCGCTGACTCACAGGCACACACAGACAGAGCCAATTTAGAGAGAAATACAACGTGCAGAAACTAGTTAAACGCCAAACCGTTGAAACCGCAATTCACAAGTCAGTATTGAACCGTGGATGCCGTACCGAACGGTTCAATATTTTATTGAGAGTTGTTGCATGCCTAGTCCCCACAGTCTGACACATTGATTTACACATTTGTGCTTGGTAGTTAACAACAAGGCATTATTTCATAAAACATGTCATTTCTGAGATTATTACAAAGGTAAGGCTTGAAAACCTTCCACCAGATGTCTCTCTGATGATGTAAAGTTGTGGTATCCTGTTGTTGCTTCCTCTTTAAATACACGCACGTGTAAAGCAGAAAGAATATAAAGACCTGCATGTGTTTCCAACTCTTCACTTTATCCATCATGGACAAAACTGTGCTGCTGATTGTGCTGAGTCTGCAGACTCTGCTGCTCATCTCAGCCTTCACTTCTACTGATGCAGCCGCTGTGGTGACAGATGATCAACAAAAACAAGTTCTGCAGCTGGTAAGAGGATCCACAGCCGGTCATTGAGTGTGGGAAGTTTCTTGTGGTTGTTTACTGATAGGGCTGTTTAAGTTAAAATGATAATTTAATAGAGATGTGAAACAAGCATTTTAGGTTATGTTTTAATTTGTATTTAAAATATTTGTATGAGTTTGGAAAATAAACAATAGGGGAGGTCGTTTTCTGTGTTCAATTTTGTGAACACAGAAAAAATCTATTTATAGTTGATTTATGTTTTGTATGGGAATAATTTGACGAAGACAGTATTGTAGGAAGTTGATCCGCACTTCAGACACATTTTTTTCCACAATGTAATTTCCCCAAATAAAATCATTTTTAAACCAATTAAACCAGAAGAAATTTCATTACAAATTAAGAATGTATTGTTACAGCATGCAACGAGAGATTCTGAATGTTTTTTTTGTTTTTTTTTGAAGATGGAGGGAAGAGTACAACGCAACAGCAGAAAATACAGACCCTCATCTAACTGTAGCTGGAGACCAGGAGGGTGTTCACCTGCATGGCGTCTGAGTAAGAGATCATTCCACATGCCAATTCAAAGATACCTAGCATCATGTAGAGACATTATATACATTAAAACAATGACTTAATAAAGATGTGAAACAAGCATTTTAGGTTATGTTTTAATTTGCATTTAAAATATTCGTATGAGTTTGGAAAATAAACAATAGTGGAGGTCGCTTTCTGCGTTCAATCATGATTTGTTTACTCTCTTTTTTAGAAGGAAATCGGAGAAAAGCAAGTAAAGCCAAAATTTCGGTTCTGGGGAGGATGTCTCAGAAGACCAGGAGGATGCAGCCCTTTCAGAGTGGTAAGCCTGATTTCCCTTAAATTAAATGTTCAAATCTCAATGTGCTGATCACCGGAAAAAGAGAGAATGATTGTTGCATGTGAGCCTTTCACACATACGCTGCACTCCTGAAAATTCCCCGTAGTTTTCAGGGTGGGATGCATTTGTGAATATAAATATCAATATTTTTCACCCCGGCTTTATCCAGACTTTTCATGCCAGACCCCTAGTAAAAAATGTCAATGAGAAGTTGGGTTGCGCTGTGTACAACAGGTAATAATCAGGAAAAATCACTGAGCGAGGGGTTGGCTAAGGAATGATGTGTCTGTAATGCTACTGGTGCAAATCAGGTGGGATTTTCATGCATGTAATGAGGCATCTTTATACTCTTTTCTGCTTGCCAACATGTTCTCCTCCACTTGTTTGATGACACTGTGAATAGGTTTAAATACACGTAGCATTGATATAAAGGAATTAACTGTCATTATTGTGGCTGACTGTAATTGCTTCGTCCTCCATCCTGAATATGTTCAAAATATAACACTGATCTCTGTGTCGTCCTTTTTATGTCATATCTTGCCTCTTGATACCCCCCCCCAATGAAAATCTCAGGAGAATGTGAAAGGGGTTTTAGTTTCTTTTTTTAAATTCAGTGCATCTTACTCTCTCTTTCTCTGTTTAGAAACCCACTCCTAGTGCTCCAACTCCTAGTGCTCCCGACTTCAGACAGCTTCTTCTGAAGAAAGACAGAGCTTAGACATGATGGAAGCAGACAACTTCACTCCTGTTTCCAATGAGCAGAAGTTTAAAAACAAGCTTTTATGGATCTGCTGTGCTAATTTGAAGATTGGAAATATTACACATTACTGTATGTTGCATTCAATAAATGTTGGATTATGCTAACTGTGAAAATGTGTATTAAAATAAAAGCTTTGCAATCAGATGTTGTTTTGGGTCGCTTTCTTTTCAATTACAAACACAAGTTTATTCTTTTGTGTGTAGGTATTCTTGACTCTCTTTTATCCTATTTTAAGGTTTATATAAATCCACCAGGATTAAATTATAGCTGCTGCTAAGATATAACAAGATTCATAATATCACAAAGGTCATTGGTGTAAGATCTAAATTCAGAATTTAGACTTGTCCTGTGCAACCTGTGTGTCACTGCTAATTTGCACTCCTGTCCCTCCTTGACTTCTAATAAAATCCACCTGATGCTTTGAAATGAGTTCATTTTTTTCTTGGTAAAAGTGTTATTTATCCATGTGTTATGGTTCAAAGTACTTCTGATATCAGTATCTAACCCTTGTGTGACGGTATTGATTTAAGCTCGACCTGTGGTTATGCTTTGCCAGCTAAATCTTGGCTTCATCGTTATTCTGTCTTCTAGCTATTATGCTAATAAAAAGTCTTTGTGGAAGTAACATAATAGTAATAACTGTTCTCTTTGATCCAATGAGCCCATTGATTGGTTTTGTGTGAAATGTTTTACAAAGAGGAGGGCAGATGATGGAAAATTCTCAGAATGTTGATCAGAAAATCATTTTGAGGTACAAAGAAATGCTGATGTTTTAAATCATATAGTCTGACCAAATGGAAAATCACCCTTCTTTTTTTTTAGTAATTTCAAAAGTGTGTGTGTGTGTGTGTGTGTGTGTGTGTGTGTGTGTGTGTGTGTGTGTGTGTGTGTGTGTGTGTGTGTGTGTGTATTTAATAATTGCTGCTGACAAGAGATTATTTATGATGCATTATCAAATACAAATCAATACACAGCACTTGAAAAAGAATACAAATATAACATGTAAAAGAAACATGTACCTCAAGTAAAGGTATTTACTTTAAAACATATTTTCTCATGACCTCTGATGTGTTACGCTGATAATGACAGCCGTAGTAGTGTTGTGAAATATTTACCTAGCTTAATTTTTGTAGATTAATTTTCTGTGTATACAGTTTTATGAATTTGACATACTGTCGCTATCTTCCCAGGCTGTAATATTTGTGTTGTGAACACAAACACCTTGTTATTACTGTGAACTATTCAACATTTTGCCACATTTAGAATATTTCCCTACTTTCAAATATATCTATAGCTGCTGATTTGTTTTGTCTACTGCTGCTTAGCAACAACATGTGACAGTTTCTAGAAATAAAGTAGTGGTTTTATTCTGCAATGATTTCCCCAATAACATTTGAGCATACCTGTTACATAACTGCAATGTCCAAACCTGAAGTGCTGTCGTCTTCATTGGTCTACTTACTGAACATCTACAACAAAACATGCAAACGTTTATGATTAATAGGTGTTGCATGCACTTTTGTTTGTTTAGTTTGATAACGTGACTTTGGCAAGCCGTTCAGGAAATTAATGTATTGAATGAAGTCTGAATATATGGAATGAAACTTTGAATATATTGAATGAAGTCTGAATATATTGAATGAAACTCTGAATATATTGAATGAAACTTTGAATATATGGAATGAAGTCTGAATATATGGAATTAAACTTTGAATATATGGAATGAAGTCTGAATACATTGAATGAAACTTTGAATATATGGAATGAAGTCTGAATATATGGAATTGAAGCTGATTTCAATTCTCCAAATCAACCAGTTCATTGTTGTCATCAAAAAGACACCCTGTTGAATATGCTGGTTTTGCAAAATGACATCAGCTGAAATATACCAATAATGTCTTGAACATCAAAACTTTTTTGAAAAGTTGTTGATCATACTCAAAATGATATGAATAATATGGACTGTAGAATGCGTCACCTCGAAGATCATAGTTCAATTATTGGAACACTTTTACTGCTTATGAGTAGTAATGTTCAGCAATCATTGCTGAGCGCACTTTGTGCATCCATCTTTAGGGATTTTAGTCTATTGAGTTGTTAGCTGAAATAACACTACAGACTTTCATTCAGTATAGTCAAAGTTCCATTCCATATATTCAAAGTTCCATTCCATATAGTCAAAGTTCCATTCCATATATTCAAAGTTCCATTCCATATATTCAAAGTTCCATTCCATATATTCAAAGTTCCATTCCATATAGTCAAAGTTCCATTCCATATAGTCAAAGTTCCATTCAATATATTCCAAGTTCCATTCAATATATTCCAAGTTCCATTCCATATATTCAAAGTTCCATTCCATATATTCAAAGTTCCATTCAATATATTCAGACTTCATTCCATATATTCAAAGTTTCAGTCAATATATTCAAAGTTCCATTCCATATAGTCAAAGCTCCATTCCATATATTCAAAGTTCCATTCCATATATTCAAAGTTCCATTCCATATATTCAAAGTTCCATTCCATATAGTCAAAGTTCCATTCAATATATTCCAAGTTCCATTCCATATATTCAAAGTTCCATTCCATATATTCAAAGTTCCATTCCATATATTCAAAGTTCCATTCCATATAGTCAAAGTTCCATTCAATATATTCCAAGTTCCATTCCATATATTCCAAGTTCCATTCCATATATTCAAAGTTCCATTCCATATATTCAAAGTTCCATTCAATATATTCAGACTTCATTCCATATATTCAAAGTTTCAGTCAATATATTCAAAGTTCCATTCAATATATTCAAAGTTTCATTCAATATATTAATTTCCTGAACGGCTTGCCATACATGCCTGTTTATGTTTAATGATTTGATTGTTTGTTATTCTCTACTGCGAGATAAATTTAATTGATTAAGAGGATGTTTATAAACTGTCGCGGAAGCATATGGTGAGGACAGGCTTTTTGAATTGATTGATTGGGCATATCCTCACGAGTGGGTATGTTAGAATAAGGTGAGGGGTTTGTTAAAAAGACATGAGTTTGCACGGGTGTAAATTGATATATTAAAGTAAAGAAAGATGAAAATGTGTTTAAAATACAAAATATGTTAAAATACAGAAATATTAAAATGTGTTTAATACAAAATAAATGTCAAGATGCAGAGAGATTAAAATGTGTTTAAAACACAAAATAAGTTAAAGGGTGGGACGAAGGCATTCATTTAATTTAACGTGTATTCTGCTTGAATGATGGAAGTGCATGGTTTAAATTAAGCACATATTAACGTGCATTTGTTTGGTTGTTTTATTTATTCTTTTCAATAGGGTTTTCACCTTAGCAGCTAAAGCTGACAGCTAAATTGAAAGCCTAAAAATAAAAGGAACTGAAAAAGGAATTGTTTGAGTGTAGTCAAGTCCTTTTTGTGTAGAAGATCATTTTTCTCAAGTTGGGAAGCAGAAGAAACTTGACAGAGTATAACATGCTACTGAGTGGAACATTTGACATATAAAGTTAAACCTCAAATTAAAAAACACAACAAAGACAAAACAGCTGAACCTTTAAGAACGTAAACATTAGGAGAATTTCAAAGGTTTGCAAAGACGAAGAGGAAAATTTCAATGAAAGATGTAAATCTTAGCGGGAATGTGGAGGATGAGACAGAGAGGTTAGCTAACAGAAGGTAGAGAAGGTGTTGAAGAAGGATGTGTCAGGGTGTTTCATTTTTACTTACATCTTTCTTTCTGCTTCCTCATTACTGATTGGTTATGAAATAACTCTGATGCCACACTTTCTGTCAAAGAAGATTAGAGCTTACAACATCCTTTACTTCACCGACATTACCCAAATCCAGACCATTTTATTTATACAGCCACATATAAAAAAAAAGGTAAAAAATGTTAACAAGTTCTAGTAACACATTTTTGATGAACCAAAAACCAGTATTAACTACTCCAATCATACACATTCATACGCTGCTGACAAAGCAGCGGGAGCAACTTGGGGTTTAGTGTCTTGCCCAATGTGAAAACATTTATTTTAAGTTTGAATGTAAAGTCCTCAGTGGAGTCAGACTGTCTGATATCAGCAGGCATGTTTAATAAGAGGCAGAGAGAATAAAGAAAGAACCTGCAGCAGCCCTCTGACTTCTGTTGAACTCTTGGGAAAGGAGCCCTGTGGGAGTGTAGGATGGAAAACAAGGTTGAAAGTGTTCAGCGGACCAACGAGTCCCTTACCATATATACTTATCTATGCTTTATTAAGGCTAATGGTCATGGCTTTCTTTCATCTTTACATTTATTTATTATTCTTCGACAATATTTCTCAAGCCTTGTTGCTGCTGCTCTTAGCTGTTGTGTCTATTTGTGTGTTGGACAACTGAGAGCAACTCAATGATTCAATGTGATTGAACACCTATTCAATCACATATTCTGGTCAGACAAAGGCAATAACAAGGGGCTGTCTATCAGTTTAGGACAGATAAGAGATCATCTTTAAGACTTATTTAATGCACAGATCACAAGATTAAAAACAACTAAATTACTGCCTGTCATTTTGGAGTTCTTGTTACTTGACCAAACTGGAGTTTATGTTGAGCAACTGATAATCAGCATTAGCTTTATCATCAGGTGTGATCTCAGTATCTGTCCCCACTAGGGATGCAACAATACAGTCAGTTCAATACGTACCTCGGTTTTTTGGTCACGGTTCACGGTTCTGTTCGGTTCTGACGGGCCGGGCCGTTAAAATGTTTCCAGTGTTAAGTGTTTTAGGCAAATTTTACAGAACAGCAAGGGATTTCGAAAGAGAGCTACTTTTTTTCATTTTAAAACTATTTATTTTAATTTGAAGCAAAAACAAATTCAGGTGCTCTCTTTTCAGCCTATTGCAAAGGTCAGATTAGATTTGAACATGAAGTAAACTACAATTGAATGTCAAGAAAAAAGTGCATTGGTGGCATACTGTCATATTTCTCTTTTAGTTACGATTATCGCTCCTCTCTTATTCTTGTAATGTTCAGTATTGTAAATATTTTGAGTATTAACAGCAGCTCAAACGATTGAAGAACACTTCAAAAGACATCAAACCTCACACTGAAGGTTCAGACGTGTTTTATGACCAGTTTAGAGTTTTTAATAAGAGCAGTGAGGGTGATGCGCAGACACACAGAGGAGCACTCAGTTGATGTTGAAAGACATCAGTTAGTTAACAGACAGCAGCCTGCCATGTAGTTCACACACTTCACTGGTTAACACGTAAACCGTAGAGCAGATGATCAATTTCACTTTTTGTTTCTTGTCCGTCCACGTATATGCGTAATGGCATGTTCCCCGATTCTCACTCACCCGTATAGTTCTCTCTCCTTCTCACGTTCGCGGACCCACAGTTTTCTTTTAATGCATGTTTTTGACATAATGAGGGAGAGAGGCTTTTGAAAAAAGGGCGTTTGCGGCCGTTAATATACCTGGACAGTGGGAAACACTGCGCAATGCATGTTTTCCAGGCGCGCACGCTCGCTCCACACTATCAGAAACCGGTCTGTAGTGTAACGCTACTTGAGCAATGACTGCAGCCTGTATGATCTATAGACTGTCCTTGTACCGGCCCTGGCGGTCCTTCAGGCAGCACCGGGAATTGTCCCGGTTCTCCCGATTAGCCACTCCGGGCCTGTCTGCTCCTCACTGCTTGTCATGCTAAAAGTAATGTTGTTGTCAGCGTCGCCAAACTTTAGCGCGTGGTGATTGGCTATTAACTCACTTTGTAGACATGGTTTCATCATCCCTGCGCGCTGACTCACAGGCACACACAGACAGAGCCAATTTAGAGAGAAATACAACGTGCAGAAACTAGTTAAACGCCAAACCGTTGAAACCGCAATTCACAAGTCAGTATTGAACCGTGGATGCCGTACCGAACGGTTCAATATTTTATTGAGAGTTGTTGCATGCCTAGTCCCCACAGTCTGACACATTGATTTACACATTTGTGCTTGGTAGTTAACAACAAGGCATTATTTCATAAAACATGTCATTTCTGAGATTATTACAAAGGTAAGGCTTGAAAACCTTCCACCAGATGTTTCTCTGATGATGTAAAGTTGTGGTATCCTGTTGTTGCTTCCTCTTTAAATACACGCACGTGTAAAGCAGAAAGAATATAAAGACCTGCATGTGTTTCCAACTCTTCACTTTATCCATCATGGACAAAACTGTGCTGCTGATTGTGCTGAGTCTGCAGACTCTGCTGCTCATCTCAGCCTTCACTTCTACTGATGCAGCCGCTGTGGTGACAGATGATCAACAAAAACAAGTTCTGCAGCTGGTAAGAGGATCCACAGCCGGTCATTGAGTGTGGGAAGTTTCTTGTGGTTGTTTACTGATAGGGCTGTTTAAGTTAAAATGATAATTTAATAGAGATGTGAAACAAGCATTTTAGGTTATGTTTTAATTTGTATTTAAAATATTTGTATGAGTTTGGAAAATAAACAATAGGGGAGGTCGTTTTCTGTGTTCAATTTTGTGAACACAGAAAAAATCTATTTATAGTTGATTTATGTTTTGTATGGGAATCATTTGACGAAGACAGTATTGTAGGAAGTTGATCCGCACTTCAGACACATTTTTTTCCACAATGTAATTTCCCCAAATAAAATCATTTTTAAACCAATTAAACCAGAAGAAATTTCATTACAAATTAAAAATGTATTGTTACAGCATGCAACAAGACATCAATTTGTTTGGAGATTCTGAATGTATTTTTTTTTTTTTTTTGAAGATGGAGGGAAGAGTACAACGCAACAGCAGAAAATACAGACCCTCATCTAACTGTAGCTGGAGACCAGGAGGGTGTTCAGTTTTAGGGCATCAAGGGGTGCCAGGGCCTGCGTTTACTCCTCCTCCCCCTCCTCCACCTTATGAGTAAGAGATCATTCCTTATGGCAATTCAAACATACCTAACATCATGTAGAGACATTATATACATTAAAACAATGAAAAGAGTCTGTAGAAAAATAAAAAAATGGTTTGATGATTTAAAAAACAAGGGAGATAAAAGGGAGATCTACAACAGAGGATTAGGGCTAAGTTAATTTCTTTTTTTTTAATTTTGAGATTAAAGTCATAAATTTACGACAATAAAGTCGTAAATTTCAAGTTTAAACTCGTAAATTTACGAGAATAATCCCGTAAATTAACGAGTTTGAGACCAGCCTGCGCAAAATGATGAAAGTAGAACTCTTAAAGTATTTTCCTCTGCAGACAACTTCCTCCAAGTCAGTGTGGTTCTTTCTTCGGAAAAGCCACAGTTTCTTACAGTTTCTTTTCAGGGTGCTGATATTTTATGACAATGTGAAGATGATGATGTGCCAAAAGCATGTGTAGTTTCATATCTGCATAAGTAAAGCCCCAACACAACTATTTGTGTCTGTTATCGGTCTGCCTTGTTAAAGTGTCTCATGTGCAGAGCCAGTTTGTGTCCTGTTCATCATTTTACAGATAAACAAGGTCTTACAAGTTGAAGTGAAAACTTCTTTTGAACCAACTGTTTTTACCGACTACACAAGGAAGTAGCCTATTTCCTTATTAGTGAAACCTTTAGGACAAGATGCTGCATGTTTGTCATTTGAGAACAGGATGCTGCTGCTCTTCTGATATAGAGTAAAATAATGACTTTATTCTTTTATTCTTTAAAGACTTTAAGAGTTCTACTTTCATCATTTTCGCGCAGGCTGGTCTCGAACTCGTTAATTTACGAGATTAAAGTCGTAAATTTATGAATTTAATCTCAAAATTATTATTATTTTTTTTTAACGTGGCCCTAATCCTCCGTCGTAGAGATCCAACATTTCCTCCTGCATAAGCTTTATTGTTTCAGTGAACGTTTTGTCATCTTTTATGTGAAAGCTCCATTATTTGACATTGAATTAAATCATTAACAGTATGTAACTATCAAGAGCAGGTTAAGGACTCTGTTTACAATATAATCATTTGAAAGAAAGTCACCTGGAAACATTAGTCCCCCCACAGATACAATTTTGACCTGTCTGATGGGAGCTAATGTTAGCGTCATGTGCTAATGACAGTCAGTGAAGTTGAGAGTCAAAACAAAAGCAAAGCTTCTATGTAGGGGTGAGACAAAATATTGACTCGACAATATATCGCTGTCCTGACTTGTGTGATACAAATATTGAATAGAAGGTGCCAAATATAGATATTGTAATTTAAAAAAACCCTAACCCTAAACAGATGTCCCTGTTAATCTGACCTATACTGTGTCACCACATGACTCCACACGATGGCACTTTTGTCATTAATGAGGGTAACACGAAGGGAAGTAAACAAGCCTAAAAAGAAGTGGACAGCAGGTAAATGTATGACAGTGTTAAAAAGAAGTTAAGAGATAATGCATGATAAGAGGTGAAACTCGTACCATATTTTTTTACTTTTAAGATTCATTTTTGGGCTTTTTAAACCTTTATTGAGAGATAGGACAGTGTATGGAGTCGGAACTTAGGGAGAGAAAATGGGGAATTATATGCGGCAAAGGAGCCACAGGTCAGATTCGAACCCTTGCTGCCTGCTTTGACTGTAGCCTCTGTTCATGGGGCATACAAACTAACCACTAGACCACCAGCACCCCAAATTCGTACATATTGTTGCTTTAAAAGAAAACATTATGAACAGTTTTCACTGCAAAATGCAATAGAGCAAATATGAAAGGAAGCAACAGTCGATGTAGATGTTTGTTTTTCTTTCTGTAACTTCTGTCTTTCTTCTCTCTCTCCTTTTTTCCAGAGAAGACTTCATGCCACAGCCGATGTGGTAGATCAAATCCTTATTGATCCACACAGCACTTATGGAGCTACTTTATAAGAAATTAAATGTATTGATTATGTAACGGCTCCGTCATAACCAACGTACTGATCTTATTTTTCTATCTCGTCCATGTAACCTCCAGTATTTGTTATGTTGACCTTCTTTCTGCTAATTACAATTTGGAGTAAATGACTCAAAAAAACGACTCTCACTGCTGTGCTGAACAAAGTCAATGTAACAATGTTTGTCTTCCACCTGCCCACAGATAACAATCAAATGTGCTACTGAATAAAAACAAACATTTGAAGACTTAATTCTGTTTTACTTGGTCCGAGGTCACTTAAAAAAACAATGCGGAGTAACAACTGCTATACCATGCTGTAATGACAATATTTGCATTTATATCAATGCTACAATCACAATATGAACAATGGAGCAAACATTCGAAAAAAAACTTTTTTCTTTTTGTATAAAAAGTAATGATAATTATTTGATGTAGCCTATTTCTCATATTTAGTGGATAAAGGATCATCAGGGGCCTTATTTTGAAGGCGTAAAGTGTGCTGTCAAAAGTGTGTGCAAAGCAATTTGAGGTGTGTCCGGCTACATTTTTGCCAACTTATATCTTTGGGCTCTATTGTCAATGGCACTGATAGTGATGTGTAAGTATTATAAATCAAACTCTCATGAGGGCCTGTGCTGCTGCGTGTGCTGCTGCGTGTGTTTCTGCGTGTATCGGATGAACACACAGGAGCGAGCGCACATGGAGGAGAGCTTGGTGTTGTCTTCATTCTGAATACAATGCTTCAGTTTGCAAAGTGGAACAAGATTTTGTGAACAACTTGTTTCAAACAAGCAACAGTGAAACATTTAGCCCCTAAACTAGATTTGTTGATGCAGATGAAGAAGTCCAGTTGGAGGTTTGAAGTCTGAAGAACACCATTTGTCTTACTCGTATATGTTATGTCTCTGTAAATCTGCTGGCTTATTTTTATTGATATGATCTGCCAATGGGAAGATCCGAAGAGGGAGTGCCGGGGAAAAAGCAGATATATCTGTTTAACATACCAGAAGGCTATAAGGGTTTAAAAAACCCTTTCTTATAGTGTGTTTCTGTGTGTGTGTGTGTGTTATCTTGTATCCGTATACACCCTTTTAATAGTTTCCTGTTTCTCCACATATTAAAGTAGTCATTATGTAAAGAGCTATGTGATTCTCATTCGTATCAAAGTCTTTAGATCAGTCATGAACAGAACTGTGCTGCTCGTCTTGTTGTGTCTGCAGCTCTTCCTGCTCATCTCAACCTTCACTTCTACTGATAGAGCCACACTAAGGACAGATTCCGGATCTGGCAAAAAAAACCTCCTCACTTCATGCCTTATTAATATAATTATAATAATAATAATACATTAATTTTATATAGCTTTTCTAAATACTCAAAGGCACTTATTTTATGTCTTATGAAATGAATCACCATGAGAGCAGATTGTATAACACATTTCAAATTATATGCAGAAACAATAAATTGACGGTGAACATTTCACCAATTCAACAATATATTTAATAAAATAAGTCCTCACTATTATCCTGTTGTTAGATATTGATGATAATGATAATGGGCAGCATTGTTTTATTCAAGAGTTAATATTACTATAATATAATAATAATACTTTGTCTTGAGTGCCTTTTATTTGGAAGATGGGATTGCTAATAAGACCCCACATCTAAACATTTTTTTTTACGTTATTTATTCAACGTAATTTATTCAACCAAATTTCTTAAAGGTATTTCATCAATTTTAAAATAAATGAAATGCAACAAATAAAACTGCAATAAGAAGATGACGTGCTATGTAAAAATCCCTCAGATATTGATGCTTGTACCTAAATAAATGTCCTGATGAAGATACTGTCTGGTACTGGTACCCCTGATATAATCATATTCAAAATGTTAGAATCTAAACTTACATTTTATTTAACCTTTATTTAATCAGGTTGGTCCTATTGCGAATAAAAAAAAAATCTATTTTTCAATTAAGACCTGGGCAAGACAGGCAGCAGGGGAAACACAAAGTTTCAGACGGAAATACAAAGAGAGACAAAGTGCAATTTACAAAACACTACATTTTGGATTAAAATAAATGTACAGAGCGATGAGTTTATCATGCTCCTCCTCCTCCTCCTCCTCCTGCTCCTAACTCCTCCTGCTCCTCTTCCTCACTCCTCCTCCTGCTCCTCACTCCTCTTCCTCTTGCTCCTCCTCCTCCTCACTCCTCCTCCTCCTGCTCCTCCTCCTCCTCCTCTTCCTCACTCCTCTTGCTCCTCCTCACTCCTCCTCCTTCTGCTCCTCCTCCTCCTCCTCTTCCTCACTCCTCCTGCTCCTCCTCACTCCTCCTCCTCATCCTCACTACAGCGAGGATATAATTCGCCATTTCCCTTCATGTTAATAAAGGAGAAGATATCTTAGGAGGTCATATTTGGTTCATGGTTTTTTCTTTGGAAATGGTTAATGGAGCAACTACAAGGATTTTAACACAGAAAGATGATCTAATCAGTGTCAAAGTGCAGACACATCGAGTTATCATTTCACACTCAGAGCTGTGCGGTTCAATCAGTTTTTCACTGGAAGGTGCCAGGCATGCCGACAGCCTATACTGTCCCAGACAATAAATGAAATAAATTACAGTGAAAAGTAAACAAGAAAAGAAATATCAAAGAAATGTATAAAGCATTTCAATTAAAATACCTAATTCTTCTGAAATGTGAGTAAGATAAGATAAAACAATATTTTTTTGATCCCCAGAGGAGACATTATGGCATTGCAGCAGCACAAAGACTGAAAAGTAGGTAATACAAATTAAAATTCACAAGAAAATAGATCAAATATGGAAAAGGTGAGCCAGAGTTGCTGCAACAGGTTGCCGACTGGTGGTGATGGATATTGTGATATTAAAACCAAGTCCATTGAAACTTTGTATTTCTTAAAACAGTTCAAAATACACAAGTGTGTTGTTATTGGATAAAAAAAGGCATGTTTCTGCGGTGTTATTAAGAAATATTACACGTAGAAAATACTTTTAAATATTTGCTGCAGATTGAAAACAATGCTTCCTCAACGAGGGATGTGTTGAGTTTTTTGAGGAACACACTTTAAGAACTCAATTAATTACTAAAATGACTAAATTTACTAAATTTATGCAATAAGTAGTGTGGCATGTTTTATTAACTGAATACTTATTTTATTGGTGAAATTATAATTTACAAATCCACTTCATCCTAATAGTAAAAAAAATGTAAAGCAGTTAAAACAACAATATTTCTCTGGAATATATTTCAGGAAGAAGTTTCAAATACGAGGGAAATTCAACTGACAACATTTCTTGCAAAGTCTTTGCTAATCCTGGTTTTGCTTCCTCTTTCTCAACATTTAAGTAGTTTGTTGGCAGTCAGTACGTCCTGAGTTGTGTGTTTGACAGCTTTATCAGTCGTCAGGTCTTCAGTCATGGACAGAACTGTGCTCATGGTTGTGTTGTGTCTGCAGGTTTTCCTGCTCATATCAACCTTCACTTCAATTGATGCAGCCGCACTGAGGACTGATGCTGAACTGAATCTGGTGAGTAAATCCTTTGACTGTAAGAATCTCAATGTACTGGAAGGAGTCCTTGGTTTTGTTTTAAGAATCTGCCTGTCTGTCCATCTTTCCATCTATATACCAAAATAACTGGTCCCCAAGGATCTGTTTCTGGACCACCTTTGTTTTAATCTATGTCCTGATTGCAACATACAAATGAAAAGACAACTCTCTGTGGCTAGGTCTCAGGGCTTGAACTCAACCAGGATAAACAAACTATTGAAGTCATGACTTTTAAAATGTATGAAGAATGAAATAAAATACCTTCAGACTTTTCTGGAAACACGAACCCTTAGTGTCATCTCTTACTCGCATTCTTAGAATTCTGCGAAATCTGTTTTTCACCTCAAAGACCCCCAAACGACTCAAGAGAAGGCCTGTCTTTACTCTGGCCTGGCTTCAATCGACCCAGAAATCAGCACCTTTCTGCCCCTGTATTTGATAAAAGTCAGAATGACCGCATTCTGGAGGTAAAAGAGGAAAATGAATGTGAGTAAGAGATCCGCATTCCTTAAATGAATGTGTCTTTGCAGTATGACATTGATTTCTAAAAAAGAAAAAACATCTCAAAGATTTAGTTGTCTTTAAGCTCAGAGATTTTTGGTGTAAACTATTATCCTTTCTTCTTTAAGTCAGTGGCTGACTACCTTTATAAAACCCAATGGTGGGTGGCATGCACACTAAAGTTGATATCATAAACACCTCTTCACCATTTAAACAGAAGTGACATTTGCTTTTCAACTCCCTCCACTTCCACATAGAATGTGAAGTGTCTGATGTAAACAGGACAGAGATAATATAAGTTTACAATGGGTGCGTCTTGTGATAGTATCTGAAGGAGATTTAGGAGTCCCCTTAGCTGGAATGTTTAAATTGGGGTGTTGTATAGGAGTATTGCCATATATGGTTGTGTAACTTGATGTTTTTATGACCCATGACGGGAAAACAGATGTTTAGATGCATATAAGCAATTGTCTCTGTGTGTTCGACAGAGATCATTATTGGCTTCTTGATCCTCCTGGTCAGACGTGACCAGTGATTCTGTTTCTTGCTTAAATAAAATTATACTCTTTGAAAGCAAGTCAGTCTCAACGGCGAATTTCTTCATCATCAAACATATCAACAACAAGGAAATCCACATCAATTTTGGCGTCACGAACAGGATCAGTTGGGGCCTTCTGCAGGGGACCACAGCTTGTTTATTATTTCCATCACTTCGTAAGTGTTTCTTTCTTTTTTTTGCTGCACATATTGCGGAGCTGTTTCTGTCGTCTATCGGCAATTTTGGCCGCACTGTCAAAGAACTGAAGTGCAATGATGTGTTGATGTTGGAGTAATTCTCCGTCTAAATTGGGGTTTATTGAGTTAAAAAGTATATAAATAAAGGGGAATAAAATAAAGAAGAGATAAATAAGAGAAGAAGAGATGAATAAAGTTGAAAGGTAATGATAGCATAAGAGCAACTAGTAACGAGACCAGTTAGCTAAATAACCATGCAAGTTTAACAAGGACAGGGCCCATATCCTCTTAACAGTAAGTCATGTGTAAATTAGACACTGAAGTGAAAGTTGGCTTTAAGAAGTAGTCAAATTTGAGTAAAAATAAAACAAAGGGGATCCCTGGCCAGGGTATTTGAATAGATGATAAACGTATAATGTAGGAAAATAAAAGAGAAGAAATAAAGATAAGAAGTGTAAAGATGAGAAGTAAAAAGATGAAAAGTGAAGATAAGGAATAAAGATAAGAGTTTTGAGAAAAGTGGGAAAAAAGCGCTGAGTAAAGGAAAAAGTGTGCATTGAAGCATGCAGTGTGAAGTAATTTGTGAAAAGACAATTTGTTAAAAGTCTGACCAAAGTAAAAGATTTGATAGAGGAAAATTATAAATGAGTCGACTTCAAAATTTGAACTGAAATGTGTGTGCACTCGCTGAGGCGCAGCTGTTCTTGGAATGTGTGTGCGTTCAAGCTCTATACAGCCTGAAGTGTTTGTGTGGCTGCTGGACGGTCTTTGTCTCTGTCTGTGTCTTGTCTCTTGTGTTGTGATTTGGATGGTTTTGAGAGGTCTGTGTGGTGTGGAGATGTGTATTTGATCCGGAAATGTTCTTGTATATGTGTGATTGATAAATAGAATAGATGTATTATTAAATAGGCATATATAGCAGGTGATTGGTTAAAAGGCGATTTAGTAACTTATAAGAGGGGACATTTTTGCTTCATCAGTGTTAAAAATCTATGAGCCCTTTGTCTAAGGGGACGTTTATATATCCGATTTGATAAAAAATATGAGCCTTTGTTTCAGAGGACTTTTACTTATCTGATCTTCATCAGTGTTAAAAACCTATGAGCCCTTTGTTTCAGGGGACTTTATATATTCAATTTGATAAAAATCTATGAGCCCCTCAGAGGATGTTTGTTTAATCTGATAAATACACATGAGCCTAATAAAGGACGTTTATACATAGCATAAGTGTATATAGTATCTGTTTTTAACAGAAGTGGAGAGACCAGCGAGGATAGTCTGTACCCATTCAGGTAGCAAGTTTCGAGAAAAGAACAGAAAAATTCCTGATAAAGTTTAGAACTGCCGGCTGATTGGAGTGTGAACTTTTCTTTCTGTCTGTTTGAGCGTATGTGTGTGACTACATTATGCTGCGAATTTTGTCTGTTCAAAAAGAACATATAGTTTGGTTTAAAATAGGTGAAGAAGTTGGTTTTGACTATTAGAGAATACATTTTTCTATTTGGCTGTTGATTGGGAGGATATTGTGCTGATTTCTGTGTGTGCATAGACTCTGTGCACAGGGGTGGAGCAGTGATCTTAAAAGTGTGTGTGTTCTGTGCTAGTATATTACCACCCTCTAGGAAGTCAACACATTCTGTTTCATTTAATGTCCAATAACTAAGTTTAGCTGAAACATCATATAACAAGACAAAGTTACAAAAGATAATTAGACACTAACTTTATGAACATCCATTGTGAGTAACCGAGTTAGCTCTAGAAATTAGATTCAAAATGGTTCTTAGTGATGCCATTATTTTGCTTTTCTTATTGCCTTACGCCTCAGTCTCTTTATTTCCGGTCTTCACCTAAAATGTGCTTTTATTTAGAAAAAACTGCAAAGGGGACTTCTGCTACATCGTAAAGTTATGGGAGTAAATACATACAGCTAAAATAACAACCAAGAGGAGAAAATGTTACACTTACGTTGGTTTGTGAGGTGGATTTATCTTAAAAACCTCTGTTTGGGTGACTTACTCTCTTTCAGAAGGATGCTACATGCAGCATGTTTCCATGTGTGAGCTCTGAGCTCTGACTCAGTGATGAGTGACTGGAGGATTAAATGCAAATGTAACCTTACTGTGCTTCAACTGTAATCAAATAGATATGATTGGCTTAGTTGTCACTTAATAAATCTTACTTGACCGATAAGTTTCTTTTAATGACTCCACTAGTAAAAAGTGTACATTTCAGTGAAAGTATGGGTGTCACAGCACCCACGGGTGAGATGTGCCTGTCTGTGCATTAAATGCACTAGGTTTGGACCATAGGGTTTGGAGACGATGTTAACCCTTTGACAGCCAGGTTAGACTGGAAGCCCTTGCTAAAATTAGGAGGCGGGTCCAAGAGGCGTTGCCTCACATAGAAAGCCAATTAGCTTACTCCTCCTGGTAAGGGGAGTGGAGAGGTAGCCCCCTCTCCTCCTCTTCTCTCTGTGGGACACAGAGGGAAGGAAAACACACCCCCAGTAGGGAGACAGCCTTTGCAATAGATAAAAAATATATATAGATAAAGATTACAGATAATGTGTGCATATTTCACTGAATTGTTATTGCATTGTGTATATGGATTCAGAGTGATTACACTTTTGTTTTGTTTTCTTTCTGTTTTCTCTGTTTCTCTCTACTATGTTGTGTGAGAGCTAAAGGGAAGACAGACAGATGGATTGTGTCTGAACTGGATCAGTCAAAAAGGCAGATGAGGAGAGACCCGGCGGGTACTTCACAAGCACTGGAAGCTTGCGGATGACAGCATGTAGGGATCCTGAATCCAGCTTGATCAAGGCCAGTGCGGTTTTATCCACAAACTCTTTCAACAAACACCTGAACTTTTCTATCTGTGTATACACATTTTTTATAGTCAACATCTTTGATACATGCTTAGTCTGTTTTCGCATAGAGGCTTACATTGTTTCTTCTATGTATCACATTACAATTATATAGGAGGAAGTCTTGGCAACAGACTGACTAATTGAAGCATTTGGTCAATAATGGAGTATTTTTGATTTGATTGATCATTTATGGAAAAGTTGATTTGATTCAAATGCAGTTGAGTGCTGTGAATGCTGGTTTCATTATCTGAGTATGGTCTAGCTTGACCTAGGCTATTTTGAGATGGAACATTGACATTATTTCCATAATTTTAAAGATAAATAAGTGTGATTAGATGCATTAGGTGATAAAGAAGTGCTTTTGCTTTTATAGTAAGAAGGCTTTGGTCTCCTTTGGGGTTGGCAAATTCATTCACTTTAAAGTGTGGTAACAGTACTTTCTAAATAGTTTGACTTACAATACGAGGAACTAAGAGGGTCATTGTAATGTCAAAGATGGACACCAAAATTACAAAATCAATCACTTCTGTTGATGTAGTACAGAAGACTAATCCTCTTGTTAAAGATATTCCAAAAATATCAGAAAAATGGAGTAAGCGTTGGCCTGACATTGACCAGCCTTGGCCAGTGGAGGGGACTTTGAACCCGGATGTGATCAAAACAATACAGGTACTTGTGTCTATATACAAGGTAAAGCAGAAGAAGGGGAAAAAAGGAAAAAGGCGTATGGAGAAAAGACAAACTGAGCTTGGAGTTCTGCAGTTGTTTGAAAATGAAGGACAGAAACTGTTAGAAGCTGCAAATGAAAAAAGAGGCCGCGGTATGCAAGAAATACAGAAAAATGATAAGGCAGTGGGTAAGTTAATGGAGAAGGTTAACACACCCTTCTCACATACGGCCTTAGTAAAGAAGCCCCCGCCTTATGAGAAGGAAGTGAAGTTTACTGATGTTTACCCCCAGCTCCCAGTGATTATACAGAAGGGCAACTATCACATCACAGACGAGGATGAACAAATAATCGAGAAGGGAAAGGCTACAACGACCATAGAAATGTACCCAAGCTCCGACAGCAAACATAAAAAGACCCGTTTGAGAAGTTGTAGCGGTCAGCAGTTCAGACGACTGGACATAGAGGATGACAGTGAGAGTGATTCGGATGAAGCTGTTGGTGGATATGACCCAGCAGTAAGACGGATGTTGGCTAAAGCGGAGAAAAAAGGAGACAAGCCAATAAGAAGAGTGGATCCAGGAAAGGACGACACAGATGTGAGCAATGATGATGAAGACTCAGAGAGAGAAGGTTCTTCATATCTTTACCCATTAGCAGCCGGTTCAGGAAGTAGAGAGATAAGTGAATGCTCAGTGAAGGAAATTGTTAGACCTGCTAGGTCTGATGATTTAGAAAGCACATGGTTTAGCCAATGTTGCAAGGGGGGAGGTTAGGAGAAAGATCACGAAAGAATATGGTTTTTGGGCACCGTACTTGCTTGAACAGATTGATTATGTCATAGGCAGGTGTACTATCTGTCTAAAAAATAACGTTCGTAGGGGTGTGATGGTTCCTCCCGGTTACATTCCAACGCCAACAGGTCCTATGCGTGAGTTAGTTGTGGATTTTGTTGACATGATAAGACCGGTAGGAGGTAAAAGATATATGTTAGTTGTTGTGGATAGATTTTCAAGGTGGCCCGAGGCCTGTCCAACTAAGCGGAAAGATGCTCAGTCTGCTGCCAAGTTTTCAGGTTTTTGTGTCGTGAGGTTATAAGCAGGTGGGGACTCCCAGACCGCATATCCTCAGATAATGGGAAAGAGTTCGTGGATAAAACAGTAAGACTAATTCTGCAAAAATTGGGAATTAAACAACGTTTAGGAGCTGTTTATCATCCGCAAAGCCAAGGGGCTTGTGAAAAAATGAATGGTGTGTTAAAAAACCGCATTGTTAAAATCTGCCAACACACAGGTTTGAATTGGGTGGAAGCGCTTCCACTGGCGTTAATGGTGTGTCGTTCAAGTGGGCTCCGTGATTTGCGCATGACACCCCATGAGTTGGCAATGGGCAGACGGATGCCGACACCTTGTTTGCGTACAAGTGGCAAGGGTCCAAGTTTAGCCCTTTTAGAAGATGAAATGCGAGTGTATGTTAATTACATGGCTGCTTTACATAAGAGAATATACACATATGTCTCTGATAGGCAAAAACGAGAGGAGGTGCAAGAGAGACTCGATGAGCAAAAGACGAATGCAGTGCAACCTGGAGACAAGGTATTCGTGAAGGTGTTTAGGAGGAAGTGGTTTAATGAACGCCGTGAAGGACCATTTGAAGTAGTCCGCAGTACGGGAACTGCGGTCCAGGTTAAAGGGTCTCCTACCTGGTATCATTTATCACATTGTGTTAAAGCGCCAACAGAAGAGGTTCCACGATCACAGAACCGAGATGTTGAAAGCGCAAGAGAGCCAACAGAAGCTGCAGAAGCAGCAGAGGTTCGTGCAGACCCCCAAGGTCACGATCCGGAAGAAGGGATTGACCATGTTGGGGCTATGCATGATGATTTTGATTACACTTTTGATGATGTCAGGGATGACTTGTCAGTCCGTGAGCAAGAAAGACGATTTGGTGACATTGATTTACAACATGTCCCAGAAACAACAGAGTCTATTTCTCAAGAGCATGAGTCAAAGACTCCAGAGGGCTGTGATGCCTCTACAGGAAAATTCACAGACCCAGTTGGACCAAGGAGTCCAAGGCCAACCCGAAGAAAGGTTAGACCAAAACGTTACGAGGACTAGAGTAGAAGTGATTTTGGGAAAGTCAGTTCAGCTCCCATGTCAGTGTACAAAGGAAAATAATGGGAAAGGGAAATTCCGAGTCAAGTGGGAAGATAGCCATGGTAAGGTTATTGATTTATTGGGGACATCACCACTAGAAAAGTATGTGTTGCTTAATGATCGAAGAAGGTCAAAGATTGAGGGAGACTGTAGTCTTTATTTACGTAGATCTCAGATTGAAGATCAAGGTGACTATAAGTGTACATATTATGACCCAAAATTAGTAAATATGGGAGAGCATAGTGTCCAATTGGGGTTAGGTTACAGAAACAGTATTGTGACTTTAGTGGTACTAAATGAAACTAGAATTGCAAAACCCCTGGTTGTTGAAGTAGGAAAACTGTCAACTACCATATCAACTCTCCCGCTGATTGAGAAAATAAAGCAGACATCCACCTTTTCAAAACTGAAGGTTACTGACGTCACAGAGATATTGCATCTAAATACAGCTGAGCCTCAAATGATTTCTACAACTCAAATTCCTGTAAACATTGTGATTAAAGCTACGTTAGGGAATTCAGCACGCCTTCCATGTAAATGTGGAAAATGGAATAATGATGATAATAATCCCCCTATTTGGAAAAATGCTCGTGGTGAAGAAATAGTGCTAACAGGACCTGAAATTAATAGTGTGCCTCGTGATCAAAGAAAGTATATTTTGTATAATCACATAAGGTTGTTTAGGGTTGAAGACGACTGTACACTTGTCCTAATCAATGTAACAGGGGAAGATCAGGGAGAATATACATGCACTTATTTGGATCCAGAGTTTAAATTTGTACCACATCACAATTATTGGGTAAAAGGGTATAGAACTCGTAAGATAATGCTTGTGGTAGAAGGCCTAGATCCTATTGAAGTAGTTACGGTGGCTAAAGAGGTTCAAAAGCAACTAGTCACTCCAAGGGTGACTGATGAACAGATGATGTCTACTACTGTAGCTCAGAGAATAACTAGTAGTATTAACGTATCAACTTTGGTTACTACTCTAGCTGCGAGTAATTTTACAAGTGAGGTTGTAAAGATGGGATCTACTATCAACGAAACAATGATGAGTTCTTCGGTGTCTACAAAGTCTGTAGGTATGATGTTGACATCTGTTGCTACATCTACATTAGTTAAGGCAGCTGAAACAATTCAGATGACTATGTCGAATCTGATTGGTGATTTTGTAGATGCTGACGGGACATCAGAAGTCATGACTAAACATCTTCATGCATTAGAGAAGCGTGAAACCCAATGGAAAGCTTATGGGTTTGATTCCTCGGTGTTGCAAATTGCAGACCCGTGGGCAAGTAGAAATATGTGGTACCAACAGTTGACTCACTCTGTTAGATTGGCTAGTAATTTGAGTGGTCCATGTGTTGTGAGAGTTCCAGCACCAGGCACATGGCCTTCAATTCTAGAGACGGTACCAGAACCTTTAACTTCTAAATGTCAAAATTATGCACTATCGTGGTTGGTATTTAAGCAACAAGCACCATATGATTATTGGATGGCCGTGTCGGTGCATCTATTTACACCTCAACGGAATTGTGCTTGGTTGAAGAACTTATCATATATAAATCTCCTTGATCAGTATGAAGATATTACAACAGCAGTCCCTGATCCTATGGAAGTGACACCTGTGAAGGTTAAATCTTGTTTTTGTTCAAATGGTACTCATGGTGGAGATGGTATGTTTATGGGAATATCAGAATGTGATAACTATATGATGCAATTTGGACGACGTGATCAAAGGGCTATTGATGACATGTATACAGTGACCTTTCATGCACCACATCGCCGACTGAGTAAAACTCTAAGTGTAAAGAATCAAACTTTACCGGGTAATTTTACCATAGGAACATTTAAAGATATCTGGTGGATTTGTGGCGATAAGGCATACTTATTTTTACCTTATGGTTGGATTGGATGTTGTTATATGGCACAGTTGAAACTTCCGTATGATGTTTTTGTTATTCAGAAGGGACAAGGGTCTGATGAGGATAACTCTACGACAATCTCTAGCAGTAGAAAGAAAAGAGATTTGGCACAATTTCACAACTTGGAGTCTTATCATTGGAGGATAAGTTTGGGAGAGAAATGGGGAATAGGATTGTTTCCATGGTATGGTGTTACATACTTAGCTGATCATATTGATAATATTACATATACCCTGCAAGGTTTTGCAAACGAGACCATAAAAGGTTTTGAATATTTGTCAAATACTCAGAGGAGTCATCGATTGACGTTGCTGAAACATGACATGGCTCTTGATTACATTTTGGCCAAACAAGGTGGCCTCTGTGTAGCTTTGAATCTAACTGGAGAAGCCTGTTACACTTTGATTCCTGATGCTACTGACAATATGACTAGTGTCATAGATGCTTTGAAACTAATTAGGGATTCATTTGGTCCATCAGAAAGAGCGGGATGGTCTGCGAATACTTGGTTACAAGACCAATTAGGACCAGTAGGAGCTATAGTGGTTCAGATTTTGGTGGCTACCCTTCTATCACTGTGTGTGATGTTTTGTTTTTGTACGCTGTTGTTGACCTTTGCTAAGGCTATGATATTGAGATGGGTAGGAGTTGTGATGCCAGGAGAAAACATTCAGATGCCGCTACTGAGTGGTAATGACCTAAGTGAAGGTGAGGAGGTCATAGAGATTGGAGAGAAATATCCATTTTTGAATATCTGAATTCAACATTGACTCACTATTATTTTGAACTAGAAGTGAATTGATAAAAGGGGGGAATTGAATATTTTAATCATGTATATTAATCATGTATATGTTAATCATGTAGTGGAATAAGGTGAAAGTATGATACAAAAATGAATATCTTTGATGGTTTTGTATGTACAAAGATACTGGTTGTTGATTTTTCTTCCCAGGATGATATTTGGGAGACCAATGTGAGGGTGGCTGATTGTCCAGAGATCCTTCCAGATTAATGGAGTTGAAACAACCAAACTTAAGAAAATGGAGGATGGAAATGGACAACGGAAACCTGAATGAAGACATCATGATGAGGGGTTTCGATTGAAAAATCATTGAAGGTTTATTACAATGTAACTTGTATTGTTGATAAATATTTTTGTATGTTTTACTTTATAGTAGATATTTTTAGCAAGACATATTTTTCTGGAACTGTATGAGATGCATATATTGGGACCTCAGGTGTTTTCTTTCTTTATCGATCCTTAGGGAAAGTGGTGTTAGGTAGGGAGAGGTCCATTGGAAGGTGCGATGGGTCGACCAGCCTGACTTTGGACAATTTTTAGATTTTATTTCTGAGGTTTTGAATGTGTGCATTTATATATCATCCTGAAAAGTTTTCATAACCCTTTTTCTTTTTAATTGGTTTGGAGTACTATAGGTGGTTGCCTGGGGCAGAGGGACCGTGAGAGAGTTTTTCCTGTCTAGATTGTTTGATGGATAATAAAGAAAGATAGCTGCCTGATGGGTTTTTCGCTCTCACACTCCACAAATAAAATTTTACTATATTACTAAGGTTAAGCATGAACAGAAGTGATTCGTATGAGGCTAATTAACATCATAATTGTATAATTTATCTCGTTTGCGAGACTATAGTCTCGCTAGGGGGGACTATGAAGTGTCTGATGTAAACAGGACAGAGATAATATAAGTTTACAATGGGTGCGTCTTGTGATAGTATCTGAAGGAGATTTAGGAGTCCCCTTAGCTGGAATGTTTAAATTGGGGTGTTGTATAGGAGTATTGCCATATATGGTTGTGTAACTTGATGTTTTTATGACCCATGACGGGAAAACAGATGTTTAGATGCATATAAGCAATTGTCTCTGTGTGTTCGACAGAGATCATTATTGGCTTCTTGATCCTCCTGGTCAGACGTGACCAGTGATTCTGTTTCTTGCTTAAATAAAATTATACTCTTTGAAAGCAAGTCAGTCTCAACGGCGAATTTCTTCATCATCAAACATATCAACAACAAGGAAATCCACATCAAATGAACAGTAACTTTTATAAGAGGAGCTATTCAATAAGAACTTGATGGATTTACTGAGTGGTCACTCTCACTTGTGAATTGATTGATTCCTTAGCTGGCTGATCTCTTCCCCCTTACACTTAATTGTCCCGCTTGATGATTGATACCCCCTAATTATTTCCACTGTGTCAGCTAACATCTAAAGACATATCTCAAGATGTATTTATGTTTATTGTTGGAATTGAGAGTTTTGAGTTCAATCATTTGTTTGAAGATAACAATTTTCTTTTTTTGTAGAGCAACACGAGAAATGGCAACAGTGGGAGAAAATCAAACTCAAACTGCGTGAAAAATCCAGGAGCATGTAGCTTGGTAAGTCTCTGTTTAGTTTTTTTCATCTTAGTTTTTAGGGGGAGGTGCAGAGAGCGAGGTTGGCTCAGCACCTTCCCATCTTTTGTTCTTTTTGGCCGGGGTCTCCAGCCCCTTTTGTTTCATTCGTTTTATTATAAAAAAAGCTTGGGGTTTTAAACCTTTAATAAAACTGTGTGGTGTGCTGTATGTTTTCTGGTCTCCTTCCTCTTGAACCTTGTGTTTAATTGTGGCAGTAAGGAGTCTGTAACAGGTTGCCGGCAGCTTTATTATTTGGTTCATAGAAAAATAACACCAGGCATCTGGTGTAAAGACCTTTAAAAGTTGTAAAATTACCCACAACTCCTGGAAGTAGCAGGTGCAATAAATGAATCTAATGTACCAACAGTAGTTTTACCTGTTAATACTTTTTTCCTGTTTGTCCTCCTCTAGATTAGTAGAAACCTTCAAGTGTCACTACTGATGAAAACACCCTGAGCTCTCCACTTGTTGCTGCTCATCAATGATCACGCAAGAATCATCAAAACATACCTTTGTGAAATACTAAAACTGACTTCATCAGTCAGGGTTTAAAGTGGTTCAATTATTTATTTGACAGTCAAGTCTTCAGGAGAAATAAATGTATGCTACATATTTAGTCATGTTCCTGGTTCAGTGTTTGTTGAATGGATGTCACGGTGGCAGCTCCTGTTTATGTGGATGTAGAGTGACATTCTCCATAAAGTTAGGATAATATGTTGGACCTGAGTTTTTTTTTAACAAAATAAGCAGATTAAGACATTTGGAGAGTCATAATAGTTTAACTACACTGACATTGAGATGGCCTGTCTCTGCATCAAGGTGAAAACTTCTAACACTCAATGTTTAACACTTTCAATCTCATTTGATTTATTTGTTCAGAGTGTAAAAAAAGAAATAAAGCCACTTACATTTTGTTTGCTTTAGCCTTGGTTGATGTTGTAGCTTTGTTTGTTTTGCTGTGATTAAATAAAAAGCTAACATGGAGTGAAACATCTCTTTTTATGTTTGTTATCTAAAAGGATATCTTTCTGTTAGCAGACACCTTTAAAGGGACAGGTGTTCACAGTTAAACAGGTTAGAGGAAAACGACAGAGTATACTATTAGCCAAGCTCTCACGTGTCAGGGTGCTCTGTTGCTTTGTCTTAAGCTCTCACTTTATTTCTTACATTTACAAATCAAACCCAGAAGAGGTCTGGTTGGCCCTGTGTTGAACTGATTGTAATAACAGGAAATATCTAAAGGGAGAGAAACAGATGCTATCGCTCTGATCACATCCACCGTCTCCTCGTGGTATTAAGATCCACTTGTTGTGTCGTAAACATTTGTTCTGGTGGGGCTGTTTTTATATAACTCACGTTATCCAGAAGGAGTCCTGACAAAACGGCAGTAGCTCAGTCTGTAGGGACTTCAGTTGGGAACCGCAGGGTCACCGGTTCAAATCCCAGTGTGGACCAAATATGGAAGTTGGTCTGGTAGCTGGAGAGGTTACAGACCGCTTCCTGAGCACTGCCGAGGTTCCCTTGAGCAAGGCATCAAACCCCCTCTCCACCACCAGCTCAGGAGCGCCTGCCGGGGGCCGCGCCGTCACTCTGACATCTCTCCATTAGTGCATGTCCATAAGATCCTGTTTGTGAATGTGCGTGTGTGTATTTCAGCCTGTGTGTGTTGCATGACTTGCAGAGTGTAAAAACAGAATTTCCCCTCGTGGGATCAATGAAAGTAAATCTTAAAACAACTAAATTGTGTTTGAATTTGCACTTCAGGCCAAACAAACAGCTGTTTTGTAAAAATATTTCATCATACATCCTGATTCTTTCAAATGTGATCTGCAGGGCGACCAGACAATAGAAAAGGGAATAACAATTAAAAAATTTAAAAAATGAACGTAACACTTTATGCCCTTGAGCAAGGTCCCGAACTCCCCTTAATGTTTCATAAGAGGGATCATTTCTATGATTCTTAAATGAAAGAATGTCTTCTTGATACAACATGCTATAGCATGACTTTGGGCGCTTTAAGTAAAGTGACTGTATGACGTTATTAACAATTATATGATCCTCTTACACCTTTAAAAGAATTTACAAGCAGTATTTGGTGGCTGTAAGTAACGTGTAAGACAAAACTACTTCACTGCCATGAACCTTTAGATCAAGTTGTAGTAATAATGGTTCTCTGACCAGGTAACTAAATGAAGTTAATCACTTTGCTTTTGTACATTAACTTAAGAAGAAGGTTTATGGTATACATACGAGAAGTAGTCCAGATAAATTACAACACATATCAAAGTCACTTTAAGAAAGGCCCTATGGTCACAGAAAATAGGCTACTCCAGCTGTGAGCAGAAAGGACTGTAGTACTGTGAGAGATAAGACTGTGAAAATTATTTAGAGAATTATTTAGAGAATTATCAAAAACTAATATGGATACAGCTAACGATACTCCTGACAGCCAATCGCCCTTCAGGGACAAATACAGTTGAAGTTGAGTTTATGGCTAGCTTCAACTTGTCACATCTAACTACGTTAGCCTGAGGCATACAGCTAATGAAAGAATTATCATGTGTCAAGATAAGCACACAAACAGCATTAATTCAGATTACTCAGACTGTCCTCTTCCATGTCCTCTTTATTTTAAATCTCTGCTAAATGTCGTCACCACTTCAGCAGATATCTTCTCAATTATCTGTGTTTTCAACCATCCTCATCGTCTCCCTTGTTGCATATCAAGAACAAAAGTCTTTTAAATATGAATTAAATATATGTATTCAACACAGACAGAAGACGTTTTCATTAATGATATCTGCTCGAGTTTTGATGAGTTGTACATACAGTCTTGAGCTGCACTTTGTGGCCACTAGATGGAGTCAGTCACATTTTTTTAACAGCAGTGTGTCATTTTTGTACTTACATGCAAAGAAGGGTGTTAAAACACAACAGTGCTGTTCAGTGTGTTCAGAGTTAAGTTCATACGGACCTCTTCAAACTTACTAAAGGAAAGAACGTTTTACCTCTCTCTGTATTGAGTGGTTGAACACTGAGTGAAATGTATAGCAGGATGATATTGTTGAGAGAATAAACATATTAAACATCTTATTATCGATGCATTGATATGTTACTACAGTTAAGTGGGAAACAAGAACAGATACAAAATAATTCTGTACTTGTTCTGATGGATTTTGAATCCCATGAAGGTAAACTCTATTTTTTACACTCTGTTGTTGAGACATGCCAGACACACACAGGCTGAAATAGAAACACATTCACAAACAGGATCCTATGGACATGCGCTTATCGCAAGTATTACTAGTTTTGTTCAATAACATTGAACAACATCTGATTAGATCTTTGAAAAACATACACAGAGTTGTTGTCTGAAGAATCATTTTCCTTCTAAACCTATCATATGTTTTAATTTAAATCATGTTCAAGATACGTTTATTCCTTTTTTCTAGGCTACGTAACAAAAAGCAGAAAAACAACTACTGCCCGTCTTTTTAGCACAACTATTCTATGATAATTGTATTTTGAATAATAACTTGGATGTAAATTAAGTATTTATATATTTTTGAGTCTGAAGTTTAACTTAAAAAATACCAATCACTGTTCTTTTCATTGCATGGCAAAAAAAAACCTTGAAGCTAATTGCAGTAATTGAATGTCACTGACGTCTTGTCAGTGTGATGTCATCAGTCAAACCTAAACATGTAGCCTATAAAAGTGTCCTTGTTGTGACTTTATATCGTATTGGTTATATTCAGAATGTGATTTGGAACATATTCTGCCAGAGGATCAATAAATGTTCTTTTCAATCAAGCCACTGTCACACTGTTTGTTTTTACCGGTCAGGGCAGGGAAGTACCTGGAGTGATTTCAAACAGGAGGTCAATGGTAAGAACATTTTGTTTGGAAAACAAACCATTTAGGAATGTGTTATTTTGCTGCCTTACATTCTCTAATCCCTCCTCTTAACCCACAAAAAAAGTGAGTCTACAAAGACTGTGTGTGTGTGTGTGTTTGTATCAAAGTCTTCAGGTCTTCAGTCATGGAAAGAACTGTGCTGCTGGTCGTGTTGTGTCTGCAGGTTCTCCTGCTCATCTCAGACTTCACTTCTTCTGATGCAGCCGCTCTTAAATCAGATGATCAACAACATCAGTCTCTTAATCTGGTAAGTACAGGAGTTTTTCTGGTGTTGTAAGAGTTTTGATTTATATTTGAGTCTTCTCAAAGACGTGTGGAAGTCTAAATGTCAAACATGTTGGAGAGAGACAGAGATGTGAAACACAGTGATTTGGTTCTGTGTTTGATTCGCAGTCTGGGCTCTCTGTGTAGCGGTGTGATGGTTCTCAGTTAAAAATAACACCTGTCTTTATTCATATTTTGTCACAGATTAGATACAGAGATCGACGGTATGTGTCCAACTGCATGAGGAGGACTGGTGCATGTTCTACTTTCTCAAAGGTTAAATTGTTTACAGTATTTTAAGTGCAAAAGCCTTAAATAGAGAACTACTAAAGCTCTTAAGTTGATTTGGAATTGAACACAGTCCTTCTATCTAATAAATAATATGTGTTTTTATTCACAGCAAAACCCTAACTCGAAAAACAACACAAAGACTGCACAGGTAAACTAGATGATAACAAAATACACAACAAATAAGTGAGGTCAAGTGTGTAATACCAGTCATGTGCAGTTAATTATTTTAAAGAAAAACATTAAAATAAGATGATCCCACCTGCTCTGGATTTTACCGAGTCCTTGTGTGTCCCATGCTGCTGGTTGTGCTGCCTTCAGGTACCAAATCTGAAGACAGAAAAAAATACCAATAACCAATCAGACAGTGAAGTTACTGTTGTGTTTTTTGTTTTCTTGTTTTTAAAATGTGCTTAATAAACTCTTTTTGAAACTCTCTCTTTCTCTGTGGGTTTCAGACTCTACATGTTATAGACCTTGAAGTGTTAAAGAATTGTGTTTTCGCTTTTTGAAATGTTAAATGTTTTTTTAAATAACTGATAATCAAAATGAAAACACGTAATGAATGGCTCCATTGATTTCTTAACTGATTAACCTCAAGGCATCATGTGTGAGAATTGTTTTTTCAGCTTTTCATTTCCCTGATTTGTGTTTTTCTGTTTTCAGCTACAGTGATCAGCTCAATCACTTTCATGCAAGACTGGAGATCAAAGATTCAAGTCAACACTAATTATATCTCCTCTTCATGAAAACTAAAAGCTATTCCTGCTTCACTCTCAACTCTAGCTTGTATTACTCTAGCACATCATGATATATAATATATTGTGTCATATAGAAATGTGTTTTTGCAGCTTTGTAGCAACCTTGTCATGAGTTTTTAACTGAATGAGAAATGAGAAGAAAAATAAACTACATTGAAGCTACTGTGAGGAGTTTTTAATTGATTATGAAACAAACTGTCATTAATAAGTCTCTTTATGACCTACACAAGAAAAAGATACCGTCGACCACAAAATTGACTATTTCTATACAATAATTTTTTAAAGGTCACATTTTATGCAAAATACTCTTCACCATGGTTTTCAAACACTCGTGTTCCTAGCCTGTCTTCATGACATCATAAAGGGCAGTAACCCCTCCCCCAGGTGGAGGACACTCCCACAGCTAGGTGTTTGTTCTACCCTCTGAGTCTGCCTTTCCACTGTAAGCAATCAGGCATGGAGTGAAAAAACCTGAGACACCCAATCCCTTCCAGAGAGGGGCGCTGTCACACAGCTCATTAAATTTAAAGCTACAGACACAGAAACAGCCTGTACTGAGCAGGGCTGAAATAGAGGGGTTTATAGGCATGATCAAATACAGGATCAGAGTGGATTTTTGGCAGGAAACTTCACAGACATGTTTTGGGGAGCTCTGAGACTTATTTAAACTGGTTGAAAAGGAGGATAATACAGGACCTTTAATGTCTGAAGGTAGATGTCAGATGAAGGGTTAAGCTGTTTCTTTATACATTTTCCACAGCAAAGATTCTGGAAGAGTGATATATTTGACAGAAAACAAAAATAATTAACAGATGAAAATTTTCATCAACTAAAAGTTCCTCACTGGAGCTTTTACAATATCCAGAAAACATGTTCTCAAAGATAGTTAGTCTTCTTTAAAGCTAAATACTGTTTTTTAAATGTTTGAGCTAACCCAGATACATTTTTTTACAACAAAGTTTCTGTCAAATATCTGCTTTTTGGAGGACGATGAAATAATCATTCATTTTATGTGCTGTCTTTACACGAAAAGCTGCCTTTGTGAACTTTTTTTGTGAAATAATGGGTTTGAAATATGAACAGGGGGATTACATTTCTTTTAGGCCTCTGCCATGTAATGATGGAGGCGAGTGGTGGGTTCTGGAGCCGTTGTCAACCAAGGCACTAGTCAGGCTACACAATATGCAAACACAAACTCATAATGTACACAACATGCTTTTACCATTATTACCATGAAATAGTACATTGTACTTTAAAGATGTGTTGCTTTGTATAATCTGTATAATCTACACAACAGTCTCCAGTTACTTATGCCCACGAGTTTAACTGCTAACAAATACATTGATAAAATAAATAAGTCTTAAAAAGAAAAAGTGCTATCCCATCCATCCATCTATATTCTTCCGCTTATCTGAGGTCGGGTCGCGGTGGTAGCAGGCGCAGCAAGTCAACCCAGACTTCCCTCTCCCCAGCAACGTTTTCCAGCTCCTCCTGGGGGATTCCGAGGCATTCGCAGGCTAGACGGGATGTATAATCCCTCCAGCGCATTCTGGGTCTGCCTGGGGGTCTCCACCAAGTTGGCCGTGCCTGGAAAACCTCTAAAGGGAGGCATCCAGGAGGCATCCTTAACAGATGCCCAAACCACCTCAACTGGCTCCTTTCGACGCGGAGGAGCAGCAGCTCTACTCCGAGCTCCCCCCGAATGTCAGAGCTCCTCATCCTATCTCTAAGGCTGAGCCCAGCCACCCTCCGGAGGAAGCTCATTTCGGTCAATTGTATCCGCGATCTTATTCTTTCGGTCACTACCCACAGCTCATGACCATAGGTGAGGGTTGGAACAAAGATCGACCGGTAAATCGAGAGCTTTGCCTTCAGGCTCAGCTCCCTCTTCGCCACAACGGTCCGGCACAACGCCTGCATTACTGCTGACGCCGTGTCAATCCGTCTGTTGATCTCACGCTCCATCCTACCCTCACTCGTGAACAAGACCCCGAGATACTTGAACTCCTTCACTTGGGGCAAAGACTCACTCCCTACCAAGAGAGAGCAATCCACTTTTTTCCGGCAGAGAACCATGGCCTCTGACTTGGAGGTGCTAACCCTCATCCCAGCTGCTTCGCACTCAGCTTCAAACCGCCCCAATGCCTGCTGGAGGTCCCAGCATGAGGAGGCCAACAAAACCACATCATCTGCAAAAAGCAGACATGAAATTTTGAGGCCCCCGAACTGGAAACCCTCCTCCCCCCGGCTGCTCCTTGAGATCCTGTCCATGAATATCACAAACAGGACAGGTGACAAGGGGCAACCCTGGCGCTGGCCAACACGCACTGGGAACGTGTCTGACACAGCTCCCACTTTGGTCATAGAGGGACCGGATGGCTTGTACCAACGGCCCCAGGCCCCATAGTCCCGCAGTGCCCCTCACATGATCCCCAGAGGGACACGGTCAAAAGCCTTCTCCAAATCCACAAAACACATGTAGACTGGATGGGCAAATTCCCACGCTCCCCCAAGAAGCCCTGCGGGGTAAAGAGCTGGTCCACTGTCCCACGGCCAGGACGGAATCCACATTGTTCCCCCTGTATTCGAGGTTCGACAATCGGCCGGAGCCTACTTTCCAGCACCCTAGAGTAAGCTTTCCCCGGAAGGCTGAGAAGTGTGATACCCCGATAATTGGAGCACACCCTCCGGTCCCCCTTTTTGAAAATGGGTCCCACCACACCGGTCTGCCACTCCCCAGGCACTGTCCCAGATTTCCCACGTGACACTGAAAAGGCGTATCAGCCAAGACATTCCTGTGGTTTTAATTGCAGTGAGGTTATTAACATGGGTGTGGATGTAAACTTAGAAATATGCCACAGGTCCAAGCTTATTGTTGCCGTATGAAAAAATCTTGAATACTGGCTAAAGCCTTCAGTCGGTTCATGTTTCTTTTTAAAACTGCTGTACTCAAACGTCTCCTATAACGCCAGTTTGACAAAGTTCTGGTTTCACTTGCAGGAGGGTTGATGTTTGGTTTAAAGTGTCTTGTTGCTATGCTGCTGAAGTGTTTTTGTGTCAGTGTAGACATGCTAATGCTTGTATAAAAAAGCAACACATTTTCCTCACTAAACACTTTAGCAAATGGTTTTGTTCTGTCAGTCTGTGTTTTTTTTCTTCTTCCTCCTTCTATGTTTTCTTTCTGAGTCATCTCTCTCAGAAGTGTGTTTAAAATATCTCTGTGTGTGCAGCTACAAAACTCAGCTGGAGTTAAACAGTCAGACTCTCAGACCGAAGAGGAACAGCCGTGATTGAAGGTAGGACTGACTGCTGGAGGGATTATTTGGGTGTATTCACACTACAGTCAATCCTGTAGTTTAAATACTGGTTTACTACAGTAACATTTACATGTACATGTGATTTTAGATGGGATTAAATCTGACTTTTGGACAACTGCCAATGTACATTCTTTAACTTTGGGTAAAGGAGAATCCTCGACTAACTAGATCAATGTGAGAACAGGTTGGAGCACTTTTTTTTAGCATTTCTGTTTTGCTTTATCTGATGCATGGGATAGTAAGCAGGACAGTTAACAAACTGATGAAAATAGTAAAGACCTTGAATTCAGTAGTTTTACAAAAGTAGGATAAAGGATCATTTGATGATTGTATGCACATGTTTCTCTGCTGATCGCTACTTATTTGTTGATTGATGTAATATTTGTTGATTGTCTGTCTTTTGGTCTCTGTCTGAAACTTTAATGCTGCTGTCATGGCCAGGACTCTCTTGAAAAAGAGATCTTGTATATCATTGAGAATATTGTCCTGATAAAAAAAAAGGTTACAAAATTAAATGTTTATAGTAGAGAAACATGTCCAATTAATAGACATGTAAATAATATACTGTAGAATCAATGACTGAATAAATAAGGTATGTTGTCGAGTGTTTTCAGATGTTGCAGTTCCTTAGAGAACTATTCTGTATGGGCACGTTTTTTTCATCTAAAACACAAAACTTGTGTGGTTGTTAATTCCTGCATGCCAACACAGGAAGTAGACACTGACGTTATCACAGAACAATAATTAGCCGATAGTCACAAAATGTCTTGCAGATGTCAGTGGTTTAGCACAGTTAAGAGATATCTTGCTTGTTTTGTGCAATTCAGGGAATGACCCATGAAGGAAGAGGAGGGTTGGTGGTTAAGAAAAGCGGGTTTGAGCTGGTCAATACTTTGTGTTGTTATTTTGTTTTCTACATAGTCGTATTAACAATGATTCCACTGCATGTATTGTTACTGGCAGTCGTTACTCATGGATGTTCTCCTGCAATTCTTGCCAAAATAAAGAGAAAAAAAAAGAAAAAAGGAAATGCGTTAAACTAGAAAAACTAAAGATGGTTTAACTACAATTTAATCATAACTATAAGCACATTCACTGTGTGAAATGTACTTCCTTTCTTTAAACCAGACTACTGTAGTTTTGTGTTGTAAGGTTGTGAATGTTTAAAGGTGACAGACAACTAATTCCATATTTCCTCCTTCACAGTTTCATCTCATGAAAATGGAAGTCTCGGAGGAGTTTGACTACTATTACCACGAAAACATCAGTTTCAACTTCAGCTATGAAGACTACCCCGCCCTTTGTAGGAAGGGTGACATCCGTTCCTTCGCTGGCGTCTTTCTCCCCATCATGTACACTGTGTGTCTGGTGGTTGGCGTGGCAGGAAACGCTTTAGTCGTTGCCATCTACGCCTACCACAAACGCCTCAAGACTATGACAGACACCTTCCTGACCCACTTGGCTGTGGCTGACCTGCTACTGCTCTTCACACTGCCATTCTGGGCTGCTGATGCGGCAAGGGGCTGGGATCTGGGCGAGGTCGTGTGTAAGATTGTGTCTGCCTGCTACACAGTCAACTTCACCTGCTGCATGCTGCTGCTGGCTTGCATTAGCCTGGATCGCTACTTCGCATTAGCTAGAGCGCAAGGGAATGACCAAAGAGGGCGGCTGGAGAGGATGTTCAGCAGGAGACACTGCTGGAAGGTGTGTTTGGTTGTCTGGATGACAGCTGTCTTCCTCGGTCTTCCTGATTTGATCCTCTCAGAAGTAAGATGGTCGTCCGGTAGGAGCATCTGCCTGGCTGTCTACCCTCCATCAATGGCAGGAGGCGGGAAAGCTGCTCTGGAGATGGTAGAGGTGATGCTGGGATTCCTGCTTCCTCTCATCATCATGATGATCTGTTACTGCAGAGTGGGCTGGGCGCTTAAAGACCTCCCCGTTGAGAGCAGAGGAAAGAAGTGGAAAGCTCTGCGTGTTCTCCTGATAGTCGTCGGGGTGTTTGTGGTCACCCAGCTTCCATATAACGTGTTGAAGGCGTATCGAGCGATGGACTCGGTCTACATCTTAGTGACCCACTGTGGGACAAGTAAAGTGTTGGATCAGGCGGCGCAGGTGACAGAGAGCTTGGCCCTCACTCACTGCTGCCTCAACCCCATCCTCTATGCCTTCATGGGATCATCCTTCAGGCAGCACATGATGAAAGTGGCCAAGAAAATTGGAGAGAGGAGGAGGAAGAGGAGGAAGGAAAATCCTGAAGTGGAGGAAGGAGTGGAGATGTCATTTAACTCCCATAGTGCATCCCAAGAGACAAACACCTTCTCAATATGAGATAGGTATAGGATGTGTGCTTGAATCACTTTTTATAGCAGCATGAGTAGAAATCATTTAGCTGTAGTTATTTTTCACAAGTGTTAACGATCCCACCACATCTAAAACAGAACAATTTGACTGTTTTCTCCTCCCAGTTTATTAAAAAAGACACTGAGCGAAGTTCGGTGTCAATCAATCAGTCCATCAGGCAACTTTATCAATCCCTCTAGGGGCATCTTTGGAACAGATGGAGCATAGATGGCACAAATAAAACACAGCAGTGGACAAAAGAATTGACTCAGAAGAGGTAAAATGTGAAATAAAATCTAAAATAAATACTGAAATTGAGCAGACAGATTGGGGCTGATAAAGATAAAAGGACCAGTCTTGAAAAGGATAAGAAGCACATAAAAAATGTATTAAAAAATCTGATTGTGGAGGGGAATAATTTTAACAATTAAAAAGTTTAACAAGCAGGTCAAACATAATGTCCTGTTTGCAACAGAGAAAACTAATTTAAAAGGGACACGGATTATTGGACTGACTCTCTCCCCTCTTCACAATAACCTCACTTTCACATTAAATCTGAGTTGAATTTGTCATAGACTGACCGCAGGCTGTTGATGACATCCTGGTCCAGAAGAAACATAGCATTTATCTTCTGCAAGCAAAAAATTAAATAAATTAAATGTTTTTCTTAAAAGTTTAATTTCAAGAAGCCACAGTATCATTGCAGGATTGTTAACTAGCTCAAAGGCAGACATAATATGATTCCCCACCCCCACCAGATCTAATAACAACAGCCATTCCTCTATCATTTTCCAAGCCAAAGGTTGGAATGAAGAAATGTCCCACATACTGTCCAAAATCAGAGCAGGTATTTTAGACTCACTGCAGAATGAGTTTAACGGCTCTGCAGAAACAGACATCACCACCACATCTATTGGGCTTTCAGTGTAAGCATGCATATTTCTGTACGAGACTAAAATTATTTTTAAGATGCTACTACTCGTACTTGTTAAAATTCAAAGTTTGTTTTGGTTAATCCTGGAGAAAACTGAAACTTTCCAGGATTTCACAAGAAACATTTGAAACTTTCCAGCTGTCCACACAGTGAAAAGTACAAAGAAGAAACTGGAACTTGATATCTTGCCAAGACAAACAAGTATAGTCTATTTGTAAAGCTGCGAAAGAGTACTTGCTCTTTAGCAAACATTTTAGTTACTGCATTTACTGTATCTATAAACTATGCTGCTAATCCAGCCTGTTCTTATCAAGTTTATGAATAAATACTTCTTATCAACTGCACCAGCTTAAACCAGATGTACTACACATGCCTACACCCACACCTTAAAGTGAGGATGCAGGATTTATTTTATAAGATCCAGAAATAATTCTCCAAATAAACATGTATTTGCTCTGTCAGCTGGAGTACCTTTTTATTTCCCTAAAATTAGGAGACAACTAAATTACATTACATTACATTGGTCTAAATATGGTGTCATTTTCAGTCTTGTGCCTAATCTTTTAAGATAAGATTTATCTCCCTTTCGTGAGGGAAAGTCAGGGTTTTGTTGTATTCCAAATTTCTCTGAACATCTGAGACAAATTTCCTGCATACGTACTTCACAGTTCACATCTGGTCACACAGTAAAGCCTGCAAAACAGACTTCAAAACAACATTTCAAGAGGTGATAAGGGACTATTGACAAGAAACTTCTCTTAAGTAATTGCATTTATCATATGTATTACTTCATTACTTCATTCTATGTAACAATATGTACAGCACTGTGACACCTGGTAGAAGATCATGCAATCCTGAGTCTCTGCTAGGACTGCAGCATTGATAAGGATGTTTCACCATCAATGAGAGTGTAGTTTCATTCTAAGTGGGAACCTCACTGAATGGTTCCCAGAATCTGGTTTCCCCATTTTCTTCCTCATCACCATTGACTAAATTATGTGAAAAGATCACCTCATACAAGCCCAGAGGAATCCAGAGACTCTCTTCACCTAGCTAAAAGATCTTGATGCTGATAACCTTGCTGTTCTTTTCACAAATCATACTCAGCTGCAAGAGAAGGTGAATATAGGACTGACAGATTTGCCAAGCAGATGAGGTTGAACATAAGTAAATATAGAATATAAACAGCCTAAAAACAAGGAGTATGTTAAATAAGATGTTCTGTACAGTTAAGAAGGCTGTGGTTGAGAATGACATTACAATAAACCAGACTGTCCACAATGGATGTCTACGGGAGATATGCCACTTCTTCATCTTTTGGCCATCTATCAGCACTACATTTTTTTTTATTTGTCAGTGTCTAACAAAAATGTAAGCATTTTCAGTGTCTACTGGCTGTTAAAATATTCAGAGGTTCTGATTATATTGGGGGGGGGGGGGGGGGGGGAATTGAATTTATTTTGTGGCTTCTTTTGTTTTCCTGTCTCCCAGCTGGTACAGCTTCAGTGATTTATAAAGTGTTGCTGCAGGTCAGGATCTGGAACTTCAGTCTCATGTGGAAACCATTTGAAGTTTTCCATCTGTTAACTGAACATTTTAGTCTGCCAAAAACAAAAAGGTGTTTCAACTTAGAGATAAACTGTAAGGTATTGTTTGGTGAAACAAGTCTTCTGTGTATGTAGAAGTCATTCTCTAAATCACTTATTTGTCAGAAATGAATAGTTTCAAATCAAGACCAATGTTTTTATTGAAAAACTTTGAAGAAATTTGCAAATTAAAAGTACAGAAAAAAGTAATTTCTTGTGTGAAATACTATACCTATACAAAAATGGCACTTATGGTTCTCGACTTTGGATTTTTCAGATCAAAAACATATTCAATTTTAGATAATAAATTAAGGCAGTCAACTAGCATCAGCTTAAACAAACTAGAACAAACAAAAAATTGTTTTAAATTAAGTAAAAAATATTTCCCAATCAAATGTATACCTTTCATTATAAGATATATGGATAAAAAAAAAAACTCAACGAGGCCAAGTACGGCAGTGCCACAATAATTTAAAAAAGAAAACTTTCCAGCATTTCACGAGAACAAATTTACAAAATGTAAACAAAATATTCACTTTTAAATACAATACACCTCTTTTATAAAAATGTAATTAACTCTCAATGTAAAGAAAGTGACATATGTACATAACCTTGTACATGTTGTGAATTATTGTCAAAATAGACTCAAGCACAACAGTCACAAGCTGTTCATTAACTACAGAAAATAAAAACGGTCCAAATCTCTGGTTACCAACTGATACAAAACAATATAAAAGGTATTTACATGCATAACAGAAGTAGGAGGCTAAGGGATTTGTGCTGGCTGCCTTCCACTCAGGCATCTAATCCCTCACGAACAATGTAGATATTCACTCAGGAAACCATAAAAAAAAGGAATCTGGCCTGCATGAATGTCTCGATCTTCTTTTTTCAGGCACTTTGTTTGATGTTGGCTCAGGGGAAAAAGGCCAGTACATTAAAATAAAGTTGTATGGCAAATAGTTTTAGATGGATTTTAGAGATGATAATTTAATGTATGATTTATCATCTGTGAAACTGGAACAGAAAAGGGCTTGGAGTGTGTCGTATTAGCAAACAGTACAGGCTCTGTTTGACATCAGTAATCGAGGATCTGCACATCAAAAAGGTCACACACTCCCTCGTTGTCATCCAGGTTGAAGTTGTAGTACATACCTGTTTGAGGATACAGGAGAAATAATATGGAAATAGACCTTGAAAACATGTTTAAGGCAAAGACAGACAGAAAGACTGTAGGTAAAGTTTTTAGACAAGCCTGCAACAGAGCTCCAGGGAAGACAACAATGGTCAACCAGTTTGGTTGACAAACTGTTGATTGGATTGCATTCAAATTTTACAAATAGAACCTTTGATCCTTGACTTTTCTGAAAGTGTCGGAAAAACTGTGAAATGTTTGACCTTTAGGGCCACCATAGTTTAGAAATCTAATATTAAACCTCCAAATCAGCTTGCAGATTAATCGTTGCTGTAACAAAAATATAGTTGTTGTTAATATTTCAGAATTGAAATCTGAGTTAACTAAGTCAGTACTTTTAAATCTTGAGCATAAAAGCCAAAAAGACTGAGCAAGAGATAAAGTGAAGGTAAGCTAAAGCAGGTTTAGACGCTCACCATCAGTAGACATTAGCTCATCAATCAGGTCAACAGCTCCTACAAGACAGAAAAAAGTAAGTCATATTATTGTGAAACTTTAACTTTTAAAACCTATGTAACATAAACTCAAATTAAGTAGCATATATAGGGATTTTATTATTAATCAGCAGTAATGTTTACAGCTCCAAGTACTGAAGCTAGAGATACAAACTCTAACCTTAAACAAGCTGAGAGTATAGAATAAACTCTGCTTTTTGTTTTGTGGAACTGTGTTTATGTCCCTGTGCCATACCTTCTCTGTCATCCTTCATGTGGTCTCCGGCAGCGCTAAGCTTCAGCAGGCTGCTCACTTCCAGAACAGGTTGGAAATCCGGGTCCTCCAGATCCAGCTGATGCTGCTCAAATATGATTGATGACCGACTGTGACACTCTGCAGTGAGCATGGGACATCAATGAGAGCACTAAGATATACAGTAAAGCAAGCTGAACAAAACGTACCTGTACACACAGGGTCTGATTAGTGTGAGGATTTAAGTTTGCCTTTGCACGATTAATAACTCAACTACTGTATTCACACTGAAGCAATAATTGTCCAACAAATGTTCACCTTTGACCAGTCTTAAACTATAGCCTCTTGGCCGAACCCCTTTGTGAAGAGTCATCTGTACCATAATTGTGATATATAACAGTCAATAATCCACCAGTTTATATTCACTGTGCTGCTGCTGTGTTATTTCCTCATTTTCTTCAGGAAGACATTATGACTTCATGTTTCACTGTAACAGTGCTGAAGCATCTTACCCAGTTTTATATTTGCTTGCGTATATACTAAGAATAACAGTGACAAATATATTTCTTATAAACCTAAAACCAGATTAGGAAGTGGTGAGTTTGTCAAAGATACTGGAAGACTATTATGTAGATTTGTATTTTTTTGTAATTTCCCATGACTTGATCAGGGAACAGTCACAGTCTTGTGGTCTGGGTGGCAAAATGGGTGCAGGTTGTCATGTGTGAGATACGGACAAGATGACTTCCCCCCCTGCAATCCTCTTAAAAGCGCAAAAACATGAAATAACAGACTACAATAACAAACATAGCAAGATGGGATATTTGCAAGGCTTATCCATGTTAAACAGATAACTACAGTGTTTCCCCTACCATTATATTAGGGGGGCGGCCCACCCCCCTAATATAATGGTATTGCACAGACTATGTAAGCTCTGATGACTGACATAGCACTCTAACTTTGCTTCAAGCAACATGATACTCACATGCAAGCTGGGAGGTTTTGTTTTTTTTACATTTCCTTGATTGCAGGAAAGGCGGACATCTGACATTTTTTAGTCCGCTGATAGACGGCAAGCTTCTGAAATAAATACTCAACTAATTCATGTGATTTATTCAATGACAGCAGTTTTTTTTAACAATGTATCCTCAGGTTTAATTTCCTGATTTCCAATTCTAGGTTACTGGATTTTTCTTAATACAATGTTATGTTAATGTATCTCTGCTTATAAGTGTACTTCTTTTTTATCCTATATATTCGTAAAGAATGCTCATTCTGGGTGGGTCTCCATTAGCGTGTTGTGAGTTTGTCTGCCATCTCTCCTCTCATTTAAGTAAAACAAGCAGTGTGTGTTTAGCGAAAAACATCACTGTGGACTCTTATGGTACACAAACCAAAATTAATAAATGTCAGCTATAAGTGGGAGCAACGTCCTGTGACTCATTGGGTGGAGGATGTTAGTCAGCATGAATCTGGCAGAAGCTTTGAGGAACGAAAATGAAAGCGTCTCAGCGTGACAGAGCTGGGGTTAGTGTAGGACAAGGTTTCTTGCTGTTTATTTAACATACAAGGGATTATTTTTTAATTGGGGCCTATTTTTGGTTGTTATTTTTAACCATTTTTGGAAAAAAAAATAAAACCAATTTTTTTATTTATTTTCACAAGCTCCCATAGGGTTACCGTAAATACTTATATTCTTTCTGATATTGTGGCGTATTTTCCTCTGTTTGTAGAAAACATTTGAATTTTAATGATACTTCAGTAGTTTATTATGATTTTTTCCCCCAAAAAGATTGTTTTTTGTGCTTTTTTGTTTGTTTGTTTTTTGCCAATATTTGCATTTTATAAAAGATTTCTACATTTGTGAAATGTTTATTTGGTTGCATTGTGATGAATGGTTTTGCTTTTCCTGAAAGTGTATTTTTCAAATTTGTGAAATGTTTTTTTGGTTTCATGAATTTCTTTCTCATTTAATGACATGTTCTTTATGTTCCATTAAATGTTCATGTGTTTTGTGAATATTTTCACGTTTCCTTTTATTTTTGGTTTGATTAAATATTTTAACATTTTCTTCTATTCTTCTGTGATTTGTGATTTTTTTTTTGCGTTTTGTAAAATGTGTTTAATGAAATGTTTGCTTGGTATGATACGTTTCAGCATTTCCTGTAATATTCTTTGGTGAAATTTTATGGTGTTTCATGAAATTACTTTTTTTAATGATTTCGCATTTCATTCAATATGTTTGGCCTTTAGGGCAACCATAGTTCATAAATCCAATATTAAACATCCAAACCAGCTAGCAGACTAATCGGAGCTGCCACCAATATATTGTTGTTGTTGATATTTCAGTATTTAAATCTGAATTAATTAAGAGAGTATTTTTAAATCTTGACCACACTAGCCAACAAGACTGAGAAGGAGAAAAGGTGAAAGAGCCATTGATTGTGTTACCAAGCAACAAAATAATTTAGGCTAGCAAGCTACTTTTAAGCATAAACAAACACTTTCAATAGACATCTCTATAAACTAAGTCTCCACAGCATTTCCTGATCCAGACTTGTTAAGCATTCAACTCCTGTTTTCTTCTCAGTGCCCAGCATAACTAACAAGTCTGTTGTCCTCCTCTCTTATCTTTTTTTACATCTGCTTGTTCATGAGATCAAGAGAAATCACATGAGATCATCTCAGTTTGTACATTGCTTCCTCTGGCACACAGGATGATCTTACCATCCTGCAGTGTGAGTTCACTAGTCAGTCACTTTGAAGTACCTTACAGAGGAACAAAAATCTCAAAGTTTGTTTCCTTACCCATCTGTACATCTGGAGGGCTGGACGATGGCGTCAACACGTCATCGTGTTCTGGCAGCACCATCTGGTGGTCTGAGCAGAGAGAGTCCTGGCTGCAGTAGGAAGAGGTGATGTTGGAGGTAGAGTACTGTGATGAGGTGAGAGGGAACCTTTGCAGGCTGGCAGGGGTACTGGGTGGAGTTGGCATTGGACAGATGTCGTCAGTGGGGGGCACAGAGAAAACCACAGGTACTGCAGAGTCTGAATCTTTGTTGATGAGCATGACCTGGATCGGAGCCGAGTGACTGCGAAGGTTCACCTGGTACTTCTTCTGACCACTATGACCCTAAGGAGAAAGATTAAGGACATAAGTTTATCATTATTACACCAGCTAGAACTTCACATGTGTTTAATGTTTAAATATGCACAATGAATCACATGAAGAAACAAATCACAACAAAAATATCAGTCAATGTTACAATAAACAAAAGCACAACTGATTATTTTAGACATATTTAAACATATTTGGCCTAAAATTGCAATCTTTTGGTTCAAATTCACTGCTCTCATGGAATCATTCCCAGCCTTTGCAGTAAGCTTTTCTAACATAAAAAAACTCTGTTGTTGTGTTCACACCATGTTTCTACTGCCCTCAACTGGCTGCAGGTTTGATGTCTTCAAATAAAAAAAGATCCATTAATTTAGTCTGGAATCTTGGCCCAAGTCTGGATCAAAAGCTTGGCCCGAAACCACTGAGCCACTGGTTTTAAAGCACATAACCAACAGCCTGTACAGAATAAGCAAAAGCATCTCAATTAACTTTGAAGAATTGACCCACCATTTCAGGTAGGGGTACTTCCAGCTGAGTCCCAGCAGGAGCCACCACCGCAAGAAGAGTGTCTCCGCTGAAGGCACTGCAGATGTCTTCATGAGTCACAAATTTATAAGTGGAGAAGAGTTAAGGAAACAGGGAGCAAGTTTTCTTAAAGGTAGTGAAATGGAGACAATGAAGTAGAAAAACAAGAATGAGTATTATGGAAGTCAGGATTAACCTGGCTGCTACAGCACAATGGAGACTGACAATAGCAATTATATTCATAATCCTCCCTTTGTAGGGTTTTCTCTGTTTAACAAGCAAAGACTGTGAAAGGGGATAAAGGGGGGATTTTTTCCCAGGTCCGTAAGAATGAATGAGGCCCAAATTGGACTCGAGTAACAAACTGTTGAAAGAAACAAGATCCAATTTTTTTTTTTTAACTCTAACTTCATGACATGTTACATAAAAGTACAAATAGTTCACTCCAATTTAAAGACAAGTAAAGAAGTAAAAAGAGATTAAACTAAAACAGTACACTGAACAAATATTGTTAAATTAATACAAGAAAAAAATCTCTGTTTGATCCCAGTTGTCATAAAAAGGATATGTACTAGTGAGGGGATCGTGGTTCAGTTGCTTGATGTTCTCCTCCAGCCATGCCTTCTGGTTGTCGAGTTCTTTCTCTTGGGCATCCAGCTCAGAAATGTGGCCCTTCAAAACCTTCACCTGCTCCTGCACCTCCTGAGTTTGGCTGCCTGAGTTCTCTCCCCTGGACCCGGGGAAGGTTACATATGAAAAGGCAAAAATGTGAGGTGTCAATTCAGGTATAAACTAGTCATGTTTTGTTTTCCTAGTTGTTTTTTATGTGCCATAGCAAGTGAGAAATTCACATCCACAACTTTCAAGAGCTCAACAATACTGAAGGCATTTTAATGTCAAAAAGTTGAAAAAAAATAGAAAATAATTTTTCAAACCTCCACTGGATTATGTTCTTGTTTTTCTTTTCAATCAACCCCACTCCTTCCAGCACGTTGGTGATGTCGTATATCCTCCTTTTCTGCCTCACTGCTAAGCTGTCTGCAGCCTGTTGATTCACACAGACATGAAGTGGCCCACTCAGTTGCAGCTTTATATGAACTCTTCAAGTTCAAGATGAATCACTTTTAATAGGAAACCTAATATTTCTTTTGCAAACATGTGAGGTGGAATAGAAAAAAAAAAGAGACTTGAAATCAAGGATTAGGCAAATTAAGCTGCACAAACAGAAAATCAGAGCCTTTGGCAGGAGAGGACAGTTACACAATAGCAGAGGAGGAAGGAGGTTGGAAGAGGGTGTAAGGAGCCTGCTGTGTAAACATTACCCAGCTTTGGCGCGCAAGGAGAGAGGGAAAACTACTTATCAGATAGTGAGATGAAAAGAAGGTAAATTTGTGGAAGACACTTCAGGTAGGTCTAGCAAAGTCACATCCAGAGGTCAAAACATTAGAGCTCAGAAAGAGCTGTTTACAGAACGCTATTTGAACTCATGGCAGGATGTTAACTTCCATAAGTCCACAATTAAGATTAACAAAGACAAGTAAATTATCTGTCAGCGTTTTGACCATGTTTTTCTTCAATCTGACACTGTAAAACATTTCCATCAAGCCCCAGTAAGCTCAAAAGGGATCAGGAACATCTGTGCTTGTCAGCCAGACTGGTGTCAAACTGAACAGGAGATAAAATGTTGTGGTTTCCCACCTTACACGGCCTCTGGGGATCTCCCAGGTCATTAAAAGAGGGTATCAAGGGACTTGGCAATTAAATTCACTGTGATTATATTAGGCTTTAATTATCTTTAAAGAGGCTCAATAATATATGCTCAATACACTCAATTATAATTATGTTGCAGTTTAGGCCACATGCCTTTTGACGTTTTTTTTTTTACTACCTAAAATCTTTAAATAGGAGATAAGTCAGAAATAATGTATCCGGGAACCCTCACATCACTTTAAATCCACAGTAAGAGTTTAATTAATGTGTAAAACCTAACAGCGGCAAGCTACATTACACTCTGACCAATAGTAAAGCTCCTTCACTGCTTGTAAATTGATGTTTTTAACCCACAAACGAGGAGGCTAGGGGGTAATGGCGGCCAGCTAGTCCACCTGTTCAGAAGATCAATGCACCTGACTGGTTCCCTGGCAGTCCTTTGTTCACTTTCTTGAAGGAACCCGTTCAAATGTGCCCCCACAGTAAAACCCCACACACATCAACACGACGCCTGCCAACGTTGTTTCACTGACCACTTTCAAATCAAGGACGCCATCCTTCGCTTCTTGAAGCAGACTGACGAACTTCATTGTCAGGAGCCCCAAACTTTTCTCATGGCGACTCGGTGTTGAGCGTACAGTCTCCGTCGTCTCAAACTCCATCTTCTTTCTGTGAAAGATATTAGTACTTTTTTTTTTTTTAAACTAGCTTTCTGTGTTCACCTACTGTAACAGACTTTTCTTTACTTTCACATAACTACTCTCGTGTCCTCAGAAGCACGACGGCGGTACCTGTAGGGTAAATCAACGGACGTTACGTTAGGGTACAGTTGCCACGGCAACTCTTTTTCCTAACGTGCCCTCACTGTCAGCGATGCCCCTCCTCAACCCGAATTTGACCCCGCCCTCCCCTCTTTAACCGGACCGAGTAAACAATCATCTATTTACTGGTAGAATCTTAATCGTATATTCAGATCAATAAATCTTATCATGTGATATAGTGATTCTGTTGTAATATTCTGTTTAAATTAGTATAGCATACTGTTGACAAATTTGGTCAAATTTTGTTGACTTGAGACAAAAAATAGCTGACTTTATGTAAAAAACAAAACAAACAAACAAAAAAATAGTTGAAAAATTTAGTTGAGCTCGATGTGTATCGAAGTGGAAAGTAATATACTGCAAAAATTAAATCTACGATACTTGTACTCCACTAGTTATTCAATGCTTCTGTTCACTTTTTTCCTCTAAATTTTAGAAAGGGATTATCACGTCTCATCTCTTCGATCAATTATTATCCTTTCCGATATAAATTATGTCTTTCCAATTCTACGTATTAAACGTCACTGTTGTAGATTAAGCAAAAGTAGAGTATTCATACTTGTAATTAGGTATTTAAATAATAAAAGTATTACTTTGAATAGAGGCATCTTCCACAAGCACGTTTTTGTAGTTTGTCTTTTGTTTATTTTAAGTATTGTTTTGAATTAGTAACAGTATTTTTTCATTGCAATACTGTTACTTTAGCAAAGGCGATTTTTTAAACCCCTCTTATGGTAAAATTTGCAGTGTCAAGAGTTAATTCATTGTTATCACATCTATGTACTACTCACTCCTCATTTGAATGATAGAGATTGTAATTTAATTTTTAAGATAGATTTATCTAGAAATGCAGGTAACTGCAAAAAAGTTAAACTGAGGTAGATGTGTCCATTTTGTTTCTACATCCTTCAGCTTTTCAAAAAACGTTTTGTTTTTAATATGTCTTATATTTAAAAAAAATGTTGATACCTTTTTATATCGCTTTGTTATCAAATCAAGTTGTTTGAATTACTAGTTCCAACAAACCCCAGATTCTAATCCTGAATTTGTGAAAACACAATTTTATAGATAACATTTAAAAAAAATACTCTTCAAAGAATTTATTAGAAAAATCATGATATAATAAAATAAATATAATTAACAAAAAATACTTTGTACAACCATTATGGGTTGCTCATATCTTTACTTTGCCGTAGCTCCTTGAAGAAACATATCTCGTGTTAGAAGTCTTTTAGTACACTTGTAAGACGTTTCATTTTCTCTTCCATAATCCTCTTGTTAATTTCTGTCTCCTCCAGTAGCTGACGCATTTCCCTCTCCACTTCAAAAACCTGAAGAGGAGACATAACACAGATCAGTATAGTAATCAGTACAGAGTCCTTGAACTAGTTTGTTTTCGTATTGGAGCTGTTTAAGACGTTTAAAGCTTTAAGGATAAAAACAAAAAAAATGACTAGGAATCAAGATGATGGATGTAAGACAAGTTAAAGCACAGACGCCAGTTTCAGACAGGAAATTTTCAAACTGAAAATTAGTATGACAGGTTTTTTATTTCCTCACATTCACCTTTTTCTTGTTATTTTTTAAAAGAAATATCATAGTTATATACAGATTTTGGGAGATTAACAGAGGACCACGGGAGATCAATTATCAGCTGTGTCAAAATTATTTTTAATGACAAATCTTTGAGAAGTCAAAAAGCTCCAGCAACACTTGTAGTATGAAGATCAACTTTATTAACAAATTAGACAGGCTTGTTGCCTTCATAAGGGTCATCCAGTGTTGCTGGAGCTTTTTTACCTCTTCAAGTCATTCACTCTTCATGCACCTTCGTAGTTGGTGAAGTTGTGCCAGAAAATCCTCTGCTTCTTCAATGACAAATCTTTGTCATTATACAAATGAAGAATCTCAGTGTCTTAAACAACAGAGTCCTGAAACCATTAGTAACCACATAAATGTAGTTTTGAGCTCAATGAAGCAACATGACATCAGACTTATGTACAATATCAGGCACAACTATTTCAATCAGAGTCATGATCTATATTTACTTAAAACAGATTAACACTTCATCCTTTTGAGTGAGAGTCTGTTAGTCTCTGTTACTTGTAGGAAAACCAGGCATTAGTGAAGTGTCTGTGTTTTACCTTCTGATTGGCGTGCTCAATCTGTTTCTGCTTTTCGTTCGCCAGTCGTAGCAGCTCGGCTTGATGAGCAGCTTGGATTGATTCCAGTTGTCTTCGAAATGCATCATCAACACATCGTAACTTCTCCGATGCAATTCTGCCAGACAGATGACAAAAAACAAACATCGAGTAAAGCATCTTGAAGATGTTGTCGGTGTTTATATGACAAGCATGTGCATATGAGGTCAGCCCCATTCTTCACATATTTGATTTCATTTATTTATATATTAGCACTCACTACTGCTTCTGTTTTAACTCACACATATAGGTCATGATTTGAACCAAATTACATAGGTATTATTTCATTACAGATATTAGTCTTTCAAGTTATTTCTCTTCTTGGTTAAGGATGGAAATGGAATAGTGTTAATTTTATATTGTTAGCTTTTACAGACCCAAACTTCTCAAGGAACCAAAGACTTTTTTAGGATTTGGAAACCAAGTATTGTATTATCTTTCTTGACCAAGATTATAACTTTTCCAGGGTAAGGGAGAGCTGCAGAGCTGTTCTAAACTGTTTCCAGGAGGTGAACAGTGACAGGACAAGCATGTGTTCACATACTCCCATACACATTAAGATAAAGAATGAAAAAAAACACTTTATTTAAAGTACCAACACTTTTCTATGTACTTTTTGTAAAAAGATAAAATACCACTTAATGTTTTTTAATGCTCCACTAGTGTATGCCCTCGTCTCTATTGGGTTATGTAAACATTATCATTTCATTTTTGATCAAATGGTGAGAATACTATACTTTTGTGCTTCTGTTGCTTTATCTCTCTCCTCCAGGAGCAATTGTTCCTTGGAATCAAAGTTCTCCTTCATGCGCTTCACCTGGCTCTCCAGCCGAGTGAGCAGCCCCGCCTTTTCCTGCCACTTCTTACTGGAATCACTAAGCAAACACAGAAAAATTCAACTTCAGTAGAGAACTGTGATAAGCCGCATGAATCATGAATGTTTGGGTTTCATTGGAAGCTCTATAGTACAACTTCATTTTATCCTATCAAGTAAAAATCCTGTTATTATATCAACAACACTCTTATATATACTAAACATGCAGAATTTTATGCCGGCATGTCTATGTTTCTTTTGAAATACTTGCCTGTAAACAGTTTTGACCTCCGCTAACTCTTCCTCTTTATCCTCCAGCTGCTGTTTTAACTCCTCTTTGCGTAGGCTCAGATGCTCCACCCGCTCCCTCAGCTCAGCCTGCCGAGCGGTTTCCTCCTCCAGCTGCTGCTGGAACCTCTTCTGGGCCTTCACTGCCTCCTCACGCAGCCTACGGATCTGATCATCACGCTCCTGTAGGGCCTGAGACAGCAGGAGCGCATACGAGAAATTACTCCAGTGTGAGGCAAATAAAAGCAGAATAAGATCAAAATGTTACCAAATACACATCAACATGCATGTAGAATTCCCATTGAAGAGAACACAAATAGGAACATTTGATTACTAGCTCATAAGAATGATGAGATTGTTGGTTTACTTTACTAAAAACACACACTGACTTTAGCAATCAGTTGTTGAATACCTCTTTGAGTTTGCGGATGGTCTCTGTCTGGTCATCTATGATTTTGGATTTGATTTTTAGGGCATCAATATCTCTCTCGCTGTGTTTCTTCTGAGTGTCCAACTCAGTGCTCAAAACCTCGATCCTGGCCTCCAGGCGTCCACGATCCTGAGCCAAGGACGCTCCTACAAAAAATATTCATAAAAGTGTAGAATTGGTTTAATTGGCTTAAAATTAAACTATACTATTCCTTAGTATATTTTCTTTTTCATTTTTTAAATCAATAAAAAATATTTGGCGAAATTCTTCTTTCATATCTGTTTTGTTTTTCCTTTTCTCTATCTCATTATAAGGCCTTAAGGGATCCTGATTTTTTGTTTGAGTGTGTTTCTTCCAAATAGCCACTAGATGGCAGACTTTACTTGAAACAGCAGCAAGTAAATAATTAAATATTCTTCATGCTAACTCTTAAGTCAAACCATAAAAATGTAAAATGTTGCTATCTTTTCCAACAGCCAATAAGAAGCTTTCCCCTGGTTAATGCATTCTCTAGTTAGATGAATCCAATGGAAGACCTGTGAAAGTGTTTGTTGATTTTTATATGTCTCATGCAGTATGAGGTTCATTTAAAGTAAAGAAAAAGTTCCCCCATGGATGTTTTTCCACCTTGCTGAGCGAGCTCCTGACCCCAGATCCTCCTCTCTGCTCTCAGGCCATCGATCACCGACTCCTGAGCTGTGAGTTGAGACAACAGTCGAGACTTGTCTTTCTTCAGCAACTCCAGCTGCAGGCTGAGACGCCGGTCCTGCTCAACCTCTGCTTCCAAAGAATGCATGCGGCTCTGTCAGAGGGATAGACAGAGAGACAGTATTAATGATCATCGCTCATCTGTCCCAGATGGAAAGGCAGCAGGACAATTGTGCATTCCTGATGAATCCTGCAGGCTGGGTATGAACCTTTTTTTTTTAAGGGCAAAGAGTAATGTAGATAAGTGATTATCTCTACACATCTACCTGATCAGAAAAATCAATCTTAAAGGAGATAAAGGCAGCACTTAAAAAATCTGTTTGATCTTTCTCTCTTAGACTCAACTGTTGTACCTTCAGATCAGTCACAGCGTCTCTCTTGGCTTTGATGAGCTCAGAGATGCGATTCTTCTGTTCTTTGACCATGGCTGTAAGCTCCTGCACCAGAGAGCCTGATTTCTTTTCCCTCTCCTGGGACTTGGCTAGTGTCGCCTTGACCCCGACAAGCTCTGCAGTCATCTGATCACAGGACTCCTTCACCTACAGAGGCAGAGAGAGGATGTGGAATGAAATATCCAGGATTTTTACAGACTGTTGTATTTTGAATGAGAGTATTGGTACGTAACAAGTTCTGAAAGTTTCCAGCAACAAATAAAGTTAACATTTACTGGCTTGACAATTTCATCATTACAGGTCTGACAGAAAATCTTGGAGAGCTATAGGTTTAAATAAAGACATATTACAATGACTTATTGTTTTTGTTTGTCTTGTCGACTTGTGTCTTATTTAAGGTTTCTAAAAGTCAAATGTTACACACAGTACAGTAGAATACTGTGAAAGCTGCAATAATCAAGACTAGATTACATTTCATGCACAGGAAGAAAAAAACCTTTAACCAAAACAAAAAAGTGATTGATAAAAATCCAATCTTTTTGTAATGCTTTCTTCCTGTGGCAATCACAGACTACTTCTCCAGTGATGATCTTATTCAATCTCAGCTTTCATCATGCTGAAAAAATCCGCAGTCTAACTAGATTGGGTTCAATTCCAGTTCAATCATTTCCATTTCCTACAGGACAGTCATACATTTTGAGATGGTCTGTGTAAAAGTGGAAAGATTTAAAATTTAGGACAAATATGCATTGATTACAGGTCATCTGTATGCCATGTTTTCATGTTTAAAGCAGACCTCAGAGAAGCGAGCGGCCTCGATGGTTAGCGCCATGCGGAACTCATCCTCCAGAGCAGCGTAATGTTTCCTTCCTTCCGCCAGTTTCTCCTGCAGCTCTGCCTCCCTGTGAGCCAGTCTCTGTTCAACTAATGCAACTTCTTTGGACACTGCCTCATGGAAATCTGCCCCACCAGGCTGCAACCGCAACTCCAGCTGTTTTCTGTGAAACAAGGCAAACACGGATGGTGCATTATAATATGTGAATCAAACTATACAAGTCCTAACACTAATTTACACTGAATGTTAAAAGAGATTAAAAAACCTTATAAAAACAAAATGATATGCCAATCAAAAGCTTTGTCTTTGTCATCGACTGAATAAAACATGGCTGAGTCTCAATGATGTCACCCATTGGTTTCTTAAGAGACGTTTTGAGCCCAGCGATGGTGGTCGCCATATTGGAAAAGCTATCTCCGCCTAACTTTTGATCATTCTACCAACAGGCAAAGAGGTGGAGTTGAGGTGGGCCTTGAATGTATGCACTTATCCTTCATATAATCCATACGGATGAGTCATAAAGAATTCACCCCATTTCAGTTTTTTAACAAATAAAGAAATGTCTCTGGATCAAAATAGTTTTTTATACCATGCTGTAAACATGTTTGATTCTGCTGTTAAAATGGACATTTCAATATGGGCTCTAATGGAGTTTCCTTTGTTTCTGGAGCCAGCCTCAAGTGGAGACTCGAGGAACTACAGTTTTTGCACTCACCTGAGGTTGCTGCTTCGTGTTTCCTGTCATTAATGTTTTAATGTTGAGCTTGTGTGGAGAACAGGTTGACTTGTCTAACTCAGGCTGCTGGGGCTTCAAGTGATAAACCTTGGAATACAATTTCTAGGAAATAAATGTCTCTTCTTACTGAGAGTCTGTTATGAAGAAATGTCTTTGTGATCAGGATGAAAAGGAGAAAGTTTACGGTAGGCAATAAAGTTTCATGGTTCATTTGGGCACGTCTTTTGATTAATGGCATTGCTTGGTTAATTTGCATAGTGGTTTAATACTCAAAACATTGCAATGAAGCTTCACCCGAACTATCTGGTTGTAGTTTCAACAAATTTTGTTTATCAAACACAAACAAGCCTACAAGTGTCACCACGTTTTGATTCTAATACTATTTAGTGCACTTAAATACAGCACATCACTATTTTCCTACTAAACCCTTTACACTTAAAACCAGTCTGCTTTACCCAAAATCAAATGTTGTACATGTTTACTCTGTTTGTTTACCCAAAGGCCCAACTAGGGACACGAGTTGGAAATTAGCAATAGCTATATACAGTACCCTTTATGCAGCACATCAGTTTCATGCTTTGTATTGAAACTATGTTAAATTACATTGTCTTCTATTAAATAAATTCAAATTCAAACCTGTGCTCTTGTTCTCTGCATGCCAGCAGTTCATGCAGCTGCTGTAGTTTGTCTTTATGTTGACACACTGAGGCTCTCTGGATGTCCAACTCTCTCTTCAGAGCGGCTACCTTGTTCTCCAGCTCCTGCTGTCGCTTCACCTTAAGAAAGAGACAACGTTTTACAGCAGCCTGTCACATACTGTTAGAGCCAAACGACCCTGTATTGCCTTATACTTCCCTGTCTACATTTATTCATTATGCAGGACGTTAAACAATATTATGAAAAAATGATGGGTTCACAGGAATGTGTTCAGTTATAGGTAACAGAGAATGCATATGTTTACCCCTGTATGACTCGATATAAACTAGCTGTACCAATATGGTGAAACGTGTGCTCTCAGGCATACTAAACCAGCTTCTCTACCTCCTCAGCCTGCCTGCGAGCCCTGAGTGCTTCTCCATGGGAGTTGCTTTCCTCCAGTCTGCACAGTGAAGTCTTGTGTTGTTCTTCACTGCTGCGGGCCTTCTCCAGCTGCTGGGTTAGAGACTGACACTTTCCCTCCAGCTCCTCAACACGAGTCTGCAGCTCAGATCGCCCCGATCGCTCCTTTAGCAACATTTCTTTCAGTCTAAATGGGGAGAAAGCATCTTTTGTTATTGTGTATGTAAATTGGTATGTAACCACAGCCAACTATGGGATAACCCTTTATGTTTTATGTCCCACTATTAAAATTGTACAGCTTTTAAAATTGAGTGCATCTAACATAAGAGATAGTCGAAATGTTATCTCAAGGACGAGAAAATGGAAATGTGGAGAGAGTGAGAAAGGGGGAACAGCAACACATACAAGGGCATCCTGGGGAGAAGAGAAAAAAAACAAGCCAGGAGAATTCAGGATGCACATTACAACTATGAAACCCAAAGAGCGTGAGACCACCTACAGTACGATGAGTCCCTTCTCTGTAATCTATCTCCTGATTAGCGAGGGAGTTAATAGAAGCAGGCACGTTCTGTGTCATTAGAAAGTGTCAGTTAAGATTGATTCATGTAATAATGCTGACATATGCTTGTCACCAGGCTCTAATTACAGCCATAATGCAGATTTATCTAAGCAGGGTGTGACGCAACCAAGAATAATGTGCATTATAGCTGCACATGGCTCTATCTGTGCGGGGCAGGAGGAAGAACCCACACAGAGAAATTCTTTCACACGTGTGGGGAAAGCGATAGGCATATTTAATTATGGATAATTACAGCCTCTGGAATTTAAATATAAAGCATTAAAAGCAGGAAGGATGCGTAGGCTAATGATCTTTATACTAAGTAGCGTTATTATCACAGACAACTGCAGGCATGCTGTAGGGGTAATGGAGCCAGATGATTTCATGAGACTTTACGGGACCAGTGATAATGATAATTTTTATGGTTGGATGGATACTCATTGTTCAAGAATGAAACAGGCAGTAGGACCGGGTCTCAAGAGAGCCAAAACAAAAGATGAAGAGGGTAGAAAGTGGGTGAGAATCCATTATGCATTTGACAAGTAAAATCCACAGAAACATGTTAACTTTTTCCCCATAATATCTGCTTCAGAGATAGAGCTGATTCCTGTGGAGGTAACGTATGTGTCCTCTTGCCTGTCAGTGGTGTGCAGGGCCATGCTCTGAAGGTCCTTCTCCTCGCTGACCTTTGTCTGCAGGCATTTGAGATCTTCTGTTAGTTTCCTCACAGCCTGCTCAGCCTTCCAACGCCTCTCCCTCTCCTGGTCTCGCTCCTCCACAATAGTCTGAATGGTACACACATGTTAGCATGTGAATAGATATAGGTGAACTAATTAGCCATCTATGACCTGCTCCTCAACTCTGCTGGATGCTAGTGGCTAAAGGTTACTTAAGCCACTACAAAAACACATGGGAACAAAGACACAAAGTAGGTCCACTCCCCTCCAGTATGTGAACATGACCTTTTCCATATTAGATTCAATTATTGAAAATAGAAGCTGCCATTCATTCGGCAGGTGACCTATCCATGCAGTACCCTGTAGGTTTCCTCGTCCTCGGTGGATTTTGTTCTCATGTCGCTGGAGGTCTTGGGAGCTTTCAAAGGTACCCTCCTTGTTGGACCCCCTGCACTGCCAACCTTCTTTGTGGTCCCCTTAGCAGACTTTAAACTCCTCTGTTTATGATTTTCCTGATCGCTGCACATAAAACAAAACACAAGTATTGAGCCAGCTGGGAAATTGATTAAAGCCCTCTAGCTAATGTCTGGCTCTATAAAGGTCAAAGCAGATTACTTCTGCAGGTAGGCAAAGTTTGAACAACTTTGAATTGAATTCAGACCTAATATAAGAAAATCACCTTGCTTTAGATGAGGACAGTCTGGAGATTACTTAAGTTAAATTACTGATTCCTGAGAGCATGTCATCAGCAGCTGATGAAGTAAGATGAGGGGGTTGACCACAAAGGCATGGCCATTAATCACAGGAGTGAGTAGACAGTTGTAATTTCTAACAGAGAGTAGGAAAGTTAACGACATGGCAGAGAAAGGAAAATGTAGCACTTTTAACCCTTTAGCTGAAAGGGATAAAGATTTCCGTAAAAACGGTCCTGATATATTATTATGAAGTGTGCTGAATGAAAATACAAATACCAATTACCACATGGTGCTTTTATTTAAAGCTTTTTCAACTCCCACATTTTAAACACTTTTTTGTTAGATGACTTTTGAAAGTGTATAAATGTGATAGTAACATCTTAAGCTACACTCCCTGCTTGTAATTTAGTATCTTATAGCACCTTAAATCATTAACAAAGTTGAATATGAGAACATTTTGGAACTTTGCTTGGTATGTATTTCAATATTACAGAATCAGGTTGTGTATAAATAACAGTGACATGAAAAAGTTTCTTTCCAGAGTCATTAACCTGCCAGATGAAATATCTTTTAGTGCAGAATCACCTGTCTGATCTGCAGCTCTTCGTCTCCTTGGAGTTCGTCTTTGATTTAACGTTGCTATGATGTTTTGGGATCCTGGTGCGTCTCCTGTTTTCCTTCCCACTGTCGCACTCACTCTCTGATGTACGATCTGTGTCCCTCTTCGCCTTCCGTACCGTCACCACGGGATGAGCAGGAACACTGGATTTGTCATCTGCAGGAGCCTGGGTAAATATTGCAAAACAAGTCATAATATTTCACAGGAAAAATAAATTTTCATCAGTCTATATGTTGGAAGAAATACAAACAAATTACTAAATATAAAGACTGCAGCTAAATCTTAACATTAACACCTGCAGTAACAAAGGTAAAATTTTGCTTTTATACAACAAATACTTAATCTACATAGATTCTTAACGGCACCAATGAAGAAGCTTAAGAATAGTGTTCTCTTAATTGTGGAATTTATGTAACATTACCATTTATATTTTTGTGGTTTATAAAATATTTAGAGGATCCTTAGCTACTATAGGCGTAATACTATTAATAACTGACTAACATGTTCAGTATGTATATTTTATATATTATCACACAAAAATACTTCTTCATAAATAAGTTATCGGCTGTATTTGGTGTTGAACATGCACCTGCTGGATGAGCTGGGACACCTGGTGCTCCAGTTTCCTGATGCGTTGTTCATTAACAGGGTCTGCTGGATCAGCCTCAGTGGAACGAAACGGTTGGGAGCTCTGACGATCCGGTTGTGTGACTGGATCTGTGATAGCTTCAGAGGCAATCCTCTGTCGAAACTGGGTCAGCACCTTATCAATGCGGGGTGTGGTGAGAGCAACATCCCCTCTACCCTGCAATGAAAACTTCAATTACCCTTTTTACATTTCACTGGAAACATTTTCTAACATCGGGGTTTTCCACTGTGGCTGTGTTACGCTCCACTGCAGCTGGTTGATTGACTCATAGGAAAAACAGATGGATATTGCCATCTGGTGCAATACATTTAAACTTATTGATAAAGAGATAAGATTTCACTATGACGGTATAATAATCACAGCAAGAAGGCAAAAAGTAATTCAGTCTTCACTTTCGATGATAAAAGACCCTTCTTTTTCTAATAGCACTTTCAGAAAATGAGAGGATGGAGAAATGTTGGAAAATGACTCAACTTTTACCCTATGTGTCTATGAAATTCTAACATCCAAATGTACAACTGTGGAACAAGACCATGACTTGTTGGAGTCTCTATAAGACTTTTTTAGATACAAAATACATTTGAACAATGAAGATATAACCATTATATACCTTCCGTGTCTTTAGCATTAGAGTTTTCAAGTATTCAAGGAGTACTAAGTCATAATGATTTTCTGCACACTCTCATATAAACATAGATTCTTCCCAATTTGCTTGGACTACTTTACAAGATTGCCTTTGTATTCCCTTATTAAAACACCCAATTTTAGTAAAGTTTGTCTTTTTAATGGATCTAAAATGCCTTTTTTGTATTACATATGAATGTAGTATGTAAATATGTTTGATTTGATTTTAACTTCTATTTTTATTTTTAATAAGTATATTCCCGTCCCCTGTTTTCTGGAGCTGCTGTAATGCACAAATTTCCCCCATGGGGGATCAATAAAGTTTATCTTTATCTTTAGTAAATAAGCTGTGTTTGGAATCTTCTTGGAATAAGTGTTCACAGCTTTATGCTAGGTGTCTCTTGCTGAATATTGACTTCATCAAAAGGGACTCCCTGGACAAATAAGAGTTGCTCATTGGTAAATAGGCATCGCTACTTACTGCTTCGTTGTTACTGGTATCTGAGGACAGTAGGAGGTCCACATAGTCCTCCAGTCCTGGGATATCACAGGGACTCCCTAAACCTTGATGGGAAGGATTTCCCAGCCGGTCCAGGCCATCCAGAGCAGAGATCTGTGGCAACGACTGCATAACAATCTCCCTGTAACCTGCAGTGAGACAGACACACACGAAGATTTAAGTGAGTGACTGTCCACAAACCCCATTATTCAGTATAATCACATAAGGAGTTTATGACCTGGATAAAACATCTGGTGTTATTGTGGTTATGTTGCATCAAATCAAATAATCTATAGAAATAAACAGCCTCTCGTCAGCGCTCAACATCCTCACATGCACTATTGATGCGGCTCATCTGATGAGAAATGAGCACCGCTAATATAGATGTATCCACTCATATTGACAGTGTGGGTTGTAAGAATGCTTTTAAGTATGCCCACATGGATTTAAACACGCACTTTCAACACTTACTGCTGTGCATTAATCATGAACATGAAGATAAGGATAATGAGGGCACAGCAATACTTAAAGGAAAACACTGGACACATTTTCACATTTATAAAACCTGCCCTCAAACCAATTATGAAGAGACAAGAACACAAGACCCATAGAGAGATAAATGTACCACGGATAAACGGATGTAACCGCTTCTGACTCTTCTGTTAATTGTCAATATTTACAAGAAAAATATGGGTCCTTAAGTTTTAACTGTTCTCAAAGAATTTCCCCTTTTCTTACCTGATGACCTACACACAGGGTTGTCTTTGCCATACTCTCTCAAAGAGACCTCTCTTAAATTTTGCAATCCCAGAAGACACTGCAGGAGGTGGTCGATGCTGTCCACATTGTTGCCATGGAGACTGAGGTGCTTTAACTTAAAGTCCGTGGCATGAAGATATAACAAGCCTAAATGAGACGACTGACATGTCAATCACCATTTGGGTTATTATATGAGCATTTTTTTGTCTTCAATGTAAAGCACATTGAGCTTACCTGTAATAAAATGTGCTTTATAAATAAACTTTCGATTCTATTCTATATATAAAAATAAAAACTGTTCAGGTGCTATTAAACTCACCTGTGAGGTTGTTTATCTGGTTATAGGACAAGTTTAAACTTGTTAGGTTCACAAGGCCGTTCAGTCCTGAGGTAAAGGGAGGAGACGTAAACAACTGAGTGATTTTAAAGCCCATCATGTCAGCGTAAACACAAAACACAGTAATGAAGAATAATGGCTTAGAGAACACCCATTAAGCTGCAGCACTAAGTCTCAAACTATAAGGGTGACTAACGACTCACCTTCAACCTTGTCGATTAAGTTACATGATAAATTTAGAGTCCTCAGGGAAGTGAGGGAACCTAGACCCTCAATCTTAGAAATGCAATTGGAGGAGAGGTCTAAGTGCCGCAGGTGCCAAGCTGACGTCAGACCCTCGATCCTTGAGATGTGATTGCAGTGCAGATTAAGGGATGTTACAGTGGGACTAATGGGGACTTCCAGCAAACTGAAAAAGAAAACAATGAAGTGAGATGAGAAACTCAACACAAAATGTATTTGTACACAGCCCCGTACACCGGCCCATTACCACTGAAAGAAAGTATTTCTTTATCAAAACATCTTTTTTGCAGACTATTGAGGGGAACGTATACAAAGTGTTCAAATCTCTGTTGGGGAAGAGAATTAACAACAAGATTATTACAAAGGTTTGCCGTGAACAGAAGAAATAGACCACCCCAATGGGGAATTGTGGCGTTACAGCAGCAGGTTATCCAAACACACAATATGAGTAAAAAAACACAATGTTTGCAAATCTAAACATAATATAATATTAACTACCAAGTAAATAAGTACTAAAAGATATCAAAAATAAGAATGTGAATATATACAACCAGGATTTAACTAAGCATTACTAGTCTTAAATAGGAAGATTAAATATGGAAGATTAAATGTAAATGTGAAAAAACAGAGTCGTAAATGGTTATAAATTAAATATTAAAAAATGTGAACTTTCCTCACACAACACTTAGTGATGGAGCATTTTCGGTTTGCAAATGATTGGCTATATTAAAGCATTGAAACAACTCAAGGAACGGCAACGTTACAGGTGAACTAAACGAAAACAGGTGTAGTGAGTAATAACAACTTTTACCTGGTTATATTCTTGTCTATAAGACTCAGATCCTTGTCTCCCATAACGACGACATCCAGCTGACGTGATTTTACTTATCAACTATTTGTTCTGTAGACTATTTTATTCTCAAGACTCACAGTTAGCACACACAAAAAAGAGATATAAACTAAACACGCTGATAAAAACTAAACACCTCTCATGCTACTAACACTTTGATGCAGCCAGCTAGCATGTTAGCAAGAGTTTATCAGCGTTCAGGCAAACTCAGTCCGAACAGTTAAACGTGCGGCTTTAAAGCAGAATAAGCAAGAGATTACATTATTATTATTTATAATAGCTAAAACAGGAATTACAAGTTGATAGAAGCATTTTGTTGTTGTTGTTGTTGCCTGCGACGAGTTGAATCGACCGCTTCCAGTATCCAAGTTCCTGTTCACATGACGTAGTTAACGGTGACATCCGGGAAAGTTTTACTTCCTGCATCCGGGCTATTAGCGTGTGTCTTATAAGATAAGATAAGATAAGATAAGATAAGATTCCCAGCAGGGAAATGTAGGTGTTCCAGCAGCCAGCATACATACATACAAACACACAACACAACACATATATACATACAAACACACAACACAACACATATATACATACAAACACACAACACAACACATATATACATACAAACACACAACACAACACATATATACATACAAACACACAACACAACACATATATACATACAAACACACAACACAACACATATATACATACATATCCCACCCATACAAAAAAAAACACGAGCCCACAATACAGTTTGATAAATCAGCAAAACCTACATAATATACATAAGGCTTTATGGATGTTCATTATACATTTACATTACAGTAGGTCCATAATATAATATAGATGCGTGTTTCAGAAGGGGGACGTAAGAAACTGATGTACTCTAACTGCTTATAACTAAATTTGTTCACTTTGTTCAAAGTAAAATTTATACATGTATACAAATTATTTCAGAACATGACAAAGGCCTTGGTCAGAAATTGTAAGTCAGATGGGTTGTTTGTATTTTAAAAGGGTCACCCCAGTTATTGAGTATTGCACTTATGTAGCTTTAGAAATACATACAAACTAAATGGTAAAAATGGAAGCATCAGAGGCTGATATTAATATTCAGATCTATTTATGTTCCTGATGTCGAGCAAGCTCCAAAAATGATGAACGTCCGTGGATTCTACATTTTCTGAGATGCCGCTCAACATGATTTTCAAACACCCTTTCTTCCCTGTAGACTAAATACTCTTCTTGTGAGACAATTTTATTTTAACATACATGAATCCTTTGGTTCATGTGTGGCTCTTGCAAATCTTCAGCTACTTTCTCCTGAGCTCTGTTTTGGTTTAGAAAGCTCACAGATCAATTTTCAGGGCGATAGTGCCTGATGCTTTCATAGTGTGAGCTTTATAAACAGTAGAAGTTACTATCTTGTCTTAGATTAGATTTTTCTTCCCTCCACTGCAGTTTCCAATTTCAAGAGCTAAGTTTAAAGTTATCTAACTGGCTTTAAACTAAATTCATATCATTAATATTACATTTAGAAAAGACAACAAAAACATCCAAATCATACACCATGTTAGCATTTATATAATATGTTAATATTGTTATGGTGTTTATTCAGACACATCATTTGTGTGCTAGCTTGTTTGCATCCACTGTTGACTGTGTTGACATTGTCATTGTTGCGTTGTGTATGTTTACTTCCCTAAGAAAAGCACGTATTTGCTGGCCTGTTTTTGTTCAGTTTTTAACATCTTCCTGCTTGATTCCCTTTTAAATCCCAGCTGCTTCTCTCGGCAATCTTACACGAAAATGTAGTAATTACTGAAGTTTGCTGTTTAAGACCAACAAACAAGTTGTAAGGGAAAAACAAGAAATGCCTGTCAAACAAGAGTTTTTGGTTTATGATAGAACGCTGCATTTAACACAAAGAAAACTGAAAATAATTTTCTTCCATCATGAAACCTCTTTTACTTTAAAGTAAACCTCATTATAATACCGTCAACACTTTCCATCTGCTAAAGTGACCAAGAGGAAATGTTCCCACCAAACTTTTCAAAACAAAAACAATGACAACTGGAATTTGCAGCCTCCAATAAAAGTTAGAAAACATGTCACACAAATTTCAGAAACACTTGAAAGTATTATGCACATCATCAAATATGAGACATATCGTATCTATCCAGTAGTAGTATCCATGTTAAAGGGTGTAAGAAGTTTGAAAATAAAAATCGAGACATTGCTACAATAAAAGTAAAATTGGTTATGAAGAGGTAAAGCCAACAAATCTGCTGACTGAAGACTTTACAATTTTTGAATTATTCAAAGTGCAACATAATAAATATAATTATTACTTATTTTATCTTTTCTTATGAGATACAATTCATTAAACTTTTCAGATTACCTCAGTCTTTGACTTATGGGCCTGTAAAATGAGTCTTGCTGCAGGTTATGCGTCTTCACTCGACTAGGGCTAATCACAGATGTATTAGAAAAGATCCTGACCCCTATTATACTCCTAATTTCTCCAGCAGCTACAGGCTCGTGATTGATTTAGTTCATCACAAGTTAAACATTGTCCATATTAGAGGAGCTGAATGACTGATCACAGTACTCACAGGCTTCTAGCCAGCAATGATGGAACCAATTATACCTACAACCCAGCCAGCGACCCTCCTTAACCTGTGCAAATGATGATCTGGTGCTAATGAAGTGAGTGAATTACAAATGCCATCTGCTTCACCACCACTTATCTCTCATAGGCCGGAGTTTTCAAGGGCACTGTGTTAAAAAAGAGATGAATAATGTCACAGCCAATTAGAGCAGGATTAATGTAAAGGAATGCTATAATTAAACTGGAGTGTTACTCTGTCTTTATTTCTGCCTGCTATTCCTCATTGTTAGGAAAATAATTTAAAGATGGAGGAGAAAAAATCACAGAAGTTAAACTTCAATTTTACTCCTCGGTCTGTTGGATTTAAGTACAATTAGCCTGCCACTGCAGTACAGATTTAAGGTACTTTCATTTTTACTTTTAAGTTGAATGAATAAGAACTCTTCTTATATGAACCTTCATCCTGGTGGAAACAAACTTCTGCACTGGTAAATAAAGCCTTTAGATCCTTAGCTTTACATCTTACTAATACCCCATTGTAATTTCACTTTTTTTTAATGCAAGTTCTGCATAAAACAGTACTGCATTAAAAGTATTATTCAAGACTTCTTAATACATTGTTAAATTATCACTCCTACATTAATGTGGGGTAGCATTTAAGGGTTGGTTGAAACTATATGTTTGGGATTATTTAGTACTTAGTATTTACTTAGTAAATCAATTGTTGAGATAATACTTCAGATAAAAGCAAAACCTGTAATATCATGTCATCTGAAGCTGTAGTGAAGCAAAGTACAGTGTAAAGATTATGCACCAAATGGCAAAAAATAACAGAACAAGTACCTCAAATCTGTATCTACTTTAAGCACAGTACTTTGAAACAGAGACAAAAAACTCAGCACACTGAATGTCCTTCAAATAAATTTTATCAGGGCAAGAGTAGCGTACAAAACAACAACGGGCTCGTTTCAGCACTAGGCCTTCATCAGCGTTTCAAAAGGGACATTTAGTGTGCTGACTTATTTTGTTTCTGTTTAAGTCTTGCAGTTGTGCACCTGAAACTTTATTCATTGTCGAGTGTGCTCCTTTTTTGCTGCTGTAGTACTTAGAAAACATGTTACAGTTTTTTTGTATCAAATATGATAGCAGTCCATCCAAAAGTTATTTGAGAAATGTAATTCCAAACAATAAATGACACCCTCATGGTTTCACTAGAGGAAAAGACATAAATCCTGTAGATAAATCAGTATTACTTTTCTGACAACTACAAAGGACGTTACAGAAATTAACCAAAAAATCTGTCCATTAGTTGTTGGAATATTTTGGTTTGGATTAAAGTTCTGGACTGAGTAAATGAAGAAAGACATTTGTATGTATAGAGTAATGCTGCAAGCAAATCCAAATCTGCTTTGAAAGTAGAAGAAAAGTTTAAAGTTAAGTTAGGTGGCAACTTTCAAAATCTGCTGCTCATGCAATGTTACTAATAAAAAGTTCAGTTAGTTTTGATAACTTTCAGTGTAATAAGGTTGTTGTTTTTAACAGAGAAGAAGACTGTACACTCAGGCAGGCAGGGTGTTTTTTTTTCCTTTTGTGGGAGGAGGAACAGGTTTATTTCAAAATCTGATATCATCTATAGCTGTACAACAGATGTAATGAATACAAATGATCCATAACAGCCACATTTTTAACATGCTGATAATAAAAAATAATCAACTTATTTTAACCATACACAGAGTTTAACACAAGCAACTTATAATGTTTTAACAAATGAAATGCTTACAATACCATGTGGAGGCAATGTGAACAAATTACATACTGTACAAATCAACCAAATGTACAGAAAAAGCAAAAACACATCAATGTGAAAGAAATGGTGTTCCTCTTACATTCATATTTAGCTCTCTGCCGGCTTCACGGCTGGTCACAGTTTTCACAGAAACAAAAAAAACAAACATTTGCAGTACAACAAAAGAGTTCCTGGTTGATCTGATTGATCATGTTACTGTATTTTTATTCACAATACAGACCTGTTTATATCATATTAAGCACACAATTTATTGTCCATGTTTTTCGAAGAGGCAATACGTTTGAATGGGGGATACTGATTTCTCTGTGCAGTGGATCTTGCAGTAGTCTGGAGATAATTTCCTAACCAGCATTTGGATGAAGAAGTGCCGTGTTCTAATCAGGCAAACTAGCAACACACAAGTTTGAGAAACTCGTCTTCAGCTGCCAGTCGCTCCCGTCATAGCTTTCTTAATTTCAAATACACCCTCTTGATGAAGAAGGTTTTGCTGGTATCAGTACTCCCAACTTCTTGTACAGTAGGTAGGCTTTACCAACTTGAATAAAGAAGAAAAGAACAGAAAGAAGTGGTGAATATTTCTTTTTTCCAAGCCAAGTTTCATTCAAAGTTTAATTTTTAGGTGCTTTAATTAAATGTTCTTAGACTCGAGTGGAACACAGAAAAGGTGTTGAGGCTGTGACTAACATAAAAAAAAACAATACTACATTACCTGCTACCTACAGTTCATTATACCATCATCCTAATGATCTATCTCGTTCATAGAGGAAGAGAATGATTTCTGTTATCGGCCACTTAAGGACAGCAGGAAAGGAAATGTCAGCCAAGAGGCAAATTAAATCTCAAAGCTATTTGTTCATACAAAGACAAATCACTGAATTTAAATGTTCTTTGATGGAAAGTGCAAATGAGACAAACTCCTATCTCCGCAGCTTGTCAGACTGTCGTCACTGATAATCTGAGAAGCTGCTTTTCCTTACGCTCGCAGATACAGAGAATGACAAGGCATTAAGAGAAGAGGAGTTTCTGGCTCTGCTTGATCGTGGAAAACACTCATTTACTCTTTTAAGCTCATGGTTCTGTGGGGGTATAAAGAGGTGCATCTGTTGCCAGACAGTCTATCCTACAATGTATGTTTTATTGACATAAATATATAATGAAGATATGCTGTGACAAGCAGAGATGAATTAGTTACCTTTCTCAGTTGTCAATGTCTGATATGTGGTTCTCTATCTGCAATTCAAAGATAGAAACACCGATGAGATACACATTTTAATCCATTCCTACAACTGGCCACTAAGATAGAGTCCTTTTCCTATTTTAACTTATTTTCCTGTTGCGCTAGTTAGGTGAGGTTAGCATATCGACTTAAAACAGTTAGCATGGCGCTGACCAAGTGAGGAAATCTGCCAATAATTCAAAATTGTTTGAAAACCTGACTATTTCTTGGATGGGAGTGACTTTTGACTCTGTACCTGACTATTTCACTTTATATTTGCTGTAGACATGAGAGTGGTATAGATATTGTAATTTTTTCACCCAAAAAGGAAAATTTCACAAATTGGACTACTATATTTGTGCCAAGCATAACGACTTAATTCTTGTCAAATAATACATGCACTAGGTGGTCCGTTTCTGTAAATGAAAGCACTTAAGTGACTGACCACACACCCTTCACACTCAGCGGTGTAATAGGAGGCATGCAAACCAGACTGAAAGACGTTTACACACACTCTGCTCTCTCTGTCAGCCTGCTCACTACTTGTTCTGACTGTAAATGGCTGCTTGGCTTGCTCACCATTTCACTGGTGCCTTCATCTTCATAGTCGTCTTCGCCACCGTCTGTCATCTCCCCCGCCTCCACTTCGGCTGCCCCCTCCACATCCTCTTCACCAGAGTGGTCCACTGCGTTGCCATGGAGACACTCACACACCTCCTCTTGTTTCCTCTGCATATCTGAAGAAAAGAGAGAGGGATGGAGAGAGAACTAGTAGTTAAAGTCTGGGCATGATTCGTGACTTATCTCTTTTTTGAGGTCATTCATAAAGTTTTAATGTTTTCTGTATCACTCTGCCATGTGTGGGACTTTCATTTCAAAACCCTTCCCCATGTGTGTGTGTGTGTGTGTATCTGTTTGCATGCAGACAAATCCTCCCCTCCCCGTGCTGTCAAATCTTACCGCCGTCAGAACGATGTTGCCTCTCAATCTTCTCCAGCCTTCCAAGCAGCGAGTCGATCTTGGTTTTGATCTGTGACAGCTCCTTTTTGATTGTTAGGAGCTGGTCCGTCTTCACTGGAAGCATACATTAATAAAGAAAGAAAGCATAATTAATGTGATGTCTGACAAGGAGACAGCAGACACCATACTTCTAACAGTTGTCTGAGAGCAAAGTTCACTACCAGATATTTGGCTGAGGCACAAAAAGTGAAAGGATTGAGGAGTTGAAGAAGTTTTAGGAATGGATTTTTATTGAATATTGGGGGTATAAATTGAGTAGAAACTGTCAATGAAAAGAGCAGTGCAAGACAACGGTCTCACAATTTACCAGTTTTACACAACCTTGATTATATATGAGCATCTTTGGCCATCAATCCTATTATTTAAAATAATAAAAATGTTCCCATTTACTTAAAGGACTACTTAAACATTTTTTAAATATGCTGATCAATATTGCCTAGAGATAAATGCTGAAAGTGCTAGGAGTTTGTTTTTAAAAGCCACAGACACAGCCAGGCTAGCTGTTTCCCATTACATCCAGTCTTTGTGCTAAGATTAAGATTAAGATTTACAAGGGGTGTGTGTTCATGTGTTCATGACACTCTGTTAGTCATGAACACACACATAGGCTGAAATATACCCATGCACAAACAGGATCTTATGGACATGCACTAAGGGAGAGATGTCAGAGTCATGGAGCTGCCGGCAGTGCTGGAGTCATGGAGCAGCTCGGCAGTGCTCAGGAAGTGATCTGGCACCTCTCCAGCTACCAGACCAACTTCCATATTTGGTCCGCACTGGGACTTGAACCAGTGACCCTCTGGTTCCCAACCCAAGTCCCTACAGACTGAGCTACTGCCGCAGTGATCATTCAAATAAAAGACAAACATGAGAAGGAAATCAATCTGAACTTTCTAAAAGGAGCATATAAGCACATTTCCTAAAATGCTAATATTGTCCTTTAATTAGCATTGATTCATTTGCTGGGCCACTATGGGACAGCATATGAAGTTAACATTAAACATTTATCATACTGAAAGATACTGAGCAGCAGGATCAGACTGTTCCCATTCAGCAAAACAAGGAAGGCAGTAAAATTACTAGTTGGAGATGAACCTTGAAATAACATGGTTTGGAAATCTAGCTTAAAACCTGCTGTATCATTTGAATTATAAAAGAGAACACAAGATAGATGATAAAAGTAACCTCACAAACAGATTTTACAGAAGCACTAACCAAGCGGACATGCATCTTATTCACTCTGAGCAATGTGTAGTGAATAATTGATCACAAGAAGATTCATCAGCAGCAGTTATAAAAGATGTTTGATTGTATAAGTCATACTCCAAGACAAAAAGTGATACAGTTTTTTAAATGTGAAGACGTGCTGTGTTTCTTTGATCTCTTAATTTTGGTAAGCTTCATAAAAAAAAAATCAAATAAACAAAAATATAAATGACTGAATACATTTTTTTTATATTGCTACTATAAATCTGGCTGACCGCGTTTATTTGCCCTACTACAGGAAGCCATTTTTCCAGTGATTACAGTACATTACTATATAATAAAATATATAGGCCCCAATTTGAATTAAACAAGGATAATAAAAAGTCATTAAAAAAAAAAAAAAAAAAAAAAAAAAACAGAACAGGAAAAAGTGAAGGAACAAAAAGGGATATAGACAACATACGTTTAGGGGCAGCTATTGAACAACCGACGTTCAGCACTCGAGGGGAGGAAGAGGAGGATGAGGAAGAGGATGAACAGGCTCTGACAGGAAAGGAGGATTTGGCTCTGCGTGTTGAAGGGACAACTAGCCGGGAACGTTTGATAGGAATCACAGCCCGGGTCGGAGGCACAACACGACCGTGGTACTCAAAGAGTCTGAAAACACAAAGGATAAAGCAATTCTAACAAAAAATGATGCAGTAGGAAAAAATAACACATTTTTAAGAAGAAGGAGGAAGTTTTGTTTATTAAAGTTGTTTTGTGTCATCAGGTTGTTTTGTATTTTGTATTTTTGGGGGGGGGGGGGGGCTGGCAAAAAGCACTTACAAACCACTTTATAGACAAGCTGCAAAAGATGTTTGAATGAAAGTGGTACATATTGTACAACACCACAGCCATTCAATCAAATCTTTTCTCTGTTCCCTATGACACACCAAATTGCCAAAATAGCAATAATGACTCAAAGCTGAGGGATTGGACTCGCAGTGATATTGCAAAGTAGAGGAAGTAAACAAAGCAATGAAAATGTCAGAAGGAAGATCCATTTTTTGCCTCACTGGTGCAAATGACCAGCCGGGGGACTATCTGACATTCTATACTCGCATATGTGGATAAAAGCATCATTAGTAAGCCAAGCGGAGAGAAATAAAAACCTCCTCAATATGACATTCATTATGCCTATGATAATGTAGTTACTTTGCTTCTGATGGAAATGGGGCCATTCTGCTCTAAACTCATCTTGTGCCAAGTAATAAAAATTAAAGGAGGGTTCATGTGAAGCGCATAATATCAGGAAAAAGCAAGCTTTCTGAGCAATATGGGAAGTTACATATTACAGCCAGTTTGATGTTTTATTTTCCACCTATTGGTTTTACATACCTGCTGTAGAAATCATCTCTGTAGTAGTCATAGTCAAACTCGTAGCCACTGTGAACACAAGAGAGACCTTGTATTAATATTATTTTTCAGTGTTTTATGTGTATTGTTTCAACAAGGAAAGTCCTGACACATAAAACAGGCAAGAATGAGAGAAAATTAAAACAATAAAAAGGTGCTGACATTAACTAGACTTTACCATTAAAAACTTAAGAATGCTCTTTTATCCATATTGTAAGGCTGCAGCCAGCAGCCAGTTAGCTCGTGTTAGCCAGAAAAAGCTAACCTGGCTTTTTCCAACAAATACCTATCATCAACTCCAAAGCTTGTTAAACATCTCACTGAATGCTTTTTGTTTATTCTGCTCAAAGCAAATTGTAAAAACAAAACCTTGCAATTAATGGTGAGGCTAGTTTATGAACTGTGGTATTCCTGGGATAAGAACCGAGAGTTAGCTAAACAGATTTAACGCCTTACCAATAGGCAAATACATGTATTCAAGGTAATATCCTCAAGCTGGTATGAGTTTACTCTGACACAAACTACAGTATGCCCTTAAAACTAGAACATCACACTTTTAAACATGCTGTTTAAAAGCAAGGCTAAGCTAACTAGCCTAGCTTCAAAGTTACCATCATGAGGGTAATATTAATTGATCTAAGTGATTGAGGGTATTTAAAGAAATCTCCTAGTATTGCCTGCAATGTAAAGCAGTTATTAGCCAAATAACTAAAAATCTAAAAATAGAGGCTCTACTGGGGAATTGTTCGTTTTTTTCCCCCCAGAAGAACCAGGTCTACCAGTGAGGACAAGGAGAACATATTTTACAGAAAGCAAGAGCAGCGAGAAGAAGTAGGTCAGCAAAGCAATATTTTGCTGTCATGGTGTGATAACACATGTTTTACACAGACCTGTAGAGGGACGAGAGAGGCCTCTTGGAGCCGATCTTAGGCCTGTATGGTTTTGGCTCTCCTGCCATGTTGATGTCTGGAATCGAAACACAAATCACAGTAATGTTTTGTTACAGAATGACCAAATTAACATGAAAGGCTACAGCTAGAATGAAATTACTTGAAAACATGGATGTAGCAATAATGTTTCTTGAACAACACCTAAATATCATTTTGATATCTAATGGCAAATACCTGGAAGAGCTGTCAGAGTTGTTTAATTGTAGCTTAATAAAAAATAAAAAAAAAATTACAACAGTCCTGTCAAAATTGTACTTATGTACAAATACTTGGTCCAATGTGTAATTTTGTTTGGAGGTTAAATCATGAATTAATTATAAAGATGTTATTTTTTACTTTGGGTTCAATGAAATATAGACAAAGGAATGGATCACATTTGGTTTGAGTGGAAGAATTTTATCTGATACATTTTGTTATCGTTAGTTTATCTGAATAATGCATTGAATGTGTTTTCAGACACATTCAATGCATTATTCAGAGAAAATTTGATTTAGCAAAAAAATTGGGAGGGAAATAGTAGATCATAAGTATTTCAGTAAGTTAGCTTTCAGTTTTGCATTGTTTGAACTAGAATTTTTGCTAATGAAATAAAACTGTTTGTAGGTATTTATATGTAATTCTCTAACTGGATGTCAGAGTAAATTCAGCTTCCCTTGCAAAGCAACACACAACAACATCAAATCCAAAGTGAAAGAAGTACGCCACATCCAAGGAAGTCACTCATCCTACTATTTGTGCTCCTCCAGGAGCACTGCAGTGCGGCTTGACAGCATGATTTTTAAGAAGGGGAGGTGCCGGAGCTACATACAGCATGCTTCTGTGTTGGAAAGCAAATCAACTTTTGTTCGCCGTTAGTAATGCCTTTTTCACTTTCCAAAGCAACCAGATCGTTTGGTGTTGTCTGGACACAGGACTCCAATGTGAACTTGACTCCACTTGAATTAAATATGGACATGGTTCTTCTGAAAGGTTTGATTTGAGGATAAAGTCTAAATGCCTGCGGTCTGATCAAAGCGGAAGTTTATCGATTGACCTCAAATATTTCAACACAAACCCAAGAGAAACGTAAGGACAGAATGTATCTCTCCGTCTGAATTGAAAACATAAAACTCTACCTTAATTGTCATGTTTTTTCTTTAGACAAAAGAAAAGTATAAAACTCCACATGCCAACTTTCGGTGTCACAACTTTTGGGAGTTGAGTGACACCCCCTATTAGAGGATATTCCTTTGAGAAGGATGAGAGTGCAAGGTGGGATTAGAGGAAGAGCGATGCTGACAAATGCTTGAGAGCTGATTCCTCTGAACCACTTCGCTGACACAAACACATCAAATAGACTTCATTCAGTCTGTCTAATAAATATCACCTCTTGGGTAACCTCGCTGGACTTTTTTTCCACAAATCTTAAGAGGAATGGATTTCACGAGGGAAACTTTTCTTCAGGGATGAATCTTTGCAACAAAACCCTACAGTCATTGTTCACAGAAGGTGTCTTAATAGGCTATGCAAGAGGAGGCTTAAATTATTAGTTTTTACATTACCTCATTATTACATTTTGAACTTCTGCAACAAAATAAAAGTAGCAACAACACATATCTCAAACCAGACTGTCAATTACAGTGACAAAGCAAGTGTCGCCACCCATTGGTTACAGGGGGCTTCTGAATCCTGTTGGTAGCTGAGAGGCTGAAAATGTTTTAAGAGCCTTTAAACAACAGCAACATCAGTTGCTTAAAACACTGTTCTTAACATTTTCTGTTTAATTAATTCAAGCAGCAAAAATAAATCCACTTCAAAAGCATTAGCAAACCTCTGTAGCTAATCTGTACACAGCACACGGCTCTACACATGATTGACAGTCGATTCTACCTGCCAAGATCCACACAGCAATACACCAGTCTGGTATCACTGCGTTTAGTCTGCCTGCTTTATTTCTCCTCAAACTCAATCAGCCTTGAGTGCTGCTCAAGGTCATACACGAAAACATAAACAAATATCAAACACTGCCTTCCCATACACATGCACGGACGCTCACACTGACAAAGGAGGATCCCTGTCTGATGGATGAGTCACCCTCGACGGCTTCATAAAGTTGTGCAGATAAAACAGCAGCTTTGAATCAACTGCCTGAGGGATGATGCAGCAGCAAATGTCATGACAGGAGCTCAAGTCAAGTCAGTCACAGTAAGCGTCGCAGCCTGAACCTTTTTTCCCCTGCCAACTGGTTATGATGATAAATGTGAAATTGTGTCCAGCTCACGTGATTTGATTAGTTTGAGGTTTTAAAGCTACAGCATGTATGATAGCAGCGTGGTTGCTTTAAGTGACAAGTTGTTGGCTGCCGTCTGTTTGCAAACTCGGCTAATTAGGTCACAGAACGGAACATCTGCTTGTTTTGCTGTGCCTTTAGGGGATTTTTCACAGATCCATAAAATCCATCGTAAGTCTTGATGCACTAATTATGTTATTTATACGGTACCATTAATTTAATAACCAATGGATTGCAATACCTGGCTTGTTAGCTTGCAGTGTTTCTCATTACCCATCGATTTGTTTTGTCAGCCAGGGCGGAACAAGGATTTATGTAAGCTTTTTTCTTTTAGGAATCACAGCGGACTGAAATGACAAAAAGGTGTTTTTTTTTTTAAATAAGTTGGTATGTGTCATTCACCCACCACTCTCACAGTAGATTGAAGCAAGTGAACAGCAAGTTTGCTACACTCAACGCACACCCTCATAGCTTCTTTACTTTGATAAATTGAATGAATGAAAAGGGCCCATAGACTGTATAAAAAGATGAACGACATGACAGTACACAAAAGTGAAGCCAACACATTTGGACACCCCCCTACTGACTGTAGCTGCACTTTAGGTCATGAGCTCCGCGCCCCTCCATGTTAACAGACAATACGACAAGACAATTAAAATAGACTTCAAATACTTTATTTTCAGACATATTCCTGTCATAAAAGATAGTCCTTATATCATGCTGATATGTCTGAGAGTTCCCTTTTCTGAGAGGTTTAGTTTTAATTAGTTATTTGAGACTAAAATAGGAGTATAACACCAAGATTGACTGCTTGCTCTGCTGAGAAATTCAGCTCCTGTAGTGCTTTGCAACAGATATGCAGAGTAGAATAGGATGGAGACAGGAAGCATAAAAAACACCAAAGTCATTGAACTTTCTGTAACCATAAGTGTTAGTTATCTGTGTGTTTTGGTTAGCAGAGTGGCAGAACATCCATATTGCGCCTACTCCAGCTGATTACTGCTGTGCCGCCTCAGTGCATCACCGGTGCAATACGTCAGCGCCAATCACAGGGATCATTTTGGCACAACTTTTGTTCACTGTTGTCATCCGTCTTAATATACAGTCACTGAATGAGGTTGATTGTGTAGCTTCAATCACACGAGTGTCTGCCAAAACTTTTCTCCTCTAAAGTGCCACCCTCTCGCCCAAATCTATTCACATCTCGCTCGAGGCAACCAACACGGAGGCAACAGACATACCAAACTTGAGGATTCAAAAAGGCAGTCGGAAAACGAACATGTGACGGTAAGGTAACTATGGCTACAGTTTAAATGAATTTATCTCAAGCAGTAAATGCAAGATATGTGTCACTGCATTACACAAGACCTCTGATTTTGTCTCCCAGACATTTTCTCACACATGTTCCTACTCAAGCAGCTGCATCTGTATATGGTTTTTCCATTATTTTGTCTGCAGATTACCCATGTTTATACCGCTCTCCTTTCCCTCCTCAATCCCTCTCTAATGGACTAATGGATCGGAGATATATGGGTAACTCTCAGGTGCACAGGCACAGCTGTGTCATTATCATTATCATTATCAAGAGGCTGCAGGAAGACATGAGGAATATTTCATGTTGGAAAGTGTTCTCTCCTTTGCTTCCCTGCTGGGGTCGTCAAAGAGAGTGGCGCACTAATAAGCACGCTCACACAAACACTCCAAACCCTACAAAGTTCTGACAGACACACACAGAGTCTCTGATTAATTACAGTTGTTATACAAGTCATATACAAAACAATGCATGAAGATGTGTGTGTGTGTGTGTGTGTGTGTGTGTGTGTGGGACTGACTTGTTTGTATGTGTATCTATAAAAAAGGTTGGGGCTGGAGAAAAAAGAGGCTGTGTTGCTAAGCAATAGCCAGTTAGGACTTGGTTGATACTGTAAACTGTGGGCAGCATCACATTGAGGAGGAAGATAAAAAAGTTACTTTATGCTGGAGCCATTATGAGCATGTTGGCTGCAGAAGAATTACACAGACATATTCACAGAGTAGAGAAAAATAAACAGACACAGGTTACGTTAAAGCACTGCTTCATCCTCTCAGCTCGTTAAAAGCCTTTTTTTTCTCATGGAAGATTTGAATTCACTGCAGTCAGACAATGTTGTGAGGATGGTCTACTGTGAAGTGCTGGTTGAAATGTAAAAATCTTAATCATAATCTTAGACGCAGGATGTAAATTCTGCCTCCAAGGGGGCTCTCAATCAAAACAAGACCATAATATGATGTTGTTGCTAGCCATGATTCCTGGGAGTTCTCTCTGCGACTCCAATCCCACCACCACAGATGAAAACAAACTCCAACTTGACCGGAGTCAAGATGACTGAAACCGACCTGAGGAAGAGAATATGTTTACAGACGAGCTAATGTGTCCAAGTATATTATGATTAACATTAAGGTTTTATCACAGCAGTATATACAGCAACAGTACGGCAGCTTTCAGTAGCAGCTCCCGCTCCTTATGCAGCAGATTGATCTTCTATAACATCCGGTGTTTCCATGGCAACAATCAACATGTGTCTGTTATGGCAGCTCTGTCATGGCGGCTGCCGAGATAAGCCACGTCCCGTTAAAACTAATCTTTTACATTTTCAATTTAAGAAGACAAAATGATAGTTGTTGTTTTGCAATAATTTTGGTTTTCGAATTGATAACAAGCAAATAACAATGACAAAAGTGGACAATTCTGGTTATGAAAGTTATCATTTTTAAGTTCAATATTAACTCAGCTTCTCTATCATTTATGTGTCCCTTCAGCTGTAACATTCTTCAGCATGTCCTTTACAACAAAGTGGCTAACTTTGTCACTGAGAATCTACACATCTACTTATCATAGTTTACATCAATAATTGTTTCTGTATGGAAAACAACATTTCCCTGGTTCTCAGAGCTCCCATTGTTTGTCATCTAACAGATGAGGAAAAATCTGATGATATAATGGTAGGGGAAACACACTGTCCTTCATCAACTTTTATGCACTATGAAACCATCACCAGTCTTGTTTATAAGTCACACCATGAGCTCAAGGTGCTGATATCACTCTGTCTCTCCTCATCTGTGTACCAGATAAAAGCATCAATCTCAGACTTTACTGCATCATATATTAATTACATTTCCTCTATGGTAAGGTTGTGGCTGAGTTCATTTCCAGCTTTATCCATCCACTGCTGGATCCTTTAGAAATACCATCATCCCACCTTAGGTCCTCGGACTCAGATTGACTTCATTCATATTAAAGTGTGCTAAATTATGCTTTAGCTCATAGCGTCCTTGAGCACTTTGTCCGTGGAGCTGTGCACAAGGCATTTCAGCCAGAGCTGGACTTGGATACACAAACACTTTGAATTAGGATTGATAAAGCTGAACAACTGTGTAGCTTGTGTTCAGCTTCATTTTAGCAAGAGCACGCTATGTATTTTAGTCCAAGCATCTTTCCATGCAATTTGGCATTTTAAAAGTTTTGTGCTTGCCTAATGGCTGTTCAGTCAGTGCACTAAAAGTGCAAATAAAAAAGATTCCCATTCAGTATTTAAGAGGGCGCTCTCACTCCATAGTTTGCATTCTTTCAGCAGTCTGCAGCACATGAAGCTGACAGTAATAATGTTACATATTCTTCTTTTAGTAAATGCTTATGAAGCAGGCAAGCAGCCTATGTATAGGTAATGAAGCAGCCCTCGAAGGAATAAACAGACCTCCTTTGTTTTGGAGAGTTGTGTTTATTAAGGCTCAGCTGTGTCTCCACTTGTAAATTCATCCTCCCAGGTGCCAAAATCATCTTGTTGATCACGTTCTCCGTAAATATAATTCACCAAATCCAGTTCAATTCAGCTGAAGAAAGAAGATGAACTAATCCCTAAACATAATCTTTGGCAGGCAGAGGCTCACTAACTGGCACAGAACAAACTTTGAGAGCACATCCTGAGAGCTGCAGGTGAGCGGTGTTTGATGAAGAGATCATCCAGGCGCCCGTGTGAATACAAATGTGCGACTAAAAAGACATCCTGCGTGACAGTGATCGCAGATTCAATCTAAGCTGTGTACCAGCGCCCTGTAAATCTGACAGGCAGGACTTGAATAATCTCTGATCTCGGCTCAAGGGCACCGCGGACTCTGCTTTTTATTACACCTGAGTGTGTTTTCTCATGCAGTGCAAGGTGAGTGACAGGCCGAGAGGAGAACGTGTGGATATGCATTTTGTGAGTGAAGATATAAAGATAATGATTTACTGCTCTCCTTATCTTCTGTCAGTGTAATACCAAATATACACAATCCATTTATAGATATGAACTCTTATAATGAAGTCACAAAAAAATACTTTTACCAAGGCAAACATTTTTGATAAAAGCCTGAATTGATATACTGCACAAAGATATAGGGGCAAAAGACTAGTATCGAAACAATGATTCATTTTTCACGAGTTCTATTTCAGACTTAACATTTAGCAATCCAGAAAGCAGAGACAAAATGATTTTTTTCTCTTCTATATTGACATTAGTAGGAAATTAAAACCACAAATTATAAGACAATGTTTTTCCTCTTTTGGGGTAATTTTTGCCACTGCTCAGGAAATGCAATTGATTTTTCCCTTGGCCTTATACAAAGTAAGCCTTGGCTGCTTACACTTGAACATTTTAATCCGTCATCCTTTATATTTGTGGGAAACTGTCAAACTTATATTAGACTGACCTAAATCAAAGTAAAAAGGCTAACACCCCCGACTGCTCTTAAAGATCTTTGTGAAACGTTCCTCTGTATAAGCAAACCGTGCAAACAGGTGATGAAACTTTGTAGGGCAAAGGGACATTATTGGTATGAGGGGTCTCTTTACTGAACACGTATCCTTTCATTAGGGCACAAGTATCCTGGTTTTATTTCAGATTCTAACTTCATTTTACTCAAATAGGATCATTGCATGTCAGGAACAATATCAAAATAAAATGTTATATCTGTGACAGTGAGAACCCTGCTTTGTAGCCTAATTAGTGAGTTTTAATTATCAGGTCAATCAAACAACAACATGGGGTCAGCTTGCATATAGCTAGTCGCAGAGACTCTGTAAGGAGAAGGTTGGGTCGCATTGCAGGTTGCAATGACAGTAACAGTCAATTAACAAAGTGGCCTACAACTTGCGAGCGTCAGTGTCTGCGTTGCTCTGCAATACTCCAGCTAACAAATGCTCGTTGGCAATGCGATTTTATATGCTAGTTATAGCGCCAGTTTCCAGTTACGCATCATTCTCTGCTTGTTTGTGGACAGGAAACCATGGCAACTTAAACTGAGTGTATTTTGTTGGAGCTGGAGCTGATAAACACTGAGCAGCAATTGGTTATACTGCAATTATTGCAAAGAAGAAAAGTCAAGAGACTTCGGAGGAGATGAAATGTGCGGCCGCTGAATCAGTTGATGCAGACGACGTGGGGTATTTTTGCGCTTGTTTGACCACTGAGAGATTTGGAGTAATGTTGTAAATGCAGGAAATATGATGTCACCCAGCAGACCAATCACAGGGCTTGTGGTCTGTGGGGTTTTGACGCATAGTTAGATCACTTTGTCAACTCTCCATTAGCTTAATGTACTTAAATGTTTAGACGATGTTTAGAGTAAACCCAGGCCACACAGCGTCTATAGAGTGAAGTATGTTCGACTGATTCCTATCATTAGAGCCTTGAGGCTTTAACAGTTTTGTTATGGTTGAAGGGGACTCTCAGATTAATTACACAGCCGTCTGTCCTTCTTTAATGACTTCCTTGTACTTTGCTCTTTCGCCCTCTTAAGGAAAATGGTAATTTGGCAGAACATAAATTTGGCAGCCGGTCCCCAAGCTCCTGAGCTCCTAATAAAATGATTTTAATAAGACCTGCCGACTGTGGTCCATTAGGGAGAACTTGATGTGAGATTGTTAAATTTGGGGGTTGACAGTGTTTCATATATCACATTGGGATTATTAACTATAAGGAGGTGAATGTACATGTTAAGATGCAGAATAGCGTTTCAAAAGTGATACATCTTAACATCAAATGTTGATTTTTGCATGAAATCATAATGAGCATATTGCCTGAAGTGACCATCATTTAGTCTTTCATCCCTCCTGAGCTGTTAATACATTTTTTATTCCTTTTCCGTTTTGGCTTTTTTTTTTTTTTTCTCATGATGAAACTATCTGGCCCTTTAGTGCAACACTTTGAAACATTTTAAGCCCCTCGAGTCGGTTCATCACTTCAACCACACCATGAACTGGTTAATCTGGGCGAGAGGCTGCGGAAACTAACCAGCAGCCGACACCTGCTTCAAACCACTTGTACTGAGCATCTGGGCTCAAACCTGACCTCACGGTCCCTGAGGTGACTGTGGAAACACGGAGCACAAAACACAGAGCTAAGTGACAACTGGGAGCCACAGCATGACACATCTGCACGGCATTTAGTATCACTGAATGATCGTTTTAAATCCAGGAATCCTAGATGAATGATTGTGAAAACTTAAGGCACTGTTAGACAGGATTTGGAAGGCAGAACAACGGTCTATTTGAAAAAATAAACTCTGATCATTTATCAAAACATGGAGATCTAAAAAATATGTATGATTCATCAGTGTTATACATTTTCATTTAAGACCTCATCCACATCTCCTTCAGTACCCTCTTATGTCCACAGGTGCACAGCACACCTGCAGCTGCACCACCTACTGAACAGCATCAGTGAAAGCGACCGTTTTTTTGAAAACTCATTACCACCATTTTCATTTCATAGACCTCAGCTACCAAGTAGATTGAAATAAATGTTATGTCCATGTGGGCTGCAATCTCCTGCTTCCAATCAAGTGAGAAACATCTGTTAAGCAAATGGATTTCTGATGAGGTATGTTGTCATGTTAGTCTGGCTGTGAAAATGATTTCCCCCTGAACGGCATGCATCAGTAGGCTAACCAACATTTCATTTCGTATTCATGACACAAGCTACGACACAATTTTCCACGGCGGAACAAAACAAAACAAAAAAATCTACAATAATTTTGAAATGTAGACACAAATCCCATCACGTATAGTGAGAGGGGCAGAGGATCAACGCACAGGCAACACGAATTCACTGCAAAGTTGACAGCATAAAAACATATTTCACGTGTATTTTGGACTATAACGAGCAGTAAAGTTTCTCAAAAATCATCCCTGTAAAGGAAGACAATTATAGAAAAGCGTTAAGAGTTTGAAGTAAATAAAACAGGCCACACAACTGAATCAACTTTAAGTCGGAACTATAGCTTCATTAACTTGTGCGACATAAACACTTTGGTCGTCATCACTGACTGACGGCTCTTTTACTCACATCTGTGGTTTCGACGCCTGCCTTTGAACATGGTCATACCAAGCGGGAAAATAAAGGCTGTCAATTCTTCTGTAGCCGAGACGACTTCGACTTCACTTTCTGCCTTTCTCTCTCCCCAAAACCCGGTCCCACTGCCGGTGAGCACCTCCAGCTCCTGACTCAGAGCAGAGCCGCTTCAGACTGTACCATTAGTCAAACTATTCCAGGGGGAGCGCTCTCTTTAAATTCTCCTCCCAGCTCCAAATACAGGAGCAGAATCTGTAATGAAAATACAATGCTAAAGCTTATGCGTGGTAGTTTTAAACGAATCGTTCTCCAATTAAATAAAAGCATTTGCACAGCAGTTTAAAGTGGAGCAGGGAAAGCATGAATTAAAAGCTCCTGTGAGAAGTTTTGAGCTGGTTATGAAACACACTGAAATCTATATAGCCAGCTTTTCTTTTTTTTTTTAAAGCAAGCAGAACTATAAGCGTTAAAGACTGACCTTCCTTTTTTAGTTTGCCTATTTTATGTTGCTGACATCTCTGCGGTGGGATTGCTGTCAGACAAAGTGATCAACCAGTGCTGACACATCCTTTGTTCACTTTTTCAATGGCAAGGATTTTCAAAGAGCGTTTCATTTGACTTAAATAAATGAGGATACGATTTAGTCTGAAATAAACACTACTTAAATGACTACTGAAATGTACAGTATATAATAAGCATAGAGATAAAAAAAGGTACTGTGTAATCCACAGGGGGCGCCAAAGTCAACACAAACAAAGTAGTGTGTTTGTCACTGGAGCTTTGAATGGATAGGAGAATGCTGCTCACACAATATGAAGTGTTTGATTTAAATAACTTGATGTTTTCATATCTAAATTGTTCTGTTTCGTATCAACTATATGGTAAAGAAATACAGTCATTATTTTATTCACTGGCCTTAACGTGTATAATGTCAGAAAACCTAAATGAGATAGGCTATATAGAGCTCAAAAAGAGCACATAAAAACCTAATCAGAGTCTTGATTCATTCAGTCATCAGTCCAGCCAAGGCAATAATTTATCTCAAAATAGATAAAAACGTTTTTTTTTTAATCAACTTGGATATCGATAAATAGACAAATGTTCAAGTATTTTAACAGTAAGTTATTGTTATTCTGCATTAAATACAGACAGACGATATGACCTCAGTGGCACCCATGGCAGCTACCATATCTTTATTTGTGTTTTAAATGTTAGTTTCTTAAAACAATAGAAATACACTGTGCTCTATACTTTTAAGTTACAAGTTAACAAACAGTATCTGTCTGATTATTACTATTCACACTTTTATAAAATAGTAACTACTAAGTTAGGACGGTAATGGAATAAGTAGAAATAGTTTTGTTTGGACAGTTGTTGAAAGTGAAACCATTTTTATTTGTTACATTTCTTGCACATACACTAGGCTGCATAAAATCCAGATAACTGAAAAGAAAGGGATGTGCTCTGAGTGTCAGGAAAGGTGAGGAAGCCACAGGCTGTCAGAATGGTTGTGTAAAGTGGGTTTATGAAAGCTGTAACTGAGAATGTGCATTGAAATCAATGTGCAAGAACCAAAACATAAACCAATAAGACTAGAGGACTCTGCACAGGACTGCAGAGGAGAGGAAGAACTAACCTATTCACACATTTCACTTTTTACAAATGTGAAAATGGTTTTCTAAGCAACTCTTTAATACAACAAAAATGGTAACATTGAACTGATGGATGGATTTACTACTTACATGTAAGTATAATATACACTTGTTTTTTATCCTGAGATTATTTGATCCATTTGTTTATTGAAGTGTTTAACACGGTATTACATAACTTTTTTAGAGTTTTTAATTGTAGCCGTTAGTTTGATCACATGAAGATAATTCTCCAACGAAAGATTATTTGCATGATTTTAAGGTAAGATAACACAAACAGAGTAAAGCAAATAAATTAGTTTATAAACAGAAATAATTTGGTTCATGGGATTAAATGTGTATTTGCTGAGAGAAAGGAAAGTGCTGTGTATCATACTATTATAAAGTCAAGATGAAAATGTCTCACATTAAAGGCCGTCTTGCTTTATGATCCTCTCACACTCACAAACACAAGCTCTCACTTTTGTATCAGATTAACAACAAAGTGTGAGAGGCGAATGTTTGATATCCATGGTTCAGCTTAAAAATACATCCTGCGGATAAAACCTGCATAATGTCTAGTTTGACCTCGCATGTCTTCTGTACTTTTTCTTTCATCCAAAGGAAAGGCAAATCAGCTTCTTTTTGTCACCGTCTTTTTTTTGATTAAAAGTGGATGGGCTGTGGATTTAAGAGACGGACTGACATGAAGAGCACCCGAGGGGGAGGGAGAAGCTGCTGATTCCCCAGCTGTTTCAGCGACCGAGCTCTGCTGTGTGAGGCCTTGTAATTGTAATATCTAATTACACTGACACAGGGTTCTCAGCTGTCCCACATTCACTCTGATGTCTTAATCGTCTCTGAGCTTCTTTTCTCTCGGAAATAAAGAAACTGAAAGCTTTTCAAAGATAAAGACTGAGTGTGACACATTCATTATTTCAAGGCCTAGTCGCTGGAATCAAATGCCAATATCCTCAAACCCCTGTTTCACTTTGACATCTTTGGAGGAATATTAAAAATGCATCTTTAAATATTTGATGTAGGCAGAGAAACAGTCATAAACCATGCTCTATGTACTTGCTCTTTTGGGTTTGGCTCTACCCTCATTTTAACCACCAGCACGAGTGGCAGCGGCAGCTTAATCACCGTCATAACTTTACATAAAACAGCCCAAGTGTCAACAGTTTCCAAGCAGCACAAACAGCACAGCCACACTCTGAATAAAAGCAACTTTTAATGCCACATAAACAGGAAAGTATGATTGAATATTCAGCACAACATGCAGACTATTCCTGCATGAGTTTGACTACTGAGGATGTGAATGAATCATACATGCTGAGGGAGGGTTCAAAATGTCCCAGTTATGATGGCGCTGCCCTCACTGCTTTCCTTTCAGCACCATCTAGTGTTCATGCAGATGAAAAATTCATGAATGCAGTTAAAAAAAAATAAAACTGCCTTTAGACAGAGCAGAAATGTGGTAATATTTCAGAGTAATCAGAATTTTGGCATTCAATGATTATCAAGTTAACATTTACATAAAGGAAGTGGCAAGAGATAAACTTTAATTCTGCTTTAAGGCTTTACAATTTGAATCCAAACGTGTTCCCACATTTATTTTTATTGATTGGTTAATTTCTATATTTTGAATGTGTTGCTAAAATAAGACGAGATTAGTGAATTCATATGGAAAACAATAAAAAGAACTGAACAGTAATATTCACTAAAGTAAATAGCACATGTTTAAAAAGAAGTGAAATAAAGTTAAAACTCCATTTCTTTCTCCTCCCTTATACTCAAACAGATATATAGTTTTCTCTCTTATATTGACGTTTGGAATGACAGACCTGCAAACAGAATATGCTTAACTTGTTCCTATATAAAGACCTTTCCAAAAAGTTGTCTCTCACTCAGATTTTTCAAACAATTTTTAATCCTTGTCCTCAATATCCTACGAATAAATCATAGAAGAGATCAGCTTTTGCAGCTTTGAGTATCATCATGCATGGAGACCTTGAATTAATGAGGTGTATTGTAGATTTTCAAGCAAAGTGACATGAATTATTAGATTAGATTAGATCTGTCCTCCATTATCACATCCAGGTGAGTTAATCCATTTACTCTTTAAACATCCAGAGAACTCTATATTAATATGTGTCTGTACCATGTCCACACTTTTAAACACCAATGTGTAGTTCCTCCTCAACTAGGGGAATCAGTGTTTTCAATACCTGGTGCTCTGCAGTGAGTGTTTCAGCCACAGAGAGACGCTCAAAGACCAGCAGACAGCACTCACACATGAACGCTCTAACACACTTTGAACAGAAGCTGATTAGGAAGCAGATCACATCACGCTCTGATTGTAAAAAATGACCCTTAAAAATATCAATACATCTTTGTCCACATTTTATCCACAACAGCAGAAAGTAAAAATGCTGAGTCAGAGAAATAACAAGAATGAGACCCTCCTCATCCCCAGCAGATATCTTCATCAGCATCTAAGTAGCTGCTGTCTGAGGCCAATACCAGACGGATTGAATGTCACTTTTATTTGCATGAACTACTAAGCCATTGTCATCGGCAATCCAGTCATGTCAAAAGGAATTAAATCGAGTAAAGCAATCTCTGGAGCTTCGGTCTGTCGCAGGCGATTCAATCTACTCAGGCATGAGACGTCCTGGTCGCTCGGCAGGCCGAACTGCATGATGGGTACTTAGGACTTTACAGGTTTTCGTCTGACCCTCCTGTCATATGTCGTGCTTTTAAACAACCACAAAGGACCAAAAAGGAGTGTTGCTTCCTTTTGTGTGCAATTCAATAAAAAAAGGACTATGTTCGAGGAAATATCAAGAATTCATATCCCGCGCAGGCTGCACTCACCTCTGGCGTTACAGTCCCTGAGCCTAATCAAATACAAAGTTCATGTTTAAAAGATGATGACCAAGAGGGTTAAATTTCACAGAGGCAGCAGAATAAAGGCAAAAAAAATAAGATTACTAAAGCAGAGGGAGATATAACCGTACTGAAGGCAGCTTTCATATACCTCTGACACTTATGGTGCAAATCATTAGACTGGATTTATTGTGTGTGTGTGTCCACAGACAATATAAGAAGTTAAGCCGTTAGAGATGCAATATGCAATGCCATGCAAAGGAATATTTCATTTGGCTTCTGTATAAGACAATTCTCTGTGTCTTTAGAGATCTCATTGCTTTTGTTAAAAGACACATGCTCACCTGATGTGTCCTTTTCTTTTTCTCTGCAAACCCTGTAGTTGTTGCTGTTGTTGTTGTTATTGTGTTTCTCAGGAATTCAAATATTGTTGTGGTTTGTAGGTGCAGATGAGCCTCTTTAATTGGATGCACTGATGCAGACAGGACATGTGAGATTGTGTTGACAGCAGTGTGAATATTACTGGTGCTTTGAAATATCAAACACTGCAGTGTTTACGAGCTTTACGTGTCAGTGATCAGGTCCCATTAATGAGCAGCGTTAACATGCAAACTTACACTATGGTCATATGTTACCCTTAGTTCCATATCTTAACACTTTTAACACTTAACTCTGTTCACAGTAAGAGCTCATTTTCAAGGATTACAAACATGACCCTGTGGTGCTTACAAATATACAGTACAAAATGTTCTTAATGAAAGTTGGATTAGACCAGTAGTGGTACACTTGTAACCCATGGGGTATACAAAAACATTGTACCGGTAAGTAGCTCAATTTGTAAGTAAAAACTTACTGAAATGAGACTGCCTTAACTCAGCTGTTACACCTGCTTACAACATTTTGCCAATTTTTATGATTTCATTGAGACTAGTTTACAAGCCACTGTCACCATAAAAAGATGGACGACATCATAGCTCTGCAAAAGTGAAAACATTCGCTCCCCCTACTGACTGGCTGCAGTGTAAGTCATATGCTCCGCCTCCTCCCTCCATATTAACAGACGGAACATGGGTCGAACTAGAACATCATAATGAATGTCTAATCATTTTTTCTGTCTTTAATGTTGGTTCTATATCCTATATCTGATTAAAGTGTTAATTTTTCTGAGTAGTTTACTTTTAATCTGTAATTTTATGCTTAAAAAGGAATATGACACCATGATTGGCAGCTCTGTTGATAAATGTTCCTCCTGCAACGCTGTGTTACAATTCTCTTAGCAGACGCTTTTATTCAAGGCGACGTACATCAGAGAGCAAGTGCAACACTAATCCATTCATACACTGAGGCAGCAATACAGGGTTAAATGTTTTGCCCAAGGACAGATCAGACTTGTTGCTAAGCTGGTGATGAGGTGACGACTCTACCAACTGAGCCACAGCTGCTGTGGAAGAACTCTAGAAGCAGAGTAGAGGAAGAATAACAAGAGGAAACACAACGAACACTTACACAACAGTCATTGCCTATACTTAGTTGGAACCAACACAACAATCTGTTCTGATGTGGACTGGGCAGAGCAGACGGATCTTTGCAATTTTATTAACAAGTTGAAGGTAAGTTTTGGTTTGAAGAAGGGGTGGGATAAACAGTTCACTAACAATGTAAAAGTCAGGTTAACAAAATCGGATTGCTTTAAAACAAAGATCCTCAACTAGTGTGTCTTTTTAACTTTGCAAAAATACGATATGATATGTTTCTTTTGTTTCAAAATGAAACAGCAGAAACTGACAGAAGAAATATAAACCCTGTTTATGTGCTTATGTTTTCAGTTGCATTCTGGAAAGTTATTTCAGTCTCATTGTGAGACAGATTGGGCTTCTGTTCCTCCTCATAAGGTTTTAAAAATGACAGCAGTTTAGCAAGATTAACTTAAATACCGGTACTTTATTTGAAGACATGTGAAATGTGAGTAATTCCCCTATGTCCCTTATTGAGCCAAAATTTGTGAAAGCAAAACCAAACATACTGAGGTTTCAGGTTGAATCTTTGAAGCAGAAGCTCGGCCTGAAATTTGTGATGGATGTTCCCAGTGAAATAAAGTTTCAAACCTCTCTGACAGCGTATCATTCTTGCCACATCTGACGTTTTGTCTTGACAGATGTTTCCACATTTTAGGGTTGATGTTATTCTAACTATTTATAGAAATAATTCAATGCCAAAAGTACCAACAAT